>NC_140683.1:2182500-2782500 GCF_054131305.1 Coturnix japonica
ATAAACCCACAGCAGCACCTGTTCCGTAGATCTGACACACATCATCCCCACAACTGCTCCTGCCCCATAGATCTGACCAACATGTGCCCCACAGCAGCTCCTGCCCCATAGGTCTTACCCACATCAGCCCCACAGCAGCTCCTGGCCCATACATCTGACCCACAAGCGCCCCACAGCAGCTCCTGCCTTATAGATCAGACCATCATCAGCCTCACAAAAGCTCCTGCCCCATAGATCTACCCCACAGCAGCTCCTGCCCCATAGATCTGACCAACATGTCCCCCAGAGCAGCTCCTGCCCCATAGACCTTACCCACATCAGCCGCACAGCAGCTCCTGGTCTATAGACCTGACCCACATGTGCACCAAAGCACCTCCTGTCCAATAGATCTGCCCCACAGCAGCTCCTGCCCCATAGATCTGACCCACATCTGCCCCATAGCATCTCCCGCTCCATAGAACTTAACCGTATCAGCCCCACAGCAGCTCCTGCCCCATAGATCTGACCCTCATCAGCCCCATAGCATCTCCCGCTCCATAGATCTTAACCGTATCAGCCCCACAGCAGATTTTGCCCCTTAGTTATGTCCCACATCTGCCCAACAGCAACTCCTGCCCCATAGATCTGACCCACATGTTCCCCACAGCAGCTCCTGCCCCATAGATCTGACCCACATCAGACCCACAGCAGATCCTCCCCAAAGATCTGACACACATCTGCCCCACTGCTGCTCCTACACCACAGATCTGATCTACATCATCTCCACTGCAGCTCCTGCCCATAGATCTGACCCGCATCAGCCACACAGCAGCTCCTGCCCCATAGACCTGACACACATCAGCCCCACAGCAGCTCCTGCCTCATAGATCTGACTCACAGCATCTCCTGCCCCATAGATCTGACCCACATCAGACCCAGATCATCTCCTGCCACATAGATCTGACCCACATTTTCCCCAAAGCAGCACCTAAACCATAGATCTGACCCACATGTGCCTCACAGCTGCTCCTGCCCCATAGATCTGAACCACAGCAGTTCCTGCCCCTTAGATCAGACCCAAATCTTCCCTACATCAGCTCCTGCCCATAGATCTGACCCACATCAGCCGCACAGCAGCTCCTACCCCATAGATCTGACCCACATCAGCCCCACAGCAGCTCCTACCCCATAGATCTGACCCACATCATCCCCACAGCAGATTTTGCCCCATAGATATGTGCCACGTCTGCCCCACAGCAGCTCCTGCGACATAGATCTTACCCAGATCTGCTCCACAGCAGCTGCTGCCCCAATGATCTGACCAACATCAGCCCCACAGCAGCTCCTGCCCCATAGATATGACCCACATCAGACCCACAGCAGCTCCCGCCCCATAGAGCTGACCCAAATCTGTCCCACAGCAGCTCCTGCCCCATAGATCTGACCCACATCTGCCCCACAACAGCTCCTGCCCTATAGATCTGACCCACATCTGCCCCACAGCAGCTCCTGCCCCATAGATCTGACACACGTCTGCCCCACAGCAGTTCCTGCCTCATAGATCTGACACACATCACCCCCACAGCAGCTCCTGCCCCATAGATCTCAACCACATGAGCCACACAGCAGCTCCTGTCCCACAGATCTGACCAACATCAGCTCCACAGCAGCTCCTTCCCTATAGATCTGACCCATATAAACCCACAGCAGCACCTGTTCCGTAGATCTGACACACATCATCCCCACAACTGCTCCTGCCCCATAGATCTGACCAACATGTGCCCCACAGCAGCTCCTGCCCCATAGGTCTTACCCACATCAGCCCCACAGCAGCTCCTGGCCCATACATCTGACCCACAAGCGCCCCACAGCAGCTCCTGCCTTATAGATCAGACCATCATCAGCCTCACAAAAGCTCCTGCCCCATAGATCTACCCCACAGCAGCTCCTGCCCCATAGATCTGACCAACATGTCCCCCAGAGCAGCTCCTGCCCCATAGACCTTACCCACATCAGCCGCACAGCAGCTCCTGGTCTATAGACCTGACCCACATGTGCACCAAAGCACCTCCTGTCCAATAGATCTGCCCCACAGCAGCTCCTGCCCCATAGATCTGACCCACATCTGCCCCATAGCATCTCCCGCTCCATAGAACTTAACCGTATCAGCCCCACAGCAGCTCCTGCCCCATAGATCTGACCCTCATCAGCCCCATAGCATCTCCCGCTCCATAGATCTTAACCGTATCAGCCCCACAGCAGCTCCTGCCCCATAGATCGGACCCTCATCAGCCCCATAGCATCTCCCGCTCCATAGATCTTAACCGTATCAGCCCCACAGCAGCTCCTGCCCCATAGATCTGACCCACATCTGCACCACAGCAGCTCTTGCCCCATAGATCTGACCCACATCTGCCCCACAGCAGCTCCTGCCCCATAGATCTGACCCACATCTGCTCCACAGCATCTCCTGCCCCATAGATCTGACCCCCATCTGCCCCACAGCAGCTCCTGCCTCATACATCTGACTCACAGCATCTCCTGCCCCATAGAACTGGCCCACATCAGCCACAGCAGCTCCTGACCTATAGATCTGACCCACATCTGCTCCACAGCATCTCCTGCCCCATAGATCTGACCCCCATCTGCCCCACAGCAGCTCCTGCCTCATACATCTGACTCACAGCATCTCCTGCCCCATAGAACTGGCCCACAACAGCCACAGCAGCTCCTGACCTATAGATGGGACCCACATCTGACCAACAGCAGCTCCTGCCCCATAGATCTGACCCACATCTGCCACACAGCATCTCCTGCCCCATAGATCTGACCCACATCTGCCCAACAGCAGCTCCTGCCCCATAGATCTGACCCACATCTGCTCCACAGCATCTCCTGCCCCATAGATCTGACCCCCATCTGCCCCACAGCAGCTCCTGCCTCATACATCTGACTCACAGCATCTCCTGCCCCATAGAAATGGCCCACATCAGCCACAGCAGCTCCAAACTCATAGATCTGACTCACATCAGTCCAACAGCAGATTTGGCACCATAGATATGTCCCTCATATTCCCCACAGCAACTCCTGCCCCATAGAACAGACCTACATAATCCCCTCTGCAGCACCTGCCCGATAGGTCTGACCCACATGTGCCCCACAGCAGCTCCTGCCATATAGATCTAACCACCATCAGCCCCAAAGCAGCTCCTGCCCCATAGATCTGACCCAAGTCAGCCCCACAGCAGCTCCTGCCTTATAGATATGACCCCCATCAGCCCCACAACAGCTTCTACCCCATAGATCTGACCCACATGTGCTCCACTGCAGCTCCAGTCCCGTAGATCTGAACCACAGCAGCCCATGCCCCATAGATCTGACCCTCATCAGCAACACAGCAGCTCCTGACCCATACATCTGACCCAAATCTGCCCCACACCATCTCCTGCCCCATAGATCTAACTCACATGTGCCCCACAGCAGCTCCTGCCCATAGATCTGACCCCCATCTGCCCCACAGCAGCTCCTGCCTCATACATCTGAATCAAAGCATCTCCTGCCCCATAGAACTGGCCCACATCAGCCACAGCAGCTCCTGCCCCATAGATCTGACCCACATCTGACCCCCAGCAGCTCCTGCCCCGTAGATCTGACCCACATCTGCCACACAGCAGCCTTTGCCCCATAGATCTGACCCACATCTGCCCCACAGCATCTCCTGCCCCATAGATCTGACCCACATGTGCTCCACAGCAGCTCCTAACACATAGATCTGACCCACATGTGCCCCAGAGCAGCTCTGCCCCATTGATTTGACCCACATCAGCCCCACAGGAGATCCTGCCCCATAGATCTGACCCACATCAGCCCCACAGCAGATTTTGCCGCATAGATATGTGCTACGTCTGCCCCACAGCAGCTCCTGCGACATAGATCTTACCCAGATCTGCTCCACAGCAGCTGCAGCCCCAAAGATCTGACCAACATCAGCCCCACAGCAGCTCCTGCCCCATAGATCTGACCCACATCTGCCCCACAGCAGCTCCTGCCCCATAGACCCTACCAACATGGGCAGCACAGCAGCTCATGCCCATAGATCTGACCCACATCTGCCCCACAGCAGCTCCTGCCCCATAGATCTGACCCACATCTGCTCCACAGCATCTCCTGCCCAATAGATCTGACCCCCATCTGCCCCACAGCAGCTCCTGCCTCATACATCTGACTCACAGCATCTCCTGCCCCATAGAAGTGTCCCACATCAGCCACAGCAGCTCCTGACCTATAGATCTGACCCACATCTGACCCACAGCAGCTCCTGCCCCATAGATCTGACCCACATCTGCCACACAGCAGCCTTTGCCCCATAGATCTGACCCACATCTGCCCCACAGCATCTCCTGCCCCATAGATCTGACCCACATGTGCCCCACAGCAGCTCCTAACACATAGATCTGACCCACATGTGCCCCAGAGCTGCCCCTGCCCCATAGATCTGAACCACAGCAGCTCCTGTCTCATAGATCTTACCCACATCAGCCCCACAGCAGATTTTGCCCCATAGTTATGCCCCACATCTGCCCAACAGCAACTCCTGCCTCATAGATCTGACCCACATGTGCCCACAGCAGCTCCTGCCCCATAGATCTGACCCACAGCATCTCCTGCCACATAGATCTGACCCAAATCAGCCCCACAGCATCTCCTGCCCCATAGATCTGACCCACATGTGCCCCACAGCAGCTCCAAACTCATAGATCTGACTCACATCAGTCCAACAGCAGATTTTGCACCATAGATATGTCCCTCATATTCCCCACAGCAACTCCTGCCCCATAGATCTGACCTACATCATCCCCTCTGCAGCTCCTGCCCCATAGGTCTGACCCACATGTGCCCCACAGCAGCTCCTGCCATATAGATCTAACCACCATCAGCCCCAAAGCAGCTCCTGCCCCATAGACCCTACCAACATGTGCAGAACAGCAGCTCCTGCCCATAGATCTGACCCACATCTGCCCTACAGCAGCTCCTGCCCCATAGATCTGACCCCCATCTGCCCCACAGCAGCTCCAGCCTCATACATATGACTCACAGCATCTCCTGCCCCATAGAACTGGCCCACATCAGCCACAGCAGCTCCTGACCTATAGATCTGACCCACATCTGCCACACAGCAGCCTTTGCCCCATAGATCTGACCCACATCTGCTCCACAGCATCTCCTGCCCCATAGATCTGACCCACATCTGCCCCACAGCAGCTCCTGCCGCAAAGATCTGACCCACATCTGCGTCACAACAGCTCCTCCCCATAGATGAGACCCACATCAGACCAACAGCAGCTCCTGCCTCATACATCTGACTCACAGCATCTCCTGCCCCATAGAACTGGCCCACATCAGCCACAGCAGCTCCTGCCCATAGATCTGACCCACATCTGACCCACAGCAGCTCCTGCCTCATACATCTGACTCACAGCATCTCCTGCCCCATTGAACTGGCCCACATCAGTCACAGCAGCTCCTGCCCCATAGATCTGACCCACTTCCGACCCACAGCAGCTCCTGCCCCATAGATCTGACCCACATCTGCCACACAGCAGCCTTTGCCCCATAGGTCTGACCCACATCTGCCCCACAGCATCTCCTACCCCATAGATCTGACCCACATCAGCCCCACAGCAGATTTTGCCCCATAGATATGTGCCATGTCTGCCCCACAGCAGCTCCTGCGACATAGATCTTACCCAGATCTGCTCCACAGCAGCTGCTGCCCCAAAGATCAGACCAACATCAGCCCCACAGCAGCTCCGGCCCCATAGATCTAACCCACATCCGCCTCACAGCAGCTCCTGCCCCATAGACCATAACAACATGTGCAGCACAGCAGCTCCTGCCCATAGATCTGACCCACATCTGCCCCACAGCAGCTCCTGCCCCATAGATCTGACCCACATCTGCTCCACAGCATCTCCTGCCCCATAGATCTGACCCCCATCTTCCCCACAGCAGCTCCTGCCTCATACATATGACTCACAGCATCTCCTGCCCCATAGAACTGGCCCACATCAGCCACAGCAGCAGCTGACCTATAGATCTGACCCACATCAGCCCCATAGCAGATTTTGCCCCATAGATATGTGCCACGTCTGCCACACAGCAGCCTTTGCCCCATAGATTTGACCCACATCTGCCCCACAGCATCTCCTGCCCCATAGATCTGACCCACAACTGCCCCACAGCAGCTCCTGCCCCATAGATCTGACACACATCTGACCCACAGCAGCTCCTGCCCCATACATCTTACCCAGATCTGCCCCACAGCAGCTCCTACCCAAAGATCTGACCCACATCATCTCGACAGCAGCTCCTGCCCCATAGATCTGACCCACATGTGCCCCACAGCAGCTCCTAACACATAGATCTGACCCACATCAGACCCACAGCAGATTTTGCCCCATAGATATGTGCCACGTCTGCCCCACAGCAGCTCCCGCGACATAGATCTTACCCAGATCTGCTCCACGGCAGCTGCTGCCCCAAAGATCTGACCAACATCAGCCCCACAGCAGCTCCTGCCCCATAGATCTGACCCACATCTGCCCCACAGCAGCTCCTGCCCCATAGACCCTACCAACATGTGCAGCACAGCAGCTCCTGCCCCATAGATCTAACCCACATCTGCCCAACAGCAGCTCCTGCCCCATAGATCTGACCCACATCTGCTCCACAGCATCTCCTGCCCCATAGATCTAACCCCCATCTGCCCCACAGCAGCTCCTGCCTCATACATCTGACTCACAGCATCTCCTGCCCCATAGAACTGGCCCACATCAGCCACAGCAGCTCCTGACCTATAGATCTGACCCACATCTGCTCCACAGCATCTCCTGCCCCATAGATCTGACCCACATCTGCCACACAGCAGCCTTTGCCCCATAGATCTGACCCACATCTGCCCCAAAGCATCTCCTGCCCCGTAGATCTGACCCACATGTGCCCCACAGCAGCTCCTAACACATAGATCTGACCCACATGTGCCCCAGTGCTGCTCCTGCCCCATAGATCTGAACCACAGCAGCTCCTGTCTCATAGATCTTACCCACATCAGCCCCACAGCAGATTTTGCCCCATAGTTATGTCCCACATCTGCCCAACAGCAACTCCTGCCCCATAGATCTGACCCACATGCGCCCCACAGCAGCTCCTGCCCCATAGGTCTGACCCACATGCGCCTCACAGCAGCTCCTGCCCCATAGATCTAACCACCATCAGCCCCAAAGCAGCTCCTGCCCCATAGATTTGACCCACATCAGCCACACAGCATCTCCCGCCCCATAGATGTGACCCACATCTGCACCACAGCAGCTCCTCCCCATAGATCTAACACCCATCAGCCTCACAGCATCTCCTGCCCCATAGATATGCCCTACATCTGCCCCACATCAGCTCCTGCAACATAGATCTGACCCACATCTGCAACACAGCAGCTCCTGCTCCATAAATCTGACCAACATCAGGCCCACATTTGTTCCTGCCCCATAGATCTGACCCACAGCAGCCCCTGCCTCATAGATCTGACCCACAAGTGCCCCACAGCAGCTCCAGCCCAATAGACCTGACCCACATCTGCCCCAAAGCATCTCCTGCCCCATAGATCTTTCCTACATCAGCCCCACAGCACCTCCGGACCAATAGATCTGACCCACATCTGCCCCACAGCAGCTCCTGCCCCATAGATCTGACCCACATCAACCATGTTGATAAACATGAAAACATACAACATGGGTTGTATCAACCATGTAATCCATGGTGTCCCTATGTGTCCCAATGTCACTATATGGGTCCCAGTGTCTCCCTATGGGTCACTATGTGGTGTCTATGTGTCCCAATGTCCCCCCTATGGGTTGCTATGTGCCTCTATGGGTTCTCTATGGGGCTCTATGGGGTGCCTATGGAGCTCTATGGGGCGTTCTGAGGTTTCTATGGGGTGTCTATGGAACGCTATGGTGTGTCTATTTGGTAAATTAGTTTCTATGCGTGGCTATGGGAGCTCTATGGGGCACAATGGGTTGCCTACGGGGCTCTATGGGATGTCTGTGGGGCTCTATGGCGCGGCTGTATGTCCTTATGTGGTGTCTATGTGGCACTATGTTGTGCTATGGGGTGCTGTGAGGCACTATGGGGTGCTATGGGGCTCTATGGAGCAGTATAGGGTGTCTATGGGTCTCTATGGGGTGCAATGGGGCGCTGTGGGGCACAAGAGAGTGTCTATGAGGCTCCATGGGCTGCTATGGGGCACTGTGGAGTAGCTATGGGATGATTTGGGGTCTCTTTGTACCCCTATGGGTCACTATGGGTCACTATGTGGTGTCTATGGGGCTCTATGGGGTGGCTATGCGGTGCTGTAGGGTGGCTATGGGGTGCTTTGGGGTATCCTTGGGTTCCTATGGGGCGCTATTGGTGACTATGGGGTGCTATGGTTTGCTATGGGGCTCTATGCGGAAGAATGGGGTTTCTATGGGGCGCTATGAGGTCCCTATGGGGCTCTATGGGGAGTCTATGGGGTGTCTTTGGGGATCTATGGGTTGTCTGTGGGGCTCTATGGGGTCTGCATGGGGTTCAGTGGGTCTCTATGGGGCTCTATGGGGTGTCTACAGGCACTATGGGGCGATATGGGGTGTCTATTTGGTTCAATTGGGCTCTATGGTGTGGCTGTAGGGCCTTATGTGGTGTCTATGGGGCACTGTGGGCTGCTATGGGGTGCTGTGGGGAACTATGGGGTGTCTATGGGGCTCTATGGAGCAGTATGCTGTGTCTATGGGTCCCTATGGGGTGCAATGGGGTGCTGTGGGGCACAATGGAGTGTCTATGAGGCTCCATGGGCTGCTATGGGGCACTATGGAGTAGCTATGGGGTGCTATGGGGTCTCTTTGGGCCCCTATGGGTCACTATGGGGCTCTATGGGGTATCTTTGTGTTCCTATGGGGCGCTATGGGTGACTATGGGGTCGCTATGGGTTTCTTTGAGGCACTATGGGTCTCAATGGGGTCTCTATGGGTCTCAATTTATCCTTATGGCTCCCAATGACTGTCTATGGGTCTCTATGTGTCCCTATGGGTCCCAGTGTCTCTCTGTGTGTCCCTATGGGTCCCAGTGTCTCTCTATGGGTCCCAATGTCTTCCTCTGGATCTCTATGGGTCCCTATGGGTCCCAGCGTCTCTCTATGTCCCCCTGTCTAGGTGGTAACTATACAGATGGTAACAAAGATGGTAACAAATGTACAGAGGTTCTAAGCGAGAGAGAAACTCACCAGTGGTGATGCCTTCGCTGAGGAAGCTGGGGCGGTCTTCACTGCAGAGCGATGTCCAAGAGATGCTGCCTCACAGAATCACAGAATTCTCAAGGTTGGAAAAGGGCTGCCAGCTTTTGTAGGAGAATAGCATGGGAGACAGTTGTGAAGGCTTTGCTGAAGTCCAAGTAGAGCACATCAACAGCCTTTCTTTCTTTCCTTCATCCATCAGATGGGTCACAGGATCGTAGAAGGAGATCAGATTGGTCAAGCAGGAGCTGCCCTTCACGAACCCATGCTGGCTAGGTCTGATCTCCTGCTCATCCCACACCTGCCGCATCTGTCATCTCCCTCAAGACAATTCGTTCCATTCCCTTCCCTGGCACCGAGGTCAGGCTAACAGGCCTGGAGTTGCCCGGATCCTCCTGACAACCTTGCTTGGAAATGGGAGTCACGTTGGCAAGCCTCCAGTCTTCTGGGACCTCACCCGGTAACAGGGAGCTCGGAAAGATAATGGAAAGCGGCTCGAGTGAGGGTCAGCCCTTAAATGAGGTCTCAGAGGAGGTGGAGTCGAGCTCCAGCCCTCCCGGGAGCACAGCTCCATTACTCTCACCTGTGCTCCCGCAGCTGACCCCACACTTGCCTCAGCTGATTAATCAGAGGTTCAGGCTGTGATTACCAATCTCCCACACAGCCCCTGTGGGTCCCAATGTTTCCCTATGGATCTCTGGGTGTCCCTATAGGACTCTATGGGGTTATTATGCCTCTAAATGGGTCCCTATGTGTCTCTATGTCTCTCTATGGGGTCCCTATGTGTCCCAATGTCCCCACTATGGTTTGCTATGTGCCTCTATGGGGTCTCTATGGGGTCTTTTATGGGTAACTATCGTCCCAAATGTATTCCTAAGGGTATCTATGGGTTTCAATGTGGTCCCTATGTGCCTCTATGGGGTCTCTTATGGGTCTCAACGAAGTCCCTATGTGTCTCTATGGGTCTCACTGTCCACCACTGTAATCCATGTGGTCCCTATGTGTCCCAATATCCCCATATGGGTCCCAGTGTCTCCCTATGGGTCACTATGTGTCCCTATGTGTCCCAATGTCCCCCCTATGGGTTGCTATGTGCCTCAATGGGCTCTCTTATGGATAGCTCTGGGCCCAAATGTCTCCCTGTGGGTATCTATGGGTTACATTAGGTCCCTATGTGCCTCTATGGGGTCTCTTATGGGTCTCAGCGGGTTCCCTATGTGTCTTTATGGGTCTCACTGTCCCCCACTGTAATCCATGGGGTCCTTATGTGTCCCATTGTCCCCCTATGGGATCCAGTGTCTCCTCATGGGCCACGGTGTTTCCCTATGTGTCCCAATGTCCCCCTATGGGTCCCAGTGTCTCCCTATGTGTACCTATGTGTCCCAATGTCCCCCCATGGGTCACTATGTGTCCCAATATCCCCCCTATGGGTTGCTATGTGCTTGTATGTGGTTTCTTATGGGTATCTCTGGGCCCAAATATCTTCCTATAGCTATCTATGGGTTTCAGTGTGGTCCCTATGTGCCTCTATGGGGTCTCTTATGCGTCTCAGCGGGGTTTCTATGTGTCTCTATGGGTCTGGCTGTCCCCCACTGTAGTCCAAGGGGTCCCTATGTGTCCCAATGTCCCCATATGGGTCCCAGTGTCTCCCTATGGGTCAGAATATTTCCCTACGTGTCCCAATGTCCCCCCTATGGGTTGCTATGTGCCTCTATGGGGTCTCTGTGGGGTCTCTTATGGATATCTCTGGGCCCAAATGTCTTCCTACAAGTATCTATGAGTTTCAATGTGGTCCCTAGGTGCCTCTATGGGGTCTCTTATGGGTCTCAGCGGGGTCCTTATGTATCTCTATGGGTCTCACTGTCCCCCACTGTAATTCATTGGGTCCCTATGTGTCCCAATATCCCCCTATGGGTCCCAGTGTCTTCCTACGGGTCACAATGTGTACCTATGTGTCCCAATGTCCCCCCTATGGGTTGCTATGTGCCCCTATGCGGTCTCTATGGGGTCTCTTATGGTTATCTCTGGGCCCAAATGTCTTCCTTTGGGTATCTATAAGTTTCAAAGTCGTCCTATGTGTCCCTATGGGTCTTAATGGCTCCTAATGTGTCCCTATGAGTCTATATGTGGTCTCACTGTCCCAGTGGGTCTCTATGTGTTCCTATGTGTCTATATGGAGTCTCTATCTGGTTTCTATGGGTCTTGGTGTCCCTCTATGTGTCACTTTGTGCCTCTATTGGGTCTCCATGGGTTTCTATGGGGTCTCTATGTCTCTTTTTGGGTCCCTATTGGTCCCAATAGGTCCCTATGAGTCTCTATGATGTCTCCCTTTGTCCCCATATGGGTCCCAGTGTGACCCACATGTGCTCACAGCAGCTCCTGCCCCATAGACCTGACCCACATGTTCCCCACAGCAGCTCCTGCCCCATAGATCAGCCCCACAGCATCTCCTGCCACATAGATCTGACCCACATGTGCCCCACAGCAGCTCCAAACTCATAGATCTGACTCACATCAGTCCAACAGCAGATTTTGCACCATAGATATGTCCCTCATATTCCCCACAGCAACTCCTGCCCCATAGATCTGACCTTCATCATCCCTTCTGCAGCTCCTGCCCCATAGGTCTGACCCACATGTGCCCCACAGCAGCTCCTGCCATATAGATCTAACCACCATCAGCCCCAAAGCAGCTCCTGCCCCATAGATCTGACCCAAGTCAGCCCCACAGCAGCTCCTGCCTTATAGATATGACCCCCATCAGCCCCACAACAGCTTCTACCCCATAGATCTGACCCACATGTGCTCCACTGCAGCTCCAGTCCCGTAGATCTGAACCACAGCAGCCCATGCCCCATAGATCTGACCCTCATCAGCAACACAGCAGCTCCTGACCCATACATCTGACCCAAATCTGCCCCACACCATCTCCTGCCCCATAGATCTAACTCACATGTGCCCCGCAGCAGCTCCTGCCCATAGATCTGACCCACAGCAGCTCCTGCCCTATAGATCTGATTCAAATCTGCCCCACAGCAGCTCCTGCTCCATAGATCTGACCCACATGTGCCCCAGAGCAGCTCTGCCCCATTGATTTGACCCACATCAGCCCCACAGGAGATCCTGCCCCATAGATCTGACCCACATCAGCCCCACAGCAGATTTTGCCCCATAGATATGTGCCACGTCTGCCCCACAGCAGCTCCTGCGACATAGATCTTACCCAGATCTACTCCACAGCAGCTGCTGCCCCAAAGATCTGACCAACATCAGCCCCACAGCAGCTCCTGCCCCATAGAACTGACCCACATCTGCCCCACAGCAGCTCCTGCCCCATAGACCCTACCAACATGTGCAGCACAGCAGCTCCTGCCCATAGATCTGACCCACATCTGCCCCACAGCAGCTCCTGCCCCATAGATCTGACCCCCATCTGCCCCACAGCAGCTCCTGCCTCATACATCTGACTCACAGCATCTCCTGCCCCATAGAACTGGCCCACATCACCCACAGCAGCTCCTGACCTATAGATCTGACCCACATCTGACCCACAGCAGCTCCTGCCCCATAGATCTGACCCACATCTGCCACACAGCAGCCTTTGCCCCATAGATCTGACCCACATCTGCCCCACAGCATCTCCTGCCCCATAGATCTGACCCACATGTGCCCCACAGCAGCTCCTAACACATAGATCTGAACCACATGTGCCCCAGAGCTGCTCCTGCCCCATAGATCTGAAGCACAGCAGCTCCTGACTCATAGATCTTACCCACATCAGCCCCACAGCAGATTTATCCCCATAGTTATGTCCCACATCTGCCCAACAGCAACTCGTGCCCCATAGATCTGACCCACATCAGCCACACAGCAGCTCCAGCCCAATAGACCTGACCCACATGTTCCCCACAGCATCTCCTGCCCCATAGATCTTTCCTACATCAGCCCCACAGCACCTCCGGCCCAATAGATCTGACCCACATGTGCCCCACAGCTGCTCCTGCCCCATAGATCTGACCCACATCAACCCCACAGAAGCTTCTGACCCACATGTGCCCCACAGCAGCTCCTGCCCCATAGATCTGACCCACATCAACCCCACAGAAGCTCCTGCCCCATAGATCTTAACCACATCTGCACCACAGCAGCTCCTGCCCCATAGATCTGACCCCCATCAGACCCACAGCAGCTCCTGCCCGAAAGATCTGAAACACATCATATGCAAAACAGCTGCTGCCCAATAGATCTGACCCACAGCAGCTACTGCCTCATATATCTGACCCACAAATGCCCCCACAGAAGCTCCTGCCCCATAAATCCGACCACATCTGCCCCACAGCAGCTCCTGCCCCATAGATCGGACCCAAATCTGCCCCACTGCTGCTCCTGCCGCAAAGATCTGACCCACATCTGACACACAGCACCTCCTGCCCCATAGATCTGACCCACATCTGCCACACAGCAGCCTTTGCCCCATAGATCTGACCCACATCTGCCCCACAGCATCTCCTGCCCCATAGATCTGACCCACATCTGCCCCACAGCAGCTCCTGCCCCTTACATCTTACACAGATCTGCACCACAGCAGCTCCTACCCAAAGATCTGACCCACATCATCTCGACAGCAGCTCCTACCCCATAGATCTGACCCACATCAGCCCCACAGCAGCTCCTGCCTCATACATCTGACCCACATCAGCCCCACAGCAGCTCCTACCCCATAGATCTGACCCACATCAGACCCACAGCAGATTTTGCCCCATAGATATGTGCCACGTCTGCCCCACAGCAGCTCCTGCGACATAGATCTTTCCCAGATCTGCTCCACAGCAGCTGCTGCCCCAAAGATCTGACCAACATCAGCCCCACAGCAGCTCCTGCCCCATAGATCTGACCCACATCAGACCCACAGCAGATTTTGCCCCATAGATATGTGCCACGTCTGCCCCACAGCAGCTCCTGCGACATAGGTCTTACCCAGATCTGCTCCACAGCAGCTGCTGCCCCAAAGATCTGACCAACATCAGCCCCACAGCAGCTCCTGCCCAAAAAATCTGACCCACATCTGCCCCACAGCAGCTCCTGCCCCATAGACCCTACCAACATGTGCAGCACAGCAGCTCCTGCCCATAGATCTAACCCACATCTGCCGCACAGCAGCTCCTGCCCCATAGATCTGACCCACATCTGCTCCACAGCATCTCCTGCAACATAGATCTGACCCCCATCTGCCCCACAGCAGCTCCTGCCCCATAGATCTGACCCACATCTGCCCCACAGCAGCTCCTGCCCCATAGATCTGACCCACATCTGTCCCACAGCAACTCCTGCCCCATAGATCTGACCCACATCTGCCACACAGCAGCCTTTGCCCCATAGATCTGACCCACATCTGCCCCAAAGCATCTCCTACCCCATAGATCTGACCCACATCTGCCCCACAGCAGCTCCTGCCTAATACATCTGACTGACAGCATCTCCTGCCCCATAGGACTGGCCCACATCAGCCACAGCAGCTCCTGCCCCATAGATCCGACCCACATCTGCTCCACAGCATCTCCTGCCCCATAGATCTGACCCCCATCTGCCCCACAGCAGCTCCTGCCTCATACATCTGACTCACAGCATCTCCTGCCCCATAGAACTGGCCCACATCAGCCACAGCAGCTCCTGACCTATAGATCTGACCCACATCATCCCCACAGCAGATTTTGTCCCATAGATATGTGCCACGTCTGCCCCACAGCAGCTCCTGCCCCATAGATCTGACCCACATCTGCTCCACAGCATCTCCTGCCCCATAGATCTGACCCCCATCTGCCCCACAGCAGCTCCTGCCTCATACATCTGACTCACAGCATCTCCTGCCCCATAGAACTGGCCCACATCAGCCACAGCAGCTCCTGACCTATAGATCTGACCCACATCTGACCCACAGGAGCTCCTGCCCCATAGATCTGACCCACATCTGCCACACAGCAGCTCCTGCCCCATAGATCTGACCCACATCTGCCCCACAGCATCTCCTGCCCCATAGATCTGACCCACATCTGCCCCACAGCAGCTCCTAACACATAGATCTGAACCACATGTGCCCCAGTGCTGCTCCTGCCCCATAGATCTGAACCACAGCAGCTCCTGTCTCATAGATCTTACCCACATCAGCCCCACAGCAGATTTTGCCCCATAGTTATGTCCCACATCTGCCCAACAGCAGCACCTGCCCCATAGATTTGACCCACATCAGCCACACAGCATCTCCCGCCCCATAGATGTGACCCACATCTGCACCACAGCAGCTCCTCCCCATAGATATGCCCTACATCTGCCTCACATCAGCTCCTGCAACATAGATCTGACCCACATCTGCGCCACAACAGCTCCTGCCCCATAGATCTGACCCACATCAGACCCACAGCAGATCCTCCCCAAAGATCTGACACACATCTGCCCCACTGCTGCTCCTACACCACAGATCTGACCTACATCATCTCTACTGCAGCTCCTGCCCATAGATCTGACCCGCATCAGCCACACAGCAGGTCCTGCCCCATAGACCTGACACACATCAGCCCCACAGCAGCTCCTGCCTCATAGATCTGACTCACAGCATCTCCTGCCCCATAGATCTGACCCACATCAGACCCAGAGCATCTCCTGCCACATAGATCTGACCCACATCAGCCACAGCAGCTCCTGACCTATACATCTGACCCACATCTGCTCCACAGCATCTCCTGCCCCATAGATCTGACCCACATCTAACCCACAGCAGCTCCTGCCACATAGATCTGACCCGCATTTTCCACAAAGCAGCACCTAAACCATAGATCTGACCCACATGTGCCTCACAGCTGCTCCTGCCCCATAGATCTGAACCACAGCAGTTCCTGCCCCATAGATCAGACCCAAATCTTCCCTACATCAGCTCCTGCCCATAGATCTGACCCACATCAGCCCCACAGCAGCTCCTGCCCATAGATCTGACCCACATAAGCCTCACAGCAGCTCCTACCCCATAGATCTGACCCACATCAGCCCTACAGCAGATTTTGCCCCATAGATATGTGCCACGTCTGCCCCACAGCAGCTACTGCGACATAGATCTTACCCAGATCTGCTCCACAGCAGCTGCTGCCCCAAAGATCTGACCAACATCAGCCCCACAGCAGCTCCTGCCCCATAGATCTGACCCACATCTGCTCCACAGCATCTCCTGCCTCATAGATCTGACCCACATGTGCCCCAGAGCTGCTCCTGCCCCATAGATCTGACCCACATCTGCCCCACAGCATCTCCTGCCCCATAGATCTGACCCACATCAGCCCCACAGCAGCTCCTGCCCCATAGATCTTACCCACATCTGCCCCAAAGCATCTCCTGCCCCATAGATCTGACCCTCATCTGACCCACAGCAGCTCCTGCCCCATAGATCTGACCCAAATCTGCCACACAGCAACCTTTGCCCCATAGATCTTACCCACATCTGCCCCAAAGCATCTCCTGCCCCATAGATCTGACCCTCATCTGACCCACAGCAGCTCCTGCCCCATAGATCTGACTCCCATCTGCCCCACAGCAGCTCCTGCCTCATACATCTGACTCACAGCATCTCCTGCCCCATAGAACTGGCCCACATCAGCCACAGCAGCTCCTGACCTATAGATCTGACCCACATCTGATCCACAGCATCTCCTGCCCCATAGATCTGACCCCCATCTGCCCCACAGCAGCTCCTGCCCCATAGATCTGACCCACATCTGCCACACAGCAGATTTTGCCCCATAGATATGTTCCACGTCTGCCCCACAGCAGCTCCTGCCCCATACATCTTACCCAGATCTTCGCCACAGCAGCTCCTACCCAAAGATCTGACCCACATCATCTCGACAGCAGCTCCTGCCCCATAGATCTTACCCACATGTGTCCCACAGCAGCTCCTAACACATAGATCTGACCCACATGTGCCCCAGAGCTGCTCCTGCCCCATAGATCTGAACCACAGCAGCTCCTGTCTCATAGATCTAACCCACAATTGCCCCACAGCATCTCCTGCGCCATAGATCTGACCCCCATCTGCTCCACAGAATCTCCTGCCCCATAGATCTGACCCCCATCTGCCCCACAGCAGCTCCTGCCTCATACATCAGACTCAAAGCATCTCCTGCCCCATAGAACTGGCCCACATCAGCCACAGCAGCTCCTGCCCCATAGATCTGACCCACATCTGCCACACAGCAGCTCCTGCCCCATAGATCTGACCCACATCTGCCCCACAGCATCTCCTGCCCCATAGATCTGACCCCCATCTGCCCCACAGCAGCTCCTAACACATAGATCTGAACCACATGTGCCCCAGTGCTGCTCCTGCCCCATAGATCTGAACCACAGCAGTTCCTGTCTCATAGATCTGACCCACATCAGACCCACAGCAGATTTTCCCCATAGATCTGACCCACATCTGCCCCACAGCAGCTCCTGCCCAATAGATCTGACCCACATCTGCTCCACAGCATCTCCTGCCCCATAGATCTTACCCCCATCTGCCCCACAGCAGCTCCTGCCTCATACATCTGACTCACAGCATCTCCTGCCCCATAGAACTGGCCCACATCACCCACAGCAGCTCCTGACCTATAGATCTGACCCACATCTGACCCACAGCAGCTCCTGCCCCTTACATCTTACACAGATCTGCCCCACAGCAGCTCCTACCCAAAGATCTGACCCACATCATCTCGACAGCAGCTCCTGCGTCATAGATCTGACCAGCATGTGCCCCACAGCAGCTCCTAACACATAGATCTGACCCACAAGTGCCCCAGAGCTGCTCCTGCCCCATAGATCTGAACCACAGCAGCTCCTGTCTCATAGATCTAACCCACATCTGCCCCACAGCATCTCCTGACCCATAGATCTGATCCACATCTGACCCACAGCAGCTCCTGCCCCATAGATCTGACCCACATCTGACCCACAGCAGCTCCTGCCCCATACATCTTACCCAGATCTGCCCCACAGCAGCTCCTACCCAAAGATCTGACCCACATCATCTCGACAGCAGCTCCTGCCCCATAGAACTGGCCCACATCAGCCACAGCAGCTCCTGACCTATAGATCTGACCCACATCATCCCCACAGCAGATTTTGCCCCATAGATATGTGCCACGTCTGCCCCACAGCAGCTCCTGCGACATAGATCTTACCCAGATCTGCCCCACAGCAGCTCCTGCCCCATAGACCCTACCAACATGTGCAGCACAGCAGCTCCTGCCCATAGATCTGACCCACATGTGCCCCACAGCAGCTCCTGCCCCATAGATCTGACCCACATCAGCCACACAGCATCTCCCGCCCCATAGATGTGACCCACATCTGCACCACAGCAGCTCCTCCCCATAGATATGCCCTACATCTGCCCCACATCAGCTCCTGCAACATAGATGTGACCCACATCTGCGCCACAACAGCTCCTGCCCCATAGATCTGACCCACAGCAGCTCCTGCCCATAGATCTAACCCACATCTGCGCCACAGCAGCTCCTGCCTCATATATCTGACTCACAGCATCTCCTGCCCCATAGAACTGGCCCACCTCAGCCACAGCAGCTCCTGACCTATAGATCTGACCCACATCTGCCACACAGCAGCCTTTGCCCCATAGATCTGACCAACATCTGCCCCACAGCAGCTCCTGCCTCATACATCTGACTCACAGCATCTCCTGCCCCATAGAACTGGCCCACATCAGCCACAGCAGCTCCTGCCCCATAGATCTGACCCACATCTGCCACACAGCAGCTCCTGCCCCATAGATCTGACCCACATCTTTCACACAGCAGCCTTTGCCCCATAGATCTGACCCACATCTGCCCCACAGCATCTCCTGCCCCATAGATGTGACCCACATCTGCCCCACAGCAGCTCCTGCCCCATAGATCTGACCCACATCAGCCCCACAGCAGATTTTGCCCCATAGATATGTGCCACGTCTGCCCCACAGCAGCTCCTGCGACATAGATCTTACCCAGATCTGCTCCACAGCAGCTGCTGCCCCAAAGATCTGACCAACATCAGCCCCACAGCAGCTCCTGCCCAATAGATCTGACCCACATCTGCCCCACAGCAGCTCATCCCCATAGATCTGACCGACATCTGCCCCACAGCAGCTCCTGCCTCATACATCTGACTCACAGTATCACCTGCCCCATAGAACTGGCCCACATCAGCCACAGCAGCTCCTGACCTATAGATCTGACCAACATCTGACCCACAGCAGCTCCTGCCCCATAGATCTGACCCACGTCTGCCACACAGCAGCCTTTGCCCCATAGATCTGACCCACATCTGCCCCACAGCATCTCCTGCCCCATAGATCTGACCCCCATCTGCCCCACAGCAGCCCCTGCCCCATTGATCTGACCCCCATCTGCCCCACAGCAGCCCTTGCCCCATTGATCTGACCCACATCTGACCCACAGCAGCTCCTGCCCCATAGATCAGACCCACATCTGCCCCAGAGCAGCTCCTGCCACTTACATCTTACACAGATCTGCCCCAGAGCAGCTCCTACGCAAAGATCTGACCCACATCATCTCGACAGCAGCTCCTGCCCCATAGATCTGACCAGCATGTGCCCCACAGCAGCTCCAAACACATAGATCTGACCCACATGTGCCCCAGAGCTGCTCCTGCCCCATAGATCTGAACCACAGCAGCTCCTGTCTCATAGATCTAACCCACATCTGCCCCACAGCATCTCCTGCCCCATAGATGTGACCCACATCTGCCCCACAGCAGCTCCTGCCCCATAGATCTGACCCACATCAGCCCCACAGCAGATTTTGCCCCATAGATATGTGCCACGTCTGCCCCACAGCAGCTCCTGCGACATAGATCTTACCCAGATCTGCTCCACAGCAGCTGCTGCCCCATAGATCTGACCCACATCTGCCCCACAGCAGCTCCTGCCCCATAGACCCTACCAACATATGCAGCTCAGCAGCTCCTGCCCATAGATCTAACCCACATCTGCCCAACAGCAGCTCCTAACACATAGATCTGACCCACATCTGCTCCACAGCAGCTCTTCCCCATAGATCTGACCCACATCTGCCCCACAGCAGCTCCTGCCTCATACATCTGACTCACAGTATCATCTGCCCCATAGAACTGGCCCACATCAGCCACAGCAGCTCCTGACCTATAGATCTGACCAACATCTGACCCACAGCAGCTCCTGCCCCATAGATCTGACCCACGTCTGCCACACAGCAGCC
The DNA here is from genome assembly GCF_054131305.1 of Coturnix japonica. Taxonomy (NCBI): domain Eukaryota; kingdom Metazoa; phylum Chordata; class Aves; order Galliformes; family Phasianidae; genus Coturnix; species Coturnix japonica. Next base: position 2,203,081 of record NC_140683.1, read on the forward strand.
TTTGCCCCATAGATCTGACCCACATCTGCCCCACAGCATCTCCTGCCCCATAGATCTGACCCCCATCTGCCCCACAGCAGCCCCTGCCCCATTGATCTGACCCACATCTGACCCACAGCAGCTCCTGCCCCATAGATCAGACCCACATCTGCCCCAGAGCAGCTCCTGCCCCTTACATCTTACACAGATCTGCCCCAGAGCAGCTCCTACGCAAAGATCTGACCCACATCATCTCGACAGCAGCTCCTGCCCCATAGATCTGACCAGCATGTGCCCCACAGCAGCTCCTAACACATAGATCTGACCCACATGTGCCCCAGAGCTGCTCCTGCCCCATAGATCTGAACCACATCTGCCCCACAGCAGCTCCTGCCCCATAGATCTGACCCACATCTGCTCCACAGCATCTCCTGCCCCATAGACCTGACCCCCATCTGCCCCACAGCAGCTCCTGCCTCATACATCTGACTCACAGCATCTCCTGCCCAATAGAACTGGCCCACATCAGCCATAGCAGCTCCTGACCTATAGATCTGACCCACATCTGACCCACAGCAGCTCCTGCCCCATAGATCTGACCCACATCTGCCACACAGCAGCCTTTGCCCCATAGATCTGACCCACATCTGCCCCACAGCATCTCCTGCCCCGTAGATCTGACCCACATGTGCCCCACAGCAGCTCCTAACACATAGATCTGACCCACATGTGCCCCAGAGCTCCTCCTGCCCCATAGATCTGAACCACAGCAGCTCCTGTCTCATAGATCTTACCCACATCAGCCCCACAGCAGATTTTGCCCCATAGTTATGCCCCACATCTGCCCAACAGCAACTCCTGCCCCATAGATCTGACCCACATGTGCCCACAGCAGCTCCTGCCCCATAGACCTGACCCACATGTTCCCCACAGCAGCTCCTGCCCCATAGATCTGACCCACAGCATCTCCTGCCACATAGATCTGACCCAAATCAGCCCCACAGCATCTCCTGCCCCATAGATCTGACCCACATGTGCCCCACAGCAGCTCCAAACTCATAGATCTGACTCACATCAGTCCAACAGCAGATTTTGCACCATAGATATGTCCCTCATATTCCCCACAGCAACTCCTGCCCCATAGATCTGACCTACATCATCCCCTCTGCAGCTCCTGCCCCATAGGTCTGACCCACATGTGCCCCACAGCAGCTCCTGCCATATAGATCTAACCACCATCAGCCCCAAAGCAGCTCCTGCCCCATAGATCTGACCCAAGTCAGCCCCACAGCAGCTCCTGCCTTATAGATCTAACCACCATCAGCCCCACAACAGCTTCTACCCCATAGATCTGACCCACATGTGCTCCACTGCAGCTCCAGTCCCGTAGATCTGAACCACAGCAGCCCATGCCCCATAGATCTGACCCTCATCAGCAACGCAGCAGCTCCTGACCCATACATCTGACCCAAATCTGCCCCACACCATCTCCTGCCCCATAGATCTAACTCACATGTGCCCCACAGCAGCTCCTGCCCATAGATCTGACCCACAGCAGCTCCTGCCCTATAGATCTGATTCAAATCTGCCCCACAGCAGCTCCTGCTCCATAGATCTGACCCACATGTGCCCCAGAGCAGCTCTGCCCCATTGATTTGACCCACATCAGCCCCACAGCAGCTCCTGCCCGAAAGATCTGACACACATATTATGCAAAACAGCTGCTGCCCAATAGATCTGACCCACAGCAGCTACTGCCCCATAGATCTGACCCACAAGTGCCCCACAGAAGCTCCTGCCCCATAAATCCGACCACATCTGCCCCACAGCAGCTCCTGCCCCATAGATCGGACCCAAATCTGCCCCACTGCTGCTCCTGCCGCAAAGATCTGACCCACATCTGCGTCACAACAGCTCCTCCCCATAGATCTGACCCACATCTGCTCCACAGCAGCTCCTGCCCCAAAGATCTGACCCACCTCTGCTCCACAGCATCTCCTGCCCCATAGATCTTACCCCCATCTGCTCCACAGCATCTCCTGCCCCATAGATCTGACCAACATCTGCCCCACAGCAGCTCCTGCCTCATACATCTGACTCACAGCATCTCCTGCCCCATAGAACTGGCCCACATCAGCCACAGCAGCTCCTGACCTATAGATCTGACCCACATCAGCCCCACAGCAGATTTTGCCCCATAGATATTTGCCACGTCTGCCCCACAGCAGCTCCTGCGACATAGATCTTACCCAGATCTGCTCCACAGCAGCTGCTGCCCCAACGATCGGACCAACATCAGCCCCACAGCAGCTCCTGCCCCATAGATCTGACCCACATCTGCCCCACAGCAGCTCCTGCCCCATAGATCTGACCCCCATCTGCCCCACAGCAGCTCCTGCCTCATACATCTGACTCACAGCATCTCCTTCCCATAGAACTGGCCCACATCAGCCACAGCAGCTCCTGACCTATAGATCTGACCCACATCTGCTCCACAGCATCTCCTGCCCCATAGATCTGACCCCCATCTGCCCCACAGCAGCTCCTGTCTCATACATCTGACTCACAGCATCTCCTGCCCCATAGAACTGGCCCACATCAGCCACAGCAGCTCCTGCCCCATAGATCTGACCCACTTCTGACCCACAGCAGCTCCTGCCCCATAGATCTGACCCACATCTGCCACACAGCAGATTTTGCCCCATAGATATGTGCCACGTCTGCCCCACAGCAGCTCCTGCGACATAGATCTTACCCAGATCTGCTCCACAGCAGCTGCTGCCCCATAGATCAGACCAACATCAGCCCCACAGCAGCTCCGGCCCCATAGATCTGACCCACATCTGCCCCACAGCAGCTCCTGCCCCATAGATCTGACCCACATCTGCTCAACAGCATCTCCTGCCCCATAGATCTGACCCCCATCTGCCCCAAAGCAGCTCCTGCCTCATACATCTGACTCACAGCATCTCCTGCCCCATAGAACTGGCCCACATCAGCCACAGCAGCTCCTGACCTATAGATCTGACCCACATCAGCCCCACAGCAGATTTTGCCCCATAGATATGTGCCACGTCTGCCACACAGCAGCCTTTGCCCCATAGATCTGACCCACATCTGCCCCACAGCAGCTCCTGCCCCATAGTTCTGACCCAAGTCAGCCCCACAGCAGCTCCTGCCTTATAGATATGACCCCCATCAGCCCCACAACAGCTTCTACCCCATAGATCTGACCCACATGTGCTCCACTGCAGCTCCAGTCCCGTAGATCTGAACCACAGCAGCCCATGCCCCATAGATCTGACCCTCATCAGCAACACAGCAGCTCCTGACCCATACATCTGACCCAAATCTGCCCCACACCATCTCCTGCCCCATAGATCTAACTCACATGTGCCCCACAGCAGCTCCTGCCCATAGATCTGACCCACAGCAGCTCCTGCCCTATAGATCTGATTCAAATCTGCCCCACAGCAGCTCCTGCTCCATAGATCTGACCCACATGTGCCCCAGAGCAGCTCTGCCCCATTGATTTGACCCACATCAGCCCCACAGGAGATCCTGCCCCATAGATCTGACCCACATCAGCCCCACAGCAGATTTTGCCCCATAGATATGTGGCACGTCTGCCCCACAGCAGCTCCTGCGACATAGATCTTACCCAGATCTGCTCCACAGCAGCTGCTGCCCCAAAGATCTGACCCACATCAGCCCCACAGCAGCTCCTGCCCATAGATCTGACCCACATCTGCCCCACAGCAGCTCCTGCCCCATAGATCTGACCCACATCTGCTCCACAGCATCTCCTGCCCCATAGATCTGACCCCCATCTGCCCCACAGCAGCTCCTGCCTCATACATCTGACTCACAGCATCTCCTGCCCCATAGAACTGGCCCACATCAGCCACAGCAGCTCCTGACCTATAGATCTGACCCACATGTGCTCCACAGCAGCTCCTGCTCCATAGATCTGACCCACATGTGCCCCAGAGCAGCTCTGCCCCATTGATTTGACCCACATAAGCCCCACAGCAGCTCCTGCCCGAAAGATCTGAAACACATCATATGCAAAACAGCTGCTGCGCAATAGATCTGACCCACAGCAGCTACTGCCTCATATATCTGACCCACAAATGCCCCCACTGAAGCTCCTGCCCCATAAATCCGACCACATCTGCCCCACAGCAGCTCCTGCCCCATAGATCGGACCCAAATCTGCCCCACTGCTGCTCCTGCTGCAAAGATCTGACCCACATCTGACCCACAGCACCTCCTGCCCCATAGATCTGACCCACATCTGCCACACAGCAGCCTTTGCCCAATAGATCTGACCCACATCTGCCCCACAGCATCTCCTGCCCCATAGATCTGACCCACATCTGCCCCACAGCAGCTCCTGCCCCTTACATCTTACACAGATCTGCCCCACAGCAGCTCCTACCCAAAGATCTGACCCACATCATCTCGACAGCAGCTCCTGCCCCATAGATCTGACCCACATGTGCCCCACAGCAGCTCCTAACACATAGATCTGACCCACATCTGACCCACAGCACCTCCTGCCCCATAGATCTGACCCGCATCTGCCACACAGCAGCCTTTGCCCCATAGATCTGACCCACATCTGCCCCACAGCATCTCCTGCCCCATAGATCTGACCCACATCTGCCCCACAGCAGCTCCTGCCCCTTACATCTTACACAGATCTGCACCACAGCAGCTCCTACCCAAAGATCTGACCCACATCATCTCGACAGCAGCTCCTGCCCCATAGATCTGACCCACATGTGCCCCACAGCAGCTCCTAACACGTAGATCTGACTCACATGTGCCCCAGAGCTGCTCCTGCCCCATAGATCTGAACCACAGCAGCTCCTGTCTCATAGATCTTACCCACATCAGCCCCACAGCAGATTTTGCCCCATAGTTATGTCCCACATCTGCCCAACAGCAGCTCCTGCCCCATAGATTTGACCCACATCAGCCACACAGCATCTCCCGCCCAATAGATGTGACCCACATCTGCACCACAGCAGCTCCTCCCCATAGATATGCCCTACATCTGCCCCACATCAGCTCCTGCAACATAGATCTGACCCACATCTGCGCCACAACAGCTGTCCAGCTGTCCAACAGTAGGTCCTGCCCCATAGACCTGACACACATCAGCCCCACAGCAGCTCCTGCTTCATAGATCTGAGTCACAGAATCTCCTGCTTCATAGATCTGACCCACATCAGACCCACAGCAGATCCTCCCCAAAGATCTGACACACATCTGCCCCACTGCTGCTCCTACACCACAGATCTGACCTACATCATCTCCACTGCAGCTCCTGCCCATAGATCTGACCCCCATCTGCCGCACAGCAGCTCCTGCCTCATAGATCTGACTCACAGCATCTCCTGCCCCATAGATCTGACCCACATCAGACCCAGAGCATCTCCTGCCACATAGATCTGACCCACATCAGCCACAGCAGCTCCTGACCTATACATCTGACCCACATCTGCTCCACAGCATCTCCTGCCGAACAGATCTGACCCACATCAGACCCAGAGCATCTCCTGCCCCATAGATCTGACCCCCATCTGCCCCACAGCAGCTCCTGAACCATAGATCTGACCCACATCTGCCCCACAGCAGCTCCTGCCCCATAGATCTGACCCACATCTGCCCCACAGCAGCTCCTGCCCCATAGATCTGACCCACATCTGCCACACAGCAGCCTTTGCCCAATAGATCTGACCCACATCTACCCCAAAGCATCTCCTACCCCATAGATCTGACCCACATCTGCCCCACAGCAGCTCCTGCCTCATACATCTGACTCACAGCATCTCCTGCCCCATAGAACTGGCCCACATCAGCCACAGCAGCTCCTGACGTATAGATCTGACCCACATCAGCCCCACAGCAGATTTTGCCCCATAGATATGTGCCACGTCTGCCCCACAGCAGCTCCTGCCCCATAGATCTGACCCACATCTGCTCCACAGCATCTCCTGCCCCATAGATCTGACCCCCATCTGCCCCACAGCAGCTCCTGCCCCATACATCTGACTCACAGCATCTCCTGCCCCATAGAACTGGCCCACATCAGCCACAGCAGCTCCTGACCTATAGATCTGACCCACATCTGATCCACAGCAGCTCCTGCCCCATAGATCTGACCCACATCTGCCACACAGCAGCTCCTGCCCCATAGATCTGACCCACATCTTCCCCACAGCATCTCCTGCCCCATAGATCTGACCCACATCTGCCCCACAGCAGCTCCTAACACATAGATCTGACCCACATGTGCCCCAGTGCTGCTCCTGCCCCATAGATCTGAACCACAGCAGCTCCTGTCTCATAGATCTTACCCACATCAGCCCCACAGCAGATTTTGCCCCATAGTTATGTCCCACATCTGCCCAACAGCAACTCCTGCCTCATAGATCTGACCCACATGTGCCACACAGCATCTCCCGCCCCATAGATGTGACCCACATCAGCACCACAGCAGCTCCTCCCCATAGATATGCCCTACATCTGCCCCACATCAGCTCCTGCAACATAGATCTGACCCACATCTGCGCCACAACAGCTCCTGCCCCATAGATCTGACCCACATCAGACCCACAGCAGATCCTCCCCAAAGATCTGACACACATCTGCCCCACTGCTGCTCCTACACCACAGATCTGACCTACATCATCTCCACTGCAGCTCCTGCCCATAGATCTGACCCGCATCAGCCACACAGCAGCTCCTGCCCCATAGACCTGACACACATCAGCCCCACAGCAGCTCCTGCCTCATAGATCTGACTCACAGCATCTCCTGCCCCATAGATCTGACCCACATCAGCCACACAGCATCTCCTGCCCCATAGACCTGACACACATCAGCCCCACATCAGCTCCTGCCTCATAGATCTGAGTCACAGCATCTCCTGCCACATAGATCTGACCCACATCAGCCACAGCAGCTCCTGACCTATAGATCTGACCCACATCTGCTCCACAGCAACTCCTGCCCCACAGATCTGACCCACATCAGACCCAGAGCATCTCCTGCCACATAGATCTGACCCACATTTTCACCAAAGCAGCACCTAAACCATAGATCTGACCCACATGTGCCTCACAGCTGCTCCTGCCCCATAGATCTGAACCACAGCAGTTCCTGCCCCATAGATCAGACCCAAATCTTCCCTACATCAGCTCCTGCCCATAGATCTGACCCACATCAGCCCCACAGCAGCTCCTGCCCATAGATCTGACCCACATCAGCCCTACAGCAGCACGTACCCCATAGATCTGACCCACATCAGCCCCACAGCAGATTTTGCCCCATAGATATGTGCCACGTCTGCCCCACAGCAGCTCCTGCGACATAGATCTTACCCAGATCTGCTCCACAGCAGCTGCTGCCCCAAAGATCTGACCAACATCAGCCCCACAGCAGCTCCTGCCCCATAGATCTGACCCACATCTGCCCCACAGCAGCTCCTGCCCCATAGACCCTACCAACATGTGCAGCACAGCAGCTCCTGCCCATAGATCTAACCCACATCTGCCGCACAGCAGCTCCTGCCCCATAGATCTGACCCACATCTGCTCCACAGCATCTCCTGCCCCATAGATCTGACCCCCATCTGCCCCACAGCAGCTCCTGCCCCATAGATCTGACCCACATCTGCCCCACAGCAGCACCTAAACCATAGATCTGACCCCCATGTGCGTCACAGCTGCTCCTGCCCCATAGATCTGAACCACAGCAGTTCCTGCCCCATAGATCAGACCCAAATCTTCCCTACATCAGCTCCTGCCCATAGATCTGACCCACATCAGCCCCTGCCCATAGATCTGACCCACATCAGCCCCACAGCAGATTTTGCCCCATAGATATGTGCCACGTCTGCCCCACAGCAGCTCCTGCGACATAGATCTTACCCAGATCTGCTCCACAGCAGCTGCTGCCCCAAAGATCTGACCAACATCAGCCCCACAGCAGCTCCTGCCCCATAGATCTGACCCACATCTGCCACACAGCAGCTCCTGCCCCATAGACCCTACCAACATGTGCAGCACAGCAGCTCCTGCCCATAGATCTTACCCACATCTGCTCCACAGCATCTCCTGCCCCATAGATCTGACCCACATCTGCTCCACAGCATCTCCTGCCCCATAGATCTAACCCACATCTGCCCCAAAGCAGCTCCTGCCCCATAGATCTGACCCACACCTGCTCCACAGCATCTCCTGCCCCAAAGATCTGATCCACATCTGCCCCATAGCAGCTCCTGCCCCATAGATCTGACCCACATCTGCTTCACAGCATCTCCTGCCCCATAGATCTGACCCACATCTGCCCCACAGCAGCTCCTGCCCCATAGATCTGACCCACATCTGCCCCACAGCAGCTCCTGCCCCATAGACCGTACCAACATGTGCAGCACAGCTGCTCCTGCCCATAGATTTAACCCACATCTGCCCCACAGCAGCTCCTGCTTCATAGATCTGACCCACATCTGCCCCACAGCAGCTGCTGCCTCATACATCTGACTCACAGCATCTCCTGCCCCATAGGACTGGCCCACATCAGCCACAGCAGCTCCTGCCCCATAGATCTGACCCACATCTGCTCCACAGCATCTCCTGCCCCATAGATCTGACCCCCATCTGCCCCACAGCAGCTCCTGCCTCATAGATCTGACTCACAGCATCTCCTGCCCCATAGGACTGGTTCACATCAGCCACAGCAGCTCCTGATATATAGATCTGACCCACATCTGACCCACAGCAGCTCCTGCCCCATAGATCTGACCCACATCAGCCACACAGCAGCTCCTGCCCCATAGATCTGACCCACATCTGCCCCACAGCATCTCCTGCCCCATAGATATGACCCACATCTGCCCCACAGCAGCACCTGCCCCATAGATCTGACCCACATCTGACCCACAGCAGCTCCTGCCCCATAGATCTGACCCACATCTGCCACACAGCAGCCTTTGCCCAATATTTCTGACCCACATCTGCCCCACAGCATCTCCTGCCCCATAGATCTGACCCACATCTGCCCCACAGCAGCTCCTGCCCCATACATCTTACACAGATCTGCCCCACAGGAGCTCCTACCCAATGATCTGACCCACATCATCTCGACAGCAGCTCCTGCCCCATAGATCTGACCCACATGTGCCCCACAGCAGCTCCTAACACATAGATCTTACCCACATGTGCCCCAGAGCTGCTCCTGCCCCATAGATCTGAACCACAGCAGCTCCTGTCTCATAGATCTTACCCACATCAGCCCCACAGCAGATTTTGCCCCATAGTTATGTCCCACATCTGCCCAACAGCAGCTCCTGCCCCATAGATTTGACCCACATCAGCCACACAGCATCTCCCGCCCCATAGATGTGACCCACATCTGCACCACAGCAGCTCCTCCCCATAGATATGCCCTACATCTGCCCCACATCAGCTCCTGCAACATAGATCTGACCCACATCTGCGCCACAACAGCTCCTGCCGCATAGATCTGACCCACATCAGACCCACAGCAGCTCCTGCCCCATAGATCTGACCCACATCAGACCCACAGCAGATCCTCCCCAAAGATCTGACACACATCTGCCCCACTGCTGCTCCTACACCACAGATCTGACCTACATCATCTCCACTGCAGCTCCTGTCCATAGATCTGACCCGCATCAGCCACACAGCAGGTCCTGCCCCATAGACCTGACACACATCAGCCCCACAGCAGCTCCTACCTCATAGATCTGACTCACAGCATCTCCTGCCCCATAGATCTGACCCACATCAGACCCAGAGCATCTCCTGCCACATAGATCTGACCCACATTTTCCCCAAAGCAGCACCTAAACCATAGATCTGACCCACATGTGCCTCACAGCTGCTCCTGCCCCATAGATCTGAACCACAGCAGTTCCTGCCCCATAGATCTGACCCACATCTGCCACACAGCAGCTCCTGCCCCATAGATCTGACCCACGTCTGACCCACAGCAGCTCCTGCCCCTTACATCTTACACAGATCTGCCCCACAGCAGCTCCTACCCAAAGATCTGACCCACATCATCTCGACAGCAGCTCCTGCCCCATAGATCTGAACCACATGTGCCCCACAGCAGCTCCTAACACATACATCTGACCCACATGTGCCCCAGAGCTGCTCCTGCCCCATAGATCTGAACCACAGCAGCTCCTGTCTCATAGATCTAACCCACATCTGCCCCACAGCAGCTCCTGCCCCATAGATCTGACCCACATCTGCTCCACAGCATCTCCTGCCCCATAGATCTGACCCCCATCTGCCCCACAGCAGCTCCTACCTCATACATCTGACTCACAGCATCTCCTGCCCCATAGAACTGGCCCACATCAGCCACAGCAGCTCCTGACCTATAGATCTGACCCACATTTGCCCCACAGCATCTCCTGCCCCATAGATCTGACCCACATCTGCCACACAGCAGCCTTTGCCCCATAGATCTGACCCACATCTGCCCCAAAGCATATCCTGCCCCATAGATCTGACCCCCATCTGACCCACAGCAGCTCCTGCCCCATAGATCTGACCCACATCTGCCCCACAGCATCTCCTGCCCCATAGATCTGACTCCCATCTGCCCCACAGCAGCTCCTGCCTCATACATCTGACTCACAGCATCTCCTGCCCCATAGAACTGGCCCACATCAGCCACAGCAGCTCCTGACCTATAAATCTGACCCACATCTGCTCCACAGCATCTCCTGCCCCATAGATCTGACCCCCATCTGCCCCACAGCAGCTCCTACCTCATAGATCTGACTCACAGCATCTCCTGCCCAATAGAACTGGCCCACATCAGCCAGAGCAGCCCCTGACTTATAGATCTGACCCACATCTGCCACACAGCAGATTTTGCCCCATAGATATGTTCCACGTCTGCTCCACAGCAGCTCCTGCGACATAGATCTTACCCAGATCTGCTCCACAGCAGCTGCTGCCCCAAAGATCTGACCAACATCAGCTCCACAGCAGCTGCTGCCCCATAGATCTGACCCACATCTGCCCCACAGCAGCTCCTGCCCCATAGATCTGACCCATATCTGCCACACAGCAGATTTTGCCCCATAGATATGTTCCACGTCTGCTCCACAGCATCTCCTGCCCCATAGATCTGACCCCACCTGCCCCACAGCAGCTCCTGCCACATACATCTGACTCACAGCATCTCCTGCCTCATAGAACTGGCCCACATCAGCCACAGCAGCTCCTGACCTATAGATCTGACCCACATCTGCCACACAGCAGCCTTTGCCCCATAGATCTGACGCACATTTGCCCCACAGCATCTCCTGCCCCATAGATCTGACCCACATCTGCCCCACAGCAGCTCCTGCCCCTTACATCTTACACAGATCTGCCCCACAGCAGCTCCTACCCAAAGATCTGACCCACATCATCTCGACAGCAGCTCCTGCCCTATAGATCTGACCCACATGTGCCCCACAGCAGCTCCTAACACATAGATCTGACCCACATGTGCCCCAGAGCTGCTCCTGCCCCATAGATCTGAACCACAGCAGCTCCTGTCTCATAGATCTGACCCACATCTGCCACACAGCAGATTTTGCCCCATAGATATGTTCCACGTCTGCCCCATAGCAGCTCCTGCGACATAGATCTTACCCACATCTGCCCCAAAGCAGCTCCTGCCCCATAGACCCTACCAACATGTGCAGCACAGCAGCTCCTGCCCATAGATCTAACCCACATCTGCCCCACAGCAGCTCCTGCCCCATAGATCTGACCCACATCTGCTCCACAGCATCTCCTGCCCCATAGATCTGACCCCCATCTGCCCCACAGCAGCTCCTGCCTCATACATCTGACTCACAGCATCTCCTGCCCCATAGAACTGGCCCACATCAGCCACAGCAGCTCCTGACCTATAGATCTGACGCTCATTTGCTCCACAGCATCTCCTGCCCCATAGATCTGACCCACATCTGCCCCACAGCAGCTCCTGCCCCATAGATCTGACCCACATCTGACCCACAGCAGCTCCTGCCCCATACATCTTACCAAGATCTGCCCCACAGCAGCTCCTACCCAAAGATCTGACCCACATCATCTCGACAGCAGCTCCTGCCCCATAGATCTGACCCACATGTGCCCCACAGCAGCTCCTAACACATAGATCTGACCCCCATCTGCCCCACAGCAGCTCCTGCCTCATACATCTGACTCACAGCATCTCCTGCCCCATAGAACTGGCCCACATCAGCCACAGCAGCTCCTGCCCCATAGATCTGACCCACATCTGCTCTACAGCATCTCCTGCCCCATAGATCTGACCCCACCTGCCCCACAGCAGCTCCTGCCACATACATCTGACTCACAGCATCTCCTGCCTCATAGAACTGGCCCACATCAGCCACAGCAGCTCCTGACCTATAGATCTGACCCACATTTGCCCCACAGCATCTCCTGCCCCATAGATCTGACCCACATCTGCCCCACAGCAGCTCCTGCCCCTTACATCTTACACAGATCTGCCCCACAGCAGCTCCTACCCAAAGATCTGACCCACATCATCTCGACAGCAGCTCCTGCCCTATAGATCTGACCCACATGTGCCCCACAGCAGCTCCTAACACATAGATCTGACCCACATGTGCCCCAGAGCTGCTCCTGCCCCATAGATCTGGACCACAGCAGCTCCTGTCTCATAGATCTTACCCACATCAGCCCCACAGCAGATTTTGCCCCATAGTTATGTCCCACATCTGCCCAACAGCAGCTCCTGCCCCATAGATTTGACCCACATCAGCCACACAGCATCTCCCGCCCCATAGATGTGACCCACATCTGCACCACAGCAGCTCCTCCCCATAGATATGCCCTACATCTGCCCCACATCAGCTCCTGCAACATAGATCTGACCCACATCTGCGCCACAACAGCTCCTGCCCCATAGATCTGACCCACATCAGACCCACAGCAGATCCTCCCCAAAGATCTGACACACATCTGCCCCACTGCTGCTCCTACACCACAGATCTGACCTACATCATCTCCACTGCAGCTCCTGCCCATAGATCTGACCCGCATCAGCCACACAGCAGCTCCTGCCCCATAGACCTGACACACATCAGCCCCACAGCAGCTCCTGCCTCATAGATCTGACTCACAGCATCTCCTGCCCCATAGATCTGACCCACATCAGACCCAGAGCATCTCCTGCCACATAGATCTGACCCACATTTTCCCCAAAGCAGCACCTAAACCATAGATCTGACCCACATGTGCCTCACAGCTGCTCCTGCCCCATAGATCTGAACCACAGCAGTTCCTGCCCCATAGATCAGACCCAAATCTTCCCTACATCAGCTCCTGCCCATAGATCTGACCCACATGAGCCCAACAGCAGCTCCTACCCCATAGATCTGACCCACATCAGCCCCACAGCAGATTTTGCCCCATAGATCTGACCCACATCTGCCCCACAGCAGCTCCTGCCCCATAGATCTGACCCACATCTGCTCCACAGCATCTCCTGCCCCATAGATCTTACCCCCATCTGCCCCACAGCAGCTCCTGCCTCATACGTCTGACTCACAGCATCTCCTGCCCCATAGAACTGGCCCACATCACCCACAGCAGCTCCTGACCTATAGATCTGACCCACATCTGACCCACAGCAGCTCCTGCCCCATAGATCTGACCCACATCTGCCACACAGCAGCCTTTGCCCCATAGATCTGACCCACATCTGCCCCACAGCATCTCCTGCCCCATAGATCTGACCCACATCTGCCCCACAGCAGCTCCTGCCCCATAGATCTGACCCACATCTGCCCCACAGCATCTCCTGCCCCATAGATCTGACCCACATGTGCTCCACAGCAGCTCCTAACACATAGATCTGACCCACATGTGCCCCAGAGCAGCTCTGCCCCTTTGATTTGACCCACATCAGCCCCACAGGAGATCCTGCCCAATAGATCTGACCCACATCAGCCCCACAGCAGATTTTGCCGCATAGATATGTGCTACGTCTGCCCCACAGCAGCTCCTACCCAAAGATCTGACCCACATCATCTCGACAGCAGCTCCTGCCCCATAGATCTGACCCACATGTGCCCCACAGCAGCTCCTAACACATAGATCTGACCCACATGTGCCCCAGAGCTGCTCCTGCCCCATAGATCTGAACCACAGCAGCTCCTGTCTCATAGATCTAACCCACAATTGCCCCACAGCATCTCCTGCCCCATAGATCTGACCCACATCTGCTCCACAGCATCTCCTGCCCCATAGATCTGACCCCCATCTGCCCCACAGCAGCTCCTGCCTCATACATCTGACTCACAGCATCTCCTGCCCCATAGAACTGGCCCACATCAGCCACAGCAGCTCCTGCCCCATAGATCTGACCCAAATCAGCCCCACAGCATCTCCTGCCCCATAGAACTGGCCCACATCAGCCACAGCAGCTCCAAACTCATAGATCTGACTCACATCAGTCCAACAGCAGATTTTGCACCATAGATATGTCCCTCATATTCCCCACAGCAACTCCTGCCCCATAGAACAGACCTACATCATCCCCTCTGCAGCTCCTGCCCCATAGGTCTGACCCACATGTGCCCCACAGCAGCTCCTGCCCCATAGACCCTATCAACATGTGCAGCACAGCAGCTCCTGCCCATAGATCTGACCCACATCTGCTCCACAGCATCTCCTGCCCCATAGATCTGACCCTCATCAGCAACACAGCAGCTCCTGACCCATACATCTGACCCAAATCTGCCCCACACCATCTCCTGCCCCATAGATCTAACTCACATGTGCCCCACAGCAGCTCCTGCCCCATAGATCTGACCCAGAGCAGCTCTGCCCCATTGATTTGACCCACATCAGCCTCACAGGAGATCCTGCCCCATAGATCTGACCCACATCAGCCCCACAGCAGATTTTGCCCCATAGATATGTGCCACGTCTGCCCCAAAGCAGCTCCTTCGACATAGATCTTACCCAGATCTGCTCCACAGCAGCTGCTGCCCCAAAGATCTGACCAACATCAGCCCCACAGCTGCTCCTGCCCCATAGATCTGACCCACATCTGCCCCACAGCAGCTCCTGCCCCATATACCCTACCAACATGTGCAGCACAGCAGCTCCTGCCCATAGATCTGACCCACATCTGCCCCACAGCAGCTCCTGCCCCATAGATCTGACCCACATCTGCTCCACAGCATCTCCTGCCCCATAGATCTGACCCCCATCTGCCCCACAGCAGCTCCTGCCTCATACATCTGACTCACAGCATCTCCTGCCCCATAGAACTGGCCCACATCAGCCACAGCAGCTCCTGCCCCATAGATCTGACCCACTTCTGACCCACAGCAGCTCCTGCCCCATAGATCTGACCCACATCTGCCACACAGCAGCCTTTGCCCCATAGATCTGACCCACATCTGCCCCACAGCATCTCCTGCCCCATAGATCTGACCCACATCTGCCCCACAGCATCTCCTGCCCCATAGATCTGACCCACATGTGCCCCACAGCAGCTCCTGCCCCATAGATCTGACCCACATGTGCCCCAGAGCTGCTCCTGCCCCATAGATCTGAACCACAGCAGCTCCTGTCTCATAGATCTTACCCACATCAGCCCCACAGCAGATTTTGCCCCATAGTTATGCCCTACACCTGCCCAACAGCAACTCCTGCCCCATAGATCTGACCCACATGTGCCCACAGCAGCTCCTGCCCATAGATCTGACCCACAGCAGCTCCTGCCCTATAGATCTGATTCAAATCTGCCCCACAGCAGCTCCTGCTCCATAGATCTGACCCACATGTGCCCCAGAGCAGCTCTGCCCCATTGATTTGACCCACATCTGCCCCACAGCAGATCCTGCCCCATAGATCTGACCCACATCAGCCCCACAGCAGATTTTGCCCCATAGATATGTGCCACGTCTGCCCCACAGCAGCTCCTGCGACATAGATCTTACCCAGATCTGCTCCACAGCAGCTGCTGCCCCAAAGATCCGACCAACATCAGCCCCACAGCAGCTCCTGCCCCATAGATCTGACCCACATCTGCCCCACAGCAGCTCCTGCCCCATAGACCCTACCAACATGTGCAGCACAGCAGCTCCTGCCCATAGATCTGACCCACATCTGCCCCACAGCAGCTCCTGCCCCATAGATCTGACCCACATCTGCTCCACAGCATCTCCTGCCCCATAGATCTGACCCCCATCTGCCCCACAGCAGCTCCTGCCTCATACATCTGACTCACAGCATCTCCTGCCCCATAGAACTGGCCCACATCAGCCACAGCAGCTCCTGCCCCATAGGTCTGACCCACATCAGCCCCACAGCAGATTTTGCCCCATAGATATGTGCCACGTCTGCCCCACAGCAGCTCCTGCCTCATACATCTGACTCACAGCATCTCCTGCCCCATAGACCTGGCCCACATCAGCTCCTGACCTATAGATCTGACCCACATCTGACCCACAGCAGCTCCTGCCCCATAGATCTGACCCACATCTGCCCCACAGCATCTCCTGCCCCATAGATCTGACCCACATCTGCCCCACAGCATCTCCTGCCCCATAAATCTGACCCACATCAGCCCCACAGCAGCACCTGCCCCATAGATCTGACCCACATCTGACCCACAGCAGATCCTGCCCCATACATCTTACCCAGATCTGCCCCACAGCAGCTCCTACCCAAAGATCTGACCCACATCATATCGACAGCAGCTCCTGCCCCATAGATTTGACCCACATGTGCCCCAGAGCTGCTCCTGCCCCATAGATCTGAACCACAGCAGCTCCTGTCTCATAGATCTTACCCACATCAGCCCCACAGCAGATTTTGCCCCATAGTTATGTCCCACATCTGCCCAACAACAACTCCTGCCCCATAGATCTGACCCACATGCGCCCCACAGCAGCTCCTGCCCCATAGTTCTGACCCACATGCGCCTCACAGCAGCTCCTGCCCCATAGATCTAACCACCATCAGCCCCAAAGCAGCGCCTGCCCCATAGATTTGACCCACATCAGCCACACAGCATCTCCCACCCCATAGATGTGACCCACATCTGCAACACAGCAGCTCCTGCTCCATAAATCTGACCAACATCAGGCCCACATTTGTTCCTGCCCCATAGATCTGACCCACAGCAGCCCCTGCCTCATAGATCTGACCCACAAGTGCCCCACAGCAGCTCCAGCCCAATAGACCTGACCCACATCTGCCCCAAAGCATCTCCTGCCCCATAGATCTTTCCTACATCAGCCCCACAGCACCTCCGGCCCAATAGATCTGACCCACATCTGCCCCACAGCAGCTCCTGCCCCATAGATCTGACCCACATCAACCATGTTGATAAACATGAAAACATACAACATGGGTTGTATCAACCATGTAATCCATGGTGTCCCTATGTGTCCCAATGTCACCCTATGGGTCCCAGCGTCTCCCTATGGGTCACTATGTGTCCCTATGTGTCCCAATGTCCCCCCTATGGGTTGCTATGTGCCTCTATGGGTTCTCTATGGGGCTCTATGGGGTGCCTATGGAGCTCTATGGGGCGTTCTGAGGTTTCTATGGGGTGTCTATGGAACGCTATAGTGTGTCTATTTGGTAAATTAGTTTCTATGGGTGGCTATGGGAGCTCTATGGGGCACAATGGGTTGCCTACGGGGCTCTATGGGATGTCTGTGGGGCTCTATGGCGCGGCTATATGTCCTTATGTGGTGTCTATGTGGCACTATGTTGTGCTATGGGGTGCTGTGAGGCACTATGGGGTGCTATGGGGCTCTATGGAGCAGTATAGGGTGTCTATGGGTCTCTATGGGGTGCAATGGGGCACTGTGGGGCACAAGAGAGTGTCTATGAGGCTCCATGGGCTGCTATGGGGCACTATGGAGTAGCTATGGGGTGCTATGGGGTCTCTTTGGGCCCCTATGGGTCACTATGGGTCACTATGTGGTGTCTATGGGGCTCTATGGGGTGGCTATGCGGTGCTGTAGGGTGGCTATGGGGTGCTTTGGGGTATCCTTGGGTTCTTATGGGGCGCTATGGGTGACTATGGGGTGCTATGGTTTGCTATGGGGCTCTATGCGGAAGAATGGGGTTTCTATGGGGCACTATGAGGTCCCTATGGGGCTCTATGGGGAGTCTATGGGGTGTCTTTGGGGATCTATGGGTTGTCTGTGGGGCTCTATGGGGTCTGCATGGGGTCTGTATGGGGTTCAGTGAGTTTCTATGGGGCTCTATGGGGAGTCTACAGGCACTATGGGTCAGCGATATGGGGTGTCTATTTGGTTCAATTGGGCTCTATGGTGTGGCTGTAGGGCCTTATGTGGTGTCTATGGGGCACTGTGGGCTGCTATGGGGTGCTGTGGGGAACTATGGGGTGTCTATGGGGCTCTATGGAGCAGTATGCTGTGTCTATGGGTCCCTATGGGGTGCAATGGGGTGCTCTGGGGCACAATGGAGTGTCTATGAGGCTCCATGGGCTGCTATGGGGCACTATGGAGTAGCTATGGGGTGCTATGGGGTCTCTTTGGGCCCCTATGGGTCACTATGGGGCTCTATGGGGTATCTTTGTGTTCCTATGGGGCGCTATGGGTGACTATGGGGTCGCTATGGGTTTCTTTGAGGCACTATGGGTCTCAATGGGGTCTCTATGGGTCTCAATTTCTCCTTATGGCTCCCAATGACTGTCTATGGGTCTCTATGTGTCCCTATGGGTCCCAGTGTCTCTCTATGGGTCCCAATGTCTTCCTCTGGATCTCTATGGGTCCCTAGGGGTCCCAGTGTCTCTCTATGTCCCCCTGTCTAGGTGGTAACTATACAGATGGTAACAAAGATGGTAACAAATGGACAGAGGTTCTAAGCGAGAGAGAAACTCACCAGTGGTGATGCCTTCGCTGAGGAAGCTGGGGCGGTCTTCGAGCGATGTCCAAGAGATGCTGCCTCACAGAATCACAGAATTCTCAAGGTTGGAAAAGGGCTGCCAGCTTTTGTAGGAGAATAGCATGGGAGACAGTTGTGAAGGCTTTGCTGAAGTCCAAGTAGAGCACATCAACAGCCTTTCTTTCTTTCCTTCATCCATCAGATGGGTCACAGGATCGTAGAAGGAGATCAGATTGGTCAAGCAGGAGCTGCCCTTCACGAACCCATGCTGGCTAGGTCTGATCTCCTGCTCATCCCACACCTGCCGCATCTGTCATCTCCCTCAAGACAATTCGTTCCATTCCCTTCCCTGGCACCGAGGTCAGGCTAACAGGCCTGGAGTTGCCCGGATCCTCCTGACAACCTTGCTTGGAAATGGGAGTCACGTTGGCAAGCCTCCAGTCTTCTGGGACCTCACCCGGTAACAGGGAGCTCGGAAAGATAATGGAAAGCGGCTCGAGTGAGGGTCAGCCCTTAAATGAGGTCTCAGAGGAGGTGGAGTCGAGCTCCAGCCCTCCCGGGAGCACAGCTCCATTACTCTCACCTGTGCTCCCGCAGCTGACCCCACACTTGCCTCAGCTGATTAATCAGAGGTTCAGGCTGTGATTACCAATCTCCCACACAGCCCCTGTGGGTCCCAATGTTTCCCTATGGATCTCTGGGTGTCCCTATAGGACTCTATGGGGTTATTATGCCTCTAAATGTCTCTCTATGGGGTCTCTATGTGTCCCAATGTCCCCACTATGGTTTGCTATGTGCCTCTATGGGGTCTCTATGGGGTCTTTTATGGGTAACTATCGTCCCAAATGTATTCCTAAGGGTATCTATGGGTTTCAATGTGGTCCCTATGTGCCTCTATGGGGTCTCTTATGGGTCTCAACGAAGTCCCTATGTGTCTCTATGGGTCTCACTGTCCACCACTGTAATCCATGTGGTCCCTATGTGTCCCAATATCCCCATATGGGTCCCAGTGTCTCCCTATGGGTCACTATGTGTCCCTATGTGTCCCAATGTCCCCCCTATGGGTTGCTATGTGCCTCAATGGGCTCTCTTATGGATAGCTCTGGGCCCAAATGTCTCCCTGTGGGTATCTATGGGTTACATTAGGTCCCTATGTGCCTCTATGGGGTCTCTTATGGGTCTCAGCGGGTTCCCTATGTGTCTCTATGGGTCTCACTGTCCCCCACTGTAATCCATGGGGTCCTTATGTGTCCCATTGTCCCCCTATGGGATCCAGTGTCTCCTCATGGGCCACGGTGTTTCCCTATGTGTCCCAATGTCCCCCTATGGGTCCCAGTGTCTCCCTATGTGTACCTATGTGTCCCAATGTCCCCCCATGGGTCACTATGTGTCCCAATGTCCCCCCTATGGGTTGCTATGTGCTTGTATGTGGTTTCTTATGGGTATCTCTGGGCCCAAATATCTTCCTATAGCTATCTATGGGTTTCAATGTGGTCCCTATGTGCCTCTATGGGGTCTCTTATGCGTCTCAGCGGGGTTTCTATGTGTCTCTATGGGTCTGGCTGTCCTCCACTGTAGTCCATGGGGTCCCTATGTGTCCCAATGTCCCCATATGGGTCCCAGTGTCTCCCTATGGGTCAGAATATTTCCCTACGTGTCCCAATGTCCCCCCTATGGGTTGCTATGTGCCTCTATGGGGTCTCTGTGGGGTCTCTTATGGATATCTCTGGGCCCAAATGTCTTCCTACAAGTATCTATGAGTTTCAATGTGGTCCCTAGGTGCCTCTATGGGGTCTCTTATGGGTCTCAGCGGGGTCCTTATGTATCTCTATGGGTCTCACTGTCCCCCACTGTAATTCATTGGGTCCCTATGTGTCCCAATATCCCCCTATGGGTCCCAGTGTCTTCCTACGGGTCACAATGTGTACCTATGTGTCCCAATGTCCCCCCTATGGGTTGCTATGTGCCCCTATGGGGTCTCTATGGGGTCTCTTATGGTTATCTCTGGGCCCAAATGTCTTCCTTTGGGTATCTATAAGTTTCAAAGTCGTCCTATGTGTCCCTATGGGTCTTAATGGCTCCTAATGTGTCCCTATGAGTCTATATGTGGTCTCACTGTCCCAGTGGGTCTCTATGTGTTCCTATGTGTCTATATGGAGTCTCTATCTGGTTTCTATGGGTCTTGGTGTCCCTCTATGTGTCACTTTGTGCCTCTATGGGGTCTCCATGGGTTTCTATGGGGTCTCTATGTCTCTTTTTGGGTCCCTATTGGTCCCAATAGGTCCCTATGAGTCTCTATGATGTCTCCCTTTGTCCCCATATGGGTCCCAGTGTGACCCACATGTGCCCACAGCAGCTCCTGCCCCATAGACCTGACCCACATGTTCCCCACAGCAGCTCCTGCCCCATAGATCAGCCCCACAGCATCTCCTGCCACATAGATCTGACCCACATGTGCCCCACAGCAGCTCCAAACTCATAGATCTGACTCACATCAGTCCAACAGCAGATTTTGCACCATAGATATGTCCCTCATATTCCCCACAGCAACTCCTGCCCCATAGATCTGACCTTCATCATCCCTTCTGCAGCTCCTGCCCCATAGGTCTGACCCACATGTGCCCCACAGCAGCTCCTGCCATATAGATCTAACCACCATCAGCCCCAAAGCAGCTCCTGCCCCATAGATCTGACCCAAGTCAGCCCCACAGCAGCTCCTGCCTTATAGATCTAACCACCATCAGCCCCACAACAGCTTCTACCACATAGATCTGACCCACATGTGCTCCACTGCAGCTCCAGTCCCGTAGATCTGAACCACAGCAGCCCATGCCCCATAGATCTGACCCTCATCAGCAACACAGCAGCTCCTGACCCATACATCTGACCCAAATCTGCCCCACACCATCTCCTGCCCCATAGATCTAACTCACATGTGCCCCGCAGCAGCTCCTGCCCATAGATCTGACCCAGAGCAGCTCTGCCCCATTGATTTGACCCACATCAGCCCCACAGGAGATCCTGCCCCATAGATCTGACCCACATCAGCCCCACAGCAGATTTTGCCCCATAGATATGTGCCACGTCTTCCCGACAGCAGCTCCTGCGACATAGATCTTACCCAGATCTGCTCCACAGCAGCTGCTGCCCCAAAGATCTGACCAACATCCGCCCCACAGCAGCTCCTGCCCCATAGATCTGACCCACATCTGCCCCACAGCAGCTCCTGCCCCATAGACCCTACCAACATGTGCAGCACAGCAACTCCTGCCCATAGATCTGACCCACATCTGCCCCACAGCAGCTCCTGCCCAATAGATCTGACCCACATCTGCTCCACAGCATCTCCTGCCCCATAGATCTGACCCCCATTTGCCCCACAGCAGCTCCTGCCTCATACATCTGACTCACAGCATCTCCTGCCCCATAGAACTGGCCCACATCAGCCACAGCAGCTCCTGCCCTATAGATCTGACCCATATCTGACCCACAGCATCTCCTGCAACATAGATCTGACCCAAATCAGCCCCACAGCATCTCCTGCCCTAGATCTGACCCACATGTGCCCCACAGCAGCTCCTGCCCTATAGATCTGATTCAAATCTGCCCCACACCATCTCCTGCCCCATAGATCTAACTCACATGTGCCCCACATCAGCTCCTGCCCATAGATCGGACCCAGAGCAGCTCTGCCCCATTGATTTGACCCACATCTGCCCCACAGCAACTCCTGCCCCATAGATCTGACCCACATCTGCTCCACAGCATCTCCTGCCCCATAGATCTTACCCCCATCTGCCCCACAGCAGCTCCTGCCTCATACATCTGACTCACTGCATCTCCTGCCCCATAGAACTGGCCCACATCAGCCATAGCAGCTCCTGACCTATAGATCTGACCCACATCAGCCCCACAGCAGATTTTGCCCCATAGATATGTGCCACGTCTGCCCCACAGCAGCTCCTGCGACATAGATCTTACCCAGATCTGCTCCAGAGCAGCTGCTGCCCCAAAGATCTGACCAACATCAGCCCCACAGCAGCTCCTGCCCCATAGATCTAACCCCCATCTGCCCCACAGCAGCTCCTGCCTCATACATCTTACTCACAGCATCTCCTGCCCCATAGAACTGGCCCACATCAGCCACAGCAGCTCCTGACCTATAGATCTGACCCACATCTGACCCACAGAATCTCCTGCCCCATAGATCTGACCCACATCTGCCACACAGCAGCCTTTGCTCCATAGATCTGACCCACATCTGCCCCACAGCAACACCTGCCCCATAGATCTGTCCCACATGTGCCCCACAGCAGCAACTAACACATAGATCTGACCCACATGTGCCACAGAGCTGCTCCTGCCCCATAGATCTGAACCACAGCAGCTCCTGTCTCATAGATCTTACCCACATCAGCCCCACAGCAGATTTTGCCCCATAGTTATGCCCCACATCTGCCCAACAGCAACTCCTGCCCCATAGATCTGACCCACATGTGCCCACAGCAGCTCCTGCCCCATAGGTCTGACCCACATGTTCCCCACAGCAGCTCCTGCCCCATAGATCTAACCACCATCAGCCCCAAAGCAGCTCCTGCCCCATAGATCTGACCCAAGTCAGCCCCACAGCAGCTCCTGCCTTATAGATCTAACCACCATCAGCCCCACAACAGCTTCTACCCCATAGATCTGACCCACATGTGCTCCACTGCAGCTCCAGTCCCGTAGATCTGAACCACAGCAGCCCATGCCCCATAGATCTGACCCTCATCAGCAACACAGCAGCTCCTGACCCATACATCTGACCCAAATCTGCCCCACACCATCTCCTGCCCCATAGATCTAACTCACATGTGCCCCACAGCAGCTCCTGCCCATAGATCTGACCCACAGCAGCTCCTGCCCTATAGATCTGATTCAAATTTTCCCCACAGCAGCTCCTGCTCCATAGATCTGACCCACATGTGCCCCAGAGCAGCTCTGCCCCATTGATTTGACCCACATCAGCCCCACAGGAGATCCTGCACCATAGATCTGACCCACATCAGCCCCACAGCAGATTTTGCCCCATAGATATGTGCCACGTCTGCCCCACAGCAGCTCCTGCGACATAGATCTTACCCAGATCTGCTCCACAGCAGCTGCTGCCCCAAAGATCTGACCAACATCAGCCCCACAGCAGCTCCTGCCCCATAGATCTGACCCACATCTGCCCCACAGCATCTCCTGCCCCATAGATCTGACCCACATCTGCTCCACAGCATCTCCTGCCCCATAGATCTGATCCCCATCTGCCCCACAGCAGCTCCTGCCTCATACATCTGATTCACAGCATCTCCTGCCCCATAGAACTGGCCCACATCAGCCACAGCAGCTCCTGACCTATAGATCTGACCCACATCTGCACCACAGCAGCTCCTGCCCCATAGATCTGACCCACATCTGCCACACAGCAGCCTTTGCTCCATAAATCTGACCCACTTCATCTCGTCAGCAGCTCCTGCCCCATAGATCTGACCCACATCAGCCCCACAGCAGCTCCTGCCCCATACATCTTACCCAGATCTGCCCCACAGCAGCTCCTACCCAAAAATCTGACCCACATCATCTCGACAGCAGCTCCTTCCCCATAGATCTGACCCACATCAGCCATACAACATCTCCCGCCCCATAGATGTGACCCACATCTGCACCACAGCAGCCCCTCCCCATAGATCTAACACCCATCAGCCTCACAGCAGCTCCTGCCCCATAGATCTGACCAACATGTGCCCCACAGGAGCTCCTGCCCCATAGATCTGACCCACATGTGCCCCACAGCAGCTCCTGCCCCATAGATCTGACCCACATGTGCCCCACAGCAGCTCCTAACACATAGATCTGACCCACATGTGCCCCAGAGCTGCTCCTGCCCCATAGATCTGAACCACAGCAGCTCCTGTCTCATAGATCTTACCCACATCAGCCCCACAGCAGATTTTGCCCCATAGTTATGTCCCACATCTGCCCAACAGCAACTCCTGCCCCATAGATCTGACCCACAGCAGCCCCTGCCTCATAGATCTGACCCACAAGTGCCCCACAGCAGCTCCAGCCCAATAGACCTGACCCACATCTGCCCCAAAGCATCTCCTGGCCCATAGATCTTTCCTACATCAGCCCCACAGCACCTCCGGCCCAATAGATCTGACCCACATCTGCCCCACAGCAGCTCCTGCCCCATAGATCTGACCCACATCAACCATGTTGATAAACATGAAAACATACAACATGGGTTGTATCAACCATGTAATCCATGGTGTCCCTATGTGTCCCAATGTCTCCCTATGGGTCCCAGTGTCTCCCTATGGGTCACTATGTGGTGTCTATGTGTCCCAATGTCCCCCCTATGGGTTGCTATGTACCTCTATGGGTTCTCTATGGGGCTCTATGGGGTGCCTATGGAGCTCTATGGGGCGTTCTGAGGTTTCTATGGGGTGTCTATGGAACGCTATGGTGTGTCTATTTGGTAAATTAGTTTCTATGCGTGGCTATGGGAGCTCTATGGGGCACAATGGGTTGCCTACGGGGCTCTATGGGATGTCTGTGGGGCTCTATGGCGCGGCTATATGTCCTTATGTGGTGTCTATGTGGCACTATGTTGTGCTATGGGGTGCTGTGAGGCACTATGGGGTGCTATGGGGCTCTATGGAGCAGTATAGGGTGTCTATGGGTCTCTATGGGGTGCAATGGGGCGCTGTGGGGCACAAGAGAGTGTCTATGAGGCTCCATGGGCTGCTATGGGGCACTATGGAGTAGCTATGGGGTGCTATGGGGTCTCTTTGGGCCCCTATGGGTCACTATGGGTCACTATGTGGTGTCTATGGGGCTCTATGGGGTGGCTATGCGGTGCTGTAGGGTGGCTATGGGGTGCTTTGGGGTATCCTTGGGTTCCTATGGGGCGCTATGGGTGACTATGGGGTGCTATGGTTTGCTATGGGGCTCTATGCGGAAGAATGGGGATTCTATGGGGCGCTATGAGGTCCCTATGGGGCTCTATGGGGAGTCTATGGGGTGTCTATGGGGATCTATGAGTTGTCTGTGGGGCTCTATGGGGTCTGCATGGGGTCTGTATGGGGTTCAGTGGGTCTCTATGGGGCTCTATGGGGTGTCTACAGGCACTATGGGGCGTCTATGTGGTTCAATTGGGCTCTATGGTGTGGCTGTAGGGCCTTATGTGGTGTCTATGGGGCACTGTGGGCTGCTATGGGGTGCTGTGGGGAACTATGGGGTGTCTATGGGGCTCTATGGAGCAGTATGCTGTGTCTATGGGTCCCTGTGGGGTGCAATGGGGTGCTCTGGGGCACAATGGAGTGTCTATGAGGCTCCATGGGCTGCTATGGGGCACTATGGAGTAGCTATGGGGTGCTATGGGGTCTCTTTGGGCCCCTATGGGTCACTATGGGGCTCTATGGGGTATCTTTGTGTTCCTATGTGGCGCTATGGGTGACTATGGGGTCGCTATGGGTTTCTTTGAGGCACTATGGGTCTCAATGGGGTCTCTATGGGTCTCAATTTATACTTATGGCTCCCAATGACTGTCTATGGGTCTCTATGTGTCCCTATGGGTCCCAGTGTCTCTCTATGGGTCCCAATGTCTTCCTCTGGATCTCTATGGGTCCCTAGGGGTCCCAGTGTCTCTCTATGTCCCCCTGTCTAGGTGGTAACTATACAGATGGTAACAAAGATGGTAACAAATGTACAGAGGTTCTAAGCGAGAGAGAAACTCACCAGTGGTGATGCCTTCGCTGAGGAAGCTGGGGCGGTCTTCACTGCAGAGCGATGTCCAAGAGATGCTGCCTCACAGAATCACAGAATTCTCAAGGTTGGAAAAGGGCTGCCAGCTTTTGTAGGAGAATAGCATGGGAGACAGTTGTGAAGGCTTTGCTGAAGTCCAAGTAGAGCACATCAACAGCCTTTCTTTCTTTCCTTCATCCATCAGATGGGTCACAGGATCGTAGAAGGAGATCAGATTGGTCAAGCAGGAGCTGCCCTTCACGAACCCATGCTGGCTAGGTCTGATCTCCTGCTCATCCCACACCTGCCGCATCTGTCATCTCCCTCAAGACAATTCGTTCCATTCCCTTCCCTGGCACCGAGGTCAGGCTAACAGGCCTGGAGTTGCCCGGATCCTCCTGACAACCTTGCTTGGAAATGGGAGTCACGTTGGCAAGCCTCCAGTCTTCTGGGACCTCACCCGGTAACAGGGAGCTCGGAAAGATAATGGAAAGCGGCTCGAGTGAGGGTCAGCCCTTAAATGAGGTCTCAGAGGAGGTGGAGTCGAGCTCCAGCCCTCCCGGGAGCACAGCTCCATTACTCTCACCTGTGCTCCCGCAGCTGACCCCACACTTGCCTCAGCTGATTAATCAGAGGTTCAGGCTGTGATTACCAATCTCCCACACAGCCCCTGTGGGTCCCAATGTTTCCCTATGGATCTCTGGGTGTCCCTATAGGACTCTATGGGGTTATTATGCCTCTAAATGGGTCCTATATGTCTCTATGTCTCTCTATGGGGTCCCTATGTGTCCCAATGTCCCCACTATGGTTTGCTATGTGCCTCTATGGGGTCTCTATGGGGTCTTTTATGGGTAACTATCGTCCCAAATGTATTCCTAAGGGTATCTATGGGTTTCAATGTGGTCCCTATGTGCCTCTATGGGGTCTCTTATGGGTCTCAACGAAGTCCCTATGTGTCTCTATGGGTCTCACTGTCCACCACTGTAATCCATGTGGTCCCTATGTGTCCCAATATCCCCATATGGGTCCCAGTGTCTCCCTATGGGTCACTATGTGTCCCTATGTGTCCCAATGTCCCC
This sequence comes from Coturnix japonica, assembly GCF_054131305.1. Lineage (NCBI taxonomy): Eukaryota > Metazoa > Chordata > Aves > Galliformes > Phasianidae > Coturnix > Coturnix japonica. The sequence continues at coordinate 2,230,877 of NC_140683.1, forward strand.
CCTATGGGTTGCTATGTGCCTCAATGGGCTCTCTTATGGATAGCTCTGGGCCCAAATGTCTCCCTGTGGGTATCTATGGGTTACATTAGGTCCCTATGTGCCTCTATGGGGTCTCTTATGGGTCTCAGCGGGGTTTCTATGTGTCTCTATGGGTCTGGCTGTCCCCCACTGTAGTCCAAGGGGTCCCTATGTGTCCCAATGTCCCCATATGGGTCCCAGTGTCTCCCTATGGGTCAGAATGTTTCCCTACGTGTCCCAATGTCCCCCCTATGGGTTGCTATGTGCCTCTATGGGGTCTCTGTGGGGTCTCTTATGGATATCTCTGGGCCCAAATGTCTTCCTACAAGTATCTATGAGTTTCAATGTGGTCCCTAGGTGCCTCTATGGGGTCTCTTATGGGTCTCAGCGGGGTCCTTATGTATCTCTATGGGTCTCACTGTCCCCCACTGTAATTCATTGGGTCCCTATGTGTCCCAATGTCCCCCTATAGGTCCCAGTGTCTTCCTACGGGTCACAATGTGTACCTATGTGTCCCAATGTCCCCCCTATGGGTTGCTAAGTGCCCCTATGGGGTCTCTATGGGGTCTCTTATGGTTATCTCTGGGCCCAAATGTCTTCCTTTGGGTATCTATAAGTTTCAAAGTCGTCCTATGTGTCCCTATGGGTCTTAATGGCTCCTAATGTGTCCCTATGAGTCTATATGTGGTCTCACTGTCCCAGTGGGTCTCTATGTGTTCCTATGTGTCTATATGGAGTCTCTATCTGGTTTCTATGGGTCTTGGTGTCCCTCTATGTGTCACTTTGTGCCTCTATGGGGTCTCCATGGGTTTCTATGGGGTCTCTATGTCTCTCTTTGGGTCCCTATTGGTACCAATAGGTCCCTATGAGTCTCTATGATGTCTCCCTTTGTCCCCATATGGGTCCCAGTGTGACCCACATGTGCCCACAGCAGCTCCTGCCCCATAGACCTGACCCACATGTTCCCCACAGCAGCTCCTGCCCCATAGATCAGCCCCACAGCATCTCCTGCCCCATAGATCTGACCCACATGTGCCCCACAGCAGCTCCAAACTCATAGATCTGACTCACATCAGTCCAACAGCAGATTTTGCACCATAGATATGTCCCTCATACTCCCCACAGCAACTCCTGCCCCATAGATCTGACCTTCATCATCCCCTCTGCAGCTCCTGCCCCATAGGTCTGACCCACATGTGCCCCACAGCAGCTCCTGCCATATAGATCTAACCACCATCAGCCCCAAAGCAGCTCCTGCCCCATAGATCTGACCCAAGTCAGCCCCACAGCAGCTCCTGCATTATAGATATGACCCCCATCAGCCCCACAACAGCTTCTACCCCATAGATCTGACCCACATGTGCTCCACTGCAGCTCCAGTCCCGTAGATCTGAACCACAGCAGCCCATGACCCATAGATCTGACCCTCATCAGCAACACAGCAGCTCCTGACCCATACATCTGACCCAAATCTGCCCCACACCATCTCCTGCCCCATAGATCTAACTCACATGTGCCCCGCAGCAGCTCCTGCCCATAGATCTGACCCACAGCAGCTCCTGCCCTATAGATCTGATTCAAATCTGCCCCACAGCAGCTCCTGCTCCATAGATCTGACCCACATGTGCCCCAGAGCAGCTCTGCCCCATTGATTTGACCCACATCAGCCCCACAGGAGATCCTGCCCCATAGATCTGACCCACATCAGCCCCACAGCAGATTTTGCCCCATAGAAATGTGCCACGTCTGCTTCACAGCAGCTCCTGCGACATAGATCTTACCCAGATCTGCTCCACAGCAGCTGCTGCCCCAAAGATCTGACCAACATCAGCCCCACAGCAGCTCCTGCCCCATAGATCTGACCCACATCTGCCCAAAGCATCTCCTGCCCCATAGATCTGACCCCCATCTGCCCCACAGCAGCTCCTGCCTCATACATCTGACTCACAGCATCTCCTGCCCCATAGAACTGGCCCACATCAGCCACAGCAGCTCCTGACCTATAGATCTGACCCACATCTGACCCACAGCAGCTCCTGCCCCATAGATCTGACCCACATCTGCCCCACAGGAGCTCCTGCCCCATAGATCTGACCCACACCTAACCCACAGCAGCTCCTGCCCCTTACATCTTACACAGATCTGACCCACAGCAGCTCCTACCCAAAGATCTGACCCACATCATCTCGACAGCAGCTTTTGCCCCATATATCTGACCCACATCTGCACCACAGCAGCTCCTGCCCCATAGATCTGACCCACATCTGACCCACAGCAGCTCCTGCCCCATAGATCTGAACCACATGTGCCCCACAGCAGCTCCTAACACATAGATCTGACCCACATGTGCCCCAGAGCTGCTCCTGCCCCATAGATCTGAACCACAGCAGCTCCTGTCTCATAGATCTAACCCACATCTGCCCCACAGCAGCTCCTGCCCCATAGATCTGACCCACATCTGCTCCACAGCATCTCCTGCCCCATAGATTTGACCCCCATCTGCCCCACAGCAGCTCCTGCCTCATACATCTGACTCACAGCATCTCCTGCCCCATAGAACTGGCCCACATCAGCCATAGCAGCTCCTGACCTATAGATCTGACCCACATCAGCCCCACAGCAGATTTTGCCCCATAGATATGTGCCACGTCTGCCCCACAGCAGCTACTGCGACATAGATCTGACCCACATCTGCCCCACAGCAGCTCCTGCCCCATAGACCCTACCAACATGTGCAGCACAGCAGCTCCTGCCCATAGATCTAACCCACATCTGCCCCACAGCAGCTCCTGCCCCATAGATCTGACCCACATCATCTCGACAGCAGCTTTTGCCCCATAGATCTGACCCACATGTGCCCCACAGCAGCTCCTAACACATAGATCTGACCCACATGTGCCCCAGAGCTGCTCCTGCCCCATAGATCTGAACCACAGCAGCTCCTGTCTCATAGATCTTACCCACATCAGCCCCACAGCAGATTTTGCCCCATAGTTATGTCCCACATCTGCCCAACAGCAGCTCCTGCCCCATAGATTTGACCCACATCAGACACACAGCATCTCCGGCCCCATAGATGTGACCCACATCTGCACCACAGCAGCTCCTCCCCATAGATATGCCCTACATCTGCCCCACATCAGCTCCTGCAACATAGATCTGACCCACATCTGCGCCACAACAGCTCCTGCCCCATAGATCTGACCCACAGCAGTTCCTGCCCCATAGATCAGACCCAAATCTTCCCTACATCAGCTCCTGCCCATAGATCTGACCCACATCTGCCCCACAGAAGTTCCTGCCCCATAGACCCTACCAACATGTGCAGCACAGCAGCTCCTGCCCATTGATCTAACCCACATCTGCCCCACAGCAGCTCCTGCCCCATAGATCTGACTCACATCTGCTCCACAGCATCTCCTGCCTCATACATCTGACTCACAGCATCTCCTGCCCCATAGAACTGGCCCACATCAGCCACAGCAGCTCCTGACCTATAGATCTGACCCACATCTGCCACACAGCAGCTCCTGCCCCATAGATCTGACCCCCATCTGCTCCACAGCATCTCCTGCCCCATAGATCTGACCACCATCTGCCCCACAGCAGCTCCTGCCTCATACATCTGACTCACAGCATCTCCTGCCCCACAGAACTGGCCCACATCAGCCACAGCAGCTCCTGACCTATAGATCTGACCCACATCTGCCACACAGCAGCCTTTGCCCCATAGATCTGACCCACATCTGCCCCACAGCATCTCCTGCCCCATAGATCTGACCCACATCTGCCCCACAGCAGCTCCTGCCCCATAGATCTGTCCCACATCTGCCCCACAGCAGCTCCTGCCCCATAGATCTGACCCACATCTGACCCACAGCAGCTCCTGCCCCATAGATCTGACCCACATCTGCCACACAGCAGCCTTTGCCCCATAGATCTGACCCACATCTGCCCCACAGCATCTCCTGCCCCATAGATCTGACCCCCATCTGCCCCACAGCAACTCCTGCCCCATTGATCTGACCCACAGCAGCTCCTGCCCCATACATATTACCCAGATCAGACCCACAGCAGCTCCTACGCAAAGATCTGACCCACATCATCTCGACAGCAGCTCCGGCCCCATAGATCTGACCCACATGTGCCCCACAGCAGCTCCTAACACATAGATCTGACCCACATGTGCCCCAGAGCTGCTCCTGCCCCATAGATCTGAACCACAGCAGCTCCTGCCTCATACATCTGACTAACAGCATCTCCTGCCCCATAGAACTGGCCCACATCAGCCATAGCAGCTCCTGACCTATAGATCTGACCCACATCTGACCCCCAGCAGCTCCTGCCCCGTAGATCTGACCCACATCTGCCACACAGCAGCCTTTGCCCCATAGATCTGACCCACATCTGCCCCACAGCATCTCCTGCCCCATAGATCTGACCCACATCTGACCCACAGCATCTCCTGCCCCATAGATCTGACCCACATCTGCCCCACAGCAACTCCTGCCCCATAGATCTGACCCACATCTGCTCCACAGCATCTCCTGCCCCATAGATCTGACCCACATGTGCCCCACAGCAGCTCCTAACACATAGATCTGACCCACATGTGCCCCAGAGCTGCTCCTGCCCCATAGATCTGAACCACAGCAGCTCCTGTCTCATAGATCTTACCCACATCAGCCCCACAGCAGATTTTGCCCCTTAGTTATGCCCCACATCTGCCCAACAGCAACTCCTGCCCCATAGATCTGACCCACATGTGCCCACAGCAGCTCCTGCCCCATAGACCTGACCCACATGTTCCCCACAGCAGCTCCTGCCTCATACATCTGACTCACAGCATCTCCTGCCCCATAGAACTGGCCCACATCAGCCACAGCAGCTCCTGACCTATAGATCTAACCCACATCTGCACCACAGCAGCTCCTCCCCATATATATGCCCTACATCTGCCCCACAGCATCTCCTGCCCCATAGATCTGACCCACTTCAGACCCACAGCAGATCCTCCCCAAAGATCTGACACACATCTGCCCCACTGCTGCTCCTACACCACAGATCTGACCTACATCATCTCCACTGCAGCTCCTGCCCATAGATCTGACCCGCATCAGCCACACAGCAGGTCCTGCCCCATAGACCTGACACACATCAGCCCCACAGCAGCTCCTGCCTCATAGATCTGACTCACAGCATCTCCTGCCCCATAGATCTGACCCACATCAGACCCAGATCATCTCCTGCCACATAGATCTGACCCACATTTTCCCCAAAGCAGCACCTAAACCATAGATCTGACCCACATGTGCCTCACAGCTGCTCCTGCCCCATAGATCTGAACCACAGCAGTTCCTGCCCCATAGATCAGACCCAAATCTTCCCTACATCAGCTCCTGCCCATAGATCTGACCCACATCAGCCCCACAGCAGATTTTGCCCCATAGATCTGACCCACATCAGCCCCACAGCAGCTCCTGCCCCATAGATCTGACCCACATCATCCCCACAGCAGATTTTGCCCCATAGATATGTGCCACGTCTGCCCCACAGCAGCTCCTGCGACATAGATCTTACCCAGATCTGCTCCACAGCAGCTGCTGCCCCAATGATCTGACCAACATCAGCCCCACAGCAGCTCCTGCCCCATAGATATGACCCACATCAGACCCACAGCAGCTCCCGCCCCATAGAGCTGACCCAAATCTGTCCCACAGCAGCTCCTGCCCCATAGATCTGACCCACATCTGCCCCACAGCAGCTCCTGCCCTATAGATCTGACCCACATCTTCCCCACAGCAGCTCCTGCCCCATAGATCTGACACACGTCTGCCCCACAGCAGTTCCTGCCCCATAGATCTGACACACATCACCCCCACAGCAGCTCCTGCCCCATAGATCTGACACACATCACCCCCACAGCAGCTCCTGCCCCATAGATCTCAACCACATGAGCCACACAGCAGCTCCTGTCCCACAGATCTGACCAACATCAGCTCCACAGCAGCTCCTTCCCTATAGATCTGACCCATATAAACCCACAGCCGCACCTGTTCCGTAGATCTGACACACATCATCCCCACAACTGCTCCTGCCCCATAGATCTGACCAACATGTGCCCCACAGCAGCTCCTGCCCCATAGGTCTTACCCACATCAGCCCCACAGCAGCTCCTGGCCCATACATCTGACCCACATGCGCCCCACAGCAGCTCCTGCCTTATAGATCAGACCATCATCAGCCTCACAACAGCTCCTGCCCCATAGATCTACCCCACAGCAGCTCCTGCCCCATAGATCTGACCAACATGTCCCCCAGAGCAGCTCCTGCCCCATAGACCTTACCCACATCAGCCGCACAGCAGCTCCTGGTCTATAGACCTGACCCACATGTGCACCAAAGCACCTCCTGTCCAATAGATCTGCCCCACAGCAGCTCCTGCCCCATAGATCTGACCCACATCTGCCCCATAGCATCTCCCGCTCCATAGAACTTAACCGTATCAGCCCCACAGCAGCTCCTGCCCAATAAATCTGACCCTCATCAGCCCCATAGCATCTCCCGCTCCATAGATCTTAACCGTATCAGCCCCACAGCAGCTCCTGCCCCATAGATCTGACCCTCATCAGCCCCATAGCATCTCCCGCTCCATAGATCTTAACCGTATCAGCCCCACAGCAGCTCCTGCCCCATAGATCTGACCCACATCTGCACCACAGCAGCTCTTGCCCCATAGATCTGACCCACATCTGCCCCACAGCAGCTCCTGCCCCATAGATCTGACCCACATCTGCTCCACAGCATCTCCTGCCCCATAGATCTGACCCCCATCTGCCCCACAGCAGCTCCTGCCTCATACATCTGACTCACAGCATCTCCTGCCCCATAGAACTGGCCCACAACAGCCACAGCAGCTCCTGACCTATAGATGGGACCCACATCTGACCAACAGCAGCTCCTGCCCCATAGATCTGACCCACATCTGCCACACAGCATCTCCTGCCCCATAGATCTGACCCACATCTGCCCCACAGCATCTCCTGCCCCATAGATCTGACCCACATCTGCTCCACAGCATCTCCTTCCCCATAGATCTGACCCCCATCTGCCCCACAGCAGCTCCTGCCTCATACATCTGACTCACAGCATCTCCTGCCCCATAGAACTGGCCCACATCAGCCACAGCAGCTCCAAACTCATAGATCGGACTCACATCAGTCCAACAGCAGATTTGGCACCATAGATATGTCCCTCATATTCCCCACAGCAACTCCTGCCCCATAGAACAGACCTACATCATCCCCTCTGCAGCTGCTGCCCCATAGGTCTGACCCACATGTGCCCCACAGCAGCTCCTGCCATATAGATCTAACCACCATCAGCCCCAAAGCAGCTCCTGCCCCATAGATCTGACCCAAGTCAGCCCCACAGCAGCTCCTGCCTTATAGATATGACCCCCATCAGCCCCACAACAGCTTCTACCCCATAGATCTGACCCACATGTGCTCCACTGCAGCTCCAGTCCCGTAGATCTGAACCACAGCAGCCCATGCCCCATAGATCTGACCCTCATCAGCAACACAGCAGCTCCTGACCCATACATCTGACCCAAATCTGCCCCACACCATCTCCTGCCCCATAGATCTAACTCACATGTGCCCCACAGCAGCTCCTGCCCATAGATCTGACCCACAGCAGCTCCTGCCCTATAGATCTGATTCAAATCTGCCCCACAGCAGCTCCTGCTCCATAGATCTGACCCACATGTGCCCCAGAGCAGCTCTGCCCCATTGATTTGACCCACATAAGCCCCACAGCAGCTCCTGCCTGAAAGATCTGACACACATCATATGCAAAACAGCTGCTGCTCAATAGATCTGACCAACAGCAGCTACTGCCCCATAGATCTGACCCACAAGTGCCCCACAGAAGCTCCTGCCCCATAAATCCGACCACATCTGCCCCACAGCAGCTCCTGCCCCATAGATCGGACCCAAATCTGCCCCACTGCTGCTCCTGCCGCAAAGATCTGACCCACATCTGCGTCACAACAGCTCCTCCCCATAGATCTTACCCCCATCTGCCCCACAGCAGCTCCTGCCTCATACATCTGACTCACAGCATCTCCTGCCCAATAGAACTGGCCCACATCAGCCACAGCAGCTCCTGACCTATAGATCTGACCCACATCTGCTCCACAGCATCTCCTGCCCCATAGATCTGACCCACATCTGCCACACAGCAGCTCCAGCCTCATACATATGACTCACAGCATCTCCTGCCCCATAGAACTGGCCCACATCAGCCACAGCAGCTCCTGACCTATAGATCTGACCCACATCTGCTCCACAGCATCTCCTGCCCCATAGATCTGACCCCCATCTGCCCCACAGCAGCTCCTACCTCATACATCTGACTCACAGCATCTCCTGCCCCATAGATCTGACCCACATCAGACCCAGAGCATCTCCTGCCACATAGATCTGACCCACATTTTCCCCAAAGCAGCACCTAAACCATAGATCTGACCCACATGTGCCTCACAGCTGCTCCTGCCCCATAGATCTGAACCACAGAAGTTCCTGCCCCATAGATCAGACCCAAATCTTCCCTACATCAGCTCCTGCCCATAGATCTGACCCACATCAGCCCCACAGCAGCTCCTACCCCATAGATCTGACCCACATCAGCCCCACAGCAGATTTTGCCCCATAGATATGTGCCACGTCTGCCCCACAGCAGCTTTTGCGACATAGATCTTACCCAGATCTGCTCCACAGCAGCTGCTGCCCCAAAGATCTGACCAACATCAGCCCCACAGCAGCTCCTGCCCCATAGATCTGACCCACATCTGCCCCACAGCAGCTCCTGCCCCATAGACCCTACCAACATGTGCAGCACAGCAGCTCCTGCCCCATAGATCTAACCCACATCTGCCCAACAGCAGCTCCTGCCCCATAGATCTGACCCACATCTGCTCCACAGCATCTCCTGCCCCATAGATCTAACCCCCATCTGCCCCACAGCAGCTCCTGCCTCATACATCTGACTCACAGCATCTCCTGCCCCATAGAACTGGCCCACATCAGCCACAGCAGCTCCTGACCTATAGATCTGACCCACATCAGCCCCACAGCAGATTTATCCCCATAGATATGTGCCACGTCTGCCCCACAGCAGCTCCTGCGACATAGATCTTACCCAGATCTGCTCCACAGCAGCTGCTGCCCCAAAGATCTGACCAACATCAGCCCCACAGCAGCTCCTGCCCCATAGATCTGACCCACATCTGCCCCACAGCAGCTCCTGCCCCATAGACCCTACCAACATGTGCAGCTCAGCAGCTCCTGCCCATAGATCTAACCCACATCTGCCCTACAGCAGCTCCTGACCTATAGATCTGACCCACATCTGACCCACAGCAGCTCCTAACACATAGATCTGACCCACATCTGCCACACAGCAGCCTTTGCCCCATAGATCTGACCCACATCTGCCCCAAAGCATCTCCTGCCCCATAGATCTGACCCACATGTGCCCCACAGCAGCTCCTAACACATAGATCTGACCCACATGTGCCCCAGAGCTGCTCCTGCCCCATAGATCTGAACCACAGCAGCTCCTGTCTCATAGATCTTACCCACATCAGCCCCACAGCAGATTTTGCCCCATAGTTATGTCCCACATCTGCCCAACAGCAACTCCTGCCCCATAGATCTGACCCACATGCGCCCCACAGCAGCTCCTGCCCCATAGGTCTGACCCACATGCGCCCCACAGGAGCTCCTGCCCCATAGATCTGACCCACATCTGCCCCACAGCAGCTCCTGCCCCATAGACCCTACCAACATGTGCAGCACAGCAGCTCCTGCCCATAGATCTGACCCACATCTGCCCCACAGCAGCTCCTGCCCCATAGATCTGACCCACATCTGCCCCACAGCAGCTCCTGCCCCATAGATCTGACCCACATCTGCTCCACAGCATCTCCTGCCCCATAGATCTGACCCCCATCTGCCCCACAGCAGCTCCTGCCTCATACATCTGACTCACAGCATCTCCTGCCCCATAGAACTGGCCCACATCAGCCACAGCAGCTCCTGACCTATAGATCTGACCCACATCTGACCCACAGCAGCTCCTGCCCCATAGATCTGACCCACATCTGCCACACAGCAGCCTTTGCCCCATAGATCTGACCCACATGTGCCCCACAGCAGCTCCTGCCCCATAGATCTAAACCACAGCAGCTCCTGTCTCATAGATCTTACCCACATCAGCCCCACAGCAGATTTATCCCCATAGTTATGTCCCACATCTGCCCAACAGCAACTCGTGCCCCATAGATCTGACCCACATCAGCCACACAGCAGCTCCAGCCCAATAGACCTGACCCACATGTTCCCCACAGCATCTCCTGCCCCATAGATCTTTCCTTCATCAGCCCCACAGCACCTCCGGCCCAATAGATCTGACCCACATGTGCCCCACAGCTGCTCCTGCCCCATAGATCTGACCCACATCAACCCCACAGAAGCTCCTGCCCCATAGATCTTAACCACATCTGCACCACAGCAGCTCCTGCCCCATACATCTGACCCCCATCAGACCCACAGCAGCTCCTGCCCGAAAGATCTGAAACACATCATATGCAAAACAGCTGCTGCCCAATAGATCTGACCCACAGCAGATACTGCCTCATATATCTGACCCACAAATGCCCCCACAGAAGCTCCTGCCCCATAAATCCGACCACATCTGCCCCACAGCAGATCCTGCCCCATAGATCGGACCCAAATCTGCCCCACTGCTGCTCCTGCTGCAAAGATCTGACCCACATCTGACACACAGCACCTCCTGCCCCATAGATCTGACCCACATCTGCCACACAGCAGCCTTTGCCCCATAGATCTGACCCACATCTGCCCCACAGCATCTCCTGCCCCATAGATCTGACCCACATCTGCCCCACAGCAGCTCCTGCCCCTTACATCTTACACAGATCTGCACCACAGCAGCTCCTACCCAAAGATCTGACCCACATCATCTCGACAGCAGCTCCTACCCCATAGATCTGACCCACATCAGCCCCACAGCAGCTCCTGCCCATAGATCTGACCCACATCAGCCCCACAGCAGATTTTGCCCCATAGATATGTGCCACGTCTGCCCCACAGCAGCTCCTGCGACATAGGTCTTACCCAGATCTGCTCCACAGCAGCTGCTGCCCCAAAGATCTGACCAACATCAGCCCCACAGCAGCTCCTGCCCCATAGATCTGACCCACATCTGCCCCACAGCAGCTCCTGCCCCATAGACCCTACCAACATGTGCAGCACAGCAGCTCCTGCCCATAGATCTAACCCACATCTGCCGCACAGCAGCTCCTGCCCCATAGATCTGACCCACATCTGCTCCACAGCATCTCCTGCAACATAGATCTGACCCCCATCTGCCCCACAGCAAATCCTGCCCCATAGATCTGACCCACATCTGACTCACAGCATCTCCTGCCCCATAGATCTGACCCACATCTGCCCCACAGCAGCTCCTGCCCCATAGATCTGACCCACATCTGCCACACAGCAGCCTTTGCCCCATAGATCTGACCCACATCTGCCACAAAGCATCTCCTACCCCATAGATCTGACCCACATCTGCCCCACAGCAGCTCCTGCCTAATACATCTGACTGACAGCATCTCCTGCCCCATAGGACTGGCCCACATCAGCCACAGCAGCTCCTGCCCCATAGATCTGACCCACATCTGCTCCACAGCATCTCCTGCCCCATAGATCTGACCCCCATCTGCCCCACAGCAGCTCCTGCCTCATACATCTGACTCACAGCATCTCCTGCCCCATAGAACTGGCCCACATCAGCCACAGCAGCTCCTGACCTATAGATCTGACCCACATCATCCCCACAGCAGATTTTGTCCCATAGATATGTGCCACATCTGCCCCACAGCAGCTCCTGCCCCATAGATCTGACCCACATCTGCTCCACAGCATCTCCTGCCCCATAGATCTGACCCCCATCTGCCCCACAGCAGCTCCTGCCTCATACATCTGACTCACAGCATCTCCTGCCCCATAGAACTGGCCCACATCAGCCACAGCAGCTCCTGACCTATAGATCTGACCCACATCTGACCCACAGGAGCTCCTGCCCCATAGATCTGACCCACATCTGCCACACAGCAGCTCCTGCCCCATAGATCTGACCCACATCTGCCCCACAGCATCTCCTGCCCCATAGATCTGACCGACATCTGCCCCACAGCAGCTCCTCCTAACACATAGATCTGAACCACATGTGCCCCAGTGCTGCTCCTGCCCCATAGATCTGAACCACAGCAGCTCCTGTCTCATAGATCTTACGCACATCAGCCCCACAGCAGATTTTGCCGCATAGTTATGTCCCACATCTGCCCAACAGCAGCACCTGCCCCATAGATTTGACCCACATCAGCCACACAGCATCTCCCGCCCCATAGATGTGAGCCACATCTGCACCACAGCAGCTCCTCCCCATAGATATGCCCTACATCTGCCTCACATCAGCTCCTGCAACATAGATCTGACCCACATCTGCCCCACAGCAGCTCCTGCCCCATAGATCTGACCCACATCTGCTCCACAGCATCTCCTGCCCCACAGATCTGACCCCCATCTGCCCCACAGCAGCTCCTTCCTCATACATCTGATTCACAGCATCTCCTGCCCCATAGAACTGGCCCACATCAGCCACAGCAGCTCCTGACCTATAGATCTGACCCACATCATCCCCACAGCAGATTTTGCCCCATAGATATGTGCCACGTCTGCCCCACAGCAGCTCCTGCCCCATAGATCTGACCCACATCTGCTCCACAGCATCTCCTGCCCCATAGATCTGACCCCCATCTGCCCCACAGCAGCTCCTGCCTCATACATCTGACTCACAGCATCTCCTGCCCCATAGAACTGGCCCACATCAGCCACAGCAGCTCCTGACCTATAGATCTGACCCACATCAGACCCACAGCAGATCCTCCCCAAAGATCTGACACACATCTGCCCCACTGCTGCTCCTGCCTCATAGATCTAACTCACAGCATCTCCTGCCCCATAGATCTGACCCACATCAGACCCAGAGCATCTCCTGCCACATAGATCTGACCCACATTAGCCACAGCAGCTCCTGACCTATACATCTGACCCACATCTGCTCCACAGCATCTCCTGCCCCACAGATCTGACCCACATCAGACCCAGAGCATCTCCTGCCACATAGATCTGACCCACATTTACCCCAAAGCAGCACCTAAACCATAGATCTGACACACATGTGCCTCACAGCTGCTCCTGCCCCATAGATCTGAACCACAGCAGTTCCTGCCCCATAGATCAGACCCAAATCTTCCCTACATCAGCTCCTGCCCATAGATCTGACCCACATCAGCCCCACAGCAGCTCCTGCCCATAGATCTGGCCCACATCAGCCTCACAGCAGCTCCTACCCCATAGATCTGACCCACATCAGCCCTACAGCAGATTTTGCCCCATAGATATGTGCCACGTCTGCCCCACAGCAGCTCCTGCGACATAGATCTTACCCAGATCTGCTCCACAGCAGCTGCTGCCCCAAAGATCTGACCAACATCAGCCCCACAGCAGCTCCTGCCCCATAGATCTCACCCACATCAGCCACACAGCAGCTCCTGAGCTATAGATCTCACCCACATCTGCTCCACAGCATCTCCTGCCCCGTAGATCTTAACCCCATCTGCCCCACAGCAGCTCCTGCCTCATAGATGTGACCCACATCTGCACCACAGCAGCTCCTCCCCATAGATATGCCCTACATCTGCCCCACATCAGCTCCTGCAACATAGATGTGACCCACAGCAGTTCCTGCCCCATAGATCAGACCCAAATCTTTCCTACATCAACTCCTGCCCATAGATCTGACCCACATCTGCCCCACAGCAGCTCCTGCCCCATAGACCCTACCAACATGTGCAGCACAGCAGCTCCTGCCCATAGATCTAACCCACATCTGCCCCACAGCAGCTCCTGCCCCATAGATCTGACCCACATCTGCTCCACAGCATCTCCTGCCTCATACATCTGACTCACAGCATCTCCTGCCCCATACAACTGGCCCACATCAGCCACAGCAGCTCCTGACCTATAGATCTGACCCACATCTGACCCACAGCAGCTCCTGCCCCATAGATCTGACCCAAATCTGCCACACAGCAGCCTTTGCCCCATAGATCTTACCCACATCTGCCCCAAAGCATCTCCTGCCCCATAGATCTGACCCTCATCTGACCCACAGCAGCTCCTGCCCCATAGATCTGACCCACATCTGCCCCACAGCATCTCCTGCCCCATAGATCTGACTCCCATCTGCCCCACAGCAGCTCCTGCCTCATACATCTGACTCACAGCATCTCCTGCCCCATAGAACTGGCCCACATCAGCCACAGCAGCTCCTGCCCCATAGATCTGACCCACATCTGATCCACAGCATCTCCTGCCCCATAGAACTGACCCCCATCTGCCCCACAGCAGCTCCTACCTCATAGATCTGACTCACAGCATCTCCTGCCCAATAGAACTGGCCCACATCAGCCACAGCAGCCCCTGACTTATAGATCTGACCCACAACTGACCCACAGCAGCTCCTGCCCCATAGATCTGACCCACATCTGCCACACAGCAGATTTTGCCCCATAGATATGTTCCACGTCTGCCCCACAGCAGCTCCTGCGACATAGATCTTACCCAGATCTACTCCACAGCAGCTGCTGCCCCAAAGATCTGACCAACATCAGCTCCACAGCAGCTGCTGCCCCATAGATCTGACCCACGTCTGCCCCACAGCAGCTCCTGCCCCATAGATCTGACCCACATCTGCCATACAGCAGATTTTGCCCCATAGATATGTTCCACGTCTCCCCACAGCAGCTCCTGCCCCATACATCTTACCCAGATCTTCGCAACAGCAGCTCCTACCCAAAGATCTGACCCACATCATCTCGACAGGAGCTCCTGCCGCATAGATCTGACCCACATGTGTCCCACAGCAGCTCCTAACACATAGATCTGACCCACATGTGCCCCAGAGCTGCTCCTGCCCCATAGATCTGGACCACAGCAGCTCCTGTCTCATAGATCTTACCCACATCAGCCCCACAGCAGATTTTGCCCCATAGTTATGTCCCACATCTGCCCAACAGCAACTCCTGCCCCATAGATCTGACCCACATGCGCCCCACAGCAGCTCCTGCCCCATAGGTCTGACCCACATGCGCCTCACAGCAGCTCCTGCCCCATAGATCTAACCACCATCAGCCCCAAAGCAGCTCCTGCCCCATAGATTTGACCCACATCTGCTCCACAGCATCTCCTGCCCCATAGATCTGACCCCCATCTGCCCCACAGCAGCTCCTGCCTCATACATCTGACTCACAGCATCTCCTGCCCCATAGAACTGGCCCACATCAGCCACAGCAGCTCCTGACCTATAGATCTGACCCACATCAGCCCCACAGCAGATTTTGCCCCATAGATATGTGCCACGTCTGCCCCACAGCAGCTCCTGCCCCATAGATCTGACCCACATCTGCTCCACAGCATCTCCTGCCCCATAGATCTGACCCCCATCTGCCCCACAGCAGCTCCTGCCTCATACATCTGACTCACAGCATCTCCTGCCCCATAGAACTGGCCCACATCAGCCACAGCAGCTCCTGACCTATAGATCTGACCCACATCTGACCCACAGCAGCTCCTGCCCCATAGATCCGACCCACATCTGCCACACAGCAGCTCCTGCCCCATAGATCTGACCCACATCTGCCCCACAGCATCTCCTGCCCCATAGATCTGACCCACATCTGCCCCACAGCAGCTCCTAACACATAGATCTGAACCACATGTGCCCCAGTGCTGCTCCTGCCCCATAGATCTGAACCACAGCAGCTCCTGTCTCATAGATCTGACCCACATCAGACCCACAGCAGATTTTGCCCCATAGATCTGACCCACATCTGCCCCACAGCAGCTCCTACGCCATAGATCTGACCCACATCAGCCCCACTGCAGATTTTGCCCCATAGATCTGACCCACATCTGCCCCACAGCAGCTCCTGCCCAATAGATCTGACCCACATCTGCTCCACAGCATCTCCTGCCCCATAGATCTTACCCCCATCTGCCCCACAGCAGCTCCTGCCTCATACATCTGACTCACAGCATCTCCTGCCCCATAGAACTGGCCCACATCACCCACAGCAGCTCCTGACCTATAGATCTGACCCACATCTGACCCACAGCAGCTCCTGCCCCATAGATCTGACCCACATCTGCCACACAGCAGCCTTTGCCCCATAGATATGACCCACATCTGCCCCACAGCATCTCCTGCCCCATAGATCTGACCCACATCTGCCCCACAGCATCACCTGCCCCACAGATCTGACCCACATCTGAACCACAGCAGCTCCTGCCCCTTACATCTTACACAGATCTGCCCCACAGCAGCTCCTACCCAAAGATCTGACCCACATCATCTCGACAGCAGCTCCTGCCTCATAGATCTGACCAGCATGTGCCCCACAGCAGCTCCTAACACATAGATCTGAACCACAAGTGCCCCAGAGCTACTCCTGCCCCATAGATCTGAACCACAGCAGCTCCTGTCTCATAGATCTAACCCACATCTGCCCCACAGCATCTCCTGCCCCATAGATCTGATCCACATCTGACCCACAGCAGCTCCTGACCCATAGATCTGACCCACATCTGACCCACAGCAGCTCCTGCCCCATACATCTTACCCAGATCTGCCCCACAGCAGCTCCTACCCAAAGATCTGACCCACATCATCTCGACAGCAGCTCCTGCCCCATAGATCTGACCCACATCTGCTCCACAGCATCTCCTGCCCCATAGATCTGACCGCCATCTGCCCCACAGCAGCTCCTGCCTCATACATCTGACTCACAGCATCTCCTGCCCCATAGAACTGGCCCACATCAGCCACAGCAGCTCCTGCCCTATAGATCTGACCCACATCTGACCCACAGCAGATTTTGCCCCATAGATATGTGCCACGTCTGCCCCACAGCAGCTCCTGCGACATAGATCTTACCCAGATCTGCCCCACAGCAGCTCCTGCCCCATAGATCCTACCAACATGTGCAGCACAGCAGCTCCTGCCCATAGATCTGACCCACATGTGCCCCACAGCAGCTCCTGCCCCATAGATCTGACCCACATCTGCTCCACAGCATCTCCTGCCCCATAGATCTGACCCCCATCTGCCCCACAGCAGCTCCTGCCTCATACATCTGACTCACAGCATCTCCTGCCCCATAGAACTGGCCCACATCAGCCACAGCAGCTCCTGACCTATAGATCTGACCCACATCAGCCCCACAGCAGATTTTGCCCCATAGATATGTGCCACGTCTGCCCCACAGCATCTCCTGCCCATAGATCTGACCCACATGTGCCCCACAGCAGCTCCTGCCCCATAGATCTGACCCACATCAGCCACACAGCATCTCCCGCCCCATAGATGTGACCCACATCTGCACCACAGCAGCTCCTCCCCATAGATATGCCCTACATCTGCCACACATCAGCTCCTGCAACATAGATGTGACCCACATCTGCGCCACAACAGCTCCTGCCCCATAGATCTGACCCACAGCAGTTCCTGCCCCATAGATCAGACCCAAATCTTCCCTACATCAGCTCCTGCCCATAGATCTGACCCACATCTGCCCCACAGAAGCTCCTGCCCCATAGACCCTACCAACATGTGCAGCACAGCAGCTCCTGCCCATAGATCTAACCCACATCTGCCCCACAGCAGCTCCTGCCCCATAGATCTGACTCACATCTGCTCCACAGCATCTCCTGCCTCATACATCTGACTCACAGCATCTCCTGCCCCATAGAACTGGCCCACATCAGCCACAGCAGCTCCTGACCTATAGATCTGACCCACATCTGCCACACAGCAGCCTTTGCCCCATAGATCTGACCCACATCTGCCCCACAGCATCTCCTGCCCCATAGATCTGACCCACATCTGCCCCACAGCAGCTCCTGCCCCATAGATCTGACCACCATCTGCCCCACAGCAGCTCCTGCCTCATACATCTGAATCACAGCATCTCCTGCCCCATAGAACTGGCCCACATCAGCCACAGCAGCTCCTGCCCCATAGATCTGACCCACATCTGCCACACAGCAGCTCCTGCCCCATAGATCTGACCCACATCTTCCTCACAGCATCCTTTGCCCCATAGATCTGACCCACATCTGCCCCACAGCAGCTCCTACCCCATAGATCTGAACCACAGCAGCTCCTGTCTCATAGATCTAACCCACATCTGCCCCACAGCAGCTCCTGCCCCATAGATCTGACCCACATCTGCTCCACAGCATCTCCTGCCCCATAGATATGACCCCCATCTGCCCCACAGCAGCTCCTGCCTCATACATCTGACTCACAGCATCTCCTGCCCCATAGAACAGCCCACATCAGCCACAGCAGCTCCTGACCTATAGATCTGACCCACATCAGCCCCACAGCAGATTTTGCCCCATAGATATGTGCCACGTCTGCCCCACAGCAGCTCCTGCGACATAGATCTTACCCAGATCTGCTCCACAGCAGCTGCTGCCCCAAAGATCTGACCAACATCAGCCCCACAGCAGCTCCTGCCCTATAGAACTGACCCATATCTGCCCCACAGCAGCTCCTGCCCCATAGACCCTACCAACATGTGCAGCACAGCAGCTCCTGCCCATAGATCTAACCCACATCTGCCCAACAGCAGCTCCTAACACATAGATCTGACCCACATCTGCCCCACAGCAGCTCCTGCCTCATACATCTGACTCACAGTATCTCCTGCCCCATAGAACTGGCCCACATCAGCCACAGCAGCTCCTGACCTATAGATCTGACCAACATCTGACCCACAGCAGCTCCTGCCCCATAGATCTGACCCACATCTGCCACACAGCAGCCTTTGCCCCATAGATCTGACCCACATCTGCCCCACAGCATCTCCTGCCCCATAGATCTGACCCCCATCTGCCCCACAGCAGCTCCTGCCCCATTGATCTGACCCACATCTGACCCACAGCAGCTCCTGCCCCATAGATCAGACCCACATCTGCCCCAGAGCAGCTACTGCGCAAAGATCTGACCCACATCATCTCGACAGCAGCTCCTGCCCCATAGATCTGACCAGCATGTGCCCCACAGCAGCTCCTAACACATAGATCTGACCCACATGTGCCCCAGAGCTGCTCCTGCCCCATAGATCTGAACCACAGCAGCTCCTGTCTCATAGATCTAACCCACATCTGCCCCACAGCAGCTCCTGCCCCATAGATCTGACCCACATCTGCTCCACAGCATCTCCTGCCCCATAGATCTGACCCCCATCTGCCCCACAGCAGCTCCTGCCTCATACATCTGACTCACAGCATCTCCTGCCCAATAGAACTGGCCCACATCATCCATAGCAGCTCCTGACCTATAGATCTGACCCACATCTGACCCACAGCAGCTCCTGCCCCATAGATCTGACACATCTCCCACACAGCAGCCTTTGCCCCATAGATCTGACCCACATCTGCCACACAGCAGCCTTTGCCCCATAGACCTGACCCACATGTTCCCCACAGCAGCTCCTGCCCCATAGATCAGCCCCACAGCATCTCCTGCCCCATAGATCTGACCCACATGTGCCCCACAGCAGCTCCAAACTCATAGATCTGACTCACATCAGTCCAACAGCAGATTTTGCACCATAGATATGTCCCTCATATTCCCCACAGCAACTCCTGCCCCATAGATCTGACCTTCATCATCCCCTCTGCAGCTCCTGCCCCATAGGTCTGACCCACATGTGCCCCACAGCAGCTCCTGCCATATAGATCTAACCACCATCAGCCCCAAAGCAGCTCCTGCCCCATAGATCTGACCCAAGTCAGCCCCACAGCAGCTCCTGCCTTATAGAACTAACCACCATCAGCCCCACAACAGCTTCTACCCCATAGATCTGACCCACATGTGCTCCACAGCAGCTCCAGTCCCGTAGATCTGAACCACAGCAGCCCATGCCCCATAGATCTGACCCTCATCAGCAACACAGCAGCTCCTGACCCATACATCTGACCCAAATCTGCCCCACACCATCTCCTGCCCCATAGATCTGACCCACATGTGCCCCACAGCAGCTCGTGCCCCATAGATCTGACCCACATCAGCCCCACAGCAGATTTTGCCCCATAGATATGTGCCACGTCTGCCCCACAGCAGCTCCTGCGACATAGATCTGACCCACATCTGCCCCACAGCAGCTCCAGCCCCATAGACCCTACCAACATGTGCAGCACAGCAGCTCCTGCCCATAGATCTGACCCACATCTGCCCCACAGCAGCTCCTGCCCCATAGATCTGACACACATCTGCTCCACAGCATCTCCTGCCCCATAGATCTGACCCCCATCTGCCCCACAGCAGCTCCTGCCTCATACATCTGACTCACAGCATCTCCTGCCCCATAGAACTGGCCCACATCAGCCACAGCAGCTCCTGCCCCATAGATCTGACCCACATCTGACCCACAGCAGCTCCTGCCCCATAGATCTGACCCACATCTGCCACACAGCAGATTTTGACCCATAGATCTGACCCACATCTGCCCTACAGCATCTCCTGCCCCATAGATCTGACCCACATCTGCCCCACAGCATCTCCTGCCCCATAGATCTGACCCACATGTGCCCCACAGCAGCTCCTGCCCCATAGATCTGACCCACATCTGCCACACAGCAGATTTTGCCCCATAGATCTGACCCACATCTGCCCCACAGCATCTCCTGCCCCATAGATCTGACCCACATCTGCCCCACAGCATCTCCTGCCCCATAGATCTGACCCACATGTGCCCCACAGCATCTCCTGCCCCATAGATCTGACCCACATGTGCCCCACAGCAGCTCCTGCCCCATAGATCTGACCCACATGTGCCCCAGAGCTGCTCCTGCCCCATAGATCTGAACCACAGCAGCTCCTGTCTCATAGATCTTACCCACATCAGCCCCACAGCAGATTTTGCCCCATAG
The DNA here is from genome assembly GCF_054131305.1 of Coturnix japonica. Lineage (NCBI taxonomy): Eukaryota > Metazoa > Chordata > Aves > Galliformes > Phasianidae > Coturnix > Coturnix japonica. The sequence goes on from NC_140683.1 coordinate 2,252,053, forward strand.
TTATGCCCCACATCTGCCCCACAGCAGCTCCAAACTCATAGATCTGACTCACATCAGTCCAACAGCAGATTTTGCACCATAGATATGTCCCTCACATTCCCCACAGCAACTCCTGCCCCATAGATCTGACCTTCATCATCCCCTCTGCAGCTCCTGCCCCATAGGTCTGACCCACATGTGCCCCACAGCAGCTCCTGCCATATAGATCTAACCACCATCAGCCCCACAACAGCTTCTACCCCATAGATCTGACCCACATGTGCTCCACTGCAGCTCCAGTCCCGTAGATCTGAACCACAGCAGCCCATGCCCCATAGATCTGACCCTCATCAGCAACGCAGCAGCTCCTGACCCATACATCTGACCCAAATCTGCCCCACACCATCTCCTGCCCCATAGATCTAACTCACATGTGCCCCACAGCAGCTCCTGCCCATAGATCTGACCCACAGCAGCTCCTGCCCTATAGATCTGATTCAAATCTGCCCCACAGCAGCTCCTGCTCCATAGATCTGACCCACATGTGCCCCAGAGCAGCTCTGCCCCATTGATTTGACCCACATCAGCCCCACAGGAGAATCTGCCCCATAGATCTGACCCACATCAGCCCCACAGCAGATTTTGCCCCATAGATATGTGCCACGTCTGCCCCACAGCAGCTCCTGCGACATAGATCTTACCCAGATCTGCTCCACAGCAGCTGCTGCCCCAAAGATCTGACCAACATCAGCCCCACAGCAGCTCCTGCCCAATAGATCTGACCCACATCTGCCCCACAGCAGCTCCTGCCCCATAGACCCTACCAACATGTGCAGCACAGCAGCTCCTGCCCATAGATCTGACCCACATCTGCCGCACAGCAGCTCCTGCCCCATAGATCTGACCCACATCTGCCCCACAGCAGCTCCTGCCCCATACATCTGACTCACAGCATCTCCTGCCCCATAGAACTGGCCCACATCAGCCACAGCATCTCCTGCCCCATAGATCTGACCCACATCTGCCCCACAGCAGCTCCTGCCTCATACATCTGACTCACAGCATCTCCTGCCCCATAGAACTGGCCCACATCAGCCACAGCAGCTCCTGACCTATAGATCTGACCCACATCTGACCCACAGCAGCTCCTGCCCCATAGATCTGACCCACATCTGCCACACAGCAGCCTTTGCCCCATAGATCTGACCCACATCTGCCCCACAGCATCTCCTGCCCCATAGATCTGACCCACATGTGCCCCACAGCAGCTCCTAACACATAGATCTGACCCACATGTGCCCCAGAGCAACTCTGCCCCATTGATTTGACCCACATCAGCCCCACAGGAGATCCTGCCCCATAGATCTGACCCACATCAGCCCCACAGCAGATTTTGCCCCATAGATATGTGCTACGTCTGCCCCACAGCAGCTCCTGCGACATAGATCTTACCCAGATCTGCTCCACAGCAGCTGCAGCCCCAAAGATCTGACCAACATCAGCCCCACAGCAGCTCCTGCCCCATAGATCTGACCCACATCTGCCCCACAGCAGCTCCTGCTCATAGACCCTACCAACATGTGCAGCACAGCAGCTCATGCCCATAGATCTGACCCACATCTGCCCCACAGCAGCTCCTGCCCCATAGATCTGACCCACTTCTGCTCCACAGCATCTCCTGCCCAATAGATCTGACCCCCATCTGCCCCACAGCAGCTCCTGCCTCATACATCTGACTCACAGCATCTCCTGCCCCATAGAACTGGCCCACATCAGCCACAGCAGCTCCTGACCTATAGATCTGACCCACATCTGCCACACAGCAGCCTTTGCCCCATAGATCTGACCCACATCTGCCCCACAGCATCTCCTGCCCCATAGATCTGAACCACATGTGCCCCACAGCAGCTCCTAACACATAGATCTGACCCACATGTGCCCCAGAGCTGCTCCTGCCCCATAGATCTGAACCACAGCAGCTCCTGTCTCATAGATCTTACCCACATCAGCCCCACAGCAGATTTTGCCCCATAGTTATGCCCCACATCTGCCCAACAGCAACTCCTGCCCCATAGATCTGACCCACATGTGCCCACAGCAGCTCCTGCCCCATAGACCTGACCCACATGTTCCCCACAGCAGCTCCTGCCCCATAGATCTGACCCACAGCATCTCCTGCCACATAGATCTGACCCAAATCAGCCCCACAGCATCTCCTGCCCCATAGATCTGACCCACATGTGCCCCGCAGCAGCTCCAAACTCATAGATCTGACTCACATCAGTCCAACAGCAGATTTTGCACCATAGATATGTCCCTCATATTCCCCACAGCAACTCCTGCCCTATAGATCTGACCTACATCATCCCCTCTGCAGCTCCTGCCCCATAGGTCTGACCCACATGTGCCCCACAGCAGCTCCTGCCTTATAGATCTAACCACCATCAGCCCCAAAGCAGATCCTGCCCCATAGATCTGACCCAAGTCAGCCCCACAGCAGCTCCTGCCTTATAGATCTAACCACCATCAGCCCCACAACAGCTTCTACCCCATAGATCTGACCCACATGTGCTCCACTGCAGCTCCAGTCCCGTAGATCTGAACCACAGCAGCCCATGCCCCATAGATCTGACCCTCATCAGCAACACAGCAGCTCCTGACCCATACATCTGACCCAAATCTGCCCCACACCATCTCCTGCCCCATAGATCTAACTCACATGTGCCCCGCAGCAGCTCCTGCCCATAGATCTGACCCACAGCAGCTCCTGCCCTATAGATCTGATTCAAATCTGCCCCACAGCAGCTCCTGCTCCATAGATCTGACCCACATGTGCCCCAGAGCAGCTCTGCCCCATTGATTTGACCCACATCAGCCCCACAGCAGCTCCTGCCCGAAAGATCTGACACACATCATATGCAAAACAGCTGCTGCCCAATAGATCTGACCCACAGCAGCTACTGCCCCATAGATCTGACCCACAAGTGCCCCACAGAAGCTCCTGCCCCATAAATCCGACCACATCTGCCCCACAGCAGCTCCTGCCCCATAGATCGGACCCAAATCTGCCCCACTGCTGCTCCTGCCGCAAAGATCTGACCCACATCTGCGTCACAACAGCTACTCCCCATAGATCTGACCCACATCAGACCAACAGCAGCTCCTGCCTCATACATCTGACTCACAGCATCTCCTGCCCCATAGAACTGGCCCACATCAGCCACAGCAGCTCCTGACCTATAGATCTGACCCACATCAGCCCCACAGCAGATTTTGCCCCATAGATATTTGCCACGTCTGCCCCACAGCAGCTCCTGCGACATAGATCTTACCCAGATCTGCTCCACAGCAGCTGCTGCCCCAACGATCGGACCAACATCAGCCCCACAGCAGCTCCTGCCCCATAGATCTGACCCCCATCTGCCCCACAGCAGCTCCTGCCTCATACATCTGACTCACAGCATCTCCTGCCCCATAGAACTGGCCCACAGCAGCCACAGCAGCTCCTGACCTATAGATCTGACCCACATCTGCTCCACAGCATCTCCTGCCCCATAGATCTGACCCCCATCTGCCCCACAGCAGCTCCTGCCTCATAGATCTGACTCACAGCATCTCCTGCCCCATAGAACTGGCCCACATCAGCCACAGCAGCTCCTGCCCCATAGATCTGACCCACTTCTGACCCACAGCAGCTCCTACCCCATAGATCTGACCCACATCTGCCACACAGCAGCCTTTGCCCCATAGGTCTGACCCACATCTGCCCCACAGCATCTCCTACCCCATAGATCTGACCCACATCAGCCCCACAGCAGATTTTGCCCCATAGATATGTGCCACGTCTGCCCCACAGCAGCTCCTGCGACATAGATCTTACCCAGATCTGCTCCACAGCAGCTGCTGCCCCAAAGATCAGACCAACATCAGCCCCACTGCAGCTCCGGCCCCATAGATCTAACCCACATCTGCCCCACAGCAGCTCCTGCCCCATAGACTATACCAACATGTGCAGCACAGCAGCTCCTGCCCATAGATCTGACCCACATCTGCCCCACAGCATCTCCTGCCCCATAGATCTGACCCCCATCTGCCCCACAGCAGCTCCTGCCTCATACATCTGACTCACAGCATCTCCTGCCCCATAGAACTGGCCCACATCAGACACAGCAGCTCCTGACCTATAGATCTGACCCACATCAGCCCCACAGCAGATTTTGCCCCACAGATATGTGCCACGTCTGCCACACAGCAGCCTTTGCCCCATAGATCTGACCCACATCTGCCCCACAGCATCTCCTGCCCCATAGATCTGACCCACATCTGCCCCACAGCAGCTCCTGCCCCATAGATCTGACCCACATCTGACCCACAGCAGCTCCTGCCCCATACATCTTACCCAGATCTGCCCCACAGCAGCTCCTACCCAAAGATCTGACCCACATCATCTCGACAGGAGCTCCTGCCCCATAGATCTGACCCACATGTGCCCCACAGCAGCTCCTAACACATAGATCTGACCCACATCAGACCCACAGCAAATTTTGCCCCATAGATATGTGCCACGTCTGCCCCATAGCAGCTCCTGCGACATAGATCTTACCCAGATCTGCTCCACAGCAGCTGCTGCCCCAAAGATCTGACCAACATCAGCCCCACAGCAGCTCCTGCCCCATAGATCTGACCCACATCTGCCCCACAGCAGCTCCTGCCCCATAGACCCTACTAACATGTGCAGAACAGCAGCTCCTGCCCATAGATCTGACCCACATCTGCCCCACAGCAGCTCCTGCCCCATAGATCTGACCCACATCTGCTCCACAGCATCTCCTGCCCCATAGATCTGACCCCCATCTGCCCCACAGCAGCTCCAGCCTCATACATATGACTCACAGCATCTCCTGCCCCATAGAACTGGCCCACATCAGCCACAGCAGCTCCTGACCTATAGATCTGACCCACATCAGCCCCACAGCAGATTTTGCCCCATAGATATGTGCCACTTCTGCCCCACAGCAGCTCCTGCGACATAGATCTTACCCAGATCTGCTCCAGAGCAGCTGTTGCCCCAATGATCTGACCAACATCAGCCCCACAGCAGCTCCTGCCCCATAGATCAGACCCACATCTGCCCCACAGCAGCTCCTGACCCATACACCCTACCAACATGTGCAGCACAGCAGCTCCTGCCCATAGATCTAACCCACATCTGCCCCACAGCAGCTCCTGCCCCATAGATCTGACCCACATCATCTCGACAGCAGCTCCTGCCCCATAGATCTGACCCCCATCTGCCCCACAGCAGCTCCTGCCTCATACATCTGACTCACAGCATCTCCTGCCCCATAGAACTGGCCCACATCAGCCACAGCAGCTCCTGACCTATAGATCTGACCCACATCTGACCCACAGCAGATTTTGCCCCATAGATCTGACCCACATCTGCCACACAGCATATTTTGCCCCATAGATATGTGCCACGTCTGCCCCACAGCAGCTCCTGCGACATAGATCTTACCCAGATCTGCTCCACAGCAGCTGCTGCCCCAAAGATCTGACCAACATCAGCCCCACAGCAGCTCCTGCCCCATAGATCTGACCCACATCTGCCCCACAGCAGCTCCTGCCCCATAGACCCTACCAACATGTGCAGCACAGCAGCTCCTGCCCATAGATCTGACCCACATCTGCTCCACAGCAGCTCCTGCCCCATAGATCTGACCCACATCTGCCCCACAGCAGCCTTTGCTCCATAGATCTGACCGACATCTGCCCCACAGCATCTCGTGCCCCATAGATCTGACCCACATCTGCCCCACAGCAGCTCCTGCCCCATAGATCTGACCCACATCAGCCCCACACTAGATTTTGCCCCATAGATATGTGCCACGTCTGCCCCACAACAACTCCTGCAACATAGATCTTACCCAGATCAGCTCCACAGCAGCTGCTGCCCCAAAGATCTGACGAACATCAGCCCCACAGCAGCTCCTGCCCCATAGATCTGACCCACATCTGCTCCACAGCATCTCCTGCCCCATAGATCTGACCCCCATCTGCCCCACAGCAGCTCCTGCCTCATACATCTGACTCACAGCATCTCCTGCCCCATAGAACTGGCCCACATCAGACACAGCAGCTCCTGACCTATAGATCTGACCCACATCAGCCCCACAGCAGATTTTGCCCCATAGATATGTGCCCCGTCTGCCCCACAGCAGCTCCTGCCCCACAGATCTAACCACCATCAGCCCCAAAGCAGCTCCTGCCCCATAGATTTGACCCACATCAGCCACACAGCAGCTCCTGCCCCATAGATCTGACCCACATCTGCTCCACAGCATCTCCTGCCCCATAGATCTGACCCCCATCTGCCCCACAGCAGCTCCTGCCTCATACATCTGACTCACAGCATCTCCTGCCCCATAGAACTGGCCCACATCAGCCACAGCAGCTCCTGACCTATAGATCTGACCCACATCTGACCCACAGCAGCTCCTGCCCCATAGATCTGACCGACATCTGCCACACAGCAGCCTTTGCCCCATAGATCTGACCCACATCTGCCCCACAGCATCTCCTGCCCCATAGATCTGACCCACATGTGCCCCACAGCAGCTCCTGCCCCATAGATCTGACCCACATGTTCCCCAGTGCTGCTCCTGCCCCATAGATCTGAACCACAGCAGCTCCTGTCTCATAGATCTTACCCACATCAGCCCCACAGCAGATTTTGCCCCATAGTTATGTCCCACATCTGCCCAACAGCAACTCCTGCCCCATAGATCTGACCCACATGCGCCCCACAGCAGCTCCTGCCCCATAGGTCTGACCCACATGCGCCTCACAGCAGCTCCTGCCCCATAGATCTAACCACCATCAGCCCCAAAGCAGCTCCTGCCCCATAGATTTGACCCACATCAGCCACACAGCATCTCCCGCCCCATAGATGTGACCCACATCTGCACCACAGCAGCTCCTCCCCATAGATCTAACACCCATCAGCCTCACAGCATCTCCTGCCCCATAGATATGCCCTACATCTGCCCCACATCAGCTCCTGCAACATAGATCTGACCCACATCTGCAACACAGCAGCTCCTGCTCCATAAATCTGACCAACATCAGGCCCACATTTGTTCCTGCCCCATAGATCTGACCCACAGCAGCCCCTGCCTCATAGATCTGACCCACAAGTGCCCCACAGCAGCTCCAGCCCAATAGACCTGACCCACATCTGCCCCAAAGCATCTCCTGCCCCATAGATCTTTCCTACATCAGCCCCACAGCACCTCCGGACCAATAGATCTGACCCACATCTGCCCCACAGCAGCTCCTGCCCCATAGATCTGACCCACATCAACCATGTTGATAAACATGAAAACATACAACATGGGTTGTATCAACCATGTAATCCATGGTGTCCCTATGTGTCCCAATGTCACTATATGGGTCCCAGTGTCTCCCTATGGGTCACTATGTGGTGTCTATGTGTCCCAATGTCCCCCCTATGGGTTGCTATGTGCCTCTATGGGTTCTCTATGGGGCTCTATGGGGTGCCTATGGAGCTCTATGGGGCGTTCTGAGGTTTCTATGGGGTGTCTATGGAACGCTATGGTGTGTCTATTTGGTAAATTAGTTTCTATGCGTGGCTATGGGAGCTCTATGGGGCACAATGGGTTGCCTACGGGGCTCTATGGGATGTCTGTGGGGCTCTATGGCGCGGCTATATGTCCTTATGTGGTGTCTATGTGGCACTATGTTGTGCTATGGGGTGCTGTGAGGCACTATGGGGTGCTATGGGGCTCTATGGAGCAGTATAGGGTGTCTATGGGTCTCTATGGGGTGCAATGGGGCGCTGTGGGGCACAAGAGAGTGTCTATGAGGCTCCATGGGCTGCTATGGGGCACTGTGGAGTAGCTATGGGATGATTTGGGGTCTCTTTGTACCCCTATGGGTCACTATGGGTCACTATGTGGTGTCTATGGGGCTCTATGGGGTGGCTATGCGGTGCTGTAGGGTGGCTATGGGGTGCTTTGGGGTATCCTTGGGTTCCTATGGGGCGCTATGGGTGACTATGGGGTGCTATGGTTTGCTATGGGGCTCTATGCGGAAGAATGGGGTTTCTATGGGGCGCTATGAGGTCCCTATGGGGCTCAATGGGGAGTCTATGGGGTGTCTTTGGGGATCTATGGGTTTTCTGTGGGGCTCTATGGGGTCTGCATGGGGTTCAGTGGGTCTCTATGGGGCTCTATGGGGTGTCTACAGGCACTATGGGGCGATATGGGGTGTCTATTTGGTTCAATTGGGCTCTATGGTGTGGCTGTAGGGCCTTATGTGGTGTCTATGGGGCACTGTGGGCTGCTATGGGGTGCTGTGGGGAACTATGGGGTGTCTATGGGGCTCTATGGAGCAGTATGCTGTGTCTATGGGTCCCTATGGGGTGCAATGGGGTGCTCTGGGGCACAATGGAGTGTCTATGAGGCTCCATGGGCTGCTATGGGGCACTATGGAGTAGCTATGGGGTGCTATGGGGTCTCTTTGGGCCCCTATGGGTCACTATGGGGCTCTATGGGGTATCTTTGTGTTCCTATGGGGCGCTATGGGTGACTATGGGGTCGCTATGGGTTTCTTTGAGGCACTATGGGTCTCAATGGGGTCTCTATGGGTCTCAATTTATCCTTATGGCTCCCAATGACTGTCTATGGGTCTCTATGTGTCCCTATGGGTCCCAGTGTCTCTCTGTGTGTCCCTATGGGTCCCAGTGTCTCTCTATGGGTCCCAATGTCTTCCTCTGGATCTCTATGGGTCCCTAGGGGTCCCAGTGTCTCTCTATGTCCCCCTGTCTAGGTGGTAACTATACAGATGGTAACAAAGATGGTAACAAATGTACAGAGGTTCTAAGCGAGAGAGAAACTCACCAGTGGTGATGCCTTCGCTGAGGAAGCTGGGGCGGTCTTCACTGCAGAGCGATGTCCAAGAGATGCTGCCTCACAGAATCACAGAATTCTCAAGGTTGGAAAAGGGCTGCCAGCTTTTGTAGGAGAATAGCATGGGAGACAGTTGTGAAGGCTTTGCTGAAGTCCAAGTAGAGCACATCAACAGCCTTTCTTTCTTTCCTTCATCCATCAGATGGGTCACAGGATCGTAGAAGGAGATCAGATTGGTCAAGCAGGAGCTGCCCTTCACGAACCCATGCTGGCTAGGTCTGATCTCCTGCTCATCCCACACCTGCCGCATCTGTCATCTCCCTCAAGACAATTCGTTCCATTCCCTTCCCTGGCACCGAGGTCAGGCTAACAGGCCTGGAGTTGCCTGGATCCTCCTGACAACCTTGCTTGGAAATGGGAGTCACGTTGGCAAGCCTCCAGTCTTCTGGGACCTCACCCGGTAACAGGGAGCTCGGAAAGATAATGGAAAGCGGCTCGAGTGAGGGTCAGCCCTTAAATGAGGTCTCAGAGGAGGTGGAGTCGAGCTCCAGCCCTCCCGGGAGCACAGCTCCATTACTCTCACCTGTGCTCCCGCTGCTGACCCCACACTTGCCTCAGCTGATTAATCAGAGGTTCAGGCTGTGATTACCAATCTCCCACACAGCCCCTGTGGGTCCCAATGTTTCCCTATGGATCTCTGGGTGTCCCTATAGGACTCTATGGGGTTATTATGCCTCTAAATGTCTCTCTATGGGGTCTCTATGTGTCCCAATGTCCCCACTATGGTTTGCTATGTGCCTCTATGGGGTCTCTATGGGGTCTTTTATGGGTAACTATCGTCCCAAATGTATTCCTAAGGGTATCTATGGGTTTCAATGTGGTCCCTATGTGCCTCTATGGGGTCTCTTATGGGTCTCAACGAAGTCCCTATGTGTCTCTATGGGTCTCACTGTCCACCACTGTAATCCATGTGGTCCCTATGTGTCCCAATATCCCCATATGGGTCCCAGTGTCTCCCTATGGGTCACTATGTGTCCCTATGTGTCCCAATGTCCCCCCTATGGGTTGCTATGTGCCTCAATGGCCTCTCTTATGGATAGCTCTGGGCCCAAATGTCTCCCTGTGGGTATCTATGGGTTACATTAGGTCCCTATGTGCCTCTATGGGGTCTCTTATGGGTCTCAGCGGGTTCCCTATGTGTCTCTATGGGTCTCACTGTCCCCCACTGTAATCCATGGGGTCCTTATGTGTCCCATTGTCCCCCTATGGGATCCAGTGTCTCCTCATGGGTCACGGTGTGTCCCTATGTCCCCCCTATGGGTTGCTATGTGCTTGTATGTGGTTTCTTATGGGTATCTCTGGGCCCAAATGTCTTCCTGCAAGTATCTATGAGTTTCAATGTGGTCCCTAGGTGCCTCTATGGGGTCTCTTATGGGTCTCAGCGGGGTCCTTATGTATCTCTATGGGTCTCACTGTTCCCCACTGTAATTCATTGGGTCCCTATGTGTCCCAATATCCCCCTATGGGTCCCAGTGTCTTCCTACGGGTCACAATGTGTACCTATGTGTCCCAATGTCCCCCCTATGGGTTGCTATGTGCCCCTATGGGGTCTCTATGGGGTCTCTTATGGTTATCTCTGGGCCCAAATGTCTTCCTTTGGGTATCTATAAGTTTCAAAGTCGTCCTATGTGTCCCTATGGGTCTTAATGGCTCCTAATGTGTCCCTATGAGTCTATATGTGGTCTCACTGTCCCAGTGGGTCTCTATGTGTTCCTATGTGTCTATATGGAGTCTCTATCTGGTTTCTATGGGTCTTGGTGTCCCTCTATGTGTCACTTTGAGCCTCTATGGGGTCTCCATGGCTTTCTATGGGGTCTCTATGTATCTCTTTGGGTCCCTATTGGTCCCAATAGGTCCCTATGAGTCTCTATGATGTCTCCCTTTGTCCCCATATGGGTCCCAGTGTGACCCACATGTGCCCACAGCAGCTCCTGCCCCATAGACCTGACCCACATGTTCCCCACAGCAGCTCCTGCCCCATAGATCAGCCCCACAGCATCTCCTGCCCCATAGATCTGACCCACATGTGCCCCACAGCAGCTCCAAACTCATAGATCTGACTCACATCAGTCCAACAGCAGATTTTGCACCATAGATATGTCCCTCATATTCCCCACAGCAACTCCTGCCCCATAGATCTGACCTTCATCATCCCCTCTGCAGCTCCTGCCCCATAGGTCTGACCCACATGTGCCCCACAGCAGCTCCTGCCATATAGATCTAACCACCATCAGCCCCAAAGCAGCTCCTGCCCCATAGATCTGACCCAAGTCAGCCCCACAGCAGCTCCTGCCTTATAGATATGACCCCACTCAGCCCCACAACAGCTTCTACCCCATAGATCTGACCCACATGTGCTCCACTGCAGCTCCAGTCCCGTAGATCTGAACCACAGCAGCCCATGCCCCATAGATCTGACCCTCATCAGCAACACAGCAGCTCCTGACCCATACATCTGACCCAAATCTGCCCCACACCATCTCCTGCCCCATAGATCTAACTCACATGTGCCCCGCAGCAGCTCCTGCCCATAGATCTGACCCACAGCAGCTCCTGCCCTATAGATCTGATTCAAATCTGCCCCACAGCAGCTCCTGCTCCATAGATCTGACCCACATGTGCCCCAGAGCAGCTCTGCCCCATTGATTTGACCCACATCAGCCCCACAGGAGATCCTGCCCCATAGATCTGACCCACATCAGCCCCACAGCAGATTTTGCCCCATAGATATGTGCCACGTCTGCCCCACAGCAGCTCCTGCGACATAGATCTTACCCAGATCTGCTCCACAGCAGCTGCTGCCCCAAAGATCTGACCAACATCAGCCCCACAGCAGCTCCTGCCCCATAGATCTGACCCACATCAGCCCCACAGCAGCTCCTGCCCCATAGATCTGACCCACATCTGCCCCACAGCAGCTCCTGCCCCATAGACCCTACCAACATGTGCAGCACAGCAGCTCCTGCCCATAGATCTGACCCACATCTGCCCCACAGCAGCTCCTGCCCCATAGATCTGACCCACATCTGCTCCACAGCATCTCCTGCCCCATAGATCTGACCCCCATCTGCCCCACAGCAGCTCCTGCCTCATACATCTGAATCACAGCATCTCCTGCCCCATAGAACTGGCCCACATCAGCCACAGCAGCTCCTGACCTATAGATCTGACCCACATCAGCTTCTGCCCCATAGATCTGATTCACATCTGCCACACAGCAGCCTTTGCTCCATAGATCTGACCCACATCTGCCCCACAGCATCTCCTGCCCCATAGATCTGACCCACATGTGCCCCACAGCAGCTCCTAACTCATACATCTGACTCACAGCATCTCCTGCCCCATAGAACTGGCCCACATCAGCCACGGCAGCTCCTGCCCCATAGATCTGACCCACATCTGACCCACAGCAGCTCCTGCCCCATACATCTTACACAGATCTGCCCCACAGCAGCTCCTACCCAAAAATCTGACCCACATCATCTCGACAGCAGCTCCTGCCCCATAGATCTGACCCACATGTGCCCCACAGCAGCTCCTAACACATAGATCTGACCCACATGTGCCCCAGAGCTGCTCCTGCCCCATAGATCTGAACCACAGCAGCTCCTGTCTCATAGATCGAACCCACATCTGCCCCACAGCAGCTCCTGCCTCATACATCTGACTCACAGCATCTCCTGCCCCATAGAACTGGCCCACATCAGCCACGGCAGCTCCTGACCTATAGATCTGACCCACATCAGCCCCACAGCAGATTTTGCCCCATAGATATGTGCCACGTCTGCCCCACAGCAGCTCCTGCGACATAGATCTTACCCAGATCTGCTCCACAGCAGCTGCTGCCCCAAAGATCTGACCAACATCAGCCCCACAGCAGCTCCTGCCCCAAAGATCTGACCCACATCAGACCCACAGCAGCTCCTGCCCCATAGACCCTACCAACATGTGCAGCACAGCAGCTCCTGCCCATAGATCTAACCCACATCTGCCCCACAGCAGCTCCTGCCCCATAGATCTGACCCACATCTGCTCCACAGTATCTCCTGCCCCATAGATCTGACCCCCATCTGCCCCACAGCAGCTCCTGCCTCATACATCTGACTCACAGCTTCTCCTGCCCCATAGAACTGGCCCACATCAGCCACAGCAGCTCCTGACCTATAGATCTGACCCACATCAGCCCCACAGCGGATTTTGCCCCATAGATATGTGCCGCGTCTGCCGCACAGCAGCTCCTGCGACATAGATCTTACCCAGATCTGCTCCACAGCAGCTGCTGCCCCAAAGATCTGACAACATCAGCCCCACAGCAGCTCCTGCCCCATAGATCTGACCCACATCTGCCCCGCAGCAGCTCCTGCCCCATAGACCCTACCAACATGTGCAGAACAGCAGCTCATGCCCATAGATCTGACCCACATCTGCTCCACAGCAGCTCCTGCCCCATAGATCTGACCCACATCTGACCCACAGCAGCTCCTGCCCCATAGATCAGACCCACATCTGCCACACAGCAGCCTTTGCCCCATAGATCTGACCCACATTTGCCCCACAGCATCTCCTGCCCCATAGATCTGACCCACATCTGCCCCACAGCAGCTCCTGCCCCTTACATCTTACACAGATCTGCCCCACAGCAGCTCCTACCCAAAGATCTGACCCACATCATCTTGACAGCAGCTCCGGCCCCATAGATCTGACCCACATGTGCCCCACAGCAGCTCCTAACACATAGATCTGACCCACATGTTCCCCAGAGCTGCTCCTGCACCATAGATCTGACCCACATCAGACCCACAGCAGATCCTCCCCAATGATCTGACACACATCTGCCCCACTGCTGCTCCTACACCACAGATCTGACCTACATCATCTGCACTGCAGCTCCTGCCCATAGATCTGACCCGCATCAGCCACACAGTAGGTCCTGCCCCATAGACCTGACACACATCAGCCCCACAGCAGCTCCTGCCTCATAGATCTGACTCGCAGTATCTCCTGCCCAACAGATCTGACCCACATCAGACCCAGAGCATCTCCTGCCCCATAGATCTGACCCACATCAGACCCAGAGCATCTCCTGCCACATAGATCTGACCCACATTTTCCCCAAAGCAGCACCTAAACCATAGATCTGACCCACATGTGCCTCACAGCTGCTCCTGCCCCATAGATCTGAACCACAGCAGTTCCTGCCCAATAGATCAGACCCAAATCTTCCCTACATCAGCTCCTGCCCATAGATCTGACCCACATCAGCCCCACAGCAGATTTTGCCCCATAGATCTGACCCACATCAGCCCCACAGCAGCTCCTGCCCCATAGATCTGACCCACATCTGCTCCACAGCATCTCCTGCCCCATAGATCTGACCCCCATCTGCCCCACAGCAGCTCCTGCCTCATACATCTGACTCACAGCATCTCGTGCCCCATAGAACTGGCCCACATCAGCCACAGCAGCTCCTGACCTATAGATCTGACCCACATCTGACCTAAAGCAGCTCCTGCCCCATAGATCTGACCCACATCTGCCACACAGCATCTCCTGCCCCATAGATCTGACCCACATCTGCCCCACAGCAGCTCCTGCCCCATAGATCTGACCCACATCTGACCCACAGCAGCTCCTGTTTCATAGATCTGAGTCACAGCATCTCCTGCCCAACAGATCTGACCCACATCAGACCCAGAGCATTTCCTGCCACATAGATCTGACCCACATTTTCCCCAAAGCAGCACCTAAACCATAGATCTGACCCACATGTGCCTCACAGCTGCTCCTGCCCCATAGATCTGAACCACAGCAGCTCCTGCCCCATAGATCTAACCCACATCTGCCCCACAGCAGCTCCTGCCCCATAGATCTGACCCACATCTGCTCCATAGCATCTCCTGCCCCATAGATCTGACCCCCATCTGCCCCACAGCAGCCCCTGCCTCATACATCTGACTCACAGCATCTCCTGCCCCATAGAACTGGCCCACATCAGACACAGCAGCTCCTGCCCCATAGATCTGACCCACATCTGCCCCACAGCAGCTCCAGCCCCATAGACCCTACTAACATGTGCAGCACAGCAGCTCCTGCCCATAGATCTAACCCACATCTGCCCCACAGCAGCTCCTGCCTCATAGATCTGACTCACATCTGCCACACAGCAGCCTTTACCCCATAGATCTGACCCACATCTGCCCCACAGCATCTCCTGCCCCATAGATCTGACCCACATCTGCCCCACAGCAGCTCCTGCCCCATAGATCTGACCCACATCTGCTCCATAGCATCTCCTGCCCCATAGATCTGACCCCCATCTGCCCCACAGCAGCCCCTGCCTCATACATCTGACTCACAGCATCTCCTGACCCATAGAACTGGCCCACATCAGCCACAGCAGTTCCTGACCTATAGATCTGACCCACATCTGACCCACAGCAGCTCCTGCCCCATAGATCTGACCCACATCTGCCACACAGCAGCCTTTACCCCATAGATCTGACCCACATCTGCCCCACAGCATCTCCTGCCCCATAGATCTGACCCACATCTGCCCCACAGCAGCTCCTGCCCCATAGATCTGACCCACATCTGCTCCACAGCATCTCCTGCCCCATAGATCTGACTCCCATCTGCCCCACAGCAGCTCCTGCCTCATACATCTGACTCACAGCATCTCCTGCCCCATAGAACTGGCCCACATCAGCCACAGCAGCTCCTGACCTATAGATCTGACCCACATCTGTTCCACAGCATCTCCTGCCCCATAGATCTGACCCCCATCTGTCCCACAACAGCTCCTACCTCATACATCTGACTCACAGCATCTCCTGCCCCATAGAACTGGCCCACATCAGCCACAGCAGCCCCTGACTTATAGATCTGACCCACATCTGACCCACAGCAGCTCCTGCCCCATAGATCTGACCCACATCTGCCACACAGCAGCCTTTGCCCCATAGATCTGACCCACATCTGCCACACAGCAGATTTTGCCCCATAGATATGTTCCACGTCTGCCCCACAGCAGCTCCTGCGACATAGATCTTACCCAGATCTGCTCCACAGCAGCTCCTGCCCATAGATCTGACCCACATCTGCCCTACAGCAGCTCCTGCCCCATAGATCTGACCCCCATCTACCCCACAGCAGCTCCAGCCTCATACATATGACTCACAGCATCTCCTGCCCCATAGAACTGGCCCACATCAGCCACAGCAGCTCCTGACCTATAGATCTGACCCACATCTGCTCCACAGCATCTCCTGCCCCATAGATCTGACCCCCATCTGCCCCACAGCAGCTCCTACCTCATACATCTGACTCACAGCATCTCCTGCCCCATAGATCTGACCCACATCAGACCCAGAGCATCTCCTGCCACATAGATCTGACCCACATTTTCCCCAAAGCAGCACCTAAACCATAGATCTGACCCACATGTGCCTCACAGCTGCTCCTGCCCCATAGATCTGAACCACAGAAGTTCCTGCCCCATAGATCAGACCCAAATCTTCCCTACATCAGCTCCTGCCCATAGATCTGACCCACATCAGCCCCACAGCAGCTCCTACCCCATAGATCTGACCCACATCAGCCCCACAGCAGATTTTGCCCCATAGATATGTGCCACGTCTGCCCCACAGCAGCTTTTGCGACATAGATCTTACCCAGATCTGCTCCACAGCAGCTGCTGCCCCAAAGATCTGACCAACATCAGCCCCACAGCAGCTCCTGCCCCATAGATCTGACCCACATCTGCCCCACAGCAGCTCCTGCCCCATAGACCCTACCAACATGTGCAGCACAGCAGCTCCTGCCCCATAGATCTAACCCACATCTGCCCAACAGCAGCTCCTGCCCCATAGATCTGACCCACATCTGCTCCACAGCATCTCCTGCCCCATAGATCTGACCCCCATCTGCCCCACAGCAGCTCCTGCCTCATACATCTGACTCACAGCATCTCCTGCCCCATAGAACTGGCCCACATCAGCCACAGCAGCTCCTGACCTATAGATCTGACCCACATCAGCCCCACAGCAGATTTATCCCCATAGATATGTGCCACGTCTGCCCCACAGCAGCTCCTGCGACATAGATCTTACACAGATCTGCTCCACAGCAGCTGCTGCCCCAAAGATCTGACCAACATCAGCCCCACAGCAGCTCCTGCCCCATAGATCTGACCCACATCTGCCCCACAGCAGCTCCTGCCCCATAGACCCTACCAACATGTGCAGCACAGCAGCTCCTGCCCATAGATCTAACCCACATCTGCCCTACAGCAGCTCCTGACCTATAGATCTGACCCACATCTGACCCACAGCAGCTCCTGCCCCATAGATCTGACCCACATCTGCCACACAGCAGCCTTTGCCCCATAGATCTGACCCACATCTGCACCACAGCAGCTCCTGCCCCATAGATCTGACCCACATCTGCCCCAAAGCATCTCCTGCCCCATAGATCTGACCCACATGTGCCCCACAGCAGCTCCTAACACATAGATCTGACCCACATGTGCCCCAGAGCTGCTCCTGCCCCATAGATCTGAACCACAGCAGCTCCTGTCTCATAGATCTTACCCACATCAGCCCCACAGCAGATTTTGCCCCATAGTTATGTCCCACATCTGCCCAACAGCAACTCCTGCCCCATAGATCTGACCCACATGCGCCCCACAGCAGCTCCTGCCCCATAGGTCTGACCCACATGCGCCTCACAGCAGCTCCTGCCCCATAGATCTAACCACCATCAGCCCCAAAGCAGCTCCTGCCCCATAGATTTGACCCACATCAGCCACACAGCATCTCCCGCCCCATAGATGTGACCCACATCTGCACCACAGCAGCTCCTCCCCATAGATATGCCCTACATCTGCTCCACATCAGCTCCTGCAACATAGATCTGACCCACATCTGCAACACAGCAGCTCCTGCTCCATAAATCTGACCAACATCAGGCCCACATTTGTTCCTGCCCCATAGATCTGACCCACAGCAGCCCCTGCCTCATAGATCTGACCCACAAGTGCCCCACAGCAGCTCCAGCCCAATTGACCTGACCCACATCTGCCCCAAAGCATCTCCTGCCCCATAGATCTTTCTTACATCAGCCCCACAGCACCTCCGGACCAATAGATCTGACCCACATCTGCCCCACAGCAGCTCCTGCCCCATAGATCTGACCCACATCAACCATGTTGATAAACATGAAAACATACAACATGGGTTGTATCAACCATGTAATCCATGGTGTCCCTATGTGTCCCAATGTCACTATATGGGTCCCAGTGTCTCCCTATGGGTCACTATGTGGTGTCTATGTGTCCCAATGTCCCCCCTATGGGTTGCTATGTGCCTCTATGGGTTCTCTATGGGGCTCTATGGGGTGCCTATGGAGCTCTATGGGGCGTTCTGAGGTTTCTATGGGGTGTCTATGGAACGCTATGGTGTGTCTATTTGGTAAATTAGTTTCTATGCGTGGCTATGGGAGCTCTATGGGGCACAATGGGTTGCCTACGGGGCTCTATGGGATGTCTGTGGGGCTCTATGGCGCGGCTATATGTCCTTATGTGGTGTCTATGTGGCACTATGTTGTGCTATGGGGTGCTGTGAGGCACTATGGGGTGCTATGGGGCTCTATGGAGCAGTATAGGGTGTCTATGGGTCTCTATGGGGTGCAATGGGGCGCTGTGGGGCACAAGAGAGTGTCTATGAGGCTCCATGGGCTGCTATGGGGCACTGTGGAGTAGCTATGGGATGATTTGGGGTCTCTTTGTACCCCTATGGGTCACTATGGGTCACTATGTGGTGTCTATGGGGCTCTATGGGGTGGCTATGCGGTGCTGTAGGGTGGCTATGGGGTGCTTTGCGGTATCCTTGGGTTCCTATGGGGCGCTATGGGTGACTATGGGGTGCTATGGTTTGCTATGGGGCTCTATGCTGAAGAATGGGGTTTCTATGGGGCGCTATGAGGTCCCTATGGGGCTCTATGGGGAGTCTATGGGGTGTCTTTGGGGATCTATGGGTTGTCTGTGGGGCTCTATGGGGTCTGCATGGGGTTCAGTGGGTCTCTATGGGGCTCTATGGGGTGTCTACAGGCACTATGGGGCGATATGGGGTGTCTATTTGGTTCAATTGGGCTCTATGGTGTGGCTGTAGGGCCTTATGTGGTGTCTATGGGGCACTGTGGGCTGCTATGGGGTGCTGTGGGGAACTATGGGGTGTCTATGGGGCTCTATGGAGCAGTATGCTGTGTCTATGGGTCCCTATGGGGTGCAATGGGGTGCTCTGGGGCACAATGGAGTGTCTATGAGGCTCCATGGGCTGCTATGGGGCACTATGGAGTAGCTATGGGGTGCTATGGGGTCTCTTTGGGCCCCTATGGGTCACTATGGGGCTCTATGGGGTATCTTTGTGTTCCTATGGGGCGCTATGGGTGACTATGGGGTCGCTATGGGTTTCTTTGAGGCACTATGGGTCTCAATGGGGTCTCTATGGGTCTCAATTTCTCCTTATGGCTCCCAATGACTGTCTATGGGTCTCTATGTGTCCCTATGGGTCCCAGTGTCTCTCTATGGGTCCCAATGTCTTCCTCTGGATCTCTATGGGTCCCTATGGGTCCCAGCGTCTCTCTATGTCCCCCTGTCTAGGTGGTAACTATACAGATGGTAACAAAGATGGTAACAAATGTACAGAGGTTCTAAGCGAGAGAGAAACTCACCAGTGGTGATGCCTTCGCTGAGGAAGCTGGGGCGGTCTTCACTGCAGAGCGATGTCCAAGAGATGCTGCCTCACAGAATCACAGAATTCTCAAGGTTGGAAAAGGGCTGCCAGCTTTTGTAGGAGAATAGCATGGGAGACAGTTGTGAAGGCTTTGCTGAAGTCCAAGTAGAGCACATCAACAGCCTTTCTTTCTTTCCTTCATCCATCAGATGGGTCACAGGATCGTAGAAGGAGATCAGATTGGTCAAGCAGGAGCTGCCCTTCACGAACCCATGCTGGCTAGGTCTGATCTCCTGCTCATCCCACACCTGCCGCATCTGTCATCTCCCTCAAGACAATTCGTTCCATTCCCTTCCCTGGCACCGAGGTCAGGCTAACAGGCCTGGAGTTGCCTGGATCCTCCTGACAACCTTGCTTGGAAATGGGAGTCACGTTGGCAAGCCTCCAGTCTTCTGGGACCTCACCCGGTAACAGGGAGCTCGGAAAGATAATGGAAAGCGGCTCGAGTGAGGGTCAGCCCTTAAATGAGGTCTCAGAGGAGGTGGAGTCGAGCTCCAGCCCTCCCGGGAGCACAGCTCCATTACTCTCACCTGTGCTCCCGCTGCTGACCCCACACTTGCCTCAGCTGATTAATCAGAGGTTCAGGCTGTGATTACCAATCTCCCACACAGCCCCTGTGGGTCCCAATGTTTCCCTATGGATCTCTGGGTGTCCCTATAGGACTCTATGGGGTTATTATGCCTCTAAATGTCTCTCTATGGGGTCTCTATGTGTCCCAATGTCCCCACTATGGTTTGCTATGTGCCTCTATGGGGTCTCTATGGGGTCTTTTATGGGTAACTATCGTCCCAAAGGTATTCCTAAGGGTATCTATGGGTTTCAATGTGGTCCCTATGTGCCTCTATGGGGTCTCTTATGGGTCTCAACGAAGTCCCTATGTGTCTCTATGGGTCTCACTGTCCACCACTGTAATCCATGTGGTCCCTATGTGTCCCAATATCCCCATATGGGTCCCAGTGTCTCCCTATGGGTCACTATGTGTCCCTATGTGTCCCAATGTCCCCCCTATGGGTTGCTATGTGCCTCAATGGGCTCTCTTATGGATAGCTCTGGGCCCAAATGTCTCCCTGTGGGTATCTATGGGTTACATTAGGTCCCTATGTGCCTCTATGGGGTCTCTTATGGGTCTCAGCGGGTTCCCTATGTGTCTCTATGGGTCTCACTGTCCCCCACTGTAATCCATGGGGTCCTTATGTGTCCCATTGTCCCCCTATGGGATCCAGTGTCTCCTCATGGGCCACAGTGTTTCCCTATGTGTCCCAATGTCCCCCTATGGGTCCCAGTGTCTCCCTATGTGTACCTATGTGTCCCAATGTCCCCCCATGTGTCACTATGTGTCCCAATGTCCCCCCTATGTGTTGCTATGTGCTTGTATGTGGTTTCTTATGGGTATCTCTGGGCCCAAATATCTTCCTATAGCTATCTATGGGTTTCAGTGTGGTCCCTATGTGCCTCTATGGGGTCTCTTATGCATCTCAGCGGGGTTTCTATGTGTCTCTATGGGTCTGGCTGTCCCCCACTGTAGTCCAAGGGGTCCCTATGTGTCCCAATGTCCCCATATGGGTCCCAGTGTCTCCCTATGGGTCAGAATATTTCCCTACGTGTCCCAATGTCCCCCCTATGGGTTGCTATGTGCCTCTATGGGGTCTCTGTGGGGTCTCTTATGGATATCTCTGGGCCCAAATGTCTTCCTACAAGTATCTATGAGTTTCAATGTGGTCCCTAGGTGCCTCTATGGGGTCTCTTATGGGTCTCAGCGGGGTCCTTATGTATCTCTATGGGTCTCACTGTCCCCCACTGTAATTCATTGGGTCCCTATGTGTCCCAATATCCCCCTATGGGTCCCAGTGTCTTCCTACGGGTCACAATGTGTACCTATGTGTCCCAATGTCCCCCCTATGGGTTGCTATGTGCCCCTATGGGGTCTCTATGGGGTCTCTTATGGTTATCTCTGGGCCCAAATGTCTTCCTTTGGGTATCTATAAGTTTCAAAGTCGTCCTATGTGTCCCTATGGGTCTTAATGGCTCCTAATGTGTCCCTATGAGTCTATATGTGGTCTCACTGTCCCAGTGGGTCTCTATGTGTTCCTATGTGTCTATATGGAGTCTCTATCTGGTTTCTATGGGTCTTGGTGTCCCTCTATGTGTCACTTTGTGCCTCTATTGGGTCTCCATGGGTTTCTATGGGGTCTCTATGTCTCTTTTTGGGTCCCTATTGGTCCCAATAGGTCCCTATGAGTCTCTATGATGTCTCCCTTTGTCCCCATATGGGTCCCAGTGTGACCCACATGTGCTCACAGCAGCTCCTGCCCCATAGACCTGACCCACATGTTCCCCACAGCAGCTCCTGCCCCATAGATCAGCCCCACAGCATCTCCTGCCCCATAGATCTGACCCACATGTGCCCCACAGCAGCTCCAAACTCATAGATCTGACTCACATCAGTCCAACAGCAGATTTTGCACCATAGATATGTCCCTCATATTCCCCACAGCAACTCCTGCCCTATAGATCTGACCTACATCATCCCCTCTGCAGCTCCTGCCCCATAGGTCTGACCCACATGTGCCCCACAGCAGCTCCTGCCATATAGATCTAACCACCATCAGCCCCAAAGCAGCTCCTGCCCCATAGATCTGACCCAAGTCAGCCCCACAGCAGCTCCTGCCTTATAGATATGACCCCCATCAGCCCCACAACAGCTTCTACCCCATAGATCTGACCCACATGTGCTCCACTGCAGCTCCAGTCCCATAGATCTGAACCACAGCAGCCCATGCCCCATAGATCTGACCCTCATCAGCAACGCAGCAGCTCCTGACCCATACATCTGACCCAAATCTGCCCCACACCATCTCCTGCCCCATAGATCTAACTCACATGTGCCCCGCAGCAGCTCCTGCCCATAGATCTGACCCACAGCAGCTCCTGCCCTATAGATCTGATTCAAATCTGCCCCACAGCAGCTCCTGCTCCATAGATCTGACCCACATGTGCCCCAGAGCAGCTCTGCCCCATTGATTTGACCCACATCAGCCCCACAGGAGATCCTGCCCCATAGATCTGACCCACATCAGCCCCACAGCAGATTTTGCCCCATAGATATGTGCCACGTCTGCCCCACAGCAGCTCCTGCGACATAGATCTTACCCAGATCTACTCCACAGCAGCTGCTGACCCAAAGATCTGACCAACATCAGCCCCACAGCAGCTCCTGCCCCATAGATCTGACCCACATCTGCCCCACAGCAGCTCCTGCCCCATAGACCCTACCAACATGTGCAGCACAGCAGCTCCTGCCCATAGATCTGACCCACATCTGCCCCACAGCAGCTCCTGCCCCATAGATCTGACCCACATCTGCCCCACAGCAGCTCCTGCCCCATAGATCTGACCCACATCTGCTCCACAGCATCTCCTGCCCCATAGATCTGACCCCCATCTGCCCCACAGCAGCTCCTGCCTCATACATCTGACTCAAAGCATCTCCTGCCCCATAGAACTGGCCCACATCAGCCACAGCAGCTCCTGACCTATAGATCTGACCCACATCTGACCCACAGCAGCTCCTGCCCCATAGATCTGACCCACATCTGCCACACAGCAGCCTTTGCCCCATAGATCTGACCCACATCTGCCCCACAGCATCTCCTGCCCCATAGATCTGACCCACATGTGCCCCACAGCAGCTCCTGCCCCATAGATCTAAACCACAGCAGCTCCTGTCTCATAGATCTTACCCACATCAGCCCCACAGCAGATTTATCCCCATAGTTATGTCCCACATCTGCCCAACAGCAACTCGTGCCCCATAGATCTGACCCACATCAGCCACACAGCAGCTCCAGCCCAATAGACCTGACCCACATGTTCCCCACAGCATCTCCTGCCCCATAGATCTTTCCTTCATCAGCCCCACAGCACCTCCGGCCCAATAGATCTGACCCACATGTGCCCCACAGCTGCTCCTGCCCCATAGATCTGACCCACATCAACCCCACAGAAGCTCCTGCCCCATAGATCTTAACCACATCTGCACCACAGCAGCTCCTGCCCCATAGATCTGACCCCCATCAGACCCACAGCAGCTCCTGCCCGAAAGATCTGAAACACATCATATGCAAAACAGCTGCTGCCCAATAGATCTGACCCACAGCAGATACTGCCTCATATATCTGACCCACAAATGCCCCCACAGAAGCTCCTGCCCCATAAATCCGACCACATCTGCCCCACAGCAGATCCTGCCCCATAGATCGGACCCAAATCTGCCCCACTGCTGCTCCTGCTGCAAAGATCTGACCCACATCTGACACACAGCACCTCCTGCCCCATAGATCTGACCCACATCTGCCACACAGCAGCCTTTGCCCCATAGATCTGACCCACATCTGCCCCACAGCATCTCCTGCCCCATAGATCTGACCCACATCTGCCCCACAGCAGCTCCTGCCCCTTACATCTTACACAGATCTGCCCCACAGCAGCTCCTACCCAAAGATCTGACCCACATCATCTCGACAGCAGCTCCTACCCCATAGATCTGACCCACATCAGCCCCACAGCAGCTCCTGCCCATAGATCTGACCCACATCAGCCCCACAGCAGATTTTGCCCCATAGATATGTGCCACGTCTGCCCCACAGCAGCTCCTGCGACATAGGTCTTACCCAGATCTGCTCCACAGCAGCTGCTGCCCCAAAGATCTGACCAACATCAGCCCCACAGCAGCTCCTGCCCCATAGATCTGACCCACATCTGCCCCACAGCAGCTCCTGCCCCATAGACCCTACCAACATGTGCAGCACAGCAGCTCCTGCCCATAGATCTAACCCACATCTGCCGCACAGCAGCTCCTGCCCCATAGATCTGACCCACATCTGCTCCACAGCATCTCCTGCAACATAGATCTGACCCCCATCTGCCCCACAGCAAATCCCGCCCCATAGATCTGACCCACATCTGCCCCACAGCAGCTCCTGCCCCATAGATCTGACCCACATCTGCCCCACAGCAGCTCCTGCCCCATAGATCTGACCCACATCTGCCCCACAGCAGCTCCTGCCCCATAGATCTGACCCACATCTGCCACAAAGCATCTCCTACCCCATAGATCTGACCCACATCTGCCCCACAGCAGCTCCTGCCTAATACATCTGACTGACAGCATCTCCTGCCCCATAGGACTGGCCCACATCAGCCACAGCAGCTCCTGCCCCATAGATCTGACCCACATCTGCTCCACAGCATCTCCTGCCCCATAGATCTGACCCCCATCTGCCCCACAGCAGCTCCTGCCTCATACATCTGACTCACAGCATCTCCTGCCCCATAGAACTGGCCCACATCAGCCACAGCAGCTCCTGACCTATAGATCTGACCCACATCATCCCCACAGCAGATTTTGTCCCATAGATATGTGCCACGTCTGCCCCACAGCAGCTCCTGCCCCATAGATCTGACCCACATCTGCTCCACAGCATCTCCTGCCCCATAGATCTGACCCCCATCTGCCCCACAGCAGCTCCTGCCTCATACATCTGACTCACAGCATCTCCTGCCCCATAGAACTGGCCCACATCAGCCACAGCAGCTCCTGACCTATAGATCTGACCCACATCTGACCCACAGGAGCTCCTGCCCCATAGATCTGACCCACATCTGCCACACAGCAGCTCCTGCCCCATAGATCTGACCCACATCTGCCCCACAGCATCTCCTGCCCCATAGATCTGACCCACATCTGCCCCACAGCAGCTCCTCCTAACACATAGATCTGAACCACATGTGCCCCAGTGCTGCTCCTGCCCCATAGATCTGACCCACATCTGCCACACAGCAGCTCCTGCCCCATAGATCTGACCCACATCTGCCCCACAGCATCTCCTGCCCCATAGATCTGACCCACATCTGCCACACAGCAGCTCCTGTCTCATAGATCTTACCCACATCAGCCACACAGCAGATTTTGCCCCATAGTTATGTCCCACATCTGCCCAACAGCAGCACCTGCCCCATAGATTTGACCCACATCAGCCACACAGCATCTCCCGCCCCATAGATGTGAGCCACATCTGCACCACAGCAGCTCCTCCCCATAGATATGCCCTACATCTGCCTCACATCAGCTCCTGCAACATAGATCTGACCCACATCTGCCCCACAGCAGCTCCTGCCCCATAGATTTGACCCCCATCTGCCCCACAGCAGCTCCTGCCTCATACATCTGACTCACAGCATCTCCTGCCCCATAGAACTGGCCCACATCTGACCCACAGCAGCTCCTGCCCCATAGATCTGACCCAAATCTGCCACACAGCAGCCTTTGCCCCATAGATCTTACCCACATCTGCCCCAAAGCATCTCCTGCCCCATAGATCTGACCCTCATCTGCCCCACAGCAGCTCCTGCCCCATAGATCTGACCCACATCTGCTCCACAGCATCTCCTGCCCCATAGATCTGACCCCCATCTGCCCCACAGCAGCTCCTGCCTCATACATCTGACTCACAGCATCTCCTGCCCCATAGAACTGGCCCACATCAGCCACAGCAGCTCCTGACCTATAGATCTGACCCACATCTGACCCACAGCAGCTCCTGCCCCATAGATCTGACCCAAATCTGCCACACAGCAGCCTTTGCCCCATAGATCTTACCCACATCTGCCCCAAAGCATCTCCTGCCCCATAGATCTGACCCTCATCTGCCCCACAGCAGCTCCTGCCCCATAGATCTGACCCACATCTGCTCCACAGCATCTCCTGCCACATAGATCTGACCCCCATCTGCCCCACAGCAGCTCCTGCCTCATAGATATGCCCTACATCTGCCTCACATCAGCTCCTGCAACATAGATCTGACCCACATCTGCCCCACAGCAGCTCCTGCCCCATAGATTTGACCCCCATCTGCCCCACAGCAGCTCCTGCCTCATACATCTGACTCACAGCATCTCCTGCCCCATAGAACTGGCCCACATCAGCCACAGCAGCTCCTGACCTATAGATCTGACCCACATCATCCCCACAGCAGATTTTGTCCCATAGATATGTGCCACGTCTGCCCCACAGCAGCTCCTGCCCCATAGATCTGACCCACATCTGCTCCACAGCATCTCCTGCCCCATAGATCTGACCCCCATCTGCCCCACAGCAGCTCCTGCCTCATACATCTGACTCACAGCATCTCCTGCCCCATAGAACTGGCCCACATCAGCCACAGCAGCTCCTGACCTATAGATCTGACCCACATCTGACCCACAGCAGCTCCTGCCCCATAGATCTGACCCAAATCTGCCACACAGCAGCCTTTGCCCCATAGATCTTACCCACATCTGCCCCAAAGCATCTCCTGCCCCATAGATCTGACCCTCATCTGCCCCACAGCAGCTCCTGCCCCATAGATCTGACCCACATCTGCTCCACAGCATCTCCTGCCACATAGATCTGACCCCCATCTGCCCCACAGCAGCTCCTGCCTCATACATCTGACTCACAGCATCTCCTGCCCCATAGAACTGGCCCACATCAGACACAGCAGCTCCTGACCTATAGATCTGACCCACATCTGACCCACAGGAGCTCCTGCCCCATAGATCTGACCCACATCTGCCACACAGCAGCTCCTGCCCCATAGATCTTACCCACATCTGCCCCACAGCATCTCCTGCCCCATAGATCTGACCCACATGTGCCCCACAGCAGCTCCTAACACATAGATCTGAACCACATGTGCCCCAGTGCTGCTCCTGCCCCATAGATCTGAACCACAGCAGCTCCTGTCTCATATATCTTACCCACATCAGCCCCACAGCAGATTTTGCCCCATAGTTATGTCCCACATCTGCCCAACAGCAGCACCTGCCCCATAGATTTGACCCACATCAGCCACACAGCATCTCCCGCCCCATAGATGTGACCCACATCTGCACCACAGCAGCTCCTCCCCATAGATATGCCCTACATCTGCCTCACATCAGCTCCTGCAACATAGATGTGACCCACATCTGCGCCACAACAGCTCCTGCCCCATAGATCTGACCCACATCAGACCCACAGCAGATCCTCCCCAAAGATCTGACACACATCTGCCCCACTGCTGCTCCTACACCACAGATATGACCTACATCATCTCCACTGCAGCTCCTGCCCATAGATCTGACCCGCATCAGCCACACAGCAGGTCCTGCCCCATAGACCTGACACACATCAGCCCCACAGCAGCTCCTGCCTCATAGATCTAACTCACAGCATCTCCTGCCCCATAGATCTGACCCACATCAGACCCAGAGCATCTCCTGCCACATAGATCTGACCCACATCAGCCACAGCAGCTCCTGACCTATACATCTGACCCACATCTGCTCCACAGCATCTCCTGCCCCACAGATCTGACCCACATCAGACCCAGAGCATCTCCTGCCACATAGATCTGACCCACATTTTCCCCAAAGCAGCACCTAAACCATAGATCTGACCCACATGTGCCTCACAGCTGCTCCTGCCCCATAGATCTGAACCACAGCAGTTCCTGCCCCATAGATCAGACCCAAATCTTCCCTACATCAGCTCCTGCCCATAGATCTGACCCACATCAGCCCCACAGCAGCTCCTGCCCATAGATCTGACCCACATCAGCCTCACAGCAGCTCCTACCCCATAGATCTGACCCACATCAGCCCTACAGCAGATTTTGCCCCATAGATATGTGCCACGTCTGCCCCACAGCAGCTCCTGCCCATAGATCTTACCCAGATCTGCTCCACAGCAGCTGCTGCCCCAAAGATCTGACCAACATCAGCCCCACAGCAGCTCCTGCCCCATAGATCTGACCCACATCTGCCCCACAGCAGCTCCTGCCCCATAGACCCTACCAACATGTGCAGCAAAGCAGCTCCTGCCCATAGATCTAACCCACATCTGCCCCACAGCAGCTCCTGACCTATAGATCTGACCCACATCTGACCCACAGCAGCTCCTGCCCCATAGATCTGACCCACATCTGCCACACAGCAGCCTTTGCCCCATAGATCTGACCCACATCTGCCCCAAAGCATCTCCTGCCCCATAGATCTGACCCACATGTGCCCCACAGCAGCTCCTAACACATAGATCTGACCCACATGTGCCCCAGAGCTGCTCCTGCCCCATAGATCTGAACCACAGCAGCTCCTGTCTCATAGATCTTACCCACATCAGCCCCACAGCAGATTTTGCCCCATAGTTATGTCCCACATCTGCCCAACAGCAACTCCTGCCCCATAGATCTGACCCACATGCGCCCCACAGCAGCTTCTGCCCCATAGGTCTGACCCACATGCGCCTCACAGCAGCTCCTGCCCCATAGATCTAACCACCATCAGCCCCAAAGCAGCTCCTGCCCCATAGATTTGACCCACATCAGCCACACAGCATCTCCCACCCCATAGATGTGACCCACATCTGCACCACAGCAGCTCCTCCCCATAGATCTAACACCCATCAGCCTCACAGCATCTCCTGCCCCATAGATATGCCCTACATCTGCTCCACATCAGCTCCTGCAACATAGATCTGACCCACATCTGCAACACAGCAGCTCCTGCTCCATAAATCTGACCAACATCAGGCCCACATTTGTTCCTGCCCCATAGATCTGACCCACAGCAGCCCCTGCCTCATAGATCTGACCCACAAGTGCCCCACAGCAGCTCCAGCCCAATAGACCTGACCCACATCTGCCCCAAAGCATCTCCTGCCCCATAGATCTTTCCTACATCAGCCCCACAGCACCTCCGGACCAATAGATCTGACCCACATGTGCCCCACAGCAGCTCCTGCCCCATAGATCTGACCCACATCAACCATGTTGATAAACATGAAAACATACAACATGGGTTGTATCAACCATGTAATCCATGGTGTCCCTATGTGTCCCAATGTCACTATATGGGTCCCAGTGTCTCCCTATGGGTCACTATGTGGTGTCTATGTGTCCCAATGTCCCCCCTATGGGTTGCTATGTGCCTCTATGTGTTCTCTATGGGGCTCTATGGGGTGCCTATGGAGCTCTATGGGGCGTTCTGAGGTTTCTATGGGGTGTCTATGGAACGCTATGGTGTGTCTATTTGGTAAATTAGTTTCTATGCGTGGCTATGGGAGCTCTATGGGGCACAATGGGTTGCCTACGGGGCTCTATGGGATGTCTGTGGGGCTCTATGGCGCGGCTGTATGTCCTTATGTGGTGTCTATGTGGCACTATGTTGTGCTATGGGGTGCTGTGAGGCACTATGGGGTGCTATGGGGCTCTATGGAGCAGTATAGGGTGTCTATGGGTCTCTATGGGGTGCAATGGGGCGCTGTGGGGCACAAGAGAGTGTCTATGAGGCTCCATGGGCTGCTATGGGGCACTGTGGAGTAGCTATGGGATGATTTGGGGTCTCTTTGTACCCCTATGGGTCACTATGGGTCACTATGTGGTGTCTATGGGGCTCTATGGGGTGGCTATGCGGTGCTGTAGGGTGGCTATGGGGTGCTTTGCGGTATCCTTGGGTTCCTATGGGGCGCTATGGGTGACTATGGGGTGCTATGGTTTGCTATGGGGCTCTATGCTGAAGAATGGGGTTTCTATGGGGCGCTATGAGGTCCCTATGGGGCTCTATGGGGAGTCTATGGGGTGTCTTTGGGGATCTATGGGTTGTCTGTGGGGCTCTATGGGGTCTGCATGGGGTTCAGTGGGTCTCTATGGGGCTCTATGGGGTGTCTACAGGCACTATGGGGCGATATGGGGTGTCTATTTGGTTCAATTGGGCTCTATGGTGTGGCTGTAGGGCCTTATGTGGTGTCTATGGGGCACTGTGGGCTGCTATGGGGTGCTGTGGGGAACTATGGGGTGTCTATGGGGCTCTATGGAGCAGTATGCTGTGTCTATGGGTCCCTATGGGGTGCAATGGGGTGCTGTGGGGCACAATGGAGTGTCTATGAGGCTCCATGGGCTGCTATGGGGCACTATGGAGTAGCTATGGGGTGCTATGGGGTCTCTTTGGGCCCCTATGGGTCACTATGGGGCTCTATGGGGTATCTTTGTGTTCCTATGGGGCGCTATGGGTGACTATGGGGTCGCTATGGGTTTCTTTGAGGCACTATGGGTCTCAATGGGGTCTCTATGGGTCTCAATTTATACTTATGGCTCCCAATGACTGTCTATGGGTCTCTATGTGTCCCTATGGGTCCCAGTGTCTCTCTATGGGTCCCAATGTCTTCCTCTGGATCTCTATGGGTCCCTAGGGGTCCCAGTGTCTCTCTATGTCCCCCTGTCTAGGTGGTAACTATACAGATGGTAACAAAGATGGTAACAAATGTACAGAGGTTCTAAGCGAGAGAGAAACTCACCAGTGGTGATGCCTTCGCTGAGGAAGCTGGGGCGGTCTTCACTGCAGAGCGATGTCCAAGAGATGCTGCCTCACAGAATCACAGAATTCTCAAGGTTGGAAAAGGGCTGCCAGCTTTTGTAGGAGAATAGCATGGGAGACAGTTGTGAAGGCTTTGCTGAAGTCCAAGTAGAGCACATCAACAGCCTTTCTTTCTTTCCTTCATCCATCAGATGGGTCACAGGATCGTAGAAGGAGATCAGATTGGTCAAGCAGGAGCTGCCCTTCACGAACCCATGCTGGCTAGGTCTGATCTCCTGCTCATCCCACACTGCCGCATCTGTCATCTCCCTCAAGACAATTCGTTCCATTCCCTTCCCTGGCACCGAGGTCAGGCTAACAGGCCTGGAGTTGCCCGGATCCTCCTGACAACCTTGCTTGGAAATGGGAGTCACGTTGGCAAGCCTCCAGTCTTCTGGGACCTCACCCGGTAACAGGGAGCTCGGAAAGATAATGGAAAGCGGCTCGAGTGAGGGTCAGCCCTTAAATGAGGTCTCAGAGGAGGTGGAGTCGAGCTCCAGCCCTCCCGGGAGCACAGCTCCATTACTCTCACCTGTGCTCCCGCAGCTGACCCCACACTTGCCTCAGCTGATTAATCAGAGGTTCAGGCTGTGATTACCAATCTCCCACACAGCCCCTGTGGGTCCCAATGTTTCCCTATGGATCTCTGGGTGTCCCTATAGGACTCTATGGGGTTATTATGCCTCTAAATGTCTCTCTATGGGGTCTCTATGTGTCCCAATGTCCCCACTATGGTTTGCTATGTGCCTCTATGGGGTCTCTATGGGGTCTTTTATGGGTAACTATCGTCCCAAAGGTATTCCTAAGGGTATCTATGGGTTTCAATGTGGTCCCTATGTGCCTCTATGGGGTCTCTTATGGGTCTCAACGAAGTCCCTATGTGTCTCTATGGGTCTCACTGTCCACCACTGTAATCCATGTGGTCCCTATGTGTCCCAATATCCCCATATGGGTCCCAGTGTCTCCCTATGGGTCACTATGTGTCCCTATGTGTCCCAATGTCCCCCATATGGGTTGCTATGTGCCTCAATGGGCTCTCTTATGGATAGCTCTGGGCCCAAATGTCTCCCTGTGGGTATCTATGGGTTACATTAGGTCCCTATGTGCCTCTATGGGGTCTCTTATGGGTCTCAGCGGGTTCCCTATGTGTCTCTATGGGTCTCACTGTCCCCCACTGTAATCCATGGGGTCCTTATGTGTCCCATTGTCCCCCTATGGGATCCAGTGTCTCCTCATGGGCCACAGTGTTTCCCTATGTGTCCCAATGTCCCCCTATGGGTCCCAGTGTCTCCCTATGTGTACCTATGTGTCCCAATGTCCCCCCATGGGTCACTATGTGTCCCAATGTCCCCCCTATGGGTTGCTATGTGCTTGTATGTGGTTTCTTATGGGTATCTCTGGGCCCAAATATCTTCCTATAGCTATCTATGGGTTTCAGTGTGGTCCCTATGTGCCTCTATGGGGTCTCTTATGCGTCTCAGCGGGGTTTCTATGTGTCTCTATGGGTCTGGCTGTCCCCCACTGTAGTCCAAGGGGTCCCTATGTGTCCCAATGTCCCCATATGGGTCCCAGTGTCTCCCTATGGGTCAGAATATTTCCCTACGTGTCCCAATGTCCCCCCTATGGGTTGCTATGTGCCTCTATGGGGTCTCTTATGGATATCTCTGGGCCCAAATGTCTTCCTACAAGTATCTATGAGTTTCAATGTGGTCCCTAGGTGCCTCTATGGGGTCTCTTATGGGTCTCAGCGGGGTCCTTATGTATCTCTATGGGTCTCACTGTCCCCCACTGTAATTCATTGGGTCCCTATGTGTCCCAATATCCCCCTATGGGTCCCAGTGTCTTCCTACGGGTCACAATGTGTACCTATGTGTCCCAATGTCCCCCCTATGGGTTGCTATGTGCCCCTATGGGGTCTCTATGGGGTCTCTTATGGTTATCTCTGGGCCCAAATGTCTTCCTTTGGGTATCTATAAGTTTCAAAGTCGTCCTATGTGTCCCTATGGGTCTTAATGGCTCCTAATGTGTCCCTATGAGTCTATATGTGGTCTCACTGTCCCAGTGGGTCTCTATGTGTTCCTATGTGTCTATATGGAGTCTCTATCTGGTTTCTATGGGTCTTGGTGTCCCTCTATGTGTCACTTTGTGCCTCTATTGGGTCTCCATGGGTTTCTATGGGGTCTCTATGTCTCTTTTTGGGTCCCTATTGGTCCCAATAGGTCCCTATGAGTCTCTATGATGTCTCCCTTTGTCCCCATATGGGTCCCAGTGTGACCCACATGTGCTCACAGCAGCTCCTGCCCCATAGACCTGACCCACATGTTCCCCACAGCAGCTCCTGCCCCATAGATCAGCCCCACAGCATCTCCTGCCCCATAGATCTGACCCACATGTGCCCCACAGCAGCTCCAAACACATAGATCTGACTCACATCAGTCCAACAGCAGATTTTGCACCATAGATATGTCCCTCATATTCCCCACAGCAACTCCTGCCCCATAGATCTGACCTTCATCATACCTTCTGCAGCTCCTGCCCCATAGGTCTGACCCACATGTGCCCCACAGCAGCTCCTGCCATATAGATCTAACCACCATCAGCCCCAAAGCAGCTCCTGCCCCATAGATCTGACCCAAGTCAGCCCCACAGCAGCTCCTGCCTTATAGATATGACCCCCATCAGCCCCACAACAGCTTCTACCCCATAGATCTGACCCACATGTGCTCCACTGCAGCTCCAGTCCCGTAGATCTGAACCACAGCAGCCCATGCCCCATAGATCTGACCCTCATCAGCAACACAGCAGCTCCTGACCCATACATCTGACCCAAATCTGCCCCACACCATCTCCTGCCCCATAGATCCAACTCACATGTGCCCCGCAGCAGCTCCTGCCCATAGATCTGACCCACAGCAGCTCCTGCCCTATAGATCTGATTCAAATCTGCCCCACAGAAGCTCCTGCTCCATAGATCTGACCCACATGTGCCCCAGAGCAGCTCTGCCCCATTGATTTGACCCACATCAGCCCCACAGGAGATCCTGCCCCATAGATCTGACCCACATCAGCCCCACAGCAGATTTTGCCCCATAGATATGTGCCACGTCTGCCCCACAGCAGCTCCTGCGACATAGATCTTACCCAGATCTGCTCCACAGCAGCTGCTGCCCCAAAGATCTGACCAACATCAGCCCCACAGCAGCTCCTGCCCCATAGATCTGACCCACATCTGCCCCACAGCAGCTCCTGCCCCATAGACCCTACCAACATGTGCAGCACAGCAGCTCCTGCCCATAGATCTGACCCACATCTGCCCCACAGCAGCTCCTGCCCCATAGATCTGACCCACATCTGCTCCACAGCATCTCCTGCCCCATAGATCTGACCCCCATCTGCCCCACAGCAGCTCCTGCCTCATACATCTGACTCACAGCATCTCCTGCCCCATAGAACTGGCCCACATCAGCCACAGCAGCTCCTGACCTATAGATCTGACCCACATCTGACCCACAGCAGCTCCTGCCCCATAGATCTGACCCACATCTGCCACACAGCAGCCTTTGCCCCATAGATCTGACCCACATCTGCCCCACAGCATCTCCTGCCCCATAGATCTGACCCACATCTGCCCCACAGCAGCTCCTGCCCCATAGATCTGACCCACATCTGCAACACAGCAGCCTTTGCCCCATAGATCTGACCCACATCTGCCCCACAGCATCTCCTGCCCCAAAGATCTGACCCACATCATCTCTACAGCAGGTCCTGCCCTATAGATCTGACCAGCATGTGCCCCACAGCAGCTCCTAACACATAGATCTGACCCACATGTGCCCCAGAGCTGCTCCTGCCCCATAGATCTGAACCACAGCAGCTCCTGTCTCATAGATCTTACCCACATCAGCCCCACAGCAGATTTTGCCCCATAGTTATGTCCCACATCTGCCCAACAGCAACTCCTGCCCCATAGATCTGACCCTCATCAGCAACACAGCAGCTCCTGACCCATACATCTGACCCAAATCTGCCCCACACCATCTCCTGCCCCATAGATCTAACTCACATGTGCCCCACAGCAGCTCCTGCCCATAGATCTGACCCACAGCAGCTCCTGCCCTATAGATCTGACCCACATTTGCCCCACAGCAGCTCCTAACACATAGATCTGACCCACATGTGCCCCAGAGCAGCTCTGCCCCATTGATTTGACCCATATCAGCCCCACAGGAGATCCTGCCCCATAGATCTGACCCACATCAGCCCTACAGCAGATTTTGCCCCATAGATATGTGCCACGCCTGCCCCACAGCAGCTCCTGCGACAGAGATCTTTCCCAGATCTGCTCCACAGCAGCTGCTGCCCCAAAGATCTGACCAACATCAGCCCCACAGCAGCTCCTGCCCCATAGATCTGACCCACATCAGCCCCACAGCAGCTCCTGCCCCATTGATCTGACCCACATCTGCCCCACAGCAGCTCCTGCCCCATAGGCCCTACCAACATGTGCAGCACAGCAGCTCCTGCCCATAGATCTGACCCACATGTGCCCCACAGCAGCTCCTGCCCCATAGATCTGACCCACATCTGCTCCACAGCATCTCCTGCCCCATAGATCTGACCCCCATCTGCCCCACAGCAGCTCCTGCCTCATACATCTGATTCACAGCATCTCCTGCCCCATAGAACTGGCCCACATCAGCCACAGCAGCTCCTGACCTATAGATCTGACCCACATCAGCACCACAGCAGATTTTGCCCCATAGATATGTGCCACGTCTGCCCCACAGCAGCTCCTGCCTCATACATCTGACTCACAGCATCTCCTGCCCCATAGAACTGGCCCACATCAGCCACAGCAGCTCCTGACCTATAGATCTGACCCACATCTGACCCACAGCAGCTCCTGCCCCATAGATCTGACCCACATCTGCCACACAGCAGCCTTTGCCCCATAGATCTGACCCACATCTGCCCCACAGCATCTCCTGCCCCATATCTGCCCCACAGCATCTCCTGCCCCATAGATATGACCCACATCTGACCCACAGCAGCTCCTGCCCCATAGATCTGACCCACATCTGACCCACAGCAGCTCCTGCCCCATACATCTTACCCAGATCTGCCCCACAGCAGCTCCTACCCAAAGATCTGACCCACATCATCTCGACAGCAGCTTCTACCCCATAGATCTGACCCACATGTGCTCCACTGCAGCTCCAGTCCCGTAGATCTGAACCACAGCAGCCCATGCCCCATAGATCTGACCCTCATCAGCAACACAGCAGCTCCTGACCCATACATCTGACCCAAATCTGCCCCACACCATCTCCTGCCCCATAGATCTAACTCACATGTGCCCCGCAGCAGCTCCTGCCCATAGATCTGACCCACAGCAGCTCCTGCCCTATAGATCTGATTCAAATCTGCCCCACAGCAGCTCCTGCTCCATAGATCTGACCCACATGTGCCCCAGAGCAGCTCTGCCCCATTGATTTGACCCACATCAGCCCCACAGGAGATCCTGCCCCATAGATCTGACCCACATCAGCCCCACAGCAGATTTTGCCCCATAGATATGTGCCACGTCTGCCCCACAGCAGCTCCTGCGACAGAGATCTTTCCCAGATCTGCTCCACAGCAGCTGCTGCCCCAAAGATCTGACCAACATCAGCCCCACAGCTGCTCCTGCCCCATAGATCTGACCCACATCAGCCCCACAGCAGCTCCTGCCCCATACATCTTACACAGATCTGCTCCACAGCAGCTCCTACCCAAAGATCAGACCCACATCATCTCGACAGCAGGTCCTGCCCCATAGATCTGACCCACATCTGCCCCACAGCAGCTCCTGCCCCATAGATCTGACCCACATCTGCTCCACAGCATCTCCTGCCCCATAGATCTGACCCCCATCTGCCCCACAGCAGCTCCTGCCTCATACATCTGACTCACAGCATCTCCTGCCCCATAGAACTGGCCCACATCAGCCACAACAGCTCCTGACCTATAAATATGACCCACATCAGCCCCACAGCAGATTTTGCCCCATAGATATGTGCCACGTCTGCCCCACAGCAGCTCCTGCGACATAGATCTTACCCAGATCTGCTCCACAGCAGCTGCTGCCCCAAAGATCTGACCAACATCAGCCCCACAGCAGCTCCTGCCCCATAGATCTGACCCATATCTGCGCCACTACAGCTCCTGCCCCATAGATCTGACCCACATCTGCCCCACAGCAGCTCCTGCCTCATACATCTGACTCACAGCATCTCCTGCCCCATAGAACTGGCGCACATCAGCCACAGCAGCTCCTGCCCCATAAATCTGACCCACATCTGCCCCACAGCAGCTCCTGCCCCATAGATCTGACCCACATCTGCCACACAGCAGCTCCTGCCCCATAGATCTGACCCACATCTGCCCCACAGCAGTTCCTGCCCATAGATCTGACCCACATCTGCCCCACAGCAGCTCCTGCCCCATAGATCTGACCCACATCTGCTCCACAGCATCTCCTGCCCCATAGATCTGACCCCCATCTGCCCCACAGCAGCTCCTGCCTCATACATCTGACTCAGAGCTTCTCCTGCC
This sequence comes from Coturnix japonica, assembly GCF_054131305.1. Taxonomy (NCBI): domain Eukaryota; kingdom Metazoa; phylum Chordata; class Aves; order Galliformes; family Phasianidae; genus Coturnix; species Coturnix japonica. The sequence goes on from NC_140683.1 coordinate 2,289,836, forward strand.
CCATAGAACTGGCCCACATCAGCCACAGCAGCTCCTGACCTATAGATCTGACCCACATCTGACCCACAGCAGCACCTGCCCTATAGATCTGACCCACATCTGACCCACAGCATCTCCTGCCCCATAGATCTGACCCACATCTGACCCACAGCAGCTCCTGCCCCATACATCTTACCCAGATCTGCCCCACAGCAGCTCCTATCCAAAGATCTGACCCACATCATCTCGACAGCAGCTCCTGCCCCATAGATCTGACCCACATGTGCCCCAGAGCTGCTCCTGCCCCATAGATCTGAACCACAGCAGTTCCTGCCCCATAGATCAGACCCAAATCTTCCCTACATCAGCTCCTGCCCATAGATCTGACCCACATCAGCCCCACAGCAGCACGTACCCCATAGATCTGACCCACATCAGCCCCACAGCAGATTTTGCCCCATAGATATGTGCCGCGTCTGCCCCACAGCAGCTCCTGCGACATAGATCTTACCCAGATCTGCTCCACAGCAGCTGCTGCCCCAAAGATCTGACCAACATCAGCCCCACAGCAGCTCCTGCCCCATAGATCTGACCCACATCTGCCCCACAGCAGCTCCTGCCCCATAGACCCTACCAACATGTGCAGCACAGCAGCTCCTGCCCATAGATCTAACCCACATCTGCCCCACAGCAGCTCCTGCCCCATAGATCTGACCCCCATCTGCCCCACAGCAGCTCCTGCCTCATACATCTGACTCACAGCATCTCCTGCCCCATAGAACTGGCCCACATCAGCCACAGCAGCTCCTGCCCCATAGATCTGACCCACATCTGACCCACAGCATCTCCTGCGCCATAGATCTGACCCACATCTGCCACACAGCAGCCTTTGCCCCATAGATCTGACCCACATCTGCCCCACAGCATCTCCTGCCCCATAGATCTGACCCACATCTGACCCACAGCAGCTCCTGCCCCATACATCTTACCCAGATCTGCCCCACAGCAGCTCCTACCCAAAGATCTGACCCACATCATCTCGACAGCAGCTCCTGCCCCATAGATCTGACCCACATGTGCCCCACAGCAGCTCCTAACACATAGATCTGACCCACATGTGCCCCAGAGCTGCTCCTGCCCCATAGATCTGAACCACAGCAGCTCCTGTCTCATAGATCTAACCCACATCTGCCCCACAGCAGCTCCTGCCCCATAGATCTGACCCCATCTGCCCCACAGCAGCTCCTGCCTCATACATCTGACTCACAGCATCTCCTGCCCCATAGAACTGGCCCACATCAGCCACAGCAGCTCCTGACCTATAGATCTGACCCACATCAGCCCCACAGCAGATTTTGCCCCATAGTTATGTGCAACGTCTGCCCCACAGCAGATCCTGCGACATAGATCTTACGCAGATCTGCTCCACAGCAGCTGCTGCCCCAACGATCTGACCAACATCAGCCCCACAGCAGCTCCTGCCCCATAGATCTGACCCACATCTGCCCCACAGCAGCTCCTGCCCCATACATCTTACCCAGATCTGCCCCACAGCAGCTCCTACCCAAAGATCTGACCCACATCATCTCGACAGCAGCTCCTGCCCCATAGGTCTGACCCACATGTGCCCCACAGCAGCTCCTAACACATAGATCTGACCCACATGTTCCCCAGAGCTGCTCCTGCCCCATAGATCTGAACCACAGCAGCTCCTGTCTCATAGATCTTACCCACATCAGCCCCACAGCAGATTTTGCCCCATAGTTATGTCCCACATCTGCCCAACAGCAACTCCTGCCCCATAGATCTGACCCACATGCGCTCCACAGCAGCTCCTGCCCCATAGGTCTGACCCACATGCGCCTCACAGCAGCTCCTGCCCCATAGATCTAACCACCATCAGCCCCAAAGCAGCTCCTGCCCCATAGATTTGACCCACATCAGCCACACAGCATCTCCCACCCCATAGATGTGACCCACATCTGCACCACAGCAGCTCCTCCCCATAGATCTAACACCCATCAGCCTCACAGCAGCTCCTGCCCCATAGATATGCCCTACATCTGCCCCACATCAGCTCCTGCAACATAGATCTGACCCACATCTGCAACACAGCAGCTCCTGCTCCATAAATCTGACCAACATCAGGCCCACATTTGTTCCTGCCCCAGAGATCTGACCCACAGCAGCCCCTGCCTCATAGATCTGACCCACAAGTGCCCCACAGCAGCTCCAGCCCAATAGACCTGACCCACATCTGCCCCAAAGCATCTCCTGCCCCATAGATCTTTCCTACATCAGCCCCACAGCACCTCCGGCCCAATAGATCTGACCCACATCTGCCCCACAGCAGCTCCTGCCCCATAGATCTGACCCACATCAACCATGTTGATAAACATGAAAACATACAACATGGGTTGTATCAACCATGTAATCCATGGTGTCCCTATGTGTCCCAATGTCACCCTATGGGTCCCAGTGTCTCCCTATGGGTCACTATGTGGTGTCTATGTGTCCCAATGTCCCCCCTATGGGTTGCTATGTACCTCTATGGGTTCTCTATGGGGCTCTATGGGGTGCCTATGGAGCTCTATGGGGCGTTCTGAGGTTTCTATGGGGTGTCTATGGAACGCTATGGTGTGTCTATTTGGTAAATTAGTTTCTATGCGTGGCAATGGGAGCTCTATGGGGCACAATGGGTTGCCTACGGGGCTCTATGGGATGTCTGTGGGGCTCTATGGCGCGGCTATATGTCCTTATGTGGTGTCTATGTGGCACTATGTTGTGCTATGGGGTGCTGTGAGGCACTATGGGGTGCTATGGGGCTCTATGGAGCAGTATAGGGTGTCTATGGGTCTCTATGGGGTGCAATGGGGCGCTGTGGGGCACAAGAGAGTGTCTATGAGGCTCCATGGGCTGCTATGGGGCACTATGGAGTAGCTATGGGGTGCTATGGGGTCTCTTTGGGCCCCTATGGGTCACTATGGGTCACTATGTGGTGTCTATGGGGCTCTATGGGGTGGCTATGCGGTGCTGTAGGGTGGCTATGGGGTGCTTTGGGGTATCCTTGGGTTCCTATGGGGCGCTATGGGTGACTATGGGGTGCTATGGTTTGCTATGGGGCTCTATGCGGAAGAATGGGGATTCTATGGGGCGCTATGAGGTCCCTATGGGGCTCTATGGGGAGTCTATGGGGTGTCTATGGGGATCTATGGGTTGTCTGTGGGGCTCTATGGGGTCTGCATGGGGTCTGTATGGGGTTCAGTGGGTCTCTATGGGGCTCTATAGGGTGTCTACAGGCACTATGGGGCGTCTATGTGGTTCAATTGGGCTCTATGGTGTGGCTGTAGGGCCTTATGTGGTGTCTATGGGGCACTGTGGGCTGCTATGGGGTGCTGTGGGGAACTATGGGGTGTCTATGGGGCTCTATGGAGCAGTATGCTGTGTCTATGGGTCCCTATGGGGTGCAATGGGGTGCTCTGGGGCACAATGGAGTGTCTATGAGGCTCCATGGGCTGCTATGGGGCACTATGGAGTAGCTATGGGGTGCTATGGGGTCTCTTTGGGCCCCTATGGGTCACTATGGGGCTCTATGGGGTATCTTTGTGTTCCTATGGGGCGCTATGGGTGACTATGGGGTCGCTATGGGTTTCTTTGAGGCACTATGGGTCTCAATGGGGTCTCTATGGGTCTCAATTTATCCTTATGGCTCCCAATGACTGTCTATGGGTCTCTATGTGTCCCTATGGGTCCCAGTGTCTCTCTGTGTGTCCCTATGGGTCCCAGTGTCTCTCTATGGGTCCCAATGTCTTCCTCTGGATCTCTATGGGTCCCTATGGGTCCCAGCGTCTCTCTATGTCCCCCTGTCTAGGTGGTAACTATACAGATGGTAACAAAGATGGTAACAAATGTACAGAGGTTCTAAGCGAGAGAGAAACTCACCAGTGGTGATGCCTTCACTGAGGAAGCTGGGGCGGTCTTCACTGCAGAGCGATGTCCAAGAGATGCTGCCTCACAGAATCACAGAATTCTCAAGGTTGGAAAAGGGCTGCCAGCTTTTGTAGGAGAATAGCATGGGAGACAGTTGTGAAGGCTTTGCTGAAGTCCAAGTAGAGCACATCAACAGCCTTTCTTTCTTTCCTTCATCCATCAGATGGGTCACAGGATCGTAGAAGGAGATCAGATTGGTCAAGCAGGAGCTGCCCTTCACGAACCCATGCTGGCTAGGTCTGATCTCCTGCTCATCCCACACCTGCCGCATCTGTCATCTCCCTCAAGACAATTCGTTCCATTCCCTTCCCTGGCACCGAGGTCAGGCTAACAGGCCTGGAGTTGCCCGGATCCTCCTGACAACCTTGCTTGGAAATGGGAGTCACGTTGGCAAGCCTCCAGTCTTCTGGGACCTCACCCGGTAACAGGGAGCTCGGAAAGATAATGGAAAGCGGCTCGAGTGAGGGTCAGCCCTTAAATGAGGTCTCAGAGGAGGTGGAGTCGAGCTCCAGCCCTCCCGGGAGCACAGCTCCATTACTCTCACCTGTGCTCCCGCAGCTGACCCCACACTTGCCTCAGCTGATTAATCAGAGGTTCAGGCTGTGATTACCAATCTCCCACACAGCCCCTGTGGGTCCCAATGTTTCCCTATGGATCTCTGGGTGTCCCTATAGGACTCTATGGGGTTATTATGCCTCTAAATGTCTCTCTATGGGGTCTCTATGTGTCCCAATGTCCCCACTATGGTTTGCTATGTGCCTCTATGGGGTCTCTATGGGGTCTTTTATGGGTAACTATCGTCCCAAATGTATTCCTAAGGGTATCTATGGGTTTCAATGTGGTCCCTATGTGCCTCTATGGGGTCTCTTATGGGTCTCAACGAAGTCCCTATGTGTCTCTATGGGTCTCACTGTCCACCACTGTAATCCATGTGGTCCCTATGTGAGCCAATATCCCCATATGGGTCCCAGTGTCTCCCTATGGGTCACTATGTGTCCCTATGTGTCCCAATGTCCCCCCTATGGGTTGCTATGTGCCTCAATGGGCTCTCTTATGGATAGCTCTGGGCCCAAATGTCTCCCTGTGGGTATCTATGGGTTACATTAGGTCCCTATGTGCCTCTATGGGGTCTCTTATGGGTCTCAGCGGGTTCCCTATGTGTCTCTATGGGTCTCACTGTCCCCCACTGTAATCCATGGGGTCCTTATGAGTCCCATTGTCCCCCTATGGGATCCAGTGTCTCCTCATGGGTCACGGTGTTTCCCTATGTGTCCCAATGTCCCCCTATGGGTCCCAGTGTCTCCCTATGTGTACCTATGTGTCCCAATGTCCCCCCATGGGTCACTATGTGTCCCAATGTCCCCCCTATGGGTTGCTATGTGCTTGTATGTGGTTTCTTATGGGTATCTCTGGGCCCAAATATCTTCCTATAGCTATCTATGGGTTTCAATGTGGTCCCTATGTGCCTCTATGGGGTCTCTTATGCGTCTCAGCGGGGTTTCTATGTGTCTCTATGGGTCTGGCTGTCCCCCACTGTAGTCCAAGTGGTCCCTATGTGTCCCAATGTCCCCATATGGGTCCCAGTGTCTCCCTATGGGTCAGAATGTTTCCCTACGTGTCCCAATGTCCCCCCTATGGGTTGCTATGTGCCTCTATGGGGTCTCTGTGGGGTCTCTTATGGATATCTCTGGGCCCAAATGTCTTCCTACAAGTATCTATGAGTTTCAATGTGGTCCCTAGGTGCCTCTATGGGGTCTCTTATGGGTCTCAGCGGGGTCCTTATGTATCTCTATGGGTCTCACTGTCCCCCACTGTAATTCATTGGGTCCCTATGTGTCCCAATATCCCCCTATGGGTCCCAGTGTCTTCCTACGGGTCACAATGTGTACCTATGTGTCCCAATGTCCCCCCTATGGGTTGCTATGTGCCCCTATGGGGTCTCTATGGGGTCTCTTATGGTTATCTCTGGGCCCAAATGTCTTCCTTTGGGTATCTATAAGTTTCAAAGTCGTCCTATGTGTCCCTATGGGTCTTAATGGCTCCTAATGTGTCCCTATGAGTCTATATGTGGTCTCACTGTCCCAGTGGGTCTCTATGTGTTCCTATGTGTCTATATGGAGTCTCTATCTGGTTTCTATGGGTCTTGGTGTCCCTCTATGTGTCACTTTGTGCCTCTATGGGGTCTCCATGGCTTTCTATGGGGTCTCTATGTCTCTCTTTGGGTCCCTATTGGTCACAATAGGTCCCTATGAGTCTCTATGATGTCTCCCTTTGTCCCCATATGGGTCCCAGTGTGACCCACATGTGCCCACAGCAGCTCCTGCCCCATAGACCTGACCCACATGTACCCCACAGCAGCTCCTGCCCCATAGATCAGCCCCACAGCATCTCCTGCCACATAGATCTGACCCACATGTGCCCCACAGCAGCTCCAAACTCATAGATCTGACTCACATCAGTCCAACAGCAGATTTTGCACCATAGATATGTCCCTCATATTCCCCACAGCAACTCCTGCCCCATAGATCTGACCTTCATCATCCCCTCTGCAGCTCCTGCCCCATAGGTCTGACCCACATGTGCCCCACAGCAGCTCCTGCCATATAGATCTAACCACCATCAGCCCCAAAGCAGCTCCTGCCCCATAGATCTGACCCAAGTAAGCCCCACAGTAGCTCCTGCCTTATAGATATGACCCCCATCAGCCCCACAACAGCTTCTACCCCATAGATCTGACCCACATGTGCTCCACTGCAGCTCCAGTCCCGTAGATCTGAACCACAGCAGCCCATGCCCCATAGATCTGACCCTCATCAGCAACACAGCAGCTCCTGACCCATACATCTGACCCAAATCTGCCCCACACCATCTCCTGCCCCATAGATCTAACTCACATGTGCCCCGCAGCAGCTCCTGCCCATAGATCTGACCCGCAGCAGCTCCTGCCCTATAGATCTGATTCAAATCTGCCCCACAGCAGCTCCTGCTCCATAGATCTGACCCACATGTGCCCCAGAGCAGCTCTGCCCCATTGATTTGACCCACATCAGCCCCACAGCAGCTCCTGCTCCATAGATCTGACCCACATGTGCCCCAGAGCAGCTCTGCCCCATTGATTTGACCCACATCAGCCCCACAGGAGATCCTGCCCCATAGATCTGACCCACATCAGCCCCACAGCAGATTTTGCCCCATAGATATGTGCCACGTCTGCCCCACAGCAGCTCCTGCGACATAGATCTTTCCCAGATCTGCTCCACAGCAGCTGCTGTCCCAAAGATCTGACCAACATCAGCCCCACAGCAGCTCCTGCCCCAAAGATCTGACCCACATCAGACCCACAGCAGCTCCTGCCCCATAGACCCTACCAACATGTGCAGCACAGCAGCTCCGGCCCATAGATCTAACCCACATCTGCCCCACAGCAGCTCCTGCCCCATAGATCTGACCCAAATCTGCTCCACAGTATCTCCTGCCCCATAGATCTGACCCCCATCTGCCCCACAGCAGCTCCTGCCTCATACATCTGACTCACAGCTTCTCCTGCCCCATAGAACTGGCCCACATCAGCCACAGCAGCTCCTGACCTATAGATCTGACCCACATCTGACCCACAGCAGCTCCTGCCCCATAGATCTGACCCACATCTGACCCACAGCATCTCCTGCCCCATAGATCTGACCCACATCTGCCCCACAGCATCTCCTGCCCCATAGATCTGACCCACATCTGACCCACAGCAGCTCCTGCCCCATTGATCTGACCCACATGTGCCCCACAGCAGCTCCCAACACATAGATCTGACCCACATGTGCCCCAGAGCTGCTCCTGCCCCATAGATCTGAACCACAGCAGTTCCTGCCCCATAGATCAGACCCAAATCTTCCCTACATCAGCTCCTGCCCATAGATCTGACCCACATCAGCCCCACAGCAGCTCCTACCCCATAGATCTGACCCACATCAGCCCCACAGCAGATTTTGCCCCATAGATATGTGCCGCGTCTGCCGCACAGCAGCTCCTGCGACATAGATCTTACCCAGATCTACTCCACAGCAGCTGCTGCCCCAAAGATCTGACAACATCAGCCCCACAGCAGCTCCTGCCCCATAGATCTGACCCACATCTCCTCCACAGCATCTCCTGCCCCATAGATCTGACCCACATCTGACCCACAGCAGCTCCTGCCCCATAGATCAGACCCACATCTGCCACACAGCAGCCTTTGCCCCATAGATCTGACCCACATTTGCCCCACAGCATCTCCTGCCCCATAGATCTGACCCACATCTGCCCCACAGCAGCTCCTGCCCCTTACATCTTACACAGATCTGCCCCACAGCAGCTCCTACCCAAAGATCTGACCCACATCATCTCGACAGCAGCTCCTGCCCCATAGATCTGACCCACATGTGCCCCACAGCAGCTCCTAACACATAGATCTGACCCACACGTGCCCCAGAGCTGCTCCTGCCCCATAGATCTGACCCACATCAGACCCACAGCAGATCCTCCCCAAGGATCTGACACACATCTGCCCCACTGCTGCTCCTACACCACAGATCTGACCTACATCATCTCCACTGCAGCTCCTGCCCATAGATCTGACCCGCATCAGCCACACAGTAGGTCCTGCCCCATAGACCTGACACACATCAGCCCCACAGCAGCTCCTGCCTCATAGATCTGACTCACAGCATCTCCTGCCCCATAGAACTGGCCCACATCAGACACAGCAGCTCCTGCCCCATAGATCTGACCCACATTTTCCCCAAAGCAGCACCTAAACCATAGATCTGACCCACATGTGCCTCACAGCTGCTCCTGCCCCATAGATCTGAACCACAGCAGCTCCTGCCCCATAGATCTAACCCACATCTGCCCCACAGCAGCTCCTGCCCCATAGATCTGACCCACATCAGCCCCACAGCAGCTCCTGCCCCATAGATCTGACCCACATCTGCCCCACAGCAGCCCCTGCCTCATACATCTGACTCACAGCATCTCCTGCCCCATAGAACTGGCCCACATCAGACACAGCAGCTCCTGCCCCATAGATCTGACCCACATCTGCCCCACAGCAGCTCCTGCCCCATAGATCTGACCCACATCTGCCCCACAGCAGCTCCAGCCCCATAGACCCTACTAACATGTGCAGCACAGCAGCTCCTGCCCATAGATCTAACCCACATCTGCCCCACAGCAGCTCCTGCCTCATAGATCTGACTCACAGCATCTCCTGACCCATAGAACTGGCCCACATCAGCCACAGCAGTTCCTGACCTATAGATCTGACCCACATCTGACCCACAGCAGCTCCTGCCCCATAGATCTGACCCACATCTGCCACACAGCAGCCTTTACCCCATAGATCTGACCCACATCTGCCCCACAGCATCTCCTGCCCCATAGATCTGACTCCCATCTGCCCCACAGCAGCTCCTGCCTCATACATCTGACTCACAGCATCTCCTGCCCCATAGAACTGGCCCACATCAGCCACAGCAGCTCCTGACCTATAGATCTGACCCACATCTGTTCCACAGCATCTCCTGCCCCATAGATCTGACCCCCATCTGCCCCACAACAGCTCCTACCTCATACATCTGACTCACAGCATCTCCTGCCCAATAGAACTGGCCCACATCAGCCACAGCAGCCCCTGACTTATAGATCTGACCCACATCTGACCCACAGCAGCTCCTGCCCCATAGATCTGACCCACATCTGCCACACAGCAGCCTTTGCCCCATAGATCTGACCCACATCTGCCACACAGCAGATTTTGCCCCATAGATATGTTCCACGTCTGCCCCACAGCAGCTCCTGCGACATAGATCTTACCCAGATCTGCTCCACAGCAGCTCCTGCCCCAAAGATCTGACCAACATCAGCTCCACAGCAGCTGCTGCCCCATAGATCTGACCCACATCTGCTCCACAGCATCTCCTGCCCCATAGATCTGACCCCCATCTGCCCCACAGCAGCTCCTGCTTCATACATCTGACTCACAGCATCTCCTGCCCCATAGTACTGGCCCACATCAGCCACAGCAGCTCCTGACCTATAGATCTGACCCACATCAGCCCCACAGCAGATTTTGCCCCATCGATATGTGCCACGTCTGCCCCACAGCAGCTCCTGCGACATAGATCTTACCCACATCTGCCTCAAAGCAGCTCCTGCCCCATAGACCCTACCAACATGTGCAGCACAGCAGCTCCTGCCCATAGATCTAACCCACATCTGCCCCACAGCAGCTCCTGCCCCATAGATCTGACCCATATCAGACCCACAGCATCTCCTGCCACATAGATCTGACCCACATTTTCCCCAAAGCAGCACTTAAACCATAGATCTGACCCACATGTGCCTCACAGCTGCTCCTGCCCCATAGATCTGAACCACAGCAGTTCCTGCCCCATAGATCAGACCCAAATCTTCCCTCCATCAGCTCCTGCCCATAGATCTGACCCACATCTGCCCCACAGCAGCTCCTGCCCCATAGATCTGACCCACATCTGCTCCACAGCATCTCCTGCCCCATAGATCTGACCCCCATCTGCCCCACAGCAGCTCCTGCCTCATACATCTGACTCACAGCATCTCCTGCCCCATAGAACTGGCCCACATCAGCCACAGCAGCTCCTGACCTATAGATCTGACCCACATCTGCTCCACAGCAGCTCCTGCCCCATAGATCTGACCCACATCTGCCACACAGCAGCCTTTGCCCCATAAATCTGACCCACTTCATCTCGACAGCAGCTCCTGCCCCATAGATCTGACCCACATGTGCCCCACAGCAGCTCCTAACACATAGATCTGACCCACATGTGCCCCAGAGCAGCACCTGCCCCATAGATCTGAACCACAGCAGCTCCTGTCTCATAGATCTAACCCACATCGGCCCCACAGCAGCTCCTGCCCCATAGATCTGACCCACATCTGCTCCACAGCATCTCCTGCCCCATAGATCTGACCCCCATCTGCCCCACAGTAGCTCCTGCCGCATACATCTGACTCACAGCATCTCCTGCCCCATAGAACTGGCCCACATCAGCCACAGCAGCTCCTGACCTATAGATCTGACCCACATCTGACCCACAGCAGATTTTGCCCCATAGATATGTGCCACGTCTGCCCCACAGCAGCTCCTGCGACATAGATCTTACCCAGATCTGCTCCACAGCAGCTGCTGCCCCAAAGATCTGACCAACATCAGCCCCACAGCAGCTCCTGCCCCATAGATCTGACCCACATCTGCCCCACAGCAGCTCCTGCCCCATAGACCCTACCAACATGTGCAGCACAGCAGCTCCTGCCCATAGATCTGACCCACATCTGCCCCACAGCATCTCCTGCCCCATAGATCTGACTCCCATCTGCCCCACAGCATCTCCTGCCCCATAGATCTGACCCCCATCTGCCCCACAGCAGCTCCTGCCTCATACATCTGACTCACAGCATCTCCTGCCCCATAGAACTGGCCCACATCAGCCACAGCAGCTCCTGCCCCATAGGTCTGACCCACATCAGACCCACAGCAGCTCCTGCCCCATAGATCTGACCCACATCTGCCACACAGCATCTCCTGCCCCATAGATCTGACCCACATCTGACCCACTGCAGCTCCTGCCCCATACATCTTACCCAGATCTGCCCCACAGCAGCTCCTACCCAAAGATCTGACCCACATCATCTCGACAGCAGCTTCTACCCCATAGATCTGACCCACATGTGCCCCAGAGCTGCTCCTGCCCCATAGATCTGAACCACAGCAGCTCCTGTCTCATACATCTTACCCACATCAGCCCCACAGCAGATTTTGCCCCATAGTTATGTCCCACATCTGCCCAACAGCAACTCCTGCCCCATAGATTTGACCCACATCAGCCACACAGCATCTCCCGCCCCATAGATGTGACCCACATCTGCACAACAGCAGCTCCTCCCCATAGATCTAACACCCATCAGCCTCACAGCAGCTCCTGCCCCATAGATATGCCCTACATCTGCCCCTCATCAGCTCCTGCAACATAGATCTGACCCACATCTGCAACACAGCAGCTCCTGCTCCATAAATCTGACCAACATCAGGCCCACATTTGTTCCTGCCCCATAGATCTGACCCACAGCAGCCCCTGCCTCATAGATCTGATTCACAAGTGCCCCACAGCAGCTCCAGCCCAATAGACCTGACCCACATCTGCCCCAAAGCATCTCCTGCCCCATAGATCTTTCCTACATCAGCCCCACAGCACCTCCGGCCCAATAGATCTGACCCACATGTGCCCCACAGCAGCTCCTGCCCCATAGATCTGACCCACATCAACCATGTTGATAAACATGAAAACATACAACATGGGTTGTATCAACCATGTAATCCATGGTGTCCCTATGTGTCCCAATGTCACCCTATGGGTCCCAGTGTCTCCCTATGGGTCACTATGTGTCCCTATGTGTCCCAATGTCCCCCCTATGGGTTGCTATGTGCCTCTATGGGTTCTCTATGGGGCTCTATGGGGTGCCTATGGAGCTCTATGGGGCGTTCTGAGGTTTCTATGGGGTGTCTATGGAACGCTATGGTGTGTCTATTTGGTAAATTAGTTGCTATGGGTGGCTATGGGAGCTCTATGGGGCACAATGGGTTTCCTACGGGGCTCTATGGGATGTCTGTGGGGCTCTATGGCGCGGCTATATGTCCTTATGTGGTGTCTATGTGGCACTATGTTGTGCTATGGGGTGCTGTGAGGCACTATGGGGTGCTATGGGGCTCTATGGAGCAGTATAGGGTGTCTATGGGTCTCTATGGGGTGCAATGGGGCGCTGTGGGGCACAAGAGAGTGTCTATGAGGCTCCATGGGCTGCTATGGGGCACTGTGGAGTAGCTATGGGATGATTTGGGGTCTCTTTGTACCCCTATGGGTCACTATGGGTCACTATGTGGTGTCTATGGGGCTCTATGGGGTGGCTATGCGGTGCTGTAGGGTGGCTATGGGGTGCTTTGCGGTATCCTTGGGTTCCTATGGGGCGCTATGGGTGACTATGGGGTGCTATGGTTTGCTATGGGGCTCTATGCGGAAGAATGGGGTCTCTATGGGGCGCTATGAGGTCCCTATGGGGCTCTATGGGGAGTCTATGGGGATCTATGTGTTGTCTGTGGGGCTCTATGGGGTCTGCATGGGGTCTGTATGGGGTTCAGTGAGTTTCTATGGGGCTCTATGGGGTGTCTACAGGCACTATGGGGCGATATGGGGTGTCTATTTGGTTCAATTGGGCTCTATGGTGTGGCTGTAGGGCCTTATGTGGTGTCTATGGGGCACTGTGGGCTGCTATGGGGAACTATGGGGTGTCTATGGGGCTCTATGGAGCAGTATGCTGTGTCTATGGGTCCCTATGGGGTGCAATGGGGTGCTCTGGGGCACAATGGAGTGTCTATGAGGCTCCATGGGCTGCTATGGGGCACTATGGAGTAGCTATGGGGTGCTATGGGGTCTCTTTGGGCCCCTATGGGTCACTATGGGGCTCTATGGGGTATCTTTGTGTTCCTATGGGGCGTTATGGGTGACTATGGGGTCGCTATGGGTTTCTTTGAGGCACTATGGGTCTCAATGGGGTCTCTATGGGTCTCAATTTATCCTTATGGCTCCCAATGACTGTCTATGGGTCTCTATGTGTCCCTATGGGTCCCAGTGTCTCTCTATGTGTCCCTATGGGTCCCAGTGTCTCTCTATGGGTCCCAATGTCTTCCTCTGGATCTCTATGGGTCCCTAGGGGTCCCAGCGTCTCTCTATGTCCCCCTGTCTAGGTGGTAACTATACAGATGGTAACAAAGATGGTAACAAATGTACAGAGGTTCTAAGCGAGAGAGAAACTCACCAGTGGTGATGCCTTCGCTGAGGAAGCTGGGGCGGTCTTCACTGCAGAGCGATGTCCAAGAGATGCTGCCTCACAGAATCACAGAATTCTCAAGGTTGGAAAAGGGCTGCCAGCTTTTGTAGGAGAATAGCATGGGAGACAGTTGTGAAGGCTTTGCTGAAGTCCAAGTAGAGCACATCAACAGCCTTTCTTTCTTTCCTTCATCCATCAGATGGGTCACAGGATCGTAGAAGGAGATCAGATTGGTCAAGCAGGAGCTGCCCTTCACGAACCCATGCTGGCTAGGTCTGATCTCCTGCTCATCCCACACCTGCCGCATCTGTCATCTCCCTCAAGACAATTCGTTCCATTCCCTTCCCTGGCACCGAGGTCAGGCTAACAGGCCTGGAGTTGCCTGGATCCTCCTGACAACCTTGCTTGGAAATGGGAGTCACGTTGGCAAGCCTCCAGTCTTCTGGGACCTCACCCGGTAACAGGGAGCTCGGAAAGATAATGGAAAGCGGCTCGAGTGAGGGTCAGCCCTTAAATGAGGTCTCAGAGGAGGTGGAGTCGAGCTCCAGCCCTCCCGGGAGCACAGCTCCATTACTCTCACCTGTGCTCCCGCAGCTGACCCCACACTTGCCTCAGCTGATTAATCAGAGGTTCAGGCTGTGATTACCAATCTCCCATACAGCCCCTATGGGTCCCAGTGTCTCCCTATGGGTCACTATGTGTTCCTAAGTGCCGAATGTCCCACCTATGTGTCCCATTGGCCCCCTTTGGGGTTTCTATGGGGACTCTTATTGGTATCTCTGGGCCCAAATGTCTTCCTATGGGTATCTATGGGTTTCAATGAGGTCCCTATGTGCCTCTATGGGGTCTCTTATGGGTATCAGTGGAGCCCCTATGTGTCTCTACGGGTCTCACTGTTCCCCACTGTAATCCATGTGGTCCCTCTGTGTCCCAATATCCACACTATGGGTTGCTATGTACCTCTATGGGGTCTCTATGTGGTCTCTTATGGGTATCTCTGGGCCCAAATGTCTTCCTATGTGCATCTATGGGTTTCAGTGTGGTCCCGATGTGCCTCTATGGGGTCTCTATGGGTCTCAGCAATGTCCCTATGTGTCTCTATGGGTCTCACTGTCCCCCACTGTAATCCATGGGATCCCTATTTGTCCCAATGTCCCACTATGGGTCCCAGTGTCTCCCTATGGGTCACTATGTGTCCCTATGTGTCCTAATATCCCCCCTATGGGTAGCTATGTGCCTCTATGGGGTCTCTTATTTGTATCTATGGGCTTAAATGTCCTCCTATGTGTATCTATGAGTTTCAATGTGGTCCCTATGTGCCTCTATGGGGTCTCTTATGGGTCTCAGCAGAGTCTCTATGTGTCTCTACGGGTATCACTGTCCCCCACTGTAATCCATTGTGTCCCTATGTGTCCCAATGTCACCTTATGGGTCCCAGTGTCTCCCTAAGGGTCACTATGTGTCCATATGTGTCCCAATGTCCCCCCTATGGGTTGCTATGTACCTCTATGGGTTCTCTATGGGGTTCTATGGGGTGCCTATGGAGCTCTATGGGGTTCTATGGGGCGTTCTGAGGTTTCTATGGGGTGTCTATGGAACGCTATGTTGTGTCTATGTGGCAAAATGAGTTTCTATGGGTGGCTATGGGAGCTCTATGGGGCACAATGGGTTGCCTACGGGGCTCTATGGGATGTCTATGGGGCTCTATGGTGCGGCTATATGTCCTTATGTGGTGTCTATGTTGCACTATGTTGTGCTATGGGGTGCTGTGAGGCACTATGGGGTGCTATGGGGCTCTATGGAGCAGTATAGGGTGTCTATGGGTCCCTATGTGGTGCAATGGGGCGCTGTGGGGCACAAGGGAGTGTCTATGAGGCTCCATGGGCTGCTATGGGGCACTCTGGAGTAGCTATGGGATGATTTGGGGTCTCTTTGTGCCCCTATGGGGCTCTATGTGTCACTATGTGGTGTCTATGGGGCTCTATGGGGTGGCTATGCGGTGCTGTAGGGTGGCTATGGGGTGCTTTGGGGTATCCTTGGGTTCCTATGGGGCGCTATGGGTGACTATGGGGTGCTATGGTTTGCTATGGGGCTCTATGCGGAAGAATGGGGTCTCTATGGGGCGCTATGTGGTCCCTATGGGGCTCTATGGGGAGTCTATGGGGTGTCTTTGGGGATCTATGGGTTGTCTGTGGGGCTCTATGGGGTCTGCATGGGGTCTGTATGGGGTTCAGTGGGTCTCTATGGGGCTCTATGGGGTGTCTACAGGCACTATGGGGCGATATGGGGTGTCTATGTGGTTCAATTGGGCTCTATGGTGTGGCTGTAGGGCCTTATGCGGTGTCTATGGGGCACTGTGGGCTGCTATGGGGTGCTGTGGGGAACTATGGGGTGTCTATGGGGCTCTATGGAGCAGTATGCTGTGTCTATGGGTCCCTATGGGGTGCAATGGGGTGCTGTGGGGCACAATGGAGTGTCTATGAGGCTCCATGGGCTGCTATGGGGCACTATGGAGTAGCTATGGGGTGCTATGGGGTCTCTTTGGGCCCCTATGGGTCACTATGGGGTGTCTATGGGGCTCCATGGGGTATCTTTGTGTTCCTATGGGGCGCTATGGGTGACTATGGGGTCGCTATGGGTTTCTTTGAGGAAGTGCCAACTCCTGCCCAACGTGTGATATCTCCTGCACCACAAGTTCCAAGTCTTGCCCCACAAGTTCCACCTACCATCCCACAAGTGCCACCTCCTGCCCCACAAGTGCCACCTCCCGACCCACAAGTGCCACCTCCCGACCCACAAGTGCCAGCTTATGCCCCGAAAGTGCCAGCTCCTGCTCCACATGTGCCACCTCTCGCCCCACAAGTTCCAGCTCCCGCCCCATAAGTGCCACCTCCCTCTCCACAAATTCCACCTCCCGCCCACAAGTGCCACATCGCTCCCCACAAGTGCCACCTCCTGCCCCACTAGTGCCACCTCCCGCCCCACAAGTGCCAACTCCAGCCCCACAAGTGCAACCTCCCACCCCACAAGTACCAAATCCTGCCCCACAACTTCCACCTCCTGCCCCAGAAGTGCCATCTCCTACCCCACATGTGTCACCTCCTGCCCCACATCATCCACCTCCAAACCCATAAGTGCCACCTCCTGCACAACAAGTGCCATTTCCTGCCCCACAAGTGCCATTTCCCCCCCCACATGTGCCAACTCCTGCCTTACAAGTTTCACCTCCCACCCCACAAATTCCACCTCCCACCCCACAAGTTCCACCTCCTGCCCCAAAAGTGCCAATTCCTGCTTCACAAGTGCCAGCTCATGCTTCACAAATGCCAGCTCATGCCCCACATCATCAACTTCCTGCCCCACAAGTGCCAGCTCATGCCCCACAAGTGCCACCTCTTGCCCCACAGGTGCCACCTCCTACCCCACATCATCCACCTCCTGCCCCACATCATCCACCTCCTCCCCCACAAGTGACAATACCTGTTCCACAAGTGCCACCTCCCGCCCCACAACTTCAACATCCCGCCACACAAGTGCCGACTCCTGGCAACGTGTGCCACATCCTGCCCCACAAGTGCCAGCTCCTGCCCCACATGTTCCACCTACCATTCCACAAATTCCACCTCATGCCCCACAAGTGCCAACTGCCAACCCACAAATGCCAAATCCTGCAATGCAACTTCCACCTCCTGCTCCACAAGTGCCACCTCCTGCCCCACATCGTCCACCTCCCACCCAACAAGTGCCACCACCTGCCCCACAAGTGCCAATTCCTGCCCCACAAGTGCCAGTTCATGCCCCACAAGTGCCACATTATTCCACACCACTGCCTCCTCCCCCCCAAATAATCCACCTCCTGCCCCACAAGTGTCACTGACTGACCAACTTCCTCCTCCTGACCCACAAGTGCCACCTCCTGACCCACAAGTGCCAGCTCCAGCCCGACAAGAGCCACTTCCTGCCCCACAAGTACCTCTTCCCTCCCAACAATTTCCAATTTCCACCAAACAAGTACCACCTCCTTCTGCACAAGTTCCACCTCCCGCCCCACAAGTTCCACCTCCTGCCCTAAAAGCTCCATTTCCTGCCCCAGAAGTGCCACCTCCCGCCCCACAAGTGCCACCTCCCGCCCTACAACTGCCAAACCCTGCCCCAAAACTTCCACCTCCTGCCCAACAATTTCCAACTCGTGCCCCACAATTGCCACCTCCTGCCACACAAATGCCACCTTCTGCCTCAAAATGCCACCGCCTGCCCAACAACTCCAACCTCCCGCCCCACAAGTACCACCTCCTGCTCCACAAGTTCCACCTCCTGCCCCATAAGTTCCACCTTACGCCCCACAAGTGCCATCTCCTGCCCCAAAAGCTCAATTTCCTGCCCCATCAGTGCCACCTCCCGCACCACAAGTGCCACCTCCTGCCCCATAAGTGCCAATTTCTGCCCCACAAGTGCCACTTCCCGCCTTACAAATTCCACCTCCCACCCCACAAGTTCCACCTCCTGCCCCAAAAGTGCCAATTCGTGCTTCACAAGTGCCAGCTCATGCTTCACAAATGCCAGCTCATGCCCCACATCATCAACTTCCTGCCCCACAAGTGCCACCTCTAACCCCACAAAGACAGCCTCCTGCCCCACATCATCCACCTCCTGCCCCACAAGTGCCAATTCCTGCCCCACAAGTGCCAGCTCATGCCCCACAAGTGCCACCTCCTACCCCACAAAGACCACCTCCTGCCCCACATCATCCACCTCCTCCCCCACAAGTGACAATACCTGTTAGACAAGTGCAACCTCCAGCCCCACAACTTCAACATCCCGCCACACAAGTGCCGACTCCTGGCAACGTGTGCCACATCCTGCCCCACAAGTGTCAACTCCTGCCCCACATCGTCCACCTCCCATCCAACAAGTGCCACCTCCTGCCCCACAAGTGCCAATTCCTGCCCCACAAGTGCCAGCTCATGCTTCACAAGTGCCAGCTCCTGCCCCTCATCATCCACCTCCTGCCCCACAAGTGCCACCTCCTGACCCACAACATCAATCTCCAGCCCCACAAGAGCCGCCTCCTGCCCGACAAGTTACACCTGCTACAAGTTACACAAGTGCCACCTCCCTGCTCACGAGTGCCACATCCCGCCCCACATGTACCACCTCCTGCATCACAACTTCCACCTCCCGCCCCACATGTACCACCTCCTGCATCACAACTTCCAACTCCCGCCCCACAAATGCCACCTCCTGCCCTACAAGTGCCACCTCAGGCCCCACAAGTGCCCCCTCCCGCTCCACAAGTGCCACGTCCTGCCCCACAAGTGCCACCTCCCGCCCCTCTATGGCCACCTCCTGCCCCACAAGTTACACCTCTTGCCCCACAACGTCGACCCCCGCCCCACAAGTGCCAACTCCTGCCCCACAAGTGCCATTTCCTGCACCACATTTGTCGCGTCCTGCCCCACAATTGCCGGCTCCTGCCCCACAAGTGCCAACTCCTGCCCCACAAGTGCCACCTCCCGCCCCACAAGTGCCAACTCCCGCCCCACAAGTGCCACTTCCCGCCCCACTACTTCCACGTCACACCCCAAATCTTCTTACCTTCCACCCCACAAGTGCCACCTCCTGCCCCAAACCTTCAACCTACTGCCCCACAACTGCCACTTCCCACCCAGCAATTGCCACCCCCCACCCCACAAGTGCCTCCTCCCACCCCAAAGTGCCAACCCTTACCCCACAAGTGTCAACTCTTGCCCCACATCATCCACCAACCGCCCCACAAGTGTCACCTCCTGCCCCACAACTTCCATCTCCCACTCCACAAGTGCCACCTACTGCACAACAAATACCATCTCCTGCCCCATAAGTGCCACCTCCTGCCCCACAACCGCTACCTCCTGCCTCATATCATTCACCTCCCGCCCCACAATTTCCACCTCCTGCTCAACTAGTGCCACGTGCTGCCCCACAAGTTCCATTTCCCGCCCCACAAGTGCCACCTCCCGCCCCACAAGTGCCGCCTCCAGCCACACAAGTGCTAAATCGTGCCGCACAACTTCCACCTCCCGCCCCACAACTGCCACCTCCCGCCTTAAAAGTGCCACCTCCCGACCCACAAGTGCCTCCTCCTGTCCCACAGTTGTCACCTCCCGCTCCACAAATTACACCTCACCCCCCACAAGTTCTACCACCCACCCCACAAGTGCCACCTGCAGCCCCAGAAGTGTCAAATCCTGCCACACAACTTCCACATCCAGCCCCACAAGTGCCACCTCCCACCCCACAACTTCCACTTCCCGCCCAACAACAGCCTCCTCCTGCCCCACAAGTGCCTCCTCCTGCCACACAAGTGCCACCTCCTGCCCCACAAGTGCCACTTCCTGCCCCACAAGTGCTACCTACTTCCCCACAAGTGCCACCTCCTGCCCCACATCATCCACCTCCTGCCTCACAAATGCCTCCTCCTGACCCACAATTGCCACCTGCCGCCCCACAACTTCCACCTCCCGCCCCACAAGTGCCACCTCCCGCCCCACAAGTGCCACCTCCCGACCCACAAGTGCCTCCTCCTGTCCCACAGTTGTCACCTCCCGCTCCACAAGTTACACCTCACCCCCCACAAGTTCTACCACCCACCCCACAAGTGCCACCTGCAGCCCCAGAAGTGTCAAATCCTGCCACACAACTTCCACATTCAGCCCCACAAGTGCCACCTCCCACCCCACAACTTCCACTTCCCGCCCAACAACAGCCTCCTCCTGCCCCACAAGTGCCTCCTCCTGCCACACAAGTGCCACCTCCTGCCCCACAAGTGCCACTTCCTGCCCCACAAGTGCTACCTACTTCCCCACAAGTGCCACCTCCTGCCCCACATCATCCACCTCCTGCCTCACAAATGCCTCCTCCTGACCCACAATTGCCACCTGCCGCCCCACAACTTCCACCTCCCGCCCCACAAGTGCCACCTCCCGCCCCACAAGTGCCACCTCCCGACCCACAAGTGCCTCCTCCTGTCCCACAGTTGTCACCTCCCGCTCCACAAGTTACACCTCACCCCCCACAAGTTCTACCACCCACCCCACAAGTGCCACCTGCAGCCCCAGAAGTGTCAAATCCTGCCACACAACTTCCACATTCAGCCCCACAAGTGCCACCTCCCACCCCACAACTTCCACTTCCCGCCCAACAACAGCCTCCTCCTGCCCCACAAGTGCCTCCTCCTGCCACACAAGTGCCACCTCCTGCCCCACAAGTGCCACTTCCTGCCCCACAAGTGCTACCTACTTCCCCACAAGTGCCACCTCCTGCCCCACATCATCCACCTCCTGCCTCACAAATGCCTCCTCCTGACCCACAATTGCCACCTGCCGCCCCACAACTTCCACCTCACGCCCCACAAGTGCCACCTCCCGCCCCACAAGTGCCACAACCCGCCCCACAAATCCACCTCCCGCCCCACAAGTTCCACCTCCCGCCCCACAAGTTCCACCTCCCGCCCCACAAGTGCCACCTCCCGCCCCACAAGTGCCACCTCCGGACCCACATAATCCACGTCCTGCTCCAAAATTGTCACCTCCTGCCCCACAAGTACCACCTCCAGCCCCACCAGTTCCACCGCCCGCCCCACAAGTACCACCTCCTGACCCACAAGTGCCACTACGTGACCCACAATTGCCACCTCCCGTCTCACAATTGCAACTCTCGCCCAACAAGTGCCACCTCCTGCCCCACAATTGCCACCACCCCCCCAACAAGTGCCACCTCCCGCCCCACAAGTACCACATCCCACCCCACAAGTGCCAACTCCTGCCCCACAAGTGCCACATCCCGCCCCACAAGTGCCACCACCCTCCCCACAACTTCAACCTCCTTCCCCAAAACATCCACCTCCCGCCCCACAGGTGTCATCATCTGCCCCACAACTTCCACCTCACGCCCCACAAGTGCCACCTCCCGCCCCACAAGTGCCACAACCCGCCCCACAAATCCAACTCCTGACCCACAAGTTCCACCTCCCGCCCCACAAGTTCCACCTCCCGCCCCACAAGTTCCACCTCCCGCCCCACAAGTTCCACCTCCCGCCCCACAATTGTCACCTCCTGCCCCACAAGTGCCACCTCCCGACCCACATAATCCACGTCCTGCTCCAAAATTGCCACCTCCTGCCCCACAAGTGCCACCTCCAGCCCCACCAGTTCCACCGCCCGCCCCACAAGTACCACCTCCTGACCCACAAGTGCCACTACGTGACCCACAATTGCCACCTCCCGTCTCACAATTGCAACTCTCGCCCAACAAGTGCCACCTCCTGCCCCACAATTGCCACCACCCCCCCAACAAGTGCCACCTCCCGCCCCACAAGTACCACATCCCACCCCACAAGTGCAACCTCCTGCCCCACAAGTGCCAACTCTCGACCCACAAGTGCCAAGTCCTGCCCCACAAGTGCCACCTCATGTCCCTCAATTTTCACCTTATGCCCCATAAGTGCCACCTCCCGCCCAACAAGTGCAACATCTCGCCCCACTAGTGCCACGTCCCGGCCAAAATTGCTACCTCCTGCCCCACATCATCCACCTCCTGTTCCACAAATGTCACCTCCTGACCCACAACTTCCACCTCCTGCCACACAAGTGCCACCTTCTGCCTCACAAGTGCCACCCCTTGCACCACAAGTGCCACATCCCACCGCACAATTTCCACCTCTTGTTACACAAGTCCCACCTCCCGCCCAACAACAGCCTCCTCCTGCCCCACAAGTGCCACCTCCTGCCCCACAAGTGCTACCTCCTGCCCCACAAGTGCCACGTCCTTCCCAATTGCCACGTCCTGTCCCACAAGTGCCACCTCCTGCCGTACAAGTGCCACCCTCTGCCCCACAATTGCCACTTCTTGCCCCACAATTGCCAATTCTTGCCCCACAACTTCCACCTCCCACCCCATAACTTCCACCTCCCGTCCCACAGCTTCCACATCCTGCCCCACAAGTGCCCAATCCTGCCCCAGAAGTACCAACACCTGACCCACAAGTGCCAACTCCTGCCCCACAAGTGCCACCTCGCATCCCGCAAGTGCCACATCCCGCCCCACAAGTTCCACCTCCTGCCCCACAAGTGCCAATTCCTGCCCCACAAGTGCCAGCTCATGCTTCACAAATGCCACCTCCTGCCCCACAAGTGCCACCTCCTGCCCCACAAGTGCCAACTCCTGCCCCACATGTTCCACCTACCACCCCAAAAATTCCAACTCCTGCCCCACAAGTGCCAGCTCCTGCCCGACAAGAGCCACTTCCTGCCCCACAAGTACCTCTTCCCTCCCAACAAGTTCCAATTTCCGCCCCACAAGTGCCACCTCCTGCCCCACAAGTGCAACCTCCTGCCCCACAAATGCCACCTTTCGCCCCACAAATGCCACCTCCCGCTCCACAACTTCCACCTCCTGCCCCACAAGTGCCACCTCCCGCCCTACAACTTCCATCTCCTGGCCCACAAGTGCCACCTCCTGCCTCAAAAGAGCCACCTCCCGCCCCACAACTTACACGTAACGCCCCATAAGTTCCACCTCCCGCCCAACAAGTGCCACCTCTCGTCCCACAAAGACCACCTCCTGCCCCACAAGTGCCACCTCCTGCCCCACAAGTGCCACCTCCTGCCCCACAAGTGCCAACACCTGCCCCACAAGTGTCAACTCATGCTCCACAAATGCCACCTCCTGCTCCACAAGTTCCACCTCTTGCCCCACAAGTGCCAAATACTTCCCCACAACTTCCACCTTCTGCCCCACAAGTGCCAGCTCATGCTTCACAAGTGCCAGCTCCTGCCCCACATCATCCACTTCCAGCCCCACAAGTGCCACCTCCCGCCCAACAACTTCAACATCCCACCACACAAGTGCCAACTCCTGCCCGTGTGCCACATCCTGCCCCACAAGTGCCAACTCCTGCCGCACAACTGACCATTCCTGCCCCAAAAGTGACAGCTCATGCTTCACAATTGCCAGCTCCTGCCCCACATCATCCACCTTCTGGCCCACAAGTGCCACCTCTCGCCCCACAAGTGCCACATCCCGCCCCACAAGTGCCACCTCCTGCCAAACTAGTGCAACCTCCTGCCCCACAAGTGCCATATCTCGCCAGACAATTTACAGTTCCTGCCCCACAAGTGCTACATCCTGCACCACAACTTCAACCTCCTGCCCAACAAGTGCCACGTTCTGCCCCACAAGTGTAGGCTCCTGCCCCACAACTGCCAATTCCTGCCCCACATGTGCCAGCTCATGCTTCACAAGTGCCAGCTCCTGCACCACATCATCCACTTCCTGCCCACAAGTGCCAATTCCTGCCCCACAAGTGCCAGCTCCTGCCCCACAAGTGCCACATCCTGCCCCACAAGAGCCACTTCCTTCACCACAGGTACCCCATCCCACCCCACAAGTTTCAATTCCTGCCATACAAGTGACACCTCCTTCCCCACAAGTGCCACCTCCTTCCCCACAAGTGCCACCTGTCACCCTGCAAGTCCAGCTCCTGCCCCACAAGTGCCAGTTCATGCCCCACATCATCCACCTTTTGCCCCACAAGTGCCACCTCCTGCCCCACAACGACCACCTCCTGCCCCACAAGTGCCAATTCCTGCCCTACAAGTGCCAGCTCATTCCCCTGAAGTGCCAGCTCCTGCCCCACAAGTGCCACAGTTTGACACACCACTGCCACCTCCCCCCCAAATAATCCACTTCCTGCCCCACAAGTGTCACTGACCGCCCAACTTCCTCCTCCTGACGCACAAGTGTAACCTCCTGCCCCACAAGTGCCAGCTCCTGCCCGACAAGAGCCACTTCCTGCCCCACAAGTACCTCTTCCCTCCCAACAAGTTCCAATTTCCGCCCCACAAGTGCCACCTCCTGCCCCACAAGTGCAACCTCCTGCCCCACAAATGCCACCTTTCGCCCCACAAATGCCACCTCCCGCTCTACAACTTCCACCTCCTGCCCCACAAGTGCAACCTCCCGACCCACAAGTGCCACCTCACGCCCAACATCTACCACCTCCCACCCCACAAATGCCACCTCACGCCCTAAAACTTTTATCTCCTGGCCCACAAGTGCCACCTCCTGCCTCAAAAAAGCCACCTCCCGCCCCACAACTTACACGTAACGCCCCATAAGTTCCACCTCCCGCCCAACAAGTTCCACCTCTCGTCCCACAAGGACTACCTCCTGCCCCACAAGTGCCACCTCCTGCCCCACATGTGCCACCTCCTGCCCCACAAGTGTCAACTCATGCTCCACAAATGCCACCTCCTGCTCCACAAGTTCCACCTCTTGCCCCACAAGTGCCAAATACTTCCCCACAACTTCCACCTTCTGCCCCACAAGTGCCAGCTCATGCTTCACAAGTGCCAGCTCCTGCCCCACATCATCCACTTCCTGCCCCACAAGTGCCACCTCCCGCCCAACAACTTCAACATCCCACCACACAAGTGCCAACTCCTGCCCGTGTGCCACATCCTGCCCCACAAGTGCCAACTCCTGCCGCACAACTGACAATTCCTGCCCCAAAAGTGACAGCTCATGCTTCACAATTGCCAGCTCCTGCCCCACATCATCCACCTTCTGGCCCACAAGTGCCACCTCTCGCCCCACAAGTGCCACATCCCGCCCCACAAGTGCCACCTCCTGCCAAACTAGTGCAACCTCCTGCCCCACAAGTGCCATATCTCGCCAGACAATTTACAGTTCCTGCCCCACAAGTGCTACATCCTGCACCACAACTTCAACCTCCTGCCCAACAAGTGCCACGTTCTGCCCCACAACTGCCAATTCCTGCCCCACATGTGCCAGCTCATGCTTCACAAGTGCCAGCTCCTGCACCACATCATCCACTTCCTGCCCTCCAGTGCCAATTCCTGCCCCACAAGTGCCAGCTCCTGCCCCAGAATTTCCACATCCTGCCCCACAAGAGCCACTTCCTTCACCACAGGTACCCCATCCCACCCCACAAGTTTCAATTCCTGCCATACAAGTGCCACCTCCTTCCCCACAGGTGCCACCTCCTGCCCCACATGTGCCACCTCCTGCCCCACAAGTGTCACCTCCTGCCCAACAAGTTCCACCTCTTGACATACAAGTGCCACCTCCTGCCCCATAAGTTTCACCTCTCGCCCAACAAATGCCACCACCTCCCCCAAAAGCGCCACCTCCTGCCCCACAGGTGCCATTTCCTGCCCCACAACATCCACCTCCCACGCACAAGTGCAACCTACCGCCCCAGAACTTCCACCTCCTGCCCCACAAGTGCCAACACCTGCCCCACAAGTGCCACCTCCTGCCCCACAAGTGCCAACGCCTGCCCCACAAGTGCCACCTCCCGCCCCACAAGTGCCACCTCCTGCCCCGCCAGTTCCACCTGTCACACTGCAAGTCCAGCTCCTGCCCCACAAGTGCCAGCTCATTCTTCACAAGTGCCAGCTCCTGCCCCACATCATCAACTACCTGCCCCGCAAGTGCCACCTCCAACCCCACAAAGACAGCCTCCTGCCCCACATCATCCACATCCCGCCCCACAAGTGCCACCTCCTGCCAAACTAGTGCAACCTCCTGCCCCACAAGTGCCTTATCTCGCCAGACAATTTACAGCTCCTGCCCCACAAGTGCTACATCCTGCACCACAACTTCAACCTCCTGCCCCACAAGTGCCACGTTGTGCCCCACAAGTGTAGGCTCCTGCCCCACAACTGCCAATTCCTGCCCCACATGTGCCAGCTCATGCTTCACAAGTGCCAGCTCCTGCACCACATCATCCACTTCCTGCCCACAAGTGCCAATTCCTGCCCCACAAGTGCCAGTTCATGCCCCACAAGTGCCAGCTCCTGCCCACAAGTGCCACATCCTGCCCCACAAGTGCCACCTCCTGCCCCACAGGTGCCATTTCCTGCCCCACAACATCCACCTCCCACGCACAAGTGCAACCTACCGCCCCACAACTTCCACCTCCTCCCCACAAGTGCCAACACCTGCCCCACAAGTGCCAGCTCCTGCCCCACAAGAGCCACTTTCTGCCCCACAAGTGCCACCTCCTGCCCCACAAGTGCCAGTTCATGCCCCACAAGTGCCAGTTCATGCTCCACATCATCCACCTTCTGCCCCACAAGTGCCACCTCCTGCCCCACAACGACCACCTCCTGCCCCACAAGTGCCAATTCCTGCCCTACAAGTGCCAGCTCATTCCCCTGAAGTGCCAGCTCCTGCCCCACAAGTGCCACAGTTTGACACACCACTGCCACCTACCCCCCAAATAATCCACCTCCTGCCCCACAAGTGCCACTGACCGCCCAACTTCCTCCTCCTGACGCACAACTGCAACCTCCTGCCCCACAAGTGCCAGCTCCTGCCCGACAAGAGCCACTTCCTGCCCCACAAGTACCTCTTCCCTCCCAACAAGTTCCAATTTCCGCCCCACAAGTGCCACCTCCTGCCCCACAAGTGCAACCTCCTGCCCCACAAATGCCACATTTCGCCCCACAAATGCCACCTCCCGCTCCACAACTTCCACCTCCTGCCCCACAAGTGCCACCTCCTGCCCCACAACTTCCATCTCCTGCCCCACAACTGCCACCTCCTGCCCCACAACTTACATGTAACGCCCCATAAGTTCCACCTCCCGCCCAACAAGTGCCACCTCTCGTCCCACAAGGACCACCTCCTGCCCCACAATTTCCACCTCCTGCCCCACAAGTGCCACCTCCTGCCCAACAACTTCAACATCCCACCACACAAGTGCCAACTCCTGCCCGTGTGCCACATCCTGCCCCACAAGTGCCAACTCCTGCCGCACAACTGACAATTCCTGCCCCAAAAGTGACAGCTCATGCTTCACAATTGCCAGCTCCTGCCCCACATCATCCAACTTCTGCCCCACAAGTGCCACCTCCTGCCCCACAACTTCCACCTCCCGCCCCACAATTGCCACCTCCTGCCCCACAAGTGCCACCTCCCGCCCAACAATTGTGGCCACATGACAAACAAGTTCCACTTCCGCCCCACAAGTGCCACCTCCTGCCCAACAAGTGCCATTTCTTACCCCACAGGTTCCAAATCCTACCCCAGTGGTTCCATTTCCTGCCCCACAAGTGCCATTGCCACCCCACATGTGCCAACTCCTGCCTTACAAGTTTCACCTACCACCCCACAAATTCCACCTCCCACCCCACAAGTTCCACCTCCTGCCCCAAAAGTGCCAATTCCTGCTTCACAAGTGCCAGCTCATGCTTCACAAATGCCAGCTCATGCCCCACATCATCAACTTCCAGCCCCACAAGTGCCACCTCTAACCCCACAAAGACAGCCTCCTGCCCCACATCATCCACCTCCTGCCCCACAAGTGCCAATTCCTGCCCCACAAGTGCCAGCTCATGCCCCACAAGTGCCACCTCTTGCCCCACAAGTGCCACCTCCTACCCCACATCATCCACCTCCTGCCCCACATCATCCACCTTCTGCCCCACAAGTGCCACCTCCTGCCCCACAACGACCACCTCCTGCCCCACATCATCCACCCCCTGCACCACAAGTGCCAATTCATGCCATACAAGTGCCAGCTCACTCCCCTGAAGTGCCACCTCCTGCCCCACAAGTGCCACCTCCTGTCCAACATGTGCTAACTCCTGCCCCACAAGTGCCATTTTCTGCCCCACAACTTCTACCTCACGGCCCACAAGAGCCAGTTCCAGCCCCACAAATGCAACCTCCCGCCCCACAACTTCAACATCCCGCCACACAAGTGCCACCTCCTACCCCACAAGTGCCAAATCCTGTTCTGCAACTTCCAACTCCTGCTCCACAAGTGCCACCTCCTGCCCCACATCATCTACCTCCCACCCCACAAGTGCCACCTCCTGCCCCACAAGTTACATCTCCCGCCCCACAAGTGCCACTTCCTGCCTCACAACTTCCAACTCCCACCACAACAATTTCCACCTCCTGTCTTACAAGTTCCACTTCCGCCCCACAAGTGCCACCTCCAGCCCCATAAGTGCCTAATCATGCCCCACAACATCCACCTGTGCCCTACGAATTTCCGGCTCCACATCATCCAACTCCAGCCCCACAAGCGCCACCTCCTGCACAAAAAGATCCACCTCAAGCCCCACAGGTGCCACCTCCCGCCCCACAACTTCCTCCTCCCGCCCCACAATTGCCACCTCCTGCCCCATAAGTGCCACCTCCCGCCCAACAATTGTGGCCACATGACAAACAAGTTCCACTTCCGCCCCACAAGTGCCACCTCCTGGCCAACAAGTGCCATTTCTTACCCCACAGGTTCCAAATCCTACCCCACTGGTGCCATTTCCTGCCCCACAAGTGCCATTTCCCCCCCCCACATGTGCCAACTCCTGCCTTACAAGTTTCACCTACCACCCCACAAATTCCACCTCCCACCCCACAAGTTCCACCTCCTGCCCCAAAAGTGCCAATTCCTGCTTCACAAGTGCCAGCTCATGCTTCACAAATGCCAGCTCATGCCCCACATCATCCACCTCCTGCCCCACAAGTGCCAGCTCATGCCCCACAAGTGCCACCTTGCCCCACAGGTGACACCTCCTGCCCCACATCATCCACCTCCTCCCCCAGAAGTGATAATACCTGTTCCACAAGTGCCACCTCCCGCCCCACAACTTCAACATCCCGCCACACAAGTGCCGACTCCTGGCAACGTGTGCCACATCCTGCCCCACAAGTGCCAGCTCCTGCCCCACATGTTCCACCTACCATCCCACAAATTCCACCTCATGCCCCACAGGTGCCAACTCCCAACCCACAAATGCCAAATCCTGCAATGCAACTTCCACCTCCTGCTCCACAAGTGCCACCTCCTGCCCCACATCGTCCACCTCCCACCCAACAAGTGCCACCACCTGCCCCACAAGTGCCAATTCCTGCCCCACATGTGCCAGCTCATGCTTCACAAGTGCCAGCTCCTGCACTACGTCATCCACTTCCTGCTCGCAAGTGCCACCTCCTGACCGACAAAGACATCCTCCTGCCCCACAAGTGCCAATTTCTGCCCCACAAGTGCCAGTTCATGCCCCACAAGTGCCACATTTGACCACACCACTGCCACCTCCCCCCCCAAATAATCCACCTCCTGCCCCACAAGTGTCACAGACTGACCAACTTCCTCCTCCTGCCCCACAAGTGCCAGCTCCTTCCCCACAAGAGCCACTTCCTGCCCCACAAGTACCTCTTCCCTCCCAACAAGTTCCAATTTCCGCCCAACAAGTACCACCTCCTTCTGCACAAGTTCCACCTCCTGCCCTACAAGCTCCATTTCCTGCCCCAGAAGTACCACCTCCCACCCCACAAGTGCCACCTCCTGCCCTACAACTTCCACCTCCTGGCCCACACGTGCCACCTCCCGCCCTACAACTGCCAAACCCTGCCCCAAAACTTCCACCTCCTGCCCAACAATTTCCAACTCGTGCCCCACAATTGCCACCTCCTGCCACACAAATGCCACCTTCTGCCTCAAAATGCCACCTCCTGCCCAACAACTCCAACCTCCCGCCCCACAAGTACCACCTCCTGCTCCACAAGTTCCACCTCCTGCCCCATAAGTTCCACCTTACGCCCCACAAGTGCCATCTCCTGCCCCAAAAGCTCAATTTCCTGCCCCATCAGTGCCACCTCCCGCACCACAAGTGCCACCTCCTGCCCCATAAGTGCCACTTCCCGCCTTACAAATGCCACCTCCTGCCCCACAACTTTCACCTCCTGCCCCACAAGTGCAACCTCCCTGCCCACGAGTGACACAATCTGCCCAAGTGCCACCTCCTGCCTCACAACTTCCACCTCCCGCCCCACAAGTGCCACCTCCTGTCTCACAAGTGCAACCTCCCACCCCACAACTTCCACAACCTGCCCCACAAGTGCCACCTCCCGTCACTCAACTTCCAACTCCCGCCCCACAAGTGCCACCTCCCGCCCTACAACTTCCACCTCCCGCACCACAACTTCCACCTCCTGCCTCACAAGTTCCACATCCCGCCCCACAACTTCCAACTCCTGGCCCACAAGTGCCACAACCTGCTCCACAATTTCAACGTCCTGCCTTACAAGTGCCACATTCTGCCCCACAAGTGTAGGCTCCTGCTCCACAAGTGCCACCTCCCGAACCACAACCTCAACCTCTGGCCCCACAAGTCCCACCTCCCGCCCCACAAGTGCCACATCCCGCCCCACAAGTGCCACCACCCGCCCCACAAGTGCCACCTTCTGTTCCACAACTTCCACATCCTGCCCCACAATTTATAACTCCTGCCCCACAAGTGTTGCATTTTGCCCCACAAGTGCCACCTCCCGCCTCACAAGTGCCACCTCCCGACCCACAAGTGCCAACTCCTGCCCCGCAACTTCCATCTCCTGCTCCACAAGTGCCACCTCGAACCGCACAATTGCCACCTCCTTCCCCATATCAACCACCTCCCATCCAACAAGTGCCACCTCCTGCCCCACAAGTGCCAATTCCTGCCCCACAAGTGCCAGCTCATGCTTCACAAGTGCCAGCTCCTGCCCTCATCATCCACCTCCTGCCCCACAACATCAATCTCCAGCCCCACAAGAGCCGCCTCCTGCCCGACAAGTTACACCTGCTACAAGTTCCACAAGTGCCACCTCCCTGCTCACGAGTGCCACATCCCGCCCCACATGTACCACCTCCTGCATCACAACTTCCACCTCCCGCCCCACATGTACCACCTCCTGCATCACAACTTCCACCTCCCGCCCCACATGTACCACCTCCTGCATCACAACTTCCACCTCCCGCCCCACATGTACCACCTTCTGCGTCACAACTTACACCTCCCGCCCCACATGTACCACCTCCTGCATCACAACTTCCACCTCCCGCCCCACATGTACCACCTCCTGCATCACAACTTCCACCTCCCGCCCCACATGTACCACCTCCTGCATCACAACTTACACCTCCCGCCCCACATGTACCACCTCCTGCATCACAACTTACACCTCCCGCCCCAAGAATGCCACATCCTGCCCCACAAGTGCCACCTCATGCCTCACAAGTTGCACCCCCCACCACAAGTGCCACCTCCCGACCCACAAGTGTCACCTCCCACGCATAAGTGCCACATCCTGCCCCACAAGTGCCACCTCCTGCCCACAAGTGCCACCTTCCGCCCCACAAGTGCCACCGCACAGCCCAACAGTGTCAACTTCCGCCCCACAAGTGCCACATCACAGCCCAAAAGTGTCAACTTCCGCCCCACATGTGCCACCTCACGCCCCACAACTTCCACCTCCCGCCCCACAAGTGCCACCACCTGACCCACTAATGCATCTACCTGCCCCACAAGTGCCAACTTGTGCCCCACAAGTGCCAACTCCTGCCCCACAAGTTCTACCTCCTGCCTTACAAGTGCCACCCCCTGCCCCACAAGTGCCACCTCTCGTCCCACAAGGACCACCTCCTGCCCCACAAGTGCCACCTCCTGCCCAACAAGTGCCACCACCCTCCCCAAAATGCCAACTCCCGCCCCACAAGAGCCACGTCCAGCCCCACAACTTCCACCTCCTGCCCCCAAAAGTGTCAACTCCTGCCCCATAAGTTCCATATCCCGCCCCACAAGTGCCACTACCTGCCCCACTAGTGCCATCTCCATTTCCACAGGTGCCACCTCCCGCCCCACAACTTCCACGTAACGCCCCATAAGTTCCACCTCCTGCCCAACAAGTGCCACCTCTCGTCCCACAAGGACCACCTCCTGCCCCACAAGTTCCACCTCTTGCCCCACAAGTGCCAAATACTTCCCCACAACTTCCACCTTCTGCCGCACTAGTGCCAACTCCAATTCCACAAGTGCCACCACCTGACCCACAAGTGCCAACTCCTGCCCCACAAGTGCCATTTCTTGCCCCACAAGTGCCACCTCCTGCCCCACAAGTGCCATTTCCTGCCCTACAACTTCCACCTCCTGCCCCACAAGAGCCAGTTCCAGCCCCACAAAGGCCACCTCCCGCTCCACAACTTCAACAACCCGCCATACAAGTGCCAACTCCTGCCCAACGTGTGCCACATCCTGCCCCACAAAGTTCCAAATCCTGCCCCACAAGTGCCACCTCCCACCCCACAAGTGCCAAATCCTGCCACGCAACGTCCACATCCTGCTCCACAAGTGCCACCTCGAACCGCACAATTGCCACCTCCTTCCCCATATCAACCACCTCCCATCCAACAAGTGCCACCTCCTGCCCCACAAGTGCCACATCGTAACATTATGTGCAGTGTGGATCATTAGAAGCTTCATACTCCAGTTCCATGGAATAACAACGTTCCAAATACTCATCTCTCAGAAGAAAACTACATATCCCAGAGGACTTCGCGGCCAAAGGTAAGTCATGGGAGGAGGACATATGTATAATCTCCTCCCAGGCTGGAGCTCTCTTTTTTGGGCTCGGGACCCTACAGGGCAGCTGCCCCCTGTCATTCGCAAAGGTAAATCTAGGTAACCTGTGACAGATTTTGGTGGAGATGGCGGGCATAAGCTGCTGCTTTTTAGCTTTTAGAACAAATCTCTCTTTGCTCTCAGAGAGCTTCGTTAGGGATGTGATATCTTTTCATAGCTGCTCACTGAGAACGTGACCTTGAAAGTCCAGGCAAACTGTCAAAATTCAGGGGTAGCTGTAAACTCTGAGCATTGTTATCTTGCTTTTGTAAAGAAAACAAAGGGATTTCTTTCTCTCCCAGAGCACAGCTAGCTAGCTCTGACTTTTACAGTGCCTGCCAGCTACTGCCAGCTATGAGTCTGCTCTTTATTTTAGGAGCACTGCATAGGGGATTCAAAGCCATCATGTTCTTTGAAACTTACTGGCCCCTCTTAATTTATTGATTTCTTGTTATAGAATATATGCATTATACGACCAAGTAAGGGCCTGGTACTTCTACGCAATGTGGTATGATGTGAATTTTGACACTTGCATCCCAGATGAAATAGTTAATTTTAGAATGACTAATTTCACAATTGCTAATTTCACAGCAGCTAGTTTTACAAACACCACGATGTTCAATCCGGTTTCCAGGCTGCCTTATCAGATTGCCGCACAGTTTTTGAAAACCGAGTTAGTGTTCATCCTTGTGTTCATACTCATGTTCATGTTATCAGTATCAATATATATGAATGTACTCCTCTCCATTCGTTCTATGCGGAAGTTCCCTCCAAAACCAGAAAATGCTGACTGGCAGGGAATATGGAAAGGTTTAGGAAAAATCTTAGAAGCGTGGGGACCCGCAGTGTCATGGGATTTCACTCTTGAACACCTGAGGGACCCTGAGAAATTGAGTATTTGAGTCAGAGATCTAAGGAGGTAAACCACACTTGGGGTTTGGCTTATGCTTACCGTGCTCTATATACTACTACCCTGGAGAGGGAGAGTTTCCGATCTGAGGTTCAAGCCTCAAAAAAAAAAAAAATCCCCAAGTCAACTCTGATCAGTCACAGGAGGCACCAGTAACAATATCAGTTGCCCCTGTGGAAGGAAGAAATGGAAACAGGTGTCCTTGTGTCTAGGATGAGAAGAAGGAGAAGCAGAGGAGGAGGCAGCAGAAGATCCAGGTAGGGGGTCTGGATTGGCACTGAGAAATGCAAAAAAAAAACCAAAAAAAAAACAAAAAAAAAAAAACTAAGAGGCATGAAGAAGAGAGTGATGAGGAGGAAATCTCTATTACCATTCATCAATCTCTGAAGATGAATGAATTCCAAGGCTCAAGAAAGGAGTTTACATGGCATCAAAATGAAGGTCTCTTGCCTGATTGATTTGCTGCTGGGACAACGGGGCCAACAGCCTGTCTCTAGCTGGTAATGAATCTCACCAACTAGGAAGCATTGCCAGAGACCCAGCTATCGACAGAGAGATTAGCAGATGTTTGGATGGAGCTGGCACCCTCTGGACTGTTAACAGCTGTGAGGGAAATGTAACCCTTCAAGGATGCTTTGAAGCCTCAGACTATTAAGTGGGATACCATCGAAAAAGGTATCCAGTACCTGAGGGAAATGACCGTGGTGGAAATGTTGTATGACCCTGATCCACTAGACCGTGATCCTGAGAGAGTGAGGACCAAGCCTAGCATGTGGCAGAAACTCACAAGTACAGCACCAGAAAGATATGCACAGACACTGGCAACAACATTTGGAAGATCTGAGGAACAAGAGAGAAGACCCCGAGTTTTTGAACTGATTATGACACTTCAAAACTATGAAGAGCAGCTCCCCCCAGTACGCACCGCAGTTTCTGCCATCTCACGAGTAGAAGACTGATAGATGAAATGCACAAGAAACTATTTCCATCGACTAATTGTGATGGTCGAGTAGTAGTATCAGAAACGACTGATGAAGGTCAGTCTCCATACGGGTCACCAGGTCTAGTGAAGGACCTGATCAAAATATTCCAATCCTACTCTTCACCTGTATCATCAAAAGTTTCAGCTATTAGACACACGTGCTTTCCAGCTCAAGCAAGGAACAACAGTAAGATTGCACAGCGTGTTTCCATGTGGTGCTACCTACGGGACCACAGAGAAGACATGAGGAAGTGGCACGACCAGCCTACTCCTGTACTGCGAGCACGGGTGAGAGAACTACAAAACAGACCAACCACCAGTGGAGTTGCTCCATTCATCACAGGTAACCCATAGAGGGGCCATGCCCTCAGTCTTGGTGGGGAGAGGGATAATAAGAGTTTATTGGACTGTGTGGATTAAATGGTCTGGCACAACAGAACCACAGAACCACTGCTGGATACCGGTGCAAAGTGCACTCTAATGCCCTCGAATCACAAAGGGACAGAATCAATCAAACAGAATCAATGGAGTGACTGGGGGCTCTCAAGAATTGACTGTGTTGGAGGCCGAAATAAGCCTCACTGGTAAAGACTGGCAAAAACATCCTATTGTGACTGGCCCAGTGGCTCCGTGTGTCCAAAAGTGCCACCTCCCGCCCCACAAGTGCCAAATCCTGCCCTTCAACTTCCACCTCCTGCTCCACAAGTGCCACCTCCTGCCCCACAACGACCACCTCCTGCCCCACATCATCCACCCCCTGCGCCACAAGTGCCAATTCCTGCCCTACAAGTGCCAGCTCATTCCCCTGAAGTGCCAGCTCCTGCCCCACAAGTGTCACTGACCGCCCAACTTCCTCCTCCTGACACATAAGTGCAACCTCCTGCCCCACAAGTGCCACCTCCCGCCCTACAACTTCCATCTCCTGGCTCACAAGTTCCACCTCCTGCCTAAAAAGAGCCACGTCCCGCCCCACAACTTCCACGTAACGTCCCATAAGTTCCACCTCCTGCCCCACAAGTGCCACCTCCTGCCCCACAAGTGCCACCTCCTGCCCAACAAGTGCCACCTCTCGTCCCATAAGTTCCACCTCCTGCCCCACAAGTGCCACCTCCTGCCCCACAAGTGCCACCTCCTGCCCAACAAGTGCCACCTCTCGTCCCACAAGGACCACCTCCTGCCCCACAAGTGCCAACTCCTGCCCCACAAGTGCCAACTCCTGCCCCACAAGTGCCACCTCTCGTCCCACAAGGACCACCTCCTGCCCCACAAGTGCCAACTCCTGCCCCACAAGTGCCAACTCCTGCCCCACAAGTGCCACCTCCTGCCCAACAAGTGCCACCTCTCGTCCCACAAGGACCACCTCCTGCCCCACAAGTGCCAACTCCTGCCCCACAAGTGCCACCTCCTGCCCCACAAGTGCCACCTCTCGTCCCACAAGGACCACCTCCTGCCCCACAAGTGCCAACTCCTGCCCCACAAGTGCCAACTCCTGCCCCACAAGTGCCACCTCCTGCCCAACAAGTGCCACCTCTCGTCCCACAAGGACCACCTCCTGCCCCACAAGTGCCACCTCTTGCCCCACAAGTGCCAAATACTTCCCCACAACTTCCACCTTCTGCCGCACTAGTGCCAACTCCAATTCCACAAGTGCCACCTCCCACACCACAAGTGCCACCACCTGACCCACAAGTGCCAACTCCTGCCCCACAAGTGCCATTTCTTGCCCCACAAGTGCCACCTCCTGCCCCACAAGTGCCATTTCCTGCCCTACAACTTCCACCTCCTGCCCCACAAGAGCCAGTTCCAGCCCCACAAATGCCACCTCCCGCCCCACAACTTCAACATCCCGCCATACAAGTGCCAACTCCTGCCCAACGTGTGCCACATCCTGCCCCACAAGTGCCAAATCCTGCCCCGCAACTTTTACCTCCTGCTCGACAAGTGCCAACTCCTGCCCCACATCATCCACCTCCTGCCCCACAAGTGCCACCTCCAGCCCCACAAGTGCCACATCCCTCCCCACAAGTGCCACCTCCTGCCGCACAAGTGCCACCTCCCGCCCCACAACTTCCACCCCCTCCCCTCAAGTTACATCTCCTGCCCCACAAGTGCCAACACCTGACCCACAAGTGCCACCTCCTGCCCCACAACTTTACATTCCGCCCCACAATTTCCACCTCCTGCCCCACAACTTTACATTCCGCCCCACAATTTCCACCTCCTGTCTTACAAGTTCCACTTCCTGCCCCACAAGTGCCAGCTCAGGCTTCACAAGTGCCAGCTCCTGCACCACATCATCCACTTCCCGCCCCACAAGTGCCACCTCCTGCCCAACAATTGCCATTTCTTACCCCACAGGTTCCAACTCCTGCCCCACAGGTGCCATTTCCTGCCCCACAAGTGCCAACTCCTGTCCCACATGTGCCAACTCCTGCCCCACAAGTGCCATTTCCTGCCCCACAACTTCCACCTCCCACCCCAGAAGTGCCAGTTCCTGTTCCACAAGTGCCACCTACCACGCCACAAATTCCACCTCCTGCCCCACAATGACCACCTCCTGCCCCACATCATCCACCTGCTGCCCCACAAGTGCCAATTCCTGCCCTACAAGTGCCAGCTCATTCCCCTGTAGTGCCAGCTCCTGCCCCACAAGTGCCACAGTTTGCCACACCACTGCCACCTCCCCCCCCAAATAATCCACCTCCTGCCCCACAAGTGTCACTGACCGCCCAACTTCCTCCTCCTGACCCACAAGTGCAACCTCCTGCCCCACAACTTCAACATCCCACCACACAAGTGCCGACTCCTGCCCAACGTGTGCCACATCCTGCCCCACAAGTGCCAACTCCTGCCCCACATCGTCCACCTCCCACCCAACAAGTGCCACCTCCTGCCCCACAAGTGCCAATTCCTGCCCCACATGTGCCAGCTCATGCCCCACAAGTGCCAGGTCCTGTCCCACATCATCCACCTTCTGCCCCACAAGTGCCACCTCCTGCCCCACAACGACCACCTCCTGCCCCACATCATCCACCCCCTGCACCACAAGTGCCAATTCATGCCATACAAGTGCCAGCTCACTCCCCTGAAGTGCCACCTCCTGCCCCACAAGTGCCACCTCCTGTCCAACATGTGCTAACTCCTGCCCCACAAGTGCCATTTTCTGCCCCACAACTTCTACCTCACGGCCCACAAGAGCCAGTTCCAGCCCCACAAATGCAACCTCCCGCCCCACAACTTCAACATCCCGCCACACAAGTGCCACCTCCTACCCCACAAGTGCCAAATCCTGTTCTGCAACTTCCAACTCCTGCTCCACAAGTGCCACCTCCTGCCCCACATCATCTACCTCCCACCCCACAAGTGCCACCTCCTGCCCCACAAGTTACATCTCCCGCCCCACAAGTGCCACTTCCTGCCTCACAACTTCCAACTCCCACCACAACAATTTCCACCTCCTGTCTTACAAGTTCCACTTCCGCCCCACAAGTGCCACCTCCAGCCCAATAAGTGCCTAATCATGCCCCACAACATCCACCTGTGCCCTACGAATTTCCGGCTCCACATCATCCAACTCCAGCCCCACAAGCGCCACCTCCTGCACAAAAAGATCCACCTCAAGCCCCACAGGTGCCACCTCCCGCCCCACAACTTCCTCCTCCCGCCCCACAATTGCCACCTCCTGCCCCATAAGTGCCACCTCCCGCCCAACAATTGTGGCCACATGACAAACAAGTTCCACTTCCGCCCCACAAGTGCCACCTCCTGCCCAACAAGTGCCATTTCTTACCCCACAGGTTCCAAATCCTACCCCACTGGTGCCATTTCCTGCCCCACAAGTGCCATTTCCCCCCCCCACATGTGCCAACTCCTGCCTTACAAGTTTCACCTACCACCCCACAAATTCCACCTCCCACCCCACAAGTTCCACCTCCTGCCCCAAAAGTGCCAATTCCTGCTTCACAAGTGCCAGCTCATGCTTCACAAATGCCAGCTCATGCCCCACATCATCAACTTCCTGCCCCACAAGTGCCACCTCTAACCCCACAAAGACAGCCTCCTGCCCCACATCATCCACCTCCTGCCCCACAAGTGCCACCTCTTGCCCCACAGGTGCCACCTCCTACCCCACATCATCCACCTTCTGCCCCACATCATCCACCTCCTCTCCCACAAGTGACAATACCTGTTCCACAAGTGCCACCTCCCGCCCCACAACTTCAACATCCCGCCACACAAGTGCCGACTCCTGGCAACGTGTGCCACATCCTGCCCCACAAGTGCCAGCTCCTGCCCCACATGTTCCACCTACCACCCCACAAATTCCACCTCATGCCCCACAAGTGCCAACTCCCAACCCACAAATGCCAAATCCTGCAATGCAACTTCCACCTCCTGCTCCACAAGTGCCACCTCCTGCCCCACAAGTGCCCCACATGTGCCAGCTCATGCTTCACAAGTGCCAGCTCTTGCACTACATCATCCACTTCCTGCTCACAAGTGCCACCTCCTGACCGACAAAGACATCCTCCTGCCCCATAAGTGCCAATTTCTGCCCCACAAGTGCCAGCTCATTCCCCTGAAGTGCCACATTTGTCCACACCACTGCCTCTTACCCCCCAAATAATCCACCGCCTGCCCCACAAGTGTCACTGACTGACCAACTTCCTCCTCCTGACACACAAGGGCAACCTCCTGATGCACAAGTGCCAGCTCCTGCCCCACAAGAGCCACTTCCTGCCCCACAAGTACCTCTTCCCTCCCAACAAGATCCAATTTCCGCCCCACAAGTGCCACCTCCTGCCACACAAATGCCACCTTCTGCCTCAAAATGCCACCTCCTGCCCAACAACTCCAACCTCCCGCCACACAAGTACCACCTCCTCCTCCACAAGTTCCACCTCCTGCCCCATAAGTTCCACCTTACGCCCCACAAGTGCCATCTCCTGCCCCAAAAGCTCAATTTCCTGCCCCATCAGTGCCACCTCCCGCACCACAAGTACCACCTCCTGCCCCATAAGTGCCAATTTCTGCCCCACAAGTGCCACTTCCCGCCTTACAAATGCCACCTCCTGCCACACAACTTTCACCTCCTGCCCCACAAGTGCAACCTCCCTGCCCACGAGTGACACAATCTGCCCAAGTGCCAACTCCTGCCTCACAACTTCCACCTCCCGCCCCACAAGTGCCACCTCCTGTCTCACAAGTGCAACCTCCCGCCCCACAACTTCCACAACCTGCCCCACAAGTGCCACCTCCCGTCACTCAACTTCCAACTCCCGCCCCACAAGTGCCACCTCCCGCCCTACAACTTCCACCTCGCGCTCCACAACTTCCACCTCCTGCCTCACAAGTTCCACATCCCGCCCCACAACTTCATTCTCCCGCCCCACAACTTCCACCTCCTGCCTCACAAGTTCCACATCCCGCCCCACAACTTCCAACTTCTGGCCCACAAGTGCGACCTCCTGCCCCACCATTACCACCTCCTGCCCCACAATTTCCACCTCCTGCCCCACAAGTGCCACAACCTGCTCCACAATTTCAACGTCCTGCCTTACAAGTGCCACATTCTGCCCCACAAGTGTAGGCTCCTGCTCCACAAGTGCCACCTCCCGAACCACAACCTCAACCTCAGGCCCCACAAGTCCCACCTCCCGCCCCACAAGTGCCACATCCCGCCCCACAAGTGCCACCTTCTGTTCCACAACTTCCACCTCCTGCCCCACATGTACCACCTCCTGCATCACAACTTCCACCTCCCGCCCCACATGTACCACCTCCTGCATCACAACTTCCACCTCCCGCCCCACAAGTTCCACCTCCTCCCCACAAGTGCCACCTCCCTGCCCACAATTGCCACCTCCCGCCCCACAAGTTCCACCTCCTCCCCACAAGTGCCACCTCCCGCCCCACAAGCGCCACCTCCCTCTCCACAAACTCCACCTCCCACGCACAAATGCCACATCCTGCCCCACAAGTGCCACCTCATGCTTCACAAGTGCCACCCCCCCACACAAGTGCCACCTCCCGCCCCACAAACTCCACCTCCCACGCACAAGTGCCACCTTCCGCCCCACAAGTGCCACCTCACACCCCAACAGTGTCAACTTCCGCCCCACAAGTGCCACCTCACACCCCACAACTTCCACATCCCGCCCCACAAGTGCCACCACCTGACCCACAACTGCCACCACCTGACCCACTAATGCAACTACCTGCCCCACAAGTGCCAACTCGTGCCCCACAAGTGCCAACTCCTGCCCCACAAGTTCTACCTCCTGCCTTACAAGTGCCACCCCCTGCCTCACAACTTCCACCTCCCGCCCCACAAATGCCACCTCCTGCCCTACAAGTGCCACCTCAGGCCCCACAAGTGCCCCCTCCCGCTCCAGAAGTGCAACGTCCTGCCCCACAAGTGCCATCTCCCGCCCCACAAGGGCCAAATCCTGCCCCACATCATCCACCAACCGCCCCACAAGTGTCACCTCCTGCCCCACAACTTCCATCTCCCACTCCACAAGTGCCAACTACTGCACAACAAATACCATCTCCTGCCCCACAAGTGCCACTTCCTGCCCCACAAGTGCTACCTACTTCCCCACAAGTGCCACCTCCTGCCCCACATCATCCACATCCTGCCCCACATCATCCACCTCCTGCCTCACAAATGCCTCCTCCTGACCCACAATTGCCACCTGCCACCCCACAACTTCCACCTCACACTCCACAAGTGCCACAACCCGCCCCACAAATCCAACTCCTGACCCACAAGTGCCACCTCCCGCACCACAAGTTCCACCTCCCGCACCACAAGTGCCACCTCCCGACCCACATGTGCCAACTTCTGCCCCACAAGTGCCAGCTCCTGCCCCTCAAGTGTCACCTCTTCCCCACAAGTGCCACCTCCTGCCCCACTAGTGCCACCTCCCGCCCCACAAGTGCCAACTCCAGCCCCACAAGTGCAACCTCCCACCCCACAAGTACCAAATCCTGCCCCACAACTTCCACCTCCTGCCCCAGAAGTACCATCTCCTGCCCCACGTGTCACCTCCTGCCCCACATCATCCACCTCCAAACCCATAAGTGCCACCTCCTGCACAACAAGTGCCAATTCCTGCCCCACAAGTGCCAGCACATGCTTCACAAGCGCCAGCTCCAGCCTAACATCATCCACCTCCTGCCCCACAAGTGCCACATCCCGCCCCACAAGAGCCACATCCTTCCCCACAGGTACCCCATCCCACACCACAAGTTCCAATTCCTGCCATACAAGTGCCTCCTCCTTCCCCACAAGTGCCACCTCCTGCCCCACAACTTCCACCTCCCAACCCACAAGTGCCACCTGTGCTCCACAAGTGCCACCTCCTGCCCCACAACTTCCACCTTGCGACCCA
The DNA here is from genome assembly GCF_054131305.1 of Coturnix japonica. NCBI lineage: Eukaryota > Metazoa > Chordata > Aves > Galliformes > Phasianidae > Coturnix > Coturnix japonica. The sequence continues at coordinate 2,332,442 of NC_140683.1, forward strand.
CAAGTGCGAACTCCCGCCAAACAACTGACACCTCCTGCCCCACAAGTGCCACCTCCTGCCTCACAAGTGCCAACTCCTGCCCAACAAGTGCCAGCTCCTGCCCCACTAGTGCCACCTCCCGACCCACAATTGCCACCTCCTGCCCCGCCAGTACCACCTCCTGCCGTGCAAGTGTCAGCTCCTGCCCCACATGTGCCACCTCTCGCCCCATTAGTGCCACCTCCCTCTCCACAAATTCAGCCTCCCGCCCACAAGTGCCACCTCCTGCCCCACAAGTGCCAACTCCCGCCCCACAAGTGCCAATTCCAGCCCCACAAGTGCCAGCTCATGCTTCACAAGTGCCAGCTCGTGCCCCTAATCATCCACCTGCTGCCCAAAACCTGCCACCTCCCTCCCCACAATGCCACCTCCTGCCATATTAGTGCAGCCTCCTGCCCCACAAGTGCCAACTCCCGCCCCACAAGTGCCAGTTCATGCCCCACAAGTGCAAGGTCCTGTCCTTCAACTTCCACCTCCTGCCCCACAAGTGCCACCTCCTGCCCCACAACGACCACCTCCTGCCCCACATCATCCACCTCCTTCCCCACAAGTTCCAATTCCTGCCCTACAAGTGCCAGCTCATTCCCCTGAAGTGCCAGCTCCTGCCCCACTAGTGCCACATTTTGCCACACCACTGCCACCTCCCCCCCAAATAATCCACCTCCTGCCCCACAAGTGTCACTGACCGCCCAACTTCCTCCTCCTGACCCACAAGTGCAACCTCCTGCCCCACAAGTGCCAGCTCCTGCCCAACAAGAACCACTTCCTGCCCCACAAGTACCTCTTCCCTCCCAACAAGTTCCAATTTCCGCCCCACACGTGCCACCTCCTGCCCCACAAATGCAACCTCCTGCCCCACAATTGCCACCTCCTGCCCCACAAGTGCCACCACCCGTCACTCAACTTCCAACTCCCGCCCCACAAGTGCCACCTCCCGCCCTACAACTTCCACCTCCCGCACCACAACTTCCACCTCCTGCCTCACAAGTTCCACATCCCGCCCCACAACTTCCTACTCCTGGCCCACAAGTGCGACCTCCTGTCCCACCATTACCACCTCCTGCCCCACAATTTCCATCCTCCTGCCCCACAAGTGCCACAACCTGCTCCACAATTTCAATGTCCTGCCTTACAAGTGCCACATTCTGCCCCACAAGTGTAGGCTCCTGCTCCACAAGTGCCACCTCCCGAACCACAACCTCAACCTCTGGCCTCACAAGTCCCACCTCCCGCCCCACAAGTGCCACATCCCGCCCCACAAGTGCCACCACCCGCCCCACAAGTGCCACCTTCTGTTCCACAACTTCCACCTCCTGCCCCACAAGTTATAACTCCTGCCCCACAAGTGTTGCATTTTAACCCCACAAGTTCCAACTCCTGCCCCACAAGTGCAACCTCCTGCCCCACTAGTGCCACCTCCTGCCCCACAAGTGCCACCTCCTGCCCCACAACTTCCACCTCCCGCCCCACAATTGCCACCTCCTGCCCCACAAGTGCCACCTCCCGCCCAACAATTGTGGCCACATGACAAACAAGTTCCACTTCCGCCCCACAAGTGCCACCTCCTGCCCAACAAGTGCCATTTCTTACCCCACAGGTTCCAAATCCTACCCCACTGGTGCCATTTCCTGCCCCACAAGTGCCATTGCCCCCCCCACATGTGCCAACTCCTGCCTTACAAGTTTCACCTACCACCCCACAAATTCCACCTCCCACCCCACAAGTTCCACCTCCTGCCCCAAAAGTGCCAATTCCTGCTTCACAAGTGCCAGCTCATGCTTCACAAATGCCAGCTCATGCCCCACATCATCAACTTCCAGCCCCACAAGTGCCACCTCTAACCCCACAAAGACAGCCTCCTGCCCCACATCATCCACCTCCTGCCCCACAAGTGCCAATTCCTGCCCCACAAGTGCCAGCTCATGCCCCACAAGTGCCACCTCTTGCCCCACAGGTGCCACCTCCTACCCCACATCATCCACCTCCTGCCCCACATCATCCACCTCCTGCCCCACATCATCCACCTCCTGCCCCACATCATCCACCTCCTCCCCCAAAAGTGACAATACCTGTTCCACAAGTGCCACCTCCCGCCCCACAACTTCAACATCCCGCCACACAAGTGCCGACTCCTGGCAACGTGTGCCACATCCTGCCCCACAAGTGCCAGCTCCTGCCCCACATGTTCCACCTACCACCCCACAAATTCCACCTCATGCCCCACAAGTGCCAACTCCCAACCCACAAATGCCAAATCCTGCAATGCAACTTCCACCTCCTGCTCCACAAGTGCCACCTCCTGCCCCACATCGTCCACCTCCCACCCAACAAGTGCCACCACCTGCCCCACAAGTGCCAATTCCTGCCCCACATGTGCCAGCTCATGCTTCACAAGTGCCAGCTCCTGCACTACATCATCCACTTCCTGCTCGCAAGTGCCACCTCCTGACCAACAAAGACATCCTCCTGCCCCATAAGTGCCAATTCCTGCCCCACAAGTGCCAGTTCATGCCCCACAAGTGCCACATTTGTCCACACCACTGCCTCCTCCCCCCCAAATAATCCACCTCCTGCCCCACAAGTGTCACTGACTGACCAACTTCCTCCTCCTGACCCACAAGTGCAACCTCTTGCCCCACAAGTGCCAGCTCCTGCCCGACAAGAGCCACTTCCTGCCCCACAAGTACCTCTTCCCTCCCAACAAGTTCCAATTTCCACCCCACAAGTGCCACCTCCCTGCCCACAATTGCCACCTCCCGCCCCACAAGTTCCACCTCCTCCCCACAAGTGCCACCTCCCGCCCCACAAGCGCCACCTCCCTCTCCACAAACTCCACCTCCCACGCACAAATGCCACATCCTGCCCCACAAGTGCCACCTCATGCTTCACAAGTGCCACCCCCCCACACAAGTGCCACCTCAGGCCCCACAAACTCCACCTCCCACGCACAAGTGCCACCTTCCGCCCCACAAGTGCCACCTCACACCCCAACAGTGTCAACTTCCGCCCCACAAGTGCCACCTCACACCCCACAACTTCCACATCCCGCCCCACAAGTGCCACCACCTGACCCACAACTGCCACCACCTGACCCACTAATGCAACTACCTGCCCCACAAGTGCCAACTCGTGCCCCACAAGTGCTACCTACTTCCCCACAAAAGTGCCACCTCCTGCCCCACATCATCCACATCCTGCCCCACATCATCCACCTCCTGCCTCACAAATGCCTCCTCCTGACCCACAATTGCCACCTGCCACCCCACAACTTCCACCTCACACTCCACAAGTGCCACAACCCGCCCCACAAATCCAACTCCTGACCCACAAGTGCCACCTCCCGCACCACAAGTTCCACCTCCCGCACCACAAGTGCCACCTCCCGACCCACATGTGCCAACTTCTGCCCCACAAGTGCCAGCTCCTGCCCCTCAAGTGTCACCTCTTCCCCACAAGTGCCACCTCCTGCCCCACTAGTGCCACCTCCCGCCCCACAAGTGCCAACTCCAGCCCCACAAGTGCAACCTCCCACCCCACAAGTACCAAATCCTGCCCCACAACTTCCACCTCCTGCCCCACAACTTCCACCTCCTGCCCCAGAAGTGCCATCTCCTGCCCCACATCATCCACCTCCAAACCCATAAGTGCCACCTCCTGCACAACAAGTGCCAATTCCTGCCCCACAAGTGCCAGCACATGCTTCACAAGCGCCAGCTCCAGCCTAACATCATCCACCTCCTGCCCCACAAGTGCCACATCCCGCCCCACAAGAGCCACATCCTTCCCCACAGGTACCCCATCCCACACCACAAGTTCCAATTCCTGCCATACAAGTGCCTCCTCCTTCCCCACAAGTGCCACCTCCTGCCCCACAACTTCCACCTCCCAACCCACAAGTGCCACCTGTGCTCCACAAGTGCCACCTCCTGCCCCACAACTTCCACCTTGCGACCCACAAGTGCGAACTCCCGCCAAACAACTGACACCTCCTGCCCCACAAGTGCCACCTCCTGCCTCACAAGTGCCAACTCCTGCCCAACAAGTGCCAGCTCCTGCCCCACTAGTGCCACCTCCCGACCCACAATTGCCACCTCCTGCCCCGCCAGTACCACCTCCTGCCGTGCAAGTGTCAGCTCCTGCCCCACATGTGCCACCTCTCGCCCCATTAGTGCCACCTCCCTCTCCACAAATTCAGCCTCCCGCCCACAGGTGCCACATCGCTCCCCACAAGTGCCACCTCCTGCCCCACAAGTGCCAACTCCCGCCCCACAAGTGCCAATTCCAGCCCCACAAGTGCCAGCTCATGCTTCACAAGTGCCAGCTCGTGCCCCTCATCATCCACCTGCTGCCCAAAACCTGCCACCTCCCTCCCCACAATGCCACCTCCTGCCATATTAGTGCAGCCTCCTGCCCCACAAGTGCCAACTCCCGCCCCACAAGTGCCAGTTCATGCCCCACAAGTGCAAGGTCCTGTCCTTCAACTTCCACCTCCTGCCCCACAAGTGCCACCTCCTGCCCCACAACGACCACCTCCTGCCCCACATCATCCACCTCCTTCCCCACAAGTTCCAATTCCTGCCCTACAAGTGCCAGCTCATTCCCCTGAAGTGCCAGCTCCTGCCCCACTAGTGCCACATTTTGCCACACCACTGCCACCTCCCCCCCAAATAATCCACCTCCTGCCCCACAAGTGTCACTGACCGCCCAACTTCCTCCTCCTGACCCACAAGTGCAACCTCCTGCCCCACAAGTGCCAGCTCCTGCCCAACAAGAACCACTTCCTGCCCCACAAGTACCTCTTCCCTCCCAACAAGTTCCAATTTCCGCCCCACACGTGCCACCTCCTGCCCCACAAATGCAACCTCCTGCCCCACAATTGCCACCTCCTGCCCCACAAGTGCCACCACCCGTCACTCAACTTCCAACTCCCGCCCCACAAGTGCCACCTCCCGCCCTACAACTTCCACCTCCCGCACCACAACTTCCACCTCCTGCCTCACAAGTTCCACATCCCGCCCCACAACTTCCTACTCCTGGCCCACAAGTGCGACCTCCTGTCCCACCATTACCACCTCCTGCCCCACAATTTCCATCCTCCTGCCCCACAAGTGCCACAACCTGCTCCACAATTTCAATGTCCTGCCTTACAAGTGCCACATTCTGCCCCACAAGTGTAGGCTCCTGCTCCACAAGTGCCACCTCCCGAACCACAACCTCAACCTCTGGCCTCACAAGTCCCACCTCCCGCCCCACAAGTGCCACATCCCGCCCCACAAGTGCCACCACCCGCCCCACAAGTGCCACCTTCTGTTCCACAACTTCCACCTCCTGCCCCACAAGTTATAACTCCTGCCCCACAAGTGTTGCATTTTAACCCCACAAGTTCCAACTCCTGCCCCACAAGTGCAACCTCCTGCCCCACTAGTGCCACCTCCTGCCCCACAAGTGCCACCTCCTGCCCCACAACTTCCACCTCCCGCCCCACAATTGCCACCTCCTGCCCCACAAGTGCCACCTCCCGCCCAACAATTGTGGCCACATGACAAACAAGTTCCACTTCCGCCCCACAAGTGCCACCTCCTGCCCAACAAGTGCCATTTCTTACCCCACAGGTTCCAAATCCTACCCCACTGGTGCCATTTCCTGCCCCACAAGTGCCATTGCCCCCCCCACATGTGCCAACTCCTGCCTTACAAGTTTCACCTACCACCCCACAAATTCCACCTCCCACCCCACAAGTTCCACCTCCTTCCCCAAAAGTGCCAATTCCTGCTTCACAAGTGCCAGCTCATGCTTCACAAATGCCAGCTCATGCCCCACATCATCAACTTCCAGCCCCACAAGTGCCACCTCTAACCCCACAAAGACAGCCTCCTGCCCCACATCATCCACCTCCTGCCCCACAAGTGCCAATTCCTGCCCCACAAGTGCCAGCTCATGCCCCACAAGTGCCACCTCTTGCCCCACAGGTGCCACCTCCTACCCCACATCATCCACCTCCTGCCCCACATCATCCACCTCCTGCCCCACATCATCCACCTCCTGCCCCACATCATCCACCTCCTGCCCCACATCATCCACCTCCTCCCCCAAAAGTGACAATACCTGTTCCACAAGTGCCACCTCCCGCCCCACAACTTCAACATCCCGCCACACAAGTGCCGACTCCTGGCAACGTGTGCCACATCCTGCCCCACAAGTGCCAGCTCCTGCCCCACATGTTCCACCAACCACCCCACAAATTCCACCTCATGCCCCACAAGTGCCAACTCCCAACCCACAAATGCCAAATCCTGCAATGCAACTTCCACCTCCTGCTCCACAAGTGCCACCTCCTGCCCCACATCGTCCACCTCCCACCCAACAAGTGCCACCACCTGCCCCACAAGTGCCAATTCCTGCCCCACATGTGCCAGCTCATGCTTCACAAGTGCCAGCTCCTGCACTACATCATCCACTTCCTGCTTGCAAGTTCCACCTCCTGACCAACAAAGACATCCTCCTGCCCCATAATTGCCAATTCCTGCCCCACAAGTGCCAGTTCATGCCCCACAAGTGCCACATTTGTCCACACCACTGCCTCCTCCCCCCCAAATAATCCACCTCCTGCCCCACAAGTGTCACTGACTGACCAACTTCCTCCTCCTGACCCACAAGTGCAACCTCTTGCCCCACAAGTGCCAGCTCCTGCCCGACAAGAGCCACTTCCTGCCCCACAAGTACCTCTTCCCTCCCAACAAGTTCCAATTTCCACCCCACAAGTGCCACCTCCTGCCCCACAAGTGCCACCTCCTGCCCCACAGGTGCAACCTCCTGCCCCACATCGTCCACCTCCCACCCAACAAGTGCCACCACCTGCCCCACAAGTGCTACATCCTGCACCACAACTTCAACCTCCTGCCCCACAAGTGCCACGTTCTGCCCCACAAGTGTAGGCTCCTGCCCCACAACTGCCAATTCCTGCCCCACATGTGCCAGCTCATGCTTCACAAGTGCCAGCTCCTGCACTAAGTCATCCACTTCCTGCCCCACAAGTGCCACCTCCTGACCGACAAAGACATCCTCCTGCCCCATAAGTGCCAATTTCTGCCCCACAAGTGCCAGCTCATTCCCCTGAAGTGCCACATTTGTCCACACCACAGCCTCCTCCCCCCCAAATAATCCACCTCCTGCCCCACAAGTGTCACTGACTGACCAACTTCCTCCTTATGCCCCACAAGTGCCAGCTCCTGCCCCACAAGAGCCACTTCCTGCCCCACAAGTACCTCTTCCCTCCCAACAAGTTCCAATTTCCGCCCAACAAGTACCACCTCCTTCTGCACAAGTTCCACCTCCTGCCCTAAAAGCTCCATTTCCTGCCCCAGAAGTGCCACCTCCCGCCCCACAAGTGCCACCTCCTGCCCTACAACTTCTACCTCCTGCCCACAAGTGCCACCTCCCGCCCTACAACTGCCAAACCCTGCCCCAAAACTTCCACCTCCTGCCCAACAATTTCCAACTCGTGCCCCACAATTGCCACCTCCTGCCACACAAATGCCACCTTCTGCCTCAAAATGCCACCTCCTGCCCAACAACTCCAACCTCCCGCCCCACAAGTACCACCTCCTGCTCCACAAGTTCCAACTCCTGCCACATAAGTTCCACCTTACGCCCCACAAGTGCCATCTCCTGCCCCAAAAGCTCAATTTCCTGCCCCATCAGTGCCACCTCCCGCACCACAAGTGCCACCTCCTGCCCCATAAGTGCCAATTTCTGCCCCACAAGTGCCACTTCCCGCCTTACAAATGCCACCTCCTGCCCCACAACTTTCACCTCCTGCCCCACAAGTGCAACCTCCCTGCCCACGAGTGACACAATCTGCCCAAGTGCCACCTCCTGCCTCACAACTTCCACCTCCCGCCCCACAAGTGCCACCTCCTGTCTCACAAGTGCAACCTCCCGCCCCACATGTACCACCTCCTGCATCACAACTTACACCTCCCGCCCCACCTGTACCACCTCCTGCATCACAACTTCCACCTCCCGCCCCACATGTACCACCTCCTGCATCACAACTTCCACCTCCCGCCACACAAATGCCACCTCCTGCCCTACAAGTGCCACCTCAGGCCCCACAAGTGCCCCCTCCCGCTCCACAAGTGCCACGTCCTGCCCCACAAGTGCCATCTCCCGCCCCACAACGGCCAAATCCTGCCACGCAACTTCTACCTCCTGCCCCACATCATCCACCTCCCACCCCACAAGTGCCACCTCCTGTGGCACAAGTGCCAATTCCAGCCCTAAAAGTGCCAGCTCATGCTTCACAATTGCCAGCTCCTGCCCCACATCATCCACCTCCTGCCCCACAAGTGCCACCTCCTATCCCACATGTGCCAACTCCTGCCCCACAAGTGCCATTTCCTGCACCATATTTGCCACCTCCTGCCCCACAAGTGCCACCTCCCACCCCACAAGTTTAACCTCCGGACACACAAGTGCCATCTCCCGCCCCACAAGTGCCAAATCCTGACGCGCAACTTCCACCTCCTGCGCCACAATTGCCATCTCCTGCCCCACAAGTGCCACCTCCCGCCACACAAGTGCCACCTCCCGCCCCTCTATAGCCACCTCCTGCCCCACAAGTTACACCTCTTGCCCCACAAGTTACACCCCTTGCCCCACAACGTCGACCCCCGCCCCACATGTGCCACCACCTGACCCACAAGTGCCAACTCCTGCCCCACAAGTGCCATTTCCTGCACCACATTTGCCGCGTTCTGCCCCACAAGTGCCGGCTCCTGGCCCACAAGTGCTACCTCTCGCCCTACAACCTCAACCTCCAGCCACACAAGTGCCACCTCCCGCCCCACAAGTGCCACCTCCCGCCCCACTACTTCCACGTCACACCCCAAATCTTCTTACCTTCCACCCCACAAGTGCCACCTCCTGCCCCAAACCTTCAACCTACTGCCCCACAACTGCCACTTCCCACCCAGCAATTGCCACCCCCTGCCCCACAAGTGCCTCCTCCCACCCCACAAGTGCCAACCCTTACCCCACAAGTGCTAACTCCTGCCCCACATCATCCACCAACCGCCCCACAAGTGTCACCTCCTGCCCCACAACTTCCATCTCCCACTCCACAAGTGCATCCTACTGCACAACAAATACCATCTCCTGCCCCATAAGTGCCACCTCCTGCCCCACAACCGCTACCTCCTGCCTCATATCATTCACCTCCTGCCCCACAATTTCCACCTCCTCCTCAACTAGTGCCACGTGCTGCCCCACAAGTTCCATTTCCCGCCCCACAAGTGCCGCCTCCCGCCCCACAAGTGCTAAATCGTGCCGCACAACTTCCACCTCCCGCCCCACAACTGCCACCTCCCGCCTTAAAAGTGCCACCTCCCGACACACAAGTGCCGCCTCCTGTCCCACAGTTGTCACCTCCCGCTCCACAAGTTACACCTCACCCCCCACAAGTTCTACCACCCACCCCACAAGTGCCACCTGCAGCCCCAGAAGTGTCAAATCCTGCCACATAACTTCCACATCCAGCCCCACAAGTGCCACCTCCCACCCCACAACTTCCACTTCCCGCCCAACAACAGCCTCCTCCTGCCCCACAAGTGCCTCCTCCTGCCACACAAGTGCCTCCTCCTGCCACACAAGTGCCACCTCCTGCCCCACAAGTGCTACCTACTTCCCCACAAGTGCCACCTCCTGCCGCACAAGTGCCACCTCCTGCCCCACATCATCCACCTCCTGCCTCACAAATGCCTCCTCCTGACCCACAATTGCCACCTGCCGCCCCACAACTTCCACCTCACGCCCCACAAGTGCCACCTCCCGCCCCACAATTGCCACAACCCGCCCCACAAATCCAACTCCTGACCCACAAGTTCCACCTCCCGCCCCACAAGTTCCACCTCCCGCCCCACAAGTTCCACCTCCCGCCTCACAAGTACCACCTCCTGACCCACATGTGCCACCTCCCGACCCACATGTGCCAACTTCTGCCCCACAAGTGCCAGTTCCTGCCCCTCAAGTGTCACCTCTTCCCCACAAGTGCCACCTTCTGCTCCACAAGTGCCACTTCCTGCCGCACAAGTGATACCTCCAGCCCCACAACTGCCACCACCCGCCCCACAACTTCCACCTCCCGCCTCACAAGTGCAACCTCCAGGCCCACAAGTGCCACCTCCTGTTCCACAAGAATTAACTCCTGCCCCACAAGTTCCAGCTCCTGCCCTTCAAGAGCCACTTCTTGCCCCACAAGTAACATTTCCTGCCCCACAAGTGCCAACCTCTGCCCAACAAGTGCTATGACCCAGCCCACAAGTGCCAACTCCTGCCCCACTAGTGCCACCTCCCGCCCCACAAGTGCCACCACCCTCCCCACAACTTCAACCTCCTTCCCCAAAACATCCACCTCCCGCCCCACAGGTGTCATCATCTGCCCCACAACTGCCACATCCCGCCCCACAAGTGCCACCTCCTGCCCCACAAGTGCCACCTCCCGCCCCTCAAGTGCCACACACTGCCCCAGAAGTGCCGCCCCCAGCCCCGCAACTGCCACCCCTTGCCCCACAACTTCCACATCCTGCCCCACAAGTGCCACCTCCTGCCCCACATAATCCACGTCCTGCTCCAAAATTGCCACCTCCTGCCCCACAAGTGCCACCTCCCACCCCACAAGTGCCACCTCCAGCCCCACCAGTTCCACCGCCCGCCCCACAAGTACCACCTCCTGACCCATAAGTGCCACTACGTGACCCACAATTGCCACCTCCCGTCTCACAATTGCAACTCTCGCCCAACAAGTGCCACCTCCTGCCCCACAATTGCCACCACCCCCCCAACAAGTGCCACCTCCCGCCCCACAAGTACCACATCCCACCCCACAAGTGCAACCTCCTGCCCCACAAGTGCCAACTCTCGCCCCACAAGTGCCAACTCCTGCCCCACAACATCCACCTCACGCTCCAAAAGTGCCACCTCCTGCCCCACAAGTGCTACTTCCTGCCTTACAAGTGCCACTTCCCGCTGCACAAGTGACACCTCCAGCCCCACAGCTGCCACAACCCGCCCCACAACTTCCACATCCCACCTCACAACTGCAAGCTCCTGCCCCACAATTGCCACCTCCTACCACACAAGTGCCAACTCCTGCCCCACAAGTGCCACCTCATGTCCCTCAATTTTCACCTTATGCCCCAAAAGTGCCACCTCCCGCCCAACAAGTGCAACATCTCGCCCCACTAGTGCCACGTCCCGGCCCAAAATTGCTACCTCCTGCCCCACATCATCCACCTCCTGTTCCACAAATGTCACCTCCTGACCCACAACTTCCACCTCCTGCCCCACAAGTGCCACCTCCTGACCCACAAGTGCCACCTTCTGCCTCACAAGTGCCACCCCTTGCCCCACAAGTGCCACATCCCACCGCACAATTTCCACCTCTTGTTACACAAGTCCCACCTCCCGCCCAACAACAGCCTCCTCCTGCCCCACAAGTGCCACCTCCTGCCCCACAAGTGCCACCTCCAGCCCCACAAGTGCCACCCTCTGCCCCACAATTGCCACTTCTTGCCCCACAATTGCCAATTCTTGCCCCACAACTTCCACCTCCACCCCATAACTTCCACCTCCCGTCCCACAGCTTCCACATCCTGCCCCACAAGTGCCCGATCCTGCCCCAGAAGTACCACCACCTGACCCACAAGTGCCAACTCCTGCCCCACAAGTGCCACCTCGCATCCCACAAGCGCCACATCCCGCCCCACAAGTTCCACCTCCTGCCCCACAAGTGCCAATTCCTGCCCCACAAGTGCCACCTCCTGCCCCACAAGTGCCAACTCCTGCCCCACATGTTCCACCTACCACCCCACAAATTCCAACTCCTGCCCCACAAGTGCCAGCTCCTGCCCGACAAGAGCCACTTCCTGCCCCACAAGTACCTCTTCCCTCCCAACAAGTTCCAATTTCCACCCCACAAGTGCCACCTCCTGCCCCACAAATGCAACCTCCTGCCCCACAAGTGCCACATTTCACCTCACAAATGCCACCTCCCGCTCCACAACTTCCACCTCCTGCCCCACAAGTGCCAGCTGCTGCTCCACATCATCCAACTCCCGCCCCACAAGTGCCATGTCCAGCCCCACAACATCTGCCTCCTGCCCCAAAAGTGTCAACTCCTGCCCCATAAGTTCCATATCCCGCCCCACAAGTGCCACCTCCCACCCCTCAAGTGCCACCTCCTGCCCCACAAGTTCCAACTCTCGTCTAACAAGTGCCACCTCCTGCCCAACATTTACCACCTCCCGCTCCACAAGTGCCACCTCCTGCCCAACAAGTGCCATTTCTTACCCCACATGATCCAACTCCTGCCCCACAGGTGCCATTTCCTGCCCCACAAGTACCACCTCCTGTCCCACATTTACCAACTCCTGCCCCACATCTGTTGCATACCACCCCACAAATTCCACCTCCCGCCACACAAGTGCCACCTCCCGCTTCACAACTTCCACATCCTGCCCTACAAGTGCCACCTCCCGCCAGAAAATGCCACCTCCCGTCCCTCTATCACCACCTCCTGCCCCACAAGTTACACCCCCACCCCACAGATACAAACACCTGCCCCACAAGTACAACCTCCTGCAAACAAATGCCATTTCTTAAACCACAGGTCCAAACTCCTGCCCCACAAGTGCCACCTCCTGCCCCACAAGTGCCACCTCCTGTCCCACAAGTGCCACCTCCCGACCGACAAATGCCATCTTCCGCCAAACAACTGACACCTCCTGCCCCACAAGTGTCACCTCCTGCCCAACAAGTTCCACCTCTTGAACTATAAGTGCCAACTCCTGCCCCATAATTTTCACCTCTCGCCCAACAAATGCCACCACCTCCCCCAAAAGCGCCACCTCCTGCTCCACAAGTGCCAAATACTTCCCCATAACTTCCACCTTCTGCCCCACTAGTGCCAACTCCAATTCCACAAGTGCCACCTCCAGCCCTACAACTGCCACTTCCAGCCCCACAAGTGCCACCTCCCGCCCAACAACTTCAACATCCCACCACACAAGTGCCAACTCCTGCCCGTGTGCCACATCCTGCCCCACAAGTGCCAACTCCTGCCGCACAACTGACAATTCCTGCCCCAAAAGTGACAGCTCATGCTTCACAATTGCCAGCTCCTGCCCCACATCAACCACCTTCTGCCCCACAAGTGCCACCTCTCGCCCCACAAGTGCCACATCCCGCCCCACAAGTGCCACCTCCTGCCAAACTAGTGCAACCTCCTGCCCCACAAGTGCCATATCTCGCCAGACAATTTACAGCTCCTGCCCCACAAGTGCTACATCCTGCACCACAACTTCAACCTCCTTCCCCACAAGTGCCACGTTCTGCCCCACAAGTGTAGGCTCCTGCTTCACAAGTGCCAGCTCCTGCACCACAAGTGCCAATTCCTGCTTCACAAGTGCCAGATCCTGCCCCACAAGTGCCAGATCCTGCCCCACAAGAGCCACTTCATTCACCACAGGTACCCCATCCCACCCCACAAGTTTCAATTCCTGCCATACAAGTGCCACCTCCTTCCCCACAAGTGCCACCTCCTGCCCAACAAGTGCCAGTTCATGCCCCACAAGTGCAAGGTCGTGTCCCACATCATCCATCTTCTGCCCCACAAGTGCCACCTCCTGCCCCACAACGACCACCTCCTGCCCCACAACGACCACCTCCTGCCCCACAACATCCACCCCCTGCCCCACAAGTGCCACCTCCTGCCCCACATCATACACTCCTGCCCCACAAGTGCCACCTCCTGCCCCACAACGACCACCCCCTGCACCACAAGTGCCAATTCCTGCCCTACAAGTGCCAGCTCATTCCCCTGAAGTGCCAGCTCCTGCCCCACAAGTGCCACATTTTGCCACACCACTGCCACCTCCCCCCCAAATAATCCACCTCCTGCCCCACAAGTGTCACTGACCACCCAGCTTCCTCCTCCTGACACACAACTGCAACCTCCTGCCCAACAAGAGCCACTTCCTGCCCCACAAGTACTTCTTCCCTCCCAACAAGTTCCAATTTCTGCCCCACAAGTGCCACCTCCTGCCCCACAAGTGCCACCTCCCGCCCTACAACTTCCATCTCCTGGCCCACAAGTGCCACCTCCTGCCTCAAAAGAGCCACCTCCTGCCCCACGACTTCCACGTAACGCCCCATAAGTTCCACCTCCTGCCCAACAAGTGCCACCTCCCGCCCCACAAGTGCCACGTCCAGCCCCACAACTTCCACCTCCTGCCCCAAAAGTGTAAACTCCTGCCCCATAAGTTCCATATCCCGCCCCACAAGTGCCACTACCTGCCCCACTAGTGCCATCTCCATTTCCACAGGTGCCACCTCCCGCCCCACAACTTCCACGTAACGCCCCATAAGTTCCACCTCCTGCCCAACAAGTGCCACCTCTCGTCCCACAAGGACCACCTCCTGCCCCACAAGTGCCACCTCTTGCCCCACAAGTGCCACCTCTTGCCCCACAAGTGCCAAACACTTCCCCACAACTTCCACCTTCTGCCGCACTAGTGCCAACTCCAATTCCACAAGTGCCACATCCCGCACCTCAAGTGCCACCACCTGACCCACAAGTGCCAACTCCTGCCCCACAAGTGCCACCTCCTGCCCCACAAGTGCCATTTCCTGCCCTACAACTTCCGCCTCCTGCCCCACAAGAGCCAGTTCCAGCCCCACAAATGCCACCTCCCGCCCCACAACTTCAACATCCCTCCATACAAGTGCCACCTCCAGCCCCACAACTTCCACCTCCCGCCCCACAAGTGCCACCTCCTATCTCACAAGTGCAACCTCCCGCCCCACTACTTCCACAACCTGCCCCACAAGTGCCACCTCCCGTCACTCAACTTCCAATTCCCGCCCCACAAGTGCCACCTCCCGTCCTACAATTTCCACCTCCCGCACCACAACTTCCACCTCCTGCCTCACAAGTTCCACATCCCGCCCCACAACTTCATTCTCCCGCCCCACAACTTCCAACTCCTGGCCCACAAGTGCGACCTCCTGCCCCACCATTACCACCTCCTGCCCCACCATTACCACATCCTGCCCCACCATTACCACCTCCTGCCCCACAATTTCCACCTCCTGCCCCACAAGTGCCACCTGCCGCCCCACAAGTGCCACATCCTGCCCTACAAGTGCCACCTCCGGCCAAACAACTGACACCTCCTGCCCAATAGTGTCACCTCCTGCCCAACAAGTTCCACCTCTTGACCTACAAGTGCCACCTCCTGCCCCATAAGTTTCACCCCTCGCCCAACAAATGCCACCACCTCCCCCAAAAGCGCCACCTCCTGCCCCACAGGTGCCATTTCCTGCCCCACAACATCCACCTCCCACGCACAAGTGCATTCTACCGCCCCACAACTTCCACCTCCTGCCCCACAAGTGCCAACACCTGCCCCACAAGTGCCACCTCCTGCCCCGCCAGTGCCACCTGTCACCCTGCAAGTCCTGCTCCTGCCCCACAAGTGCCAGCTCATGCTTCACAAGTGCCAGCTCCTGCCCCACATCATCAACTACCTGCCCCGCAAGTGCCACCTCCAACACCACAAATACAGCCTCCTGCCCCACATCATCCACATCCCGCCCCACAAGTGCCACCTCCTGCCAAACTAGTGCAACCTCCTGCCTCACAAGTGCCATATCTCGCCAGACAATTTACAGCTCCTGCCCCACAAGTGCTACATCCTGCACCACAACTTCAGCCTCCTGCCCCACAAGTGCCACGTTCTGCCCGACAAGTGTAGGCTCCTGCCCCACAACTGCCAATTCCTGCCCCACATGTGCCAGCTCATGCTTCACAAGTGCCAGCTCCTGCACCACATCATCCACTTCCTGCCCACAAGTGCCAATTCCTGCCCCACAAGTGCCAGTTCATGCCCCACAAGTGCCAGCTCCTGCCCCACAAGTGCCAGCTCCTTCACCACAGGTACCCCATCCCACCCCACAAGTTTCAATTCCTGCCATACAAGTGCCACCTCCTGCCCCACAAGTGCCACCTCCTGCCCCACAAGTGCCACCTCCTGCCCCACATCATCAACTTCCTGCCCCACAAGTGCCACCTCCAACCCCACAAAGACAGCCTCCTGCCCCACATCATCTACCTCCTGCCCCACAAGTGCCAATTCCTGCCCCACAATTGCCACCTCATGCCCCACATGTGCCACCTCTTGCCCAACAGGTGCCACCTCCTGCCCCACAAGTGCCAATTCCTGCCCCACAAGTGCCAGCACCTGCCCCACAATTGCCACCTCTCGCCCAACATGTGCCACCTCCTGCCCCACAAATGCCAAATCCAGCCCTGCAACTTCCACCTCCTGCCCCACAAGTGCCAATTCCTGCCTCACAATGCCAGCTCATGCTTCACAAGTGCCACCTCCTGCCCCACATCATCCACCCCCTGCACCACAAGTGCCAATTCCTGCCCTACAAGTGCCAGCTCCTGCCCCACAAGTGCCACAGTTTGACACACCACTGCCACCTCCCCCCCAAATAATCCACCTCCTGACCCACAAGTGTCACTGACCGCCCAACTTCATCCTCCTGACACACAACTGCAACCTCCTGCCCCACAAGTGCCAGCTCCTGCCCGACAAGAGCCACTTCCTGCCCCACAAGTACCTCTTCCCTCCCAACAAGTTCCAATTTCCGCCCCACAAGTGCCACCTCCTGCCCTACAACTGCAACCTCCTGCCCCACAAATGCCACCTTTCGCCCCACAAATGCCACCTCCCGCTCCACAACTTCCACCTCCTGCCCCAGTAGTGCCACCTCCTGACGCACAAGCGCCACCTAACGCCCAACATCTACCACCTCCCATCCCACAAGTGCCACCTCCCGCCCTACAACTTCCACCTCCTGCCCCACAAGTGCCACCTCCTGCTCCACAAGTGTCAACTCATGCTCCACAAATGCCACCTCCTGCTCCACAAGTGCCAAATACTTCCCCACAACTTCCACCTTCTGCCCCACTAGTGCCAACTCCAATTCCACAAGTTTCACCTCCAGCCCTACAACTGCCACTTCCAGCCCCTCAAGTGCCACCTCCCACCCAACAACTTCAACATCCCACCACACAAGTGCCAACTCCTGCCCGTGTGCCACATCCTGCCCCACAAGTGCCAACTCCTGCCGCACAACTGACAATTCCTGCCCCAAAAGTGACAGCTCATGCTTCACAATTGCCAGCTCCTGCCCCACATCATCCACCTTCTGCCCCACAAGTGCCACCTCCTGCCCAACAAGTGCCACCTCTCGCCCCACAAGTGCCACCTCCTGCCCCACAAGTGCCACATCCCGCCCAACAATTGTGGCCACATGACAAACAAGTTCCACTTCCGCCCCACAAGTGCCACCTCCTGGCCAACAAGTGCCATTTCTTACCCCACAGGTTCCAAATCCTACCCCACTGGTGCCATTTCCTGCCCCACAAGTGCCATTGCCCCCCCCACATGTGCCAACTCCTGCCTTACAAGTTTCACCTACCACCCCACAAATTCCACCTCCCACCCCACAAGTTCCACCTCCTGCCCCAAAAGTGCCAATTCCTGCTTCACAAGTGCCAGCTCATGCTTCACAAATGCCAGCTCATGTCCCACATCATCAACTTCCTGCCCCACAAGTGCCAGCTCATGCCCCATAAGTGCCACCTCTTGCCCCACAGGTGCCACCTCCTACCCCACATCATCCACCTCCTGCCCCACATCATCCACCTCCTGCCCCACATCATCCACCTCCAAACCCATAAGTGCCACCTTCTGCCCAACAAGTGCCATTTCTTACCCCACAGGTTCCAAATCCTACCCCACTGGTGCCATTTCCTGCCCCACAAGTGCCATTTCCCCCCCCACATGTGCCAACTCCTGCCTTACAAGTTTCACCTACCACCCCACAAATTCCACCTCCCACCCCACAAGTTCCACCTCTTGCCCCAAAAGTGCAATTCCTGCTTCACAAGTGCCAGCACATGTTTCACAAATGCCAGCTCATGCCCCACATCATCAACTTCCTGCCCCACAAGTGCCACCTCTAACCCCACAAAGACAGCCTCCTGCCACACATCATCCACCTCCTGCCCCACAAGTGCCAATTCCTGCCCCACAAGTGCCAGCTCATGCCCCACAAGTGCCACCTCTTGCCCCACAGGTGCCACCTCCTACCCCACATCATCCACCTCCTGCCCCACATCATCCACCTCCTCCCCCAAAAGTGACAATACCTGTTCCACAAGTGCCACCTCCCGCCCCACAACTTCAACATCCCGCCACACAAGTGCCGACTCCTGGCAACGTGTGCCATATCCTGCCCCACAAGTGCCAGCTCCTGCCCCACATGTTCCACCTACCATCCCACAAATTCCACCTCATGCCCCACAAGTGCCAACTCCCAACCCACAAATGCCAAATCCTGCAATGCAACTTCCACCTCCTGCTCCACAAGTGCCACCTCCTGCCCCACATCGTCCACCTCCCACCCAACAAGTGCCACCACCTGCCCCACAAGTGCCAATTCCTGCCCCACAAGTGCCAGTTCATGCCCCACAAGTGCCACATTTGTCCACACCACTGCCACCTCCCCCCCCAAATAATCCACCTCCTGCCCCACAAGTGCCAGCTCCTGCCCCACAAGAGCCACTTCCTGCCCCACAAGTACCTCTTCCCTCCAAACAAGTTCCAATTTCCGCCCCACAAGTGCCACCTCCCGCACCACAAGTGCCACCTCCTGCCCCATAAGTGCCAATTTCTGCCCCACAAGTGCCACTTCCCGCCTTACAAATGCCACCTCCTGCCCCACAACTTTCACCTCCTGCCCCACTAGTGCAACCTCCCTGCCCACGAGTGACACAATCTGCCCAAGTGCCACCTCCTGCCTCACAACTTCCACCTCCCGCCCCACAAGTGCCACCTCCTGTCTCACAAGTGCAACCTCCCACCCCACAACTTCCACAACCTGCCCCACAAGTGCCACCTCCTGTCTCACAAGTGCAACCTCCCACCCCACAACTTCCACCTCCCGCCCCACAAGTGCCACCTCCTGTCTCACAAGTGCAACCTCCCGCCCCACAACTTCCACAACCTGCCCCACAAGTGCCACCTCCCGTCACTCAACTTCCAACTCCCGCCCCACAAGTGCCACCTCCCGCCCTACAACTTCCACCTCCCGCACCACAACTTCCACATCCTGCCTCACAAGTTCCACATCCCGCCCCACAACTTCCAACTCCTGGCCCACAAGTGCGACCTCCTGCCCCACCATTACCACCTCCTGCCCCACAATTTCCACCTCCTGCCCCACAAGTGCCACAACCTGCTCCACAATTTCAACGTCCTGCCTTACAAGTGCCACATTCTGCCCCACAAGTGTAGGCTCCTGCTCCACAAGTGCCACCTCCCGAACCACAACCTCAACCTCAGGCCCCGCAAGTGCCACCACCCGCCCCACAAGTGCCACCTTCTGTTCCACAACTTCCACCTCCTGCCCCACAAGTTATAACTCCTGCCCCACAAGTGTTGCATTTTGCCCCACAAGTGCCACCTCTCGCCCCACAAGTGCCACCTCCCGACCCAAAAGTGCCAACTCCTGCCCCGCAACTTCCATCTCCTGCTCCACAAGTGCCACCTCCCGCCTCACAAGTGCCACCTCCTGACCCACAAGTGCCAATTCCAGCCCCACAAGTGCCAGCTCATGCTTCTCAAGTGCCAGCTCCTGCCCCTCATCATCCACCTCCCGCCCCACATGTACCACCTCCTGCATCACAACTTCCACCTCCCGCCCCACATGTACCACCTCCTGCATCACAACTTCCACCTCCCGCCCCACATGTACCACCTCCTGCATCACAACTTCCACCTCCCGCCCCACATGTACCACCTCCTGCATCACAACTTCCACCTCCCGCCCCACATGTACCACCTCCTGCATAACAACTTCCACCTCCCGCCCCACATGTACCACCTCCTGCATCACAACTTCCACCTCCCGCCCCACATGTACCACCTCCTGCATCACAACTTCCACCTCCCGCCCCACATGTACCACCTCCTGCCCTACAACTGCCACCTCCCGCCACACAAGCGCCACCTCCCGCCCCTCTATAGCCACCTCCTGCCCCACAAGTTACACTTCTTGCCCCACAAGTTACACCTCTTGCCCCACAACGTCGACCCCTGCCCCACATGTGCCACCACCTGACCCACAAGTGCCAACTCCTGCCCCACAAGTGCCATTTCCTGCACCACATTTGCCGCGTTCTGCCCCACAAGTGCCGGCTCCTGGCCCACAAGTGCTACCTCTCGCCCTACAACCTCAACCTCCAGCCACACAAGTGCCACCTCCCGCCCCACAAGTGCCACCTCCCGCCCCACTACTTCCACGTCACACCCCAAATCTTCTTACCTTCCACCCCACAAGTGCCACCTCCTGCCCCAAACCTTCAACCTACTGCCCCACAACTGCCACTTCCCACCCAGCAATTGCCACCCCCCGCCCCACAAGTGCCTCCTCCCACCCCACAAGTGCCAACCCTTACCCCACAAGTGCCAACTCCTGCCCCACATCATCCACCAACCGCCCCACAAGTGCCACCTCCTGCACCACAAGTGCCACCTCCCGACCCACAACTTCCAGCTCCTGCCCCAATAGTGCCAGCTCCCGGCCCACAATTGCCACCACCTGCCCCACAACTTCCATCTCCCACTCCACAAGTGCTACCTACTGCACAACAAATACCATCTCCTGCCCCACAATTGCCATCTCCTGCTCCACAGGTGCCACCTACTGTTCCACATCATCCACCTCCTTCCCCACATCATCCACCTTCTGTTCCACAAATGTCACCTCCTAACCCTCAACTTCCACATCATGCCCCATAAGTGCCACCTCCTGCCCCACATAATCCACGTCCTGCTCCAAAATTGCCACCTCCTGCCCCACAAGTGCCTCCTCCTGCCACACAAGTGCCACCTCCTGCCCCACAAGTGCCACTTCCTGCCCCACAAGTGCTACCTACTTCCCCACAAGTGCCACCTCCTGCCCCACATCATCCAACTCCTGCCTCACAAATGCCTCCTCCTGACCAACAATTGCCACCTGCCGCCCCACAACTTCCACCTCCCGCCCCACAACTGCCACCTCCCGCCTTAAAAGTGCCACCTCCCGACCCACAAGTGCCTCCTCCTGTCCCACAGTTGTCACCTCCCGCTCCACAAGTTACACCTCACCCCCCACAAGTTCTACCACCCACCCCACAAGTGCCACCTGCAGCCCCAGAAGTGTCAAATCCTGCCACACAACTTCCACATCCAGCACCACAAGTGCCACCTCCCACCCCACAACTTCCACCTCCCGCCCCACAAGTGCCTCCTCCTGCCCCACAAGTGCCTCCTCCTGCCACACAAGTGCCTCCTCCTGCCCCACAAGTGCCTCCTCCTGCCACACAAGTGCCACCTCCTGCCCCACAAGTGCTACCTACTTCCCCACAAGTGCCACCTCCTGCCGCACTAGTGCCACCTCCTGCCCCACATCATCCACCTCCTGCCTCACAAATGCCTCCTCCTGACCCACAATTGCCACCTGCCACCCCACAACTTCCACCTCACACCCCACAAGTGCCACCTCCCGCCCCACAAGTGCCACAACCCGCCCCACAAATCCAACTCCTGACCCACAAGTGCCACCTCCCGCACCACAAGTTCCACCTCTCGCACCACAAGTGCCACCTCCCGACCCACATGTGCCAACTTCTGCCCCACAAGTTCCAGCTCCTGCCCCTCAAGTGTCACCTCTTCCCCACAAGTGACACCTTCTGCTCCACAAGTGCCACTTCCTGCCGCACAAGAGATACCTCCAGCCCCACAACTGCCACCACCCGCCCCACAACCTCCACCTCCCGCCTCACAAGTGCAACCTCCAGGCCCACAAGTGCCACCTCCCGATCCACAAGAATTATCCCCTGCCCCACAAGTGCCACCTCCTGCCCTTCAAGAGCCACTTCTTGCCCCACAAGTAACATTTCCTGCCCCACAAGTGCCAACCCCTGCCCAACAATTGCTATGACCCAGCCCACAAGTGCCAACTCCTGCCCCACTAGTGCCACCTCCCGCCCCACAAGTGCCACCACCCTCCCCACAACTTCAACCTCCTTCCCCAAAACATCCACCTCCCGCCCCACAGGTGTCATCATCTGCCCCACAACTGCCACATCCCGCCCCACAAGTGCCACCTCCCGCCCCTCAGGTGCCACACACTGCCCCACAAGTGCCGCCCCCAACCCCGCAACTGCCACCCCTTGCCCCACAATTTCCACCTCCCACCCCACAATTTTTACCTCCCGCCCCACAAGTGCCATCTCCTGCCCCACAGGTGCCACCTACTGTTCCACATCATCCACCTCCTTCCCCACATCATCCACCTCCTGTTCCGCAAATGTCACCTCCTGCCCCACAACTTCCACATCCTGCCCCACAAGTGCCACCTCCTGCCCCACATAATCCACGTCCTGCTCCAAAATTGCCACCTACTGCCCCACAAGTGCCACCTCCCACCCAACAAGTGCCACCTCCAGCCCCACCAGTTCCACCGCCCGCCCCACAAGTACCACCTCCTGACCCACAAGTGCCACTACGTGACCCACAATTGCCACCTCCCGTCTCACAATTGCAACTCTCGCCCAACAAGTGCCACCTCCTGCCCCACAATTGCCACCACCCCCCCAACAAGTGCCACCTCCCGCCCCACAAGTACCACATCCCGCCCCACAAGTGCCAACTCTCGCCCCACAAGTGCCAACTCTCGCCCCACAAGTGCCAACTCTCGCCCCACAAGTGCCACCTCCCACCCCACAAGTACCACATCCCGCCCCACAAGTACCACATCCCGCCCCACAAGTGCCACGTCCTTCCCAATTGCCACGTCCTGTCCCACAAGTGCCACCACCTGCCGTAGAAGTGCCACCCTCTGCCCCACAATTGCCACTTCTTGCCCCACAATTGCCAATTCTTGCCCCACAACTTCCACCTCCCACCCCATAACTTCCACCTCCCGTCCCACAGCTTCCACATCCTGCCCCACAAGTGCCCGATCCTGCCCCAGAAGTACCACCACCTGACCCACAAGTGCCAACTCCTGCCCCACAAGTGCCACCTCGCATCCCACAAGTGCCACATCCCGCCCAACAAGTTCCACCTCCTGCCCCACAAGTGCCAGCTCATGCCCCACAAGTGCCACCTCCTGCCCCACAAGTGCCACCTCCTGCCCCACAAGTGCCACCTCCTGCCCCACAAGTGCCACCTCCTGCCCCACATGTTCCACCTACCACCCCACAAATTCCAACTCCTGCCCCACAAGTGCCAGCTCCTGCCCGACAAGAGCCACTTCCTGCCCCACAAGTACCTCTTCCCTCCCAACAAGTTCCAATTTCCGCCCCACAAGTGCCACCTCCTGCCCCACAAATGCAACCTCCTGCCCCACAAGTGCCACATTTCACCCCACAAATGCCACCTCCCGCTCCACAACTTCCACCTCCTGCCTCACAAGTGCAAACTCCAGGCCCACAAGTGCCACCTCCTGTTCCACAAGAAATAACTCCTGCCCCACAAGTGCCACCTCCTGCCCTTCAAGAGCCACTTCTTGCCCCACAAGTGCCACCTCCTGCCCCACAAGTGCCACCTCCCACCCCACAAGTGCCACGTCCTTCCCAATTGCCAAGTCCTGTCCCACAAGTGCCACCTCCTGCCGTACAAGTGCCATCCTCTGCCCCACAATTGCCACTTCTTGCCCCACAATTGCCAATTCTTGCCCCACAACTTCCACCTCCCACCCCATAACTTCCACCTCCCATCCCACAGCTTCCACATCCTGCCCCACAAGTGCCCGATCCTGCCCCAGAAGTACCACCACCTGACCCACAAGTGCCAACTCCTGCCCCACAAGTGCCACATCCCGCCCCACAAGTGCTACCTCCTGCCTTACAAGTGCCAATTCCTGCCCTACAAGTGCCAGCTCATGCTTCACAAATGCCAGCTCCAGCCCCACATCATCAAATTCCTGCCCCACAAGTGCCACCTCCAACCCCACAAAGACAGCCTCCTGCCCCACATCATCCAGCTCCTGCCCCACAAGTGCCAGCTCCTGCCCCACATTTTCCACCTACCACCCCACAAATTACAACTCCTGCCCCACAAGTGCCACCTCCCAACCCCCAAATGCCACCTCCTGCCCTGCAACTTCCACCTCCTGCTCCACAAGGGCCATCTCCTGCCCCACATCGTCCACCTCCCACCCAACAAGTGCCAATTCCTGCCCCACAAGTGCCAGTTCATGCCCCACAAGTGCCAGTTCATGCCCCACAACGACCACCTCCTGCCCCACAACGACCACCTCCTGCCCCAGAAGTGCCAGCTCATTCCCCTGAAGTGCCAGCTCCTGCCCCACAAGTGCCACATTTTGCCACACCACTGCCACCTCCCCCCCAAATAATCCACCTCCTGCCCCACAAGTGCCACTGACCGCCCAACTTCCTCCTCCTGACGCACAACTGCAACCTCCTGCCCCACAAGTGCCAGCTCCTGTCCGACAAGAGCCACTTCCTGCCCCACAAGTACCACTTCCCTCCCAACAAGTTCCAATTTCCGCCCCACAAGTGCCACCTCCTGCCCCACAAGTGCAACCTCCTGCCCCACAAATGCCACCTTTCGCCCCACAAATGCCACCTCCCGCTCCACAACTTCCATCTCCTGGCCCACAAGTGCCACCTCCTGCCTCAAAAGAGCCACCTCCCGCCCCACAACTTCCACGTAACGCCCCATAAGTTCCACCTCCTGCCCCACAAGTTCCACCTCTTGCCCCACAAGTGCCAAATACTTCCCCACAACTTCCACCTTCTGCCCCACTAGTGCCAACTCCAATTCCACAAGTGCCACCTCCAGCCCTACAACTGCCACTTCCAGCCCCACAAGTGCCACCTCCCGCCCAACAACTTCAACATCCCACCACACAAGTGCCAACTCCTGCCCGTGTGCCACATCCTGCCCCACAAGTGCCAACTCCTGCCGCACAACTGACAGCTCATGCTTCACAATTGCCAGCTCCTGCCCCACATCATCCACCTTCTGCCCCACAAGTGCCACCTCCTGCCCCACAAGTGCCACATCCCGCCCCACAAGTGCCACCTCCTGCCAAACTAGTGCAACCTCCTGCCCCACAAGTGCCATATCTCGCCAGACAATTTACAGCTCCTGCCCCACAAGTGCTACATCCTGCACCACAACTTCAACCTCCTTCCCCACAAGTGCCACGTTCTGCCCCACAAGTGTAGGCTCCTGCCCCACAAGTGCCAGCTCCTGCCCCACATGTGCCAGCTCATGCTTCACAAGTGCCAGCTCCTGCACCACATCATCCACTTCCTGCCCACAAGTGCCAGTTCATGCCCCACAAGTGCCAGCTCCTGCCCCACAAGAGCCACTTCATTCACCACAGGTACCCCATCCCAACCCACAAGTTTCAATTCCTGCCATACAAGTGCCACCTCCTTCCCCACAGGTGCCACCTCCTGCCCCACAAGTGCCACCTCCTGCCCAACAAGTGCCAGTTCATGCCCCACAAGTGCAAGGTCGTGTCCCACATCATCCATCTTCTGCCCCACAAGTGCCACCTCCTGCCCCACAACGACCACCTCCTGCCCCACATCATCCACCCCCTGCCCCACAAGTGCCACCTCCTGCCCCACATCATCCACCCCTGCCCCACAAGTGCCACCTCCTGCCCCACAACGACCACCCCCTGCTAACACAAGTGCCAATTCCTGCCCTACAAGTGCCAGCTCATTCCCCTGAATTGCCAGCTCCTGCCCCACAAGTGCCACATTTTGCCACACCACTGCCACCTCCCCCCCAAAATAATCCACCTCCTGCCCCACAAGTGTCACTGACCGCCCAACTTCCTCCTCCTGACACACAACTGCAACCTCCTGCCCCACAAGTGCCAGATCCTGCCCGACAAGAGCCACTTCCTGCCCCACAAGTACCTCTTCCGTCCCAACAAGTTCCAATTTCCACCCCACAAGTGCCACCTCCTGCCCCACAAGTGCAACCTCCTGCCACACAAGTGTCACCTTTCGCCCCACAAATGCCACCTCCCACTCCACAACTTCCACCTCCAGCCCCACAACTTCCACCTCCCGACCCACAAGTGCCACCTCACGCCCAACATCTACCACCTCCCACCCCACAAGTGCCACCTCCCGCCCTACAACTTCCATCTCCTGGCTAACAAGTTCCACCTCCTGCCTCAAAAGAGCCAACTCCTGCACCACAACTTCCACATAACGCCCCATAAGTTCCACCTCCTGCCCAACAAGTGCCACCTCTCGTCCCACAAGGACCACCTCCTGCCCCACAAGTGCTACCTCCTGCCCAACAAGTGTCACCTCCTGCCCAACAAGTGCCACCACCCTCCCCACAAGTGCCACGTCCAGCCCCACAACTTCCACCTCCTGCCCCAAAAGTGTCAACTCCTGCCCCATAAGTTCCATATCCCACCCCACAAGTGCCACTACCTGCCCCACTAGTGCCATCTCCATTTCCACATGTGCCACCTCCCGCCCCACAACTTCCACGTAACGCCCCATAAGTTCCACCTCCTGCCCAACAAGTGCCACCTCTCGTCCCACAAGGACCACCTCCTGCCCCACAAGTTCCACCTCTTGCCCCACAAGTGCCAAATACTTCCCCACAACTTCCACCTTCTGCCGCACTAGTGCCAACTCCAATTCCACAAGTGCCACCTCCCGCACAAGTGCCACCACCTGACCCACAAGTGCCAACTCCTGCCCCACAAGTGCCATTTCTTGCCACACAAGTGCCACCTCCTGCCCCACAAGTGCCATTTCCTGCCCTACAACTTCCACCTCCTGCCCCACAAGAGCCAGTTCCAGCCCCACAAATGCCACCTCCCGCCCCACAACTTCAACAACCCGCCATACAAGTGCCAACTCCTGCCCAACGTGTGCCACATCCTGCCCCACAAGTTCCAAATCCTGCCCCACAAGTGCCACCTCCCACCCCACAAGTGCCAAATCCTGCCACGCAACGTCCACATCCTGCTCCACAAGTGCCACCTCGAACCGCACAATTGTCACCTCCTTCCTCATATCAACCACCTCCCATCCAACAAGTGCCACCTCCTGCCGCACAAGTGCCACATCATAACATTATGTGCAGTGTGGATCATTAGAAGCTTCATACTCCAGTTCCATGGAATAACAACGTTCCAAATACTCATCTCTCAGAAGAAAACTACATATCCCAGAGGACTTCGCGGCCAAAGGTAAGTCATGGGAGGTGGACATATGTATAATCTCCTCCCAGGCTGGAGCTCTCTTTTTTGGGCTCGGGACCCTACAGGGCAGCTGCCCCCTGTCATTCGCAAAGGTAAATCTAGGTAACCTGTGACAGATTTTGGTGGAGATGGCGGGCATAAGCTGCTGCTTTTTAGCTTTTAGAACAAATCTCTCTTTGCTCTCAGAGAGCTTCGTTAGGGATGTGATATCTTTTCATAGCTGCTCACTGAGAACGTGACCTTGAAAGTCCAGGCAAACTGTCAAAATTCAGGGGTAGCTGTAAACTCTGAGCATTGTTATCTTGCTTTTGTAAAGAAAACAAAGGGATTTCTTTCTCTCCCAGAGCACAGCTAGCTAGCTCTGACTTTTACAGTGCCTGCCAGCTACTGCCAGCTATGAGTCTGCTCTTTATTTTAGGAGCACTGCATAGGGGATTCAAAGCCATCATGTTCTTTGAAACTTACTGGCCCCTCTTAATTTATTGATTTCTTGTTATAGAATATATGCATTATACGACCAAGTAAGGGCCTGGTACTTCTACGCAATGTGGTATGATGTGAATTTTGACACTTGCATCCCAGATGAAATAGTTAATTTTAGAATGACTAATTTCACAATTGCTAATTTCACAGCAGCTAGTTTTACAAACACCACGATGTTCAATCCGGTTTCCAGGCTGCCTTATCAGATTGCCGCACAGTTTTTGAAAACCGAGTTAGTGTTCATCCTTGTGTTCATACTCATGTTCATGTTATCAGTATCAATATATATGAATGTACTCCTCTCCATTCGTT
Organism: Coturnix japonica; assembly: GCF_054131305.1. Lineage (NCBI taxonomy): Eukaryota > Metazoa > Chordata > Aves > Galliformes > Phasianidae > Coturnix > Coturnix japonica. The sequence continues at coordinate 2,360,675 of NC_140683.1, forward strand.
CTATGCGGAAGTCCCCTCCAAAACCAGAAAATGCTGACTGGCAGGGAATATGGAAAGGTTTAGGAAAAATCTTAGAAGCGTGGGGACCCGCAGTGTCATGGGATTTCACTCTTGAACACCTGAGGGACCCTGAGAAATTGAGTATTTGAGTCAGAGATCTAAGGAGGTAAACCACACTTGGGGTTTGGCTTATGCTTACCGTGCTCTATATACTACTACCCTGGAGAGGGAGAGTTTCCGATCTGAGGTTCAAGCCTCAAAAAAAAAAAAAATCCCCAAGTCAACTCTGATCAGTCACAGGAGGCACCAGTAACAATATCAGTTGCCCCTGTGGAAGGAAGAAATGGAAACAGGCGTCCTTGTGTCTAGGATGAGAAGAAGGAGAAGCAGAGGAGGAGGCAGCAGAAGATCCAGGTAGGGGGTCTGGATTGGCACTGAGAAATGCAAAAAAAAAAAAACAAAAAAAAAACAAAAAAAAAAAACTAAGAGGCATGAAGAAGAGAGTGATGAGGAGGAAATCTCTATTACCATTCATCAATCTCTGAAGATGAATGAATTCCAAGGCTCAAGAAAGGAGTTTACATGGCATCAAAATGAAGGTCTCTTGCCTGATTGATTTGCTGCTGGGACAACGGGGCCAACAGCCTGTCTCTAGCTGGTAATGAATCTCACCAACTAGGAAGCATTGCCAGAGACCCAGCTATCGACAGAGAGATTAGCAGATGTTTGGATGGAGCTGGCACCCTCTGGACTGTTAACAGCCGTGAGGGAAATGTAACCCTTCAAGGATGCTTTGAAGCCTCAGACTATTAAGTGGGATACCATCGAAAAAGGTATCCAGTACCTGAGGGAAATGACCGTGGTGGAAATGTTGTATGACCCTGATCCACAAGACCGTGATCCTGAGAGAGTGAGGACCAAGCCTAGCATGTGGCAGAAACTCACAAGTACAGCACCAGAAAGATATGCACAGACACTGGCAACAACATTTGGAAGATCTGAGGAACAAGAGAGAAGACCCCGAGTTTTTGAACTGATTATGACACTTCAAAACTATGAAGAGCAGCTCCCCCCAGTACGCACCGCAGTTTCTGCCATCTCACGAGTAGAAGACTGATAGATGAAATGCACAAGAAACTATTTCCATCGACTAATTGTGATGGTCGAGTAGTAGTATCAGAAACGACTGATGAAGGTCAGTCTCCATACGGGTCACCAGGTCTAGTGAAGGACCTGATCAAAATATTCCAATCCTACTCTTCACCTGTATCATCAAAAGTTTCAGCTATTAGACACACGTGCTTTCCAGCTCAAGCAAGGAACAACAGTAAGATTGCACAGCGTGTTTCCATGTGGTGCTACCTACGGGACCACAGAGAAGACATGAGGAAGTGGCACGACCAGCCTACTCCTGTACTACGAGCACGGGTGAGAGAACTACAAAACAGACCAACCACCAGTGGAGTTGCTCCATTCATCACAGGTAACCCATAGAGGGGCCCTGCCCTCAGTCTTGGCGGGGAGAGGGATAATAAGAGTTTATTGGACTGTGTGGATTAAATGGTCTGGCACAACAGAACCACAGAACCACTGCTGGATACCGGTGCAAAGTGCACTCTAATGCCCTCGAATCACAAAGGGACAGAATCAATCAAACAGAATCAATGGAGTGACTGGGGGCTCTCAAGAATTGACTGTGTTGGAGGCCGAAATAAGCCTCACTGGTAAACACTGGCAAAAACATCCTATTGTGACTGGCCCAGTGGCTCCGTGTGTCCACAAGTGCCACCTCCCGCCCCACAAGTGCCAAATCCTGCCCTTCAACTTCCACCTCCTGCTCCACAAGTGCCACCTCCTGCCCCAAACCTTCAACCTACTGCCCCACAACTGCCACTTCCCACCCAGCAATTGCCACCCCCCGCTCCACAAGTGCCTCCTCCCACCCCACAAGTGCCAACCCTTACCCCACAAGTGCTAACTCCTGCCCCACATCATCTACCAACTGCCCCACAAGTGTCACCTCCTGCCCCACAACTTCCATCTCCCACTCCACAAGTGCCACCTACTGCACAACAAATACCATCTCCTGCCCCATAAGTGCCACCTCCTGCCCCACAACCGCTACCTCCTGCCTCATATCATTCACCTCCCGCCCCACAATTTCCACCTCCTGCTCAACTAGTGCCACGTGCTGCCCCACAAGTTCCATTTCCCGCCCCACAAGTGCCACCTCCCGCCCCACAAGTGCCGCCTCCAGTCACACAACTTCCACCTCCCGCCCCACAACTGCCACCTCCCGCCTTAAAAGTGCCACCTCCCGACCCACAAGTGCCTCCTCCTGTCCCACAGTTGTCACCTCCCGCTCCACAAGTTACACCTCACCCCCCACAAGTTCTACCACCCACCCCACAAGTGCCACCTGCAGCCCCAGAAGTGTCAAATCCTGCCACACAACTTCCACATCCAGCCCCACAAGTGCCACCTCCCACCCCACAACTTCCACTTCCCGCCCAACAACAGCCTCCTCCTGCCCCACAAGTGCCTCCTCCTGCCCCACAAGTGCCTCCTCCTGCCCCACAAGTGCCTCCTCCTGCCCCACAAGTGCCCCCTCCTGCCCCACAAGTGCCCCCTCCTGCCCCACAAGTGCCTCCTCCTGCCCCACAAGTGCCACTTCCTGCCCCACAAGTGCTACCTACTTCCCCACAAGTGCCACCTCCTGCCGCACAAGTGCCACCTCCTGCCCCACATCATCCACCTCCTGCCTCACAAGTGCCTCCTCCTGACCCACAATTGCCACCTGCCGCCCCACAACTTCCACCTCACGCCCCACAAGTGCCACCTCCCGCCCCACAAGTGCCACAACCCGCCCCACAAATCCAACTCCTGACCCACAAGTGCCACCTCCCGCACCACAAGTTCCACCTTCCGCACCACAAGTGCCACCTCCTGCCCCACAAGTGCCACCTCCCGCCCCACAAGTGCCACCTCCCGCCCCACAAGTGCCAGCTCCTGCCCCTCAAGTGTCACCTCTTCCCCACAAGTGCCACCTTCTGCTCCACAAGTGCCACTTCCTGCCGCACAAGTGATACCTCCAGCCCCACAACTGCGACCACCCGCCCCACAACTTCCACCTCCCGCCTCACAAGTGCAAACTCCAGGCCCACAAGTGCCACCTCCAGTAACACAAGAATTAACCCCTTGCCCCACGAGTGCCACCTCCTGCCCCACAAGTGCCACCTCCCACCCCACAAGTGCCACGTCCTTCCCAATTGCCACGTCCTGTCCCACAAGTGCCACCTCCTGCCGTACAAGTGCCACCCTCTGCCCCACAATTGCCACTTCTTGCCCCACAATTGCCAATTCTTGCCCCACAACTTCCACCTCCCACCCCATAACTTCCACCTCCCGTCCCACAGCTTCCACATCCTGCCCCACAAGTGCCCGATCCTGCCCCAGAAGTACCACCACCTGACCCACAAGTGCCACCTCCTGCCCCACAAGTGCCACCTCGCATCCCGCAAGTGCCACATCCCGCCCCACAAGTGCCACCTCCTGCCTTACAAGTGCCAATTCCTGCTTCACAAGTGCCAGCTCATGCTTCGCAAATGCCAGCTCCAGCCGCACATCATCAACTTCCTGCCCCACAAGTGCCACCTCCAACCCCACAAAGACAGCCTCCTGCCCCACATCATCCACCTCCTGCCCCACAAGTGCCAATTCCTGCCCCACAAGTGCCACCTCCTGCCCCACAAGTGCCACCTCCTGCCCCACAAAGACCACCTCCTGCCCCACAAGTGCCAACTCCTGCCCCACAAGTGCCAACTCCTGCCCCACATTTTCCACCTACCACCCCACAAATTCCAACTCCTGCCCCACAAGTGCCACCTCCCACCCCACAAATGCCACCTCCTGCCCTGCAACTTCCACCTCCTGCTCCACAAGGGCCATCTCCTGCCCCACATCGTCCACCTCCCACCCAACAAGTGCCACCTCCAACCCAACAAGTGCCAATTCCTGCCCCACAAGTGCCAGTTCATGCCCCACATCATCCACCTCCTGCTCCACAAGTGCCACCTCCTGCCCCACAACGACCACCTCCTGCCCCACAAGTGCCAATTCCTGCCCTACAAGTGCCAGCTCATTCCCCTGAAGTGCCAGCTCCTGCCCCACAAGTGCCACAGTTTGACACACCACTGCCACCTCCCCCCCAAATAATCCACCTCCTGCCCCACAAGTGTCACTGACCGCCCAACTTCCTCCTCCTGACGCACAAGTGCAACCTCCTGCCCCACAAGTGCCAGCTCCTGCCCCACAAGAGCCACTTCCTGCCCCACAAGTACCTCTTCCCTCCCAACAAGTTCCAATTTCCGCCCCACAAGTGCCACCTCCTGCCCCACAAATGCAACCTCCTGCCCCACAAGTGCCACCTTTCGCCCCACAAATGCCACCTCCCGCTCCACAACTTCCACCTCCTGCCCCACAAGTGCCACCTCCCGCCCTACAACTTCCATCTCCTGGCCCACAAGTGCCACCTCCTGCCTCAAAAGAGCCACCTCCCGCCCCACAACTTCCACGTAACGCCCCATAAGTTCCACCTCCTGCCCCACAAGTGCCACCTCTCGTCCCACAAGGACCACCTCCTGCCCCACAAGTGCCACCTAACGCCCAACATCTACCACCTCCCACCCCACAAGTGCCACCTCCCGCCCTACAACTTCCACCTCCTGCCCCACAAGTGCTACCTCCTGCCCCACAAGTGTCAACTCATTCTCCACAAATGCCACCTCCTGCTCCACAAGTTTCACCTCTTGCCCCACAAGTGCCAAATACTTCCCCACAACTTCCACCTTCTGCCCCACTAGTGCCAACTCCAATTCCACAAGTGCCACCTCCAGCCCTACAACTGCCACTTCCAGCCCCACAAGTGCCACCTCCCGACCAACAACTTCAACATCCCACCACACAAGTGCCAACTCCTGCCCGTGTGCCACATCCTGCCCCACAAGTGCCACCTCCTGCCCCACAAGTGCCACCTCCTGCCCCACAAGTGCCACCTCCTGCCCTACAAGTGACACCTCCCACCAAACAACTGACACCTCCTGCCCCACAAGTGTCACCTCCTGCCCAACAAGTTCCACCTCTTGACCTACAAGTGCCACCTCCTGCCCCATAAGTTTCACCCCTCGCCCAACAAATGCCACCACCTTCCCCAAAAGCGCCACCTCCTGCCCCACAGGTGCCATTTCCTGCCCCACAACATCCACCTCCCACGCACAAGTGCAACCTACCGCCCCACAACTTCCACCTCCTGCCCCACAAGTGCCAACACCTGCCCCACAAGTGCCAACTCCTGCCCCACAAGCGCCACATCCTGCCCCACAAGCGCCACCTCCTGCCCCACAGGTACCCCATCCCACCACACAAGTTTCAATTCCTGCCATACAAGTGCCACCTCCTGCCCCACAAGTGCCACCTCCTGCCCCACAAGTGCCACCTCCTGCCCCACAAGTGCCACCTCCTGCCCCACATCATCAACTTCCTGCCCCACAAGTGCCACCTCCAACCCCACAAAGACAGCCTCCTGCCCCACATCATCTACCTCCTGCCCCACAAGTGCCAATTCCTGCCCCACAATTGCCACCTCATGACCCACAAGTGCCACCTCTTGCCCAACAGGTGCCACCTCCTGCCCCACAAGTGCCATTTCCTGCCCCACAAGTGCCAGCACCTGCCCCACAAGTGCCACCTCTTGCCCAACAGGTGCCACCTCCTGCCCCACAAATGCCAAATCCAGCCCTGCAATTTCCATCTCCTGCCCCACAAGTGCCAATTCCTGCCTCACAAGTGCCAGCTCATGCTTCACACATGCCAGCTCCTGCCCCACATCATCCACCCCCTGCTCCACAAGTGCCAATTCCTGCCCTACAAGTGCCAGCTCATTCCCCTGAAGTGCCAGCTCCTGCCCCACAAGTGCCACATTTTGCCACACCACTGCCACCTTCCCCCCAAATAATCCACCTCCTGCCCCACAAGTGTCACTGACCGCCCAACTTCCTCCTACTGACACACAAGTGCAACCTCCTGCCCCACAAGTGCCAGCTCCTGCCCGACAAGAGCCACTTCCTGCCCCACAAGTACCTCTTCCCTCCCAACAAGTTCCAATTTCCGCCCCACAAGTGCCACCTCCTGCCCCACAAGTGCAACCTCCTGCCCCACAAGTGCCACATTTCACCCCACAAATGCCACCTCCCGCTCCACAACTTCCACCTCCCACCCCACAATTGCCACCTCCTGCCCAACATCTACCACCTCCCACCCCACAAGTGCCACCTCCCACCCTACCACTTCCATCTCCTGGCCCACAAGTGCCACTTCCTGCCTCAAAAGAGCCACCTGCCGCCTCACAACTTCCACGTAACGCCCCATAAGTTCCACCTCCTGCCCCACAAGTGCCACCTCCTTCCCCACAAGTGCCAGCTGCTGCTCCACATCATCCAACTCCCGCCCCACAAGTGCCATGTCCAGCCCAACAACTTCCGCCTCCTGCCCCAAAAGTGTCAACTCCTGCCCCATAAGTTCCATATCCCGCCCCACAAGTGCCACTACCTGCCCCACTAGTGCCATCTCCATTTCCACAAGTGCCACCTCCCGCCCCACAAGTGCCACCTCCTGCCCCACAAGTTCCAACTCTCGCCTAACAAGTGCCACCTCCTGCCCAACATTTACCACCTCCCGCTCCACAAGTGCCACCTCCTGCCCAACAAGTGCCATTTCTTACTCCACAGGTTCCAACTCCTGCCCCACAGGTGCCATTTCCTGCCCCACTAGTACCACCTCCTGTCCCACATTTACCAACTCCTGCCCCACAAGTGCCATTTCCTGCCCCACATCTGGTGCATACCACCCCACAAATTCCACCTCCCGCCACACAACTTCCACATCCTGCCCCACAAGTGCCACCTCTGGCCCCACAACTTCAACCTCCCGCCACACAAGTTCCAACTCTTGCCCAACGTGTGCCACATCCTGCCCCACAAGTTCCACCTACCACCAAACAAATTCCACCTCCTGCCCCACAAGTGCCACCTCCCGCTTCACAACTTCCACATCCTGCCCTACAAGTGCCACCTCCCGCCATAAAATGCCACCTCCCGTCCCTCTATCACCACCTCCTGCCCCACAAGTTACACCCCCACCCCACAGGTACCACCACCTGCCCCACAAGTACCACCTCCTGCAAACAAATGCCGTTTCTTAAACCACAGGTCCAAACTCCTGCCCCACAGGTGCCATTCCCTGCCCCACAAGTGCCACCTCCTGCCCCACAACTTCAACCTCCCGTCAAACAAGTGCCAACTCCTGCCCAATGTGTGCCACATCCTGCCCCACAAGTGCCAACTCCTGCCCCACAAGTTCTACCTACCACCCAACAAATTCCACTTCCTGCCCCACAAGTGCCACCTCCCACCCCACAACTGCCATCTCCCGCTTCACAACTTCCACATCCTGCCCCAGAAGTGCCACCTCCCGCCCCACAAGTGCCAATTCCTGCCCCAAAAGTGCCAGCTCATGCTTCACAATTGCCAGCTCACGTTTCACAACTGCCACCTCCCGCCCCACAAGTGCCACCTCCCGCCCCACAAGTGCCACCACCTGCCCAACAAGTGCCATTTCTTACCCCACAGGTTCCAACTCCTTCCCCACAGGTGCCATTTCCTGCCCCATAAGTGCCACCTCCTGTGCCACATGTGCCAACTCCTGCCCCACAAGTGCCATTTCCTGCCCCACATTAGCCACCTACCACTCCACAAATTCAACCTCTTGCCCCACAAGTGCCAAACCCTGACCCGCAACATCCACCTCCTGCTCCACAATTGCCACCTCCTGCCCCACCTCCCACCCAAGTGCCAACTCCTGCCCCACATCATCCACCTCCTGCCCCACAAGTGCCAATTTCTGCCCCACAAGTGCCAGTTCATGCCCCACAAGTGCCACATTTTGCCACACAACTGCCACCTCCTGCCCCAAATCATCCACCTCCCGCCCCACAAGTGTCATTAACTGCCCAACATCCTCCTCATGACCCACAAGTGCAACCTCCTGCCCCACAAGTGCCACCTCCTCCCATCCACCCCCCACAAGTTCTACCTCCTGCCCCACAAGTGCCACCTCCTGTTTTACAAATGCCACCTCCCGACCCACAACTTCAACCTCCAGCCCCACAAGTGCCACAAGCAGCCCCACATCATCCACATCCTGCTCCACAAGCGCCACCTCCCACCCCACTAGTACCAGCTCCCACCCCACAAGTGCCACCTCCTGCCCCACATCATCCACCTCCCGGCCCACAAGTGCCACCTCCTGCCCCACAACTTCCACCTCCCGCTCCACAAACGCCACCACCAGCCCCACAAGTGCCATCTCCTGCCCCACCAGTTCCACATCCCGCACTGCAATGCCAATTCCTGCCCCACATCTTCCACCTCCTGCCCCTCAAGTGCCACCTCCTGCCCCACAAGTGCCACCTCCCTCCACACAAGTGTCCCACCTCCTGCCACACAAGTGCCGCCTCCCAACCCACAAGTGCTATTTCCCGCCTTACAACTTCCACCTCCCGCCCCACAACTTCCACCTCCCGCCCCACAACTTCCACCTCCCGCCCCACAACTTCCACCTCCTGCCCCACAACTTCCACCTCCTTCCCCCAACTTTTACCTCCCACCTCACAACTTCCACCTCCTGACCCACAAATGCCACCACCTGTTCCACAAGTGCCATTTCCTGCTCAAGAACTTCCACATCCTACCCCACAAGTGCCACCTCCTGCTTCACAAGTGCCACCCCCTGCCCCACAACTTCCATTTTCCTCCCCACAAGTGCCACCTTGACCTGCTGTCCATGCTCTTTTTAATACACCCCAGTATTCCATCGGCTTTTTTGGCTACAAGGGCACACTGCTGGCTCATGGTCAATCTGTCGTCCACCAGGACACCCAGGTTCCTCTCTTCAGAGCTCCTCTCCAGCAGCTCTTCCCCCAGCCTGTACTGGTGCATGCAATTACTGCTCCCTAGGTGCAAGACTCTACACTTGCTTTTGTTAAACCTCATCCGGTTTCTTGCTGCCCAGCTCTCCCGCCTGTCCAGGTCTCGCTGAATGGCAGCACAGCCTTCAGGCGTGTCAGCCAGTCCTCCCAACTTTGTGTCATCACAAACTTGCTGAGGGTGGTCACTATCTCCTCATCAAGGTCGTTGATGAAGATATTGAACAAGACCGGACCCAGCACTGACCCCTGGGGGACGCCGCTAGTTACAGGTCTCCACCTGGATTCTGCACTGCCAACAACGTCTCTCTGTGCTCTGCCAGTCAGCCACTTCTCAACCCACCTCTCTGTCCACTCATCTATCCCACGCTTGCTCAGCTTGTTATAAGGATGTCCTGGGAGACAGTACCAGATGCCTTGCTGAAATCATGGTAAACTACATCCACCGCCCTATCCAAAACTATCTTGCAGGTTCTTAGTTCTTTACCACTGTTTCCTTTCCCACGCCTTACAACTACAAGCAGCTAGAACAATGTTCTCTGAAGATATCCAGGACAGAAGAGTCCCGGTAGATCAGTATCAAGCCCAGCTCACGGGAGGCCAATGCCCACTGTTTCCTGCCTGATAAACGCAGATCTCTGGCAGCATTCAATTGTCTTCCCTGTACAACCACCCAGCCCCCCTCGTCATCATCAAAACCAGTATCATTTTAAAGTCAATGAATCTTGCCTGTAAAAGCACATCTAGCCTCCTACAGAAATTCATTGGTTTGGGGGACTGAAATTGAGAACACATCTGTAGGCAAACACTCCCATCAACTTCCATACGTCTGAATGTGCAGCCCCTCCTCATGCAGTGACCCTCCTTCCACAATTGCAGACGGTTTCATTCCCCACAGCAACTTCACAGTGGCAGAAGGGACAGACAGCTCCCTGTAACCAGAAGGAAACAACAAAGGAAAATAAAGGGACGCCCGCAACCTCTCCAGCCTGTCCCGGTCCCTCTGGTTGGCTTCCCTCCCCTACAATATATTGACTGCACTGCTCAGTTTGTATCGTCTGCAAACCTGCCATCATCTATGTCACTGACGAAGGAAGATGCTGAAGAGCAACGGTTTATATGGGTTAATACCTTGGGAGCCCCTCTCTTCAAGGAGCTAGTTCTGCAAGTCTGAGTCCCACAAAGGGTGGTCTCCATAGACGTTCAAATTCGTGCTGCACAACCCTACTTAATTTTCTGTATTCATTTCTGTATTGATCTCATGTGGATCAAAATAACACAGTCAGTATCTGCAACGAGTCTAGGCCGAGCAAAACTTTAGATGGAGGGAGCAAAGAGATCAAGACAAGATGATGTAGTGCAATGCAGTCAAAGCAGCTGGCCAAGCAAAAGCTATGTGCATGCATTTCCAAGCTGAGCACGCACCTGGAGCTGGGACTGTATCACTCATTGTCAGAAGAATTCCTGAGTACCCTCATAAAGAAAGCTATACACCAGTGTGACTGGAGTCCATTTACACCAATTAGACCTCTTTACATTTTAATAAGCACCATTTACTACTCCAAAGTTGCACTTCCCTTTGCCTTTCCATCTGAAGGGCTTTGAAAAAGTCTCTGAAATAGAAATTCTGTGATTGCTGTAATACACTTGGGTAGGTATCTGGACTTCCATCTTGAGACATCCAGCGCCTTTTACAGAAATAAAGAATACTCAAGGACTTAGGCCACCAAATTCCAACTCAGTTTTACACCACTGGTTTTTGATCTGATAGGCAGGAGACAGCGAAAGGCAGCTGCTCAGCAATCCCAGGAAGACAGCTGGGCTCTAGGGAGACAAGAAGGGCAGTAAGGTGACAAACAAAGTGATTATAAGGTTTTATTTAACAGCTCTGTATGGGACGATTCAACTACTTCAAGCTCCAGCAAGCTGCTAGAGACTGATAAAGCAAGACACCTCAGCGACCTCAAAAGCTGACAGCCTTTCAAAAGATAAACTGAACATACCATCTCAAAAAGCATACAATCAATCCATAGAAGTTAATCCAGCAAGCAGTCCTATGGTCAAATTGTGTGCTGCCAGTAAAGCCTTTTCATGAGCATTAAGAACATTTCTGGTTAGAGAGTTATCACAACATGGGCAGAAAATACCTAGGAGAATAGGAAAAAGAAAAAAGCAACCTACCCTTACCCTTACCCTACCCTTATCCAACTCCTCTCCCACATTTAGAATTGAAACAAGTTCAAATGCCATAAAAAATTGGGGGAATAAAACCATCTGGTATTTCCCAGGCAAACCACCAAGACCACAGAACCACAGTATAGCCCAAGTTGTAAAGGAACCACGAGGATTATCAAGTCCAACCCGATGCTCCAGGAAGGACAACCTAAACTCAAACGGCCTTTAAGCTGCAGCAGCTCAGGGCCAGGCCCACAGCCTCAGGGAGCATGTTCCATGACCGCTGGTATCAGACACAGCAAGCACAGGGAGCAGGCAGGTAGGCACAGCAAAGCAGCAAGCAAAGCCCAATTTCTCAGAGGGGGCCTGCTAACAGGAAGACCAGACACTGTCCTCCCAAAAAAACTCCACCATTTTGACAGCCAAAACAGAAACTACATTTTCGGTTCTCATGACTCTTCCCTGTGCTCCCAAATAAATAGTTTCGTGACATCCTCTATCACACTGCAACTGCTCAGAAGTAATAATCAAAATTATATCACTCATAAGAAACTCACTTTTGCATGGTGGTAACGAGAGTCCATTCCCATTGTGTCCCTCCGTGTTATGAACACTGCAATTGGCCTTCTGACAGCCTCCTGAATGAATCCACCAAAAGCAAGGAAGCACCCTGCCCTTACTCTGAAGAGAGAAAGAAAGCAAGGTTCATGGAAACAGGCACACAAGGCTCGCAACCAGACACGGTGCTCCAGGCTCCTGATCATGCCAGAGATAGGACTACCACAGTGCCAGAACATGATTTACCACTAAAGGAAACATCTGGGAGCACAATCACAACTTCAGCACAAGCTGTAACGGCTCAGCATATTTAGCTTTCGTATCATACAGCTGGAGAACGAGACACTCCCAAGCATCAGTCAGCAAGCACTCGGATGAGCCAGCCCTTTGGTTTTAATGATGACTGCCACCTTTGACACCTTACCAGAAGATACTTCCATTTATTAGCCTGGACTTCGTTTCTTCCATCAGCAGCTGCTCCTAAACTGCCCTTGATTCATACAGCGATACCATCGACTTCTAGCACGAGCTGACCTGCAAGACAGAGAAAAGAAAGCAGGATGACAACAAACACAGACGTAGCATCCTTTAATTATCTTGAACAACAGCAACAACAAAAACAGGAGATAAGTGCTGCTGTGGATGCACCCCAGTTTATAAAGAAATGGAAAACCAGCCCGGCCTCAGCAGCCCAACCTCCCACCCCATACGTTCCACCTTCCGCCCCACAAGTGCCACCTCACACCCCAACAGTGTCAACTTCCGCCCCACAAGTGACACCTTCCGCCCCACAAGTGCCACCTTCCACCCCACAAGTGCCACCTCACACCCCAACAGTGTCAACTTCCGCCCCACAAGTGACACCTCACGCCCCACAACTTCCACATCCCGCCCCACAAGTGCCACCACCTGACCCACAAGTGCCAACTCCTGCCCCACTAATGCAACTACCTGCCCCACAAGTGCCAACTCGCGCCCCACAAGTGCCAACTCCTGCCCCACAAGTTCTACCTCCTGCCTTACAAGTGCCACCCCCTGCCTCACAGCTTCCACCTCCCGCCCCACAAATGCCACCTCCTGCCCTACAAGTGCCATATCAGGCCCCACAAGTGCCCCCTCCCGCTCCACAAGTGCCACGTCCTGCCCCACAAGTGCCAACTCCCGCCCCACAAGGGCCAAATCCTGCCACGCAACTTCCACCTCCTGCCCCACATCATCCACCTCCCACCCCACAAGTGCCACCTCCTGTGGCAAAAGTGCCAATTCCAGCCCTAAAAGTGCCAGCTCATGCTTCACAATTGCCAGCTCCTGCCCCACAAGTGCCACCTCCTATCCCACATGTGCCAACTCCTGCCCCACAAGTGCCATTTCCTGCACAACATTTGCCACCTCCTGCCCCACAAGTGCCACCTCCTTCCCCACAAGTGCCACCTCCCGCCCCACAAGTTTAACCTCCAGACACACAAGTGCCACGTCCTGCCCCACAAGTGCCATCTCCCGCCCCACAAGTGCCAAATCCTGACGCGCAACTTCCACCTCCTGCTCCACAAGTGCCATCTCCTGCCCCACAAGTGCCACCTCCCGCCCCTCTATGGCCACCTCTTGCCCCACAAGTTACACCTCTTGCCCCACAACGTCGACCCCCACCCCACATGTGCCACCACCTGACCCACAAGTGCCAACTCCTGCCCCACAAGTGCCGGCTCCCGCCCCACAAGTGTTACCTCTCGCCCCACAGCTTCAACCTCCAGCCACACAAGTGCCAACTCCTGCCCAACAAGTGCCACCTCCCGCCCCACAAGTGCCACCTCCCGCCCCAAACCTTCAACCTACTGCCCCACAACTGCCACTTCCCACCCAGCAATTGCCACCCCCCGCCCCACAAGTGCCTCCTCCCACCCCACAAGTGCCAACCCTTACCCTACAAGTGCCAACTCCTGCCCCACATCATCCACCAACCGCCCCACAAGTGTCACCTCCTGCACCACAAGTGCCACCTCCCGACCCACAACTTCCAGCTCCCGCCCCAATAGTGCCAGCTCCCGGCCCACAGTTGCCAACTCCTGCCCCACAACTTCCATCTCCCACTCCACAAGTGCCACCTACTGCACAACAAATACCATCTCCTGCCCCATAAGTGCCACCTCCTGCCCCACAACCGCTACCTCCTGCCTCATATCATTCACCTCCCGCCCCACAATTTCCACCTCCTGCTCAACTAGTGCCACGTGCTGCCCCACAAGTTCCATTTCCCGCCCCACAAGTGCCACCTCCCGCCCCACAAGTGCCGCCTCCAGCCACACAAGTGCTAAATCGCACCGCACAACTTCCACCTCCCGCCTTAAAAGTGCCACCTCCCGACCCACAAGTGCCTCCTCCTGCCCCACAAGTGCCTCCTCCTGCCCCACAAGTGCCACCTCCTGCCCCACAAGTGCCACCTCCTGCCCCACAAGTGCCTCCTCCTGCCCCACAAGTGCCTCCTCCTGCCCCACAAGTGCCACCTCCTGCCCCACAAGTGCTACCTACTTCCCCACAAGTTCCACCTCCTGCCCCACATCATCCACCTCCTGCCCCACATCATCCACCTCCTGCCTCACAAATGCCTCCTCCTGACCCACAATTGCCACCTGCCGCCCCACAACTTCCACCTCACGCCCCACAAGTGCCACCTCCCGACCCACATGTGCCACAACCCGCCCCACAAATCCAACTCCTGCCCCACAAGTGCCACCTCCCGACCCACATGTGCCAACTTCTGCCCCACAAGTGCCAGCTCCTGCCCCTCAAGTGTCACGTCTTCCCCACAAGTGCCACCTTTTGCTCCACAAGTGCCACTTCCTGCCACACAAGTGATACCTCCAGCCCCACAACTGCCACCACCCGCCCCACAACTTCCACCTACCGCCTCACAAGTGCAACCTCCAGGCCCACAAGTGCCACCTCCAGATCCACAAGAATTAACTCCTGCCCCACAAGTGCCACCTCCTGCCCTTCAAGAGCCACTTCTTGCCCCACAAGTAACATTTCCTGCCCCACAAGTGCCAACCTCTGCCCAACAAGTGCTATGACCCAGCCCACAAGTGCCACCTCCTGCCCCACAAGTGCCACCACCCTCCCCACAACTTCAACCTCCTTCCCCAAAACATCCACCTCCCGCCCCACAGGTGTCATCATCTGCCCCACAACTGCCACATCCCGCCCCACAAGTGCCACCTCCTGCCCCACAAGTGCCACCTCCCTCCCCTCAAGTGCCACACACTGCCCCACAAGTGCCGCCCCCAGCCCCGCAACTGCCACCACTCGCCCCACAATTTCCACCTCCCACCCCACAATTTTTACCTCCCGCCCCACAAGTGCCATCTCCTGCCCCACAGGTGCCACCTACTGTTCCACATCATCCACCTCCTTCCCCACATCATCTACCTCCTGTTCCACAAATGTCACCTCCTGACCCACAACTTCCACATCCTGCCCCACAAGTGCCACCTCCTGCCCCACATAATCCACGTCCTGCTCCAAAATTGCCACCTCCTGCCCCACAAGTGCCACCTCCCACCCCACAAGTGCCACCTCCAGCCCCACCAGTTCCACCTCCCGCCCCACAAGTACCACCTCCCACCCCACAAGTACCACCTCCTGCCCCACAAGTGCTACTTCCTGCCTTACAAGTGCCACTTCCCGCTGCACAAGTGACACCTCCAGCCCCACAGCTGCCACAACCCGCCCCACAACTTCCACATCCCGCCTCACAACTGCAAGCTCCTGCCCCACAATTGCCACCTCCTACCACACAAGTGCCAACTCCTGCCCCACAAGTGCCACCTCATGTCCCTCAATTTTCACCTTATGCCCCAAAAGTGCCACCTCCCGCCCAACAAGTGCAACATCTCGCCCCACTAGTGCCACGTCCCGGCCCAAAATAGCTACCTCCTGCCCCACATCATCCACCTACGGTTCCACAAATGTCACCTCCTGACCCACAACTTCCACCTCCTGCCCCACAAGTGCCACCTCCTGACCCACAACTTCCACATCCTGCCCCACAAGTGCCACCTCCTGACCCACATAATCCACGTTTTGCTCCAAAATTGCCACCTCCTTCCCCACAAGTGCCACCTCCTGCCCCACAAGTGCCACCTCCTGCCCCACATGTTCCACCTACCACCCCACAAATTCCAACTCCTGCCCCACAAGTGCCACCTCCCACCCCACAAATGCCACCTCCTGCCCTGCAACTTCCACCTCCTGCTCCACAAGTGCCATCTCCTGCCCCACATCGTCCACCTCCCACCCAACAAGTGCCACCTCCTGCCCCACAAATGCCAGTTCATGCCCCACAAGTGCCAGTTCATGCCCCACATCATCCACCTTCTGCCCCACAAGTGCCACCTCCTGCCCCACAAGTGCCACCTCCTGCCCCACATCATCCACCCCCTGCCCCACAAGTGCCACCTCCGGCCCCACAACGACCACCCCCTGCACCACAAGTGCCAATTCCTGCCCTACAAGTGCCAGCTCATTCCTCTGAAGTGCCAGCTCCTGCCCCACAAGTGCCACAGTTTGACACACCACTGCCACCTCCCCACCAAATAATCCACCTCCTGCCCCACAAGTGTCACTGACTGACCAACTTCCTCCTCCTGACCCACAAGTGCCAGCTCCTGCCCCACAAGTGCCAGCTCCTGCCCGACAAGAGCCACTTCCTGCCCCACAAGTACCTCTTCCCTCCCAACAAGTTCCAATTTCCACCCCACAAGTGCCACCTCCTGCCCCACAAGTGCAACCTCCTGCCCCACATCTTCCACCTCCCACCAAACAAGTGCCACCACCGGCCCCACAAGTGCCAATTCCTGACCCACAAGTGCCAGCTCCTGCCCGACAAGAGCCACTTCCTGCCCCACAAGAACCTCTTCCCTCCCAACAAGTTCCAATTTCCGCCCCACAAGTGCCACCTCCTGCCCCACATCATCCACCTCCCGCCCCACAATTGCCACCTCCTGCCCCACAAGTGCCACCTCCCGCCCAACAATTGTGGCCACATGACAAACAAGTTCCACTTCCGCCCCACAAGTGCCACCTCCTGCCCAACAAGTGCCATTTCTTACCCCACAGGTTCCAAATCCTACCCCACTGGTGCCATTTCCTGCCCCACAAGTGCCACCTCCTGCCCCACATGTGCCAACTCCTGCCTTACAAGTTTCACCTACCACCCCACAAATTCCACCTCCCACCCCACAAGTTCCACCTCCTGCCCCAAAAGTGCCAATTCCTGCTTCACAAGTGCCAGCTCATGCTTCACAAATGCCAGCTCATGCCCCACATCATCAACTTCCTGCCCCACAAGTGCCACCTCTAACCCCACAAAGACAGCCTCCTGCCCCACATCATCCACCTCCTGCCCCACAAGTGCCAATTCCTGCCCCACAAGTGCCAGCTCCTGCCCCACAGGTGCCACCTCCTGCCCCACAGGTGCCACCTCCTGCCCCACAGGTGCCACCTCCTGCCCCACAAGTGACAATACCTGTTCCACAAGTGCCACCTCCCGCCCCACAACTTCAACATCCCGCCACACAAGTGCCGACTCCTGGCAACGTGTGCCACATCCTGCCCCACAAGTGCCAGCTCCTGCCCCACATGTTCCACCTACCACCCCACAAATTCCACCTCATGCCCCACAAGTGCCAACTCCCAACCCACAAATGCCAAATCCTGCAATGCAACTTCCACCTCCTGCTCCACAAGTGCCACCTCCTGCCCCACATCATCCACCTCCCACCCAACAAGTGCCACCACCTGCCCTACAAGTGCCAATTCCTGCCCCACAAGTGCCAGTTCATGCCCCACAAGTGCCACATTTGTCCACACCACTGCCACCTCCCCCCCCAAATAATCCACCTCCTGCCCCACAAGTGTCACTGACTGACCAACTTCCTCCTCCTGACCCACAAGTTCAACCTCCTGCCCCACAAGTGCCAGCTCCTGCCCCACAAGAGCCACTTCCTGCCCCACAAGTACCTCTTCCCTCCCAACAAGTTCCAATTTCCGCCCCACAAGTGCCACCTCCTGCCCCACATCATCCACCTCCCACCCCACAAGTGCCACCTCCCGCCCCACAAGTGCCACCTCCTGCCCCACAAGTGCCACCTCCTGCCCCACATCGTCCACCTCCCACCCAACAATGCCACCACCTGCCCCATAAGTGCCAATTTCTGCCCCACAAGTGCCAGCTCATTCCCCTGAAGTGCCACATTTGTCCACACCACTGCCTCCTCCCCCCCAAATAATCCACCTCCTGCCCCACAAGTGTCACTGACTGACCAACTTCCTCCTCCTGCCCCACAAGTGCCAGCTCCTGCCCCACAAGTGCCAGCTCCTGCCCCACAAGTGCCACTTCCTGCCCCACAAGTACCTCTTCCCTCCCAACAAGTTCCAATTTCCGCCCAACAAGTACCACCTCCTTCTGCACAAGTTCCACCTCCTGCCCTACAACTTCCACCTCCTGGCCCACAAGTGCCACCTCCCGCCCTACAACTGCCAAACCCTGCCCCAAAACTTCCACCTCCTGCCCAACAATTTCCAACTCGTGCCCCACAATTGCCACCTCCTGCCACACAAATGCCACCTTCTGCCTCAAAATGCCACCTCCTGCCCAACAACTCCAACCTCCCGCCCCACAAGTACCACCTCCTCCTCCACAAGTTCCACCTCCTGCCCCATAAGTTCCACCTTACGCCCCACAAGTGCCATCTCCTGCCCCAAAAGCTCAATTTCCTGCCCCATCAGTGCCACCTCCCGCACCACAAGTGCCACCTCCTGCCCCATAAGTGCCAATTTCTGCCCCACAAGTGCCACTTCCCGCCTTACAAATGCCACCTCCTGCCCCACAACTTTCACCTCCTGCCCCACAAGTGCAACCTCCCTGCCCACGAGTGACACAATCTGCCCAAGTGCCACCTCCTGCCTCACAACTTCCACCTCCCGCCCCACAAGTGCTACCTCCAGTCACTCAACTTCCACCTCCCGCCCCGCAAGTTCCAACTCCTCCCCACAAGTGCCACCTCTAGCCCCACAAACTCCACCTCCCACGCACAAGTGCCACCTTCCGCCCCGCAAGTGCCACCTCACACCCCAACAGTGTCAACTTCCGCCTCACAAGTGCCACCTCACGCCCCACAACTTTCACATCCCGCCCCACAAGTGCCACCACCTGACCCACAAGTGCCACCACCTGACCCACTAATGCAACTACCTGCCCCACAAGTGCCAACTCGTGCCCCACAACTGCCACCTCCTGCCCTACAAGTGCCACCTCAGGCCCCACAAGTGCCCCCTCCCGCTCCACAAGTGCCACGTCCTTCCCCACAAGTGCCACCTCCCGCCCAACAAGTGTCAACTCCTGCCCCACATCATCCACCAACCGCCCTACAAGTGTCACCTCCTGCCCCACAACTTCCATCTCCCACTCCACAAGTGCCACCTACTGCACAACAAATACCATCTCCTGCCCCATAAGTGCCACCTCCTGCCCCACAACCGCTACCTCCTGCCTCATATCATTCACCTCCCGCCCCACAATTTCCACCTCCTGCTCAACTAGTGCCACGTGCTGCCCCACAAGTTCCATTTCCCGCCCCACAAGTGCCGCCTCCAGCCACACAAGTGCTAAATCGTGCCGCACAACTTCCACCTCCCGCCCCACAACTGCCACCTCCCGCCTTAAAAGTGCCACCTCCCGACCCACAAGTGCCACCTCCTGCCCCACAAGTGCTACCTACTTCCCCACAAGTGCCACCTCCTGCCACACATCATCCACCTCCTGCCTCACAAATGCCTCCTCCTGACCCACAATTGCCACCTGCCGCCCCACAACTTCCACCTCACGCCCCACAAGTGCCACCTCCCGCCCCAGAAGTGCCACAACCTGCCCCACAAATCCAACTCCTGACCCACAAGTGCCACCTCCCGCACCACAAGTTCCACCTCCCGCACCACAAGTGCCACCTCCTGCCCCACAAGTGCCACCTCCCGACCCACATGTGCCAACTTCTGCCCCACAAGTGCCACTTCCTGCCGCACAAGTGATACCTCCAGCCCCACAACTGCGACCACCCGCCCCACAACTTCCACCTCCCGCCTCACAAGTGCAAACTCCAGGCCCACAAGTGCCACCTCCAGTTCCACAAGAATTAACTCCTGCCCCACAAGTGCCACCTCCTGCCCCACAAGTGCCACCTCCCACCCCACAAGTGCCACGTCCTTCCCAATTGCCACGTCCTGTCCCACAAGTGCCACCTCCTGCCGTACAAGTGCCACCCTCTGCCCAACAATTGCCAATTCTTGCCCCACAATTGCCAATTCTTGCCCCACAACTTCCACCTCCCGCCCCACAAGTGCCACCTCCTGTCTCACAAGTGCAACCTCCCGCCCCACAACTTCCACAACCTGCCCCACAAGTGCCACCTCCCGTCACTCAACTTCCAACTCCCGCCCCACAAGTGCCACCTCCCGCCCTACAACTTCCACCTCCCACACCACAACTTCCACCTCCTGCCTCACAAGTTCCACATCCCGCCCCACAACTTCCAACTCCTGGCCCACAAGTGCGATCTCCTGCCCCACCATTACCACCTCCTGCCCCACAATTTCCACCTCCTGCCCCACAAGTGCCACAACCTGCTCCACAATTTCAATGTCCTGCCTTACAAGTGCCACATTCTGCCCCACAAGTGTAGGCTCCTGCTCCACAAGTGCCACCTCCTGAACCACAACCTCAACCTCTGGCCCCACAAGTCCCACCTCCCGCCCCACAAGTGCCACATCCCGCCCCACAAGTGCCACCACCCGCCCCACAAGTGCCAACTTCTGTTCCACAACTTCCACCTCCTGCCCCACAAGTGCCACCTCCTGCCCCACAAGTGCCAATTCCTGCCCCACAAGTGCCACCTCCCGTCACTCAACTTCCAACTCCCGCCCCACAAGTGCCACCTCCCACCCTACAACTTCCACCTCCCGCACCACAACTTCCACCTCCTGCATCACAACTTCCACATCCCGCCCCACATGTACCACCTCCTGCCCTACAAGTGCCACCTCCTGCATCACAACTTCCACCTCCCGCCCCACATGTACCACCACCAGCATCACAACTTCCACCACCTCCCCACAAGTGCCACCTCCCGCCCCACAAGCGCCACCTCCCTCTCCACAAACTCCACCTCCCACGCACAAGTGCCACATCCTGCCCCACAAGTGCCACCTCATGCCTCACAAGTGCCACCCCCCCCACAAGTGCCACCTCCCACCCCACAAGTGCCACCTCCCACCCCACAAGTGCCACATCCTGCCCCACAAGTGTCACCTCCTGCCCACAAGTGCCACCTTCCGCCCTACAAGTGCCACCTCACACCCAAACAGTGTCAACTTCCGCCCCACAAGTGCCACATCACGCCCCACAACTTCCACATCCCGCCCCACAAGTGCCACCACCTGACCCAAAAGTGCCACCACCTGACCCACTAATGCAACTACCTGCCCCACAAGTGCCAACTCGTGCCCCACAAGTGCCAACTCCTGCCCCACAAGTTCTACCTCCTGCCTTACAAGTGCCACCCCCTGAAACACAACTTCCACATCCCTCCCCACAAATGCCACCTCCTGCCCTACAAGTGCCACCTCAGGCCCCACAAGTGCCCCCTCCCGCTCCACAAGTGCCACGTCCTGCCCCACAAGTGCCATCTCCCGCCCCACAACGGCCAAAATTTTGCCACGCAACATCCACCTCCTGCCCCACATCATCCACCTCCCACCCCACAAGTGCCACCTCCTGTGGCACAAGTGCCAATTCCAGCCCTAAAAGTGCCAGCTCATGCTTCACAATTGCCAGCTCCTGCCCCACATCATCCACCTCCTGCCCCACAAGTGCCACCTCCTATCCCACATGTGCCAACTCCTGCCCCACAAGTGCCATTTCCTGCACCACATTTGCCACCTCCTTCCCCACAAGTGCCACCTCCCACCCCACAAGTTTAACCTCCAGACACACAAGTACCATCTCCCGCCCCACAAGTGCCATCTCCTGCCCCACAAGTGCCATCTCCTGCCCCACAAGTGCCATCTCCTGACGTGCATCTTCCACCTCCTGCTCCACAATTGCCATCTCCTGCCCCACAAGTGCCACCTCCCGCCACACAAGTGCCACCTCCCGCCCCCTATAGCCACCTCCTGCCCCACAAGTTACACGTCTTGCCCCACAAGTTCCACCTCTTGCCCCACAACGTCGACCCCCGCCCCACATGTGCCACCACCTGACCCACAAGTGCCAACTCCTGCCCCACAAGTGCCATTTCCTGCACCACATTTGCCGCGTCCTGCCCCACAAGTGCCGGCTCCTGCCCCACAAGTAATACCTCTCGCCCCACAACCTCAACCTCCAGCCACACAAGTGCCACCTCCCGCCCCACTACTTCCACGTCACACCCCAAATCTTCTTACCTTCCACCCCACAAGTGCCACCTCCTGCCCCAAACCTTCAACCTACTGCCCCACAACTGCCACTTCCCACCCAGCAATTGCCACCCCCCGCCCCACAAGTGCCTCCTCCCACCCCACAAGTGCCAACCCTTACCCCACAAGTGCCAAGTCCTGCCCCACATCATCCACCAACCGCCCCACAAGTGTCACCTCCTGCACCACAAGTGCCACCTCCCGCCCCACAACTTCCAGCTCCCGCCCCAATAGTGCCAGCTCCCGGCCCACAAGTGCCACCTCCTGCCCCACAACTTCCATCTCCCACTCCACAAGTGCCACCTACTGCACAACAAATACCATCTCCTGCCCCATAAGTGCCACCTCCTGCCCCACAACCGCTACCTCCTGCCTCATATCATTCACCTCCCGCCCCACAATTTCCACCTCCTGCTCAACTAGTGCCACGTGCTGCCCCACAAGTTCCATTTCCCGCCCCACAAGTGCCACCTCCCGCCCCACAAGTGCTAAATCGTGCCGCACAACTTCCACCTCCCGCCCCACAACTGCCACCTCCCGCCTTAAAAGTGCCACCTCCCGACCCACAAGTGCCTCCTCCTGTCCCACAGTTGTCACCTCCCGCTCCACAAGTTACACCTCACCCCCCACAAGTTCTACCACCCACCCCACAAGTGCCACCTGCAGCCCCAGAAGTGTCAAATCCTGCCACACAACTTCCACATCCAGCCCCACAAGTGCCACCTCTAACCCCACAACTTCCACTTCCCGCCCAACAACAGCCTCCTCCTGCCCCACAAGTGCCTCCTCCTGCCCCACAAGTGCCACCTCCTGCCCCACAAGTGCCACCTCCTGCCCCACAAGTGCCACCTCCTGCCCCACAAGTGCCACCTCCTGCCCCACATCATCCACCTCCTGCCTCACAAATGCCTCCTCCTGACCCACAATTCCCACCTGCCGCCCCACAACTTCCACCTCTTGCCCCACATGTGCCACCTCCCGACCCAAATGTGCCAACTTCCCGACCCACAAGTGCCAGCTCCTGCCCCTCAAGTGTCACCTCTTCCCCACAAGTGCCACCTTCTGCTCCACAAGTGCCACTTCCTGCCGCACAAGTGATACCTCCAGCCCCACAATTGCCACCTCCTGCCCCACAACTTCCATCTCCCACTCCACAAGTGCCACCTACTGCACAACAAATACCATCTCCTGCCCCATAAGTGCCACCTCCTGCCCCACAACCGCTACCTCCTGCCTCATATCATTCACCTCCCGCCCCACAATTTCCACCTCCTGCTCAACTAGTGCCACGTGCTGCCCCACAAGTTCCATTTCCCGCCCCACAAGTTCCATTTCCCGCCCCACAAGTGCTAAATCGTGCCGCACAACTTCCACCTCCCGCCCCACAACTGCCACCTCCCGCCTTAAAAGTGCCACCTCCCGACCCACAAGTGCCTCCTCCTGTCCCACAGTAGTCACCTCCCGCTCCACAAGTTACACCTCACCCCCCACAAGTTCTACCACCCACCCCACAAGTGCCACCTGCAGCCCCAGAAGTGTCAAATCCTGCCACACAACTTCCACATCCAGCCCCACAAGTGCCACCTCCCACCCCACAACTTTCACTTCCCGCCCAACAACAGCCTCCTCCTGCCCCACAAGTGCCTCCTCCTGCCACACAAGTGCCACCTCCTGCCCCACAAGTGCCACTTCCTGCCCCACAAGTGCTACCTACTTCCCCACAAGTGCCACCTCCTGCCGCACAAGTGCCACCTCCTGCCCCACATCATCCACCTCCTGCCTCACAAATGCCTCCTCCTGACCCACAATTGCCACCTGCCGCCCCACAACTTCCACCTCCTGCCCCACAAGTGCCACCTTCTGCCCCACAAGTGCCACCTCCTGCCCTTCAAGAGCCACTTCTTGCCCCACAAGTAACATTTCCTGCCCCACAAGTGCCAACCCCTGCCCAACAAGTGCTATGACCCAGCCCACAAGTGCCAACTCCTGCCCCACTAGTGCCACCTCCCGCCCCACAAGTGCCACCACCCTCCCCACAACTTCAACCTCCTTCCCCAAAACATCCACCTCCCGCCCCACAGGTGTCATCATCTGCCCCACAACTGCCACATCCCGCCCCACAAGTGCCACCTCCTGCCCCACAAGTGCCACCTCCCGCCCCTCAAGTGCCACACACTGCCCCACAAGTGCCGCCCCCAGCCCCGCAACTGCCACCCCTTGCCCCACAATTTCCACCTCCCACCCCACAATTTTTACCTCCCGCCCCACAAGTGCCATCTCCTGCCCCACAGGTGCCACCTACTGTTCCACATCATCCACCTCCTTCCCCACATCATCCACCTCCTGTTCCACAAATGTCACCTCCTGACCCACAACTTCCACCTCCTGCCCCACATAATCCACGTCCTGCTCCAAAATTGCCACCTCCTGCCCCACAAGTGCCACCTCCCACCCAACAAGTGCCACCTCCAGCCCCACCAGTTCCACCGCCCGCCCCACAAGTACCACCTCCTGACCCACAAGTGCCACTACGTGACCCACAATTGCCACCTCCCGTCTCACAATTGCAACTCTCGCCCAACAAGTGCCACCTCCTGCCCCACAATTGCCACCACCCCCCCAACAAGTGCCACCTCCCGCCCCACAAGTACCACATCCCACCCCACAAGTGCAACCTCCTGCCCCACAAGTGCCAACTCCTGCCCCACAACATCCACCTCACGCTCCAAAAGTGCCACCTCCTGCCCCACAAGTGCTACTTCCTGCCTTACAAGTGCCACTTCCCGCTGCACAAGTGACACCTCCAGCCCCACAGCTGCCACAACCCGCCCCACAACTTCCACATCCCGCCTCACAACTGCAAGCTCCTGCCCCACAATTGCCACCTCCTACCACACAAGTGCCAACTCCTGCCCCACAAGTGCCACCTCATGTCCCTCAATTTTCACCTTATGCCCCAAAAGTGCCACCACCCGCCCAACAAGTGCAACATCTCGCCCCACTAGTGCCACGTCCCGGCCCAAAATTGCTACCTCCTGCCCCACATCATCCACCTCCTGTTCCACAAATGTCACCTCCTGACCCACAACTTCCACCTCCTGCCCCACAAGTGCCACCTTCTGCCTCACAAGTGCCACATCCCACCACACAATTTCCACCTCTTGTTACACAAGTCCCACCTCCCGCCCAACAACAGCCTCCTCCTGCCCCACAAGTGCCTCCTCCTGCCCCACAAGTGCCCGATCCTGCCCCAGAAGTACCACCACCTGACCCACAAGTGCCAGCTCCTGCCCCACAAGTGCCAGCTCCTGCCCCACAAGTGCCAGCTCCTGCCCCACAAGTGCCAGCTCCTGCCCCACAAGTGCCAGCTCCTGCCCCACAAATTCCAACTCCTGCCCCACAAGTGCCACCTCCCACCCCACAAATGCCAAATCCTGCAATGCAACTTCCACCTCCTGCTCCACAAGTGCCATCTCCTGCCCCACATCGTCCACCTCCCACCCAACAAGTGCCACCTCCTGCCCCACAACGACCACCTCCTGCCCCACAAATGCCAGTTCATGCCCCACAAGTGCCAGTTCATGCCCCACATCATCCACCTTCTGCCCCACAAGTGCCACCTTCTGCCCCACAAGGGCCACCTCCTGCCCCACAAGGGCCACCTCCTACCCCACATCATCCACCCCCTGCACCACAAATGCCAGCTCATTCCCCTGAAGTGCCAGCTCTTGCCCCACAAGTGCCAGCTCCTGCCCGACAAGAGCCACTTCCTGCCCCACAAATACCTCTTCCCTCCCAACAAGTTCCAATTTCCGCCCCACAAGTGCCACCTCCTGCCCCAAGTGCAACCTCCTGCCCCACAAATGCCAACTTTCTCCCCACAAGTGCCACCTCCTGCCCCACAAATGCCACCTTTCGCCCCACAAATGCCACCTCCCGCTCCACAACTTCCACCTCCTGCCCCACAAGTGCCACCTCCTGCCCCACAAGTGTCAACTCATGCTCCACAAATGCCACCTCCTGCTCCACAAGTTCCACCTCTTGCCCCACAAGTGCCAAATACTTCCCCACAACTTCCACCTTCTGCCCCACTAGTGCCAACTCCAATTCCACAAGTGCCACCTCCAGCCCTACAACTGCCACTTCCAGCCCCACAAGTGCCACCTCCCGCCCAACAACTTCAACATCCCACCACACAAGTGCCAACTCCTGCCCCACAAGTGCCATATCTCGCCAGACAATTTACAGTTCCTGCCCCACAAGTGCTACATCCTGCACCACAACTTCAACCTCCTGCCCAACAAGTGCCACGTTCTGCCCCACAAGTGCCAATTCCTGCCCCACATGTGCCAGCTCATGCTTCACAAGTGCCAGCTCCTGCACCACATCATCCACTTCCTGCCCACAAGTGCCAATTCCTGCCCCACAAGTGCCAGTTCATGCCCCACAAGTGCCAC
Source organism: Coturnix japonica (assembly GCF_054131305.1). NCBI lineage: Eukaryota > Metazoa > Chordata > Aves > Galliformes > Phasianidae > Coturnix > Coturnix japonica. The sequence continues at coordinate 2,387,408 of NC_140683.1, forward strand.
ATTCTGCCCCACAAGTTTCAATTCCTGCCCCACAAGTGCCACCTCCTTCCCCACAAGTGCCACCTCCCGACCAACAAATGTCACCTCCCGCCAAACAACTGACACTTCCTGCCCCACAAGTGCCACCTCCTGCCCTACAAGTGCCACCTCCCGCTAAACAACTGACACCTCCTGCCCAACAAGTGCCACCTCCTGCCCTACAAGTGCCACCTCCCGCTAAACAACTGACACCTCCTGCCCCACAAGTGTCACCTCCTGCCCAACAAGTTCCACCTCTTGACCTACAAGTGCCACCTCCTGCCCCATAAGTTTCACCTCTCGCCCAACAAATGCCACCACCTCCCCCAAAAGCGTCACCTTCTGCCCCACAAGTGCCACCTCCTCCCCCACAAGTGCCACCTCCCGCCCCACAAGTGCCACCTCCTGCCCCACAAGTGCCATATCTCGCCAGACAATTTACAGCTCCTGCCCCACAAGTGCTACATCCTGCACCACAACTTCAACATCCTGCCCAACAAGTGCCACGTTCTGCCCCACAAGTGTAGGCTCCTGCCCCACAAGTGCCAATTCCTGCCCCACATGTGCCAGCTCATGCTTCACAAGTGCCAGCTCCTGCACCACATCATCCACTTCCTGCCCACAAGTGCCAGTTCATGCCCCACAAGTGCCAGCTCCTGCCCCACAAGAGCCACTTCCTTCACCATAGGTACCCCATCCCACCCCACAAGTTTCAATTCCTGCCATACAAGTGCCACCTCCTTCCCCACAAGTGCCACCTCCTTCCCCACAAGTGCCACCTCCTGCCCAACAAGTGCCAGTTCATGCCCCACAAGTGCAAGGTCGTGTCCCACATCATCCATCTTCTGCACCACAAGTGCCACCTCCTGCCCCACAACGACCACCTCCTGCCCCACATCATCCACCCCCTGCCCCACAAGTGCCACCTCCTGCCCCACAACAACCATCCCCTGCACCACAAGTGCCAATTCCTGCCCCACAAGTGCCACATTTTGCCACACCACTGCCACCTCCCCCCCAAAATAATCCACCTCCTGCCCCACAAGTGTCACTGACCGCCCAACTTCCACCTCCTGACCCACAAGTGCAACCTCCTGCCCCACAAGTGCCAGATCCTGCCCCACATGTTCCACCTACCACCCCAAAAATTCCAACTCCTGCCCCACAAGTGCCAGCTCCTGCCCGACAAGAGCCACTTCCTGCCCCACAAGTACCTCTTCCCTCCCAACAAGTTCCAATTTCCGCCCCACAAGTGCCACCTCCTGCCCCACAAGTGCAACCTCCTGCCCCACAAATGCCACCTTTCGCCCCACAAGTGCCACCTCCTGCCCCACAAGTGCAACCTCCTGCCCCACAAGTGTCACCTTTCGCCCCACAAATGCCACCTCCCACTCCACAACTTCCACCTCCTGCCCCACAACTTTCACCTCCCGACCCACAAGTGCCACCTCACGCCCAACATCTACCACCTCCCACCCCACAAGTGCCACCTCCCACCCTACAACTTCCATCTCCTGGCCCACAAGTGCCACCTCCTGCCTCAAAAGAGCCACCTCCTGCCCCACAACTTCCACGTAACGCCCCATAAGTTCCACCTCCCGCCCAACAAGTGCCACCTCTCGTCCCACAAGGACCACCTCCTGCCCCTCAAGTTCCACCTCTTGCCCCACAAGTGCCAACTCCTGCCCCACAAGTGCCATTTCTTGCCCCACAAGTGCCACCTCCTGCCCCACAAGTGCCATTTCCTACCCCACAACTTCCACCTCCCACCCTACAAGTGCCAATTCCTGCCCCACAAGTGCCAGCTCATGCTTCACAAGTGCCAGCTCATGCTTCTCAAGTGCCAGCTCCTGCCCCTCATCATCCACCTCCTGCCCCACAAGTGCCACTTCCTGCCAAACAAGTGTTACCTCCCGCCCCAAAAGTGCCACTTCCTGCCCCTCTACCGCCACCTCCTGCCCCAGAAGTTCCACTTCCTGCACCACAAGTTACACCTACAGCCCCACAATTTCCACCTCCTGTTTTACAAGTTCCACTTCCGCCCCACAAGTGCCACCTCCTGCCCAACAAGTGCCAGTTCATGCCCCACAAGTGCAAGGTCCTGTCCTTCAACTTCCACCTCCTGCCCCACAACTTCCACCTCCTGCCCCACAACGACCACCTCCTGCCCCACAACGACCACCTCCTGCCCCACAACGACCACCTCCTGCCCTACAAGTGCCAGCTCATTCCCCTGAAGTGCCAGCTCCTGCCCCACAAGTGACACATTTTGTTGCACCACTGCCACCTCCCCCCCCAAATAATCCACCTCCTGCCTTACAAGTGTCACTGACCGCCCAACTTCCTCCTCCTGACACACAAGTGCAACCTCCTGCCCCACAAGTGCCAGCTCCTGCCCGACAAGAGCCACTTCCTGCCCCACAAGTACCTCTTCCCTCCCAACAAGTTCCAATTTCCGCCCCACAACTTCCACCTCCTGCCCCACAACTTCCACCTCCCGCCCCACAATTGCCATTTCCTGCCCCATAAGTGCCACCTCCCGCCCAACAATTGTGGCCACATGACAAACAAGTTCCACTTCCGCCCCACAAGTGCCACCTCCTGCCCAACAAGTGCCATTTCTTACCCCACAGGTTCCAAATCCTACCCCACTGGTGCCATTTCCTGCCCCACAAGTGCCATTTCCCCCCCCACATGTGCCAACTCCTGCCTTACAAGTTTCATCTACCACCCCACAAATTCCACCTCCCACCCCACAAGTTCCACCTCCTGCCCCAAAAGTGCCAATTCCTGCTTCACAAGTGCCAGCTCATGCTTCACAAATGCCAGCTCATGCCCCACATCATCAACTTCCTGCCCCACAAGTGCCACCTCTAACCCCACAAAGACAGCCCCCTGCCCCACATCATCCACCTCCTGCCCCACAAGTGCCAATTCCTGCCCCACAAGTGCCAGCTCATGCCCCAGAAGTGCCACCTCCTGCTCCACAAGTGCCACCTCCTGCCCCACATCGTCCACCTCCCACCCAACAATGCCAATTCCTGCCCCACAAGTGCCAATTCCTGCCCCACATGTGCCAGCTCATGCTTCACAAGTGCCAGCTCCTGCACTACATCATGCTCTTCCTGCTCACAAGTGCCACCTCCTGACCGACAAAGACATCCTCCTGCCCCATAAGTGCCAATTTCTGCCCCAAAAGTGCCAGCTCATTCCCCTGAAGTGCCACATTTGTCCACACCACTGCCTCCTCCCCCCCAAATAATCCACCTCCTGCCCCACAAGTGTCACTGACTGACCAACTTCCTCCTCCTGCCCCACAAGTGCAACCTCCTGCCCCACAAGTGCCAGCTCCTGCCCCACAAGAGCCACTTCCTGCCCCACAAGAGCCACTTCCCTCCCAACAAGTTCCAATTTCCGCCCAACAAGTACCACCTCCTTCTGCACAAGTTCCACCTCCTGCCCTAAAAGCTCCATTTCCTGCCCCACAAGTGCCACCTCCTGCCCTACAACTTCCACCTCCTGGCCCACAAGTGCCACCTCCCGCCCTACAACTGCCAAACCCTGCCCCAGAACTTCCACCTCCTGCCCAACAATTTCCAACTCGTGCCCCACAATTGCCACCTCCTGCCACACAAATGCCACCTTCTGCCTCAAAATGCCACCTCCTGCCCAACAACTCCAACCTCCCGCCCCACAAGTACCACCTCCTGCTCCACAAGTTCCACCTCCTGCCCCATAAGTTCCACCTTACGCCCCACAAGTGCCATCTCCTGCCCCAAAAGCTCAATTTCCTGCCCCATCAGTGCCACCTCCTGCACCACAAGTGCCACCTCCTGCCCCATAAGTGCCAATTTCTGCCCCACAAGTGCCACTTCCCGCCTTACAAATTCCACCTCCTGCCCCACAAATTCCACCTCCCACCCCACATGTTCCACCTCCTGCCCCAAAAGTGCCAATTCCTGCTTCACAAGTGCCAGCTCATGCTTCACAAATGCCAGCTCCAGCCCCACATCATCAACTTCCTGCCCCACAAGTGCAACCTCTAACCCCACAAAGACAGCCTCCTGCCCCACATCATCCACCTCCTGCCCCACAAGTGCCAATTCCTGCCCCACAAGTGCCAGCTCATGCCCCACAACTTCCACCTCTTGCCCCACAACTTCCACCTCTTGCCCCACAAAGACCACCTCCTGCCCCACATCATCCACCTCCTCCCCCACAAGTGACAATACCTGTTCCACAAGTGCCACCTCCCGCCCCACAACTTCAACATCCCGCCACACAAGTGCCGACTCCTGGCAACGTGTGCCACATCCTGCCCCACAAGTGCCAGCTCCTGCCCCACATGTTCCACCTACCATCCCACAAATTCCACCTCATGCCCCACAAGTGCCAACTCCCAACCCACAAATGCCAAATCCTGCAATGCAACTTCCACCTCCTGCTCCACAAGTGCCACCTCCTGCCCCATAAGTGCCAATTTCTGCCCCACAAGTGCCACTACCCGCCTTACAAATGTCACCTCCTGCCCCACAAGTGCCACCTCCCGCCCCACAACTTCCACCCCCTCCCCTCAAGTTACATCTCCTGCCCCACAAGTGCCAACACCTGACCCACAAGTGCCACCTCCTGCCCCACAAGTGCCACCTCCCGCCCCACAACTGCCACCCCCTCCCCTCATGTTACATCTCCTGCCCCACAACTTTACATTCCGCCCCACAATTTCCACCTCCTGTCTTACAAGTTCCACTTCCTGCCCCACAAGTGCCAGCTCAGGCTTCACAAGTGCCAGCTCCTGCACCACATCATCCACTTCCCGCCCCACAAGTGCCACCTCCTGCCCAACAATTGCCATTTCTTACCCCACAGTTTCCAACTCCTGCCCCACAGGTGCCATTTCCTGCCTCACAAGTGCCACCTCCTGTCCCACATGTGCCAACTCCTGCCCCACAAGTGCCATTTCCTGCCCCACAACTTCCACCTCCCGCCCCAGAAGTGCCAGTTCCTGTCCCACAAGTGCCACCTACCACGCCACAAATTCCACCTCCTGCCCCACAAGTTCCACCTCCTGCCCCACAACGACCACCCCCTGCACCACAAGTGCCAATTCCTGCCCTACAAGTGCCAGCTCATTCCCCTGAAGTGCCAGCTCCTGCCCCACAAGTGCCACATTTTGCCGCACCACTGCCACCTCCCCCCCCAAATAATCCACCTCCTGCCCCACAAGTGTCACTGACCGCCCAACTTCCTCCTCCTGACACACAAGTGCAACCTCCTGCCCCACAAGTGCCAGCTCCTGCCCGACAAGAGCCACTTCCTGCCCCACAAGTACCTCTTCCCTCCCAACAAGTTCCAATTTCCGCCTCACAAGTGCCACCTCCTGCCCCACAAGTGTCACTGACCGCCCAACTTCCTCCTCCTGACCCACAAGTGCAACCTCCTGCCCCACAACTTCAACATCCCGCCACACAAGTGCCGACTCCTGCCCAACGTGTGCCACATCCTGCCCCACAAGTGCCAACTCCTGCCCCACATCGTCCACCTCCCACCCAACAAGTGCCACCTCCTGCCCCACAAGTGCCAATTCCTGCCCCACATGTGCCAGCTCATGCCCCACAAGTGCCAGGTCCTGTCCCACATCATCCACCTACTGTCCCACAAGTGCCACCTCCTGCCCCACAACGACCACCTCCTGCCCCACATCATCCACCCCCTGCACCACAAGTGCCAATTCATGCCCTACAAGTGCCAGCTCACTCCCCTGAAGTGCCAGCTCCTGCCCCACAAGTGCCACCTCCTGTCCCACATGTGCTAACTCCTGCCCCACAAGTGCCATTTTCTGCCCCACAACTTCTACCTCACGGCCCACAAGAGCCAGTTCGAGCCCCACAAATGCCACCTCCCGCCCCACAACTTCAACATCCCGCCACACAAGTGCCACCTCCTGCCCCACAAGTGCCAAATCCTGTTCTGCAACTTCCGACTCCTGCTCCACAAGTTCCACCTCCTGCCCCACATCATCTACCTCCCCCCCCACAGGTGCCACCTCCTGCCCCACATCATCCACCTCCTCCCCCAAAAGTGACAATACCTGTTCCACAAATGCCACCTCCCGCCCCACAACTTCAACATCCCGCCACACAAGTGCCGACTCCTGGCAACGTGTGCCACATCCTGCCCCACAAGTGCCAGCTCCTGCCCCACATGTTCCACCTACCATCCCACAAATTCCACCTCATGCCCCACAAGTGCCAACTCCCAACCCACAAATGCCAAATCCTGCAATGCAACTTCCACCTCCTGCTCCACAAGTGCCACCTCCTGCCCCACATCGTCCACCTCCCACCCAACAAGTGCCACCACCTGCCCCACAAGTGCCAATTCCTGCCCCACATGTGCCAGCTCATGCTTCACAAGTGCCAGCTCCTGCACTACGTCATCCACTTCCTGCTCACAAGTGCCACCTCCTGACCGACAAAGACATCCTCCTGCCCCATAAGTGCCAATTTCTGCCCCACAAGCGCCAGCTCATTCCCCTGAAGTGCCACATTTGTCCACACCACTGCCTCCTCCCCCCAAATAATCCACCTCCTGCCCCACAAGTGTCACTGACTGACCAACTTCCTCCTCCTGCCCCACAAGTGCCAGCTCCTGCCCGACAAGAGCCACTTCATGCCCCACAAGTACCTCTTCCCTCCCAACAAGTTCCAATTTCCACCCCACAAGTGCCACCTCCTGCCCCACAAGTGCAACCTCCTGCCCCACATCGTCCACCTCCCACCCAACAAGTGCCACCTCCTGCCCCACAAGTGCCACCACCTGCCCCACAAGTGCCACATTTGTCCACACTACTGCCACCTCCCCCCCCAAATAATCCACCTCCTGCCCCACAAGTGTCACTGACTGACCAACTTCCTCCTCCTGACCCACAAGTGCCAGCTCCTGCCCCACAAGAGCCACTTCCTGCCCCACAAGAGCCACTTCCCTCCCAACAAGTTCCAATTTCCACCCCACAAGTGCCACCTCCTGCCCCACAAGTGCAACCTCCTGCCCCACAAGTGCAACCTCCTGCCCCACATCTTCCACCTCCCACCCAACAAGTGCCAGTTCATGCCCCACAAGTGCCAGCTCCTGCCCCACAAGTGCCACATCCTGCCCCACAAGAGCCACTTCCTTCACCACAGGTACCCCATCCCACCCCACAAGTTTCAATTCCTGCCATACAAGTGCCACCTCCTTCCCCACAGGTGCCACCTCCTGCCCCACAATTGCCACCTCCTGCCCCACAAGTGCCACCTCCCGCCCAACAATTGTGGCCACATGACAAACAAGTTCCACTTCCGCCCCACAAGTGCCACCTCCTGCCCAACAAGTGCCATTTCTTACCCCACAGGTTCCAAATCCTACCCCACTGGTGCCATTTCCTGCCCCACAAGTGCCATTTCCCCCCCCACATGTGCCAACTCCTGCCTTACAAGTTTCACCTACCACCCCACAAATTCCACCTCCCACCCCACAAGTTCCACCTCCTGCCCCAAAAGTGCCAATTCCTGCTTCACAAGTGCCAGCTCATGCTTCACAAATGCCAGCTCATGCCCCACATCATCAACTTCCTGCCCCACAAGTGCCACCTCTAACCCCACAAAGACAGCCTCCTGCCCCACATCATCCACCTCCTCCCCCACAAGTGACAATACCTGTTAGACAAGTGCAACCTCCAGCCCCACAACTTCAACATCCCGCCACACAAGTGCCGACTCCTGGCAACGTGTGCCACATCCTGCCCCACAAGTGCCACCTCCTGACCCACAACATCAATCTCCAGCCCCACAAGAGCCGCCTCCTGCCCGACAAGTTACACCTGCTACAAGTTCCACAAGTGCCACCTCCCTGCTCACGAGTGCCACATCCCGCCCCACATGTACCACCTCCTGCATCACAACTTCCACCTCCCGCCCCACATGTACCACCTCCTGCATCACAACTTCCACCTCCCGCCCCATATGTACCACCTCCTGCATCACAACTTCCACCTCCCGCCCCACATGTACCACCTCCTGCATCACAACTTCCACCTCCCGCCCCACATGTACCACCTCCTGCATCACAACTTACAACTCCCACCCCAAGAATGCCACATCCTGCCCCACAAGTGCCACATCCTGCCCCACAAGTGCCACCCCCCCCCCACAAGTGCCACCTCCCGCCCCACAAGTTCCACCTCCCACGCACAAGTGCCACATCCTGCCCCACAAGTGCCACCTCCCACACACAAGTGCCACTACCTGCCCCACAAGTGCCAACTCGAGCCCCACAAGTGCCAACTCCTGCCCCACAAGTTCTATGTGCCTCTGTGGGGTCTCTTATGTGTATCTCTGGACCCAAATGTATTCCTATGGGTACCTATGGGTTTCAATGTGGTCCCTATGTGCCTCTATGGGGTCTCTTATGGGTCTCAGCAGTGTCCCTATGTGTCTCTATGGGTCTCACTGTCCCCCACTGTAATTCATTGGATCCCTATGTGTCCCAATGTCCCCCTATGGGTCACTATGTGTCCCTATGTGTCCCAATGTCCCCTCTATGGGTTTCTATGTGCCACTATGGGGTCTCTATGGGGTCTCTATGGGGTCTCATGGATATCTCTGGGCTCAAATGTCTTCTTATGGGTGACTATGGGTTTCAATGCAGTCCCTATGTGCTTCTATGGGGTCTCTTATGGGTCTCACCGAGGTCCCTATGTGTCTCTGTGGGTCTCACTGTCCCCCACTGAAATCCATGGGGTCCCTATGTGTCCCAATGTCCCCCTATTGGTCCCAGTGTCAGCCTATGTGTCACAATGTGTCCCTATGTGTCCCAATGTCCCTCCTATGTGTTGCTAAGTGTCTCCATGGGGTCTCTTATGAGTATCTCTGGGCCAAAATATCTACCTATTGGTATCCATAGGTTACATTAGGTCCCTATGTGCCTCTATGGGGTCTCTTAAGGGTTACAGCGTCAGTGGTTACAATGTCACCCTATGGGTCACTATGTGTCCCTATGTGTCCCAATGTCCCCCCTATGGGTTGCTATGTGCCTCTATGGGTTCTCTATGGGGCTCTATGGGGTGCCTATGGAGCTCTATGGGGTTCTATGGGGCGTTCTGAGGTTTCTATGGGGTGTCTATGGAACGCTATGGTGTGTCTATGTGGCAAAATGAGTTTCTATGGGTGGCTATGGGAGCTCTATGGGGCACAATGGGTTGCCTACGGGGCTCTATGGGAGGTCTATGGGGCTCTATGGCGCGGCTATATGTCCTTATGTGGTGTCTATGTGGCACTATGTTGTGCTATGGGGTGCTGTGAGGCACTATGGGGTGCTATGGGGCTCTATGGAGCAGTATAGGGTGTCTATGGGTCCCTATGGGGTGCAATGGGGCGCTGTGGGGCACAAGGGAGTGTCTATGAGGCTCCATGGGCTGCTATGGGGCACTATGGAGTAGCTATGGGGTGATATGGGGTCTCTTTGGGCCCCTATGAGTCACTATGGGGTTCCTATGGGGCTCTATGGGGTATCTTTGTGTTCCTATGGGGCGCTATGGGTGACTATGGGGTCGCTATGGGTTTCTTTGAGGCACTATGGGTCTCAATGGGGTCTCTATGGGTCTCAATTTATCCTTATGGCTCCCAATGACTGTCTATGGGTCTCTATGTGTCCCTATGGGTCCCAGTGTCTCTCTATGGGTCCCAATGTCTTCCTCTGGATCTCTATGGGTCCCTAGGGGTCCCAGTGTCTCTCTATGTCCCCCTGTCTAGGTGGTAACTATACAGATGGTAACAAAGATGGTAACAAATGTACAGAGGTTCTAAGCGAGAGAGAAACTCACCAGTGGTGATGCCTTCGCTGAGGAAGCTGGGGCGGTCTTCACTGCAGAGCGATGTCCAAGAGATGCTGCCTCACAGAATCACAGAATTCTCAAGGTTGGAAAAGGGCTGCCAGCTTTTGTAGGAGAATAGCATGGGAGACAGTTGTGAAGGCTTTGCTGAAGTCCAAGTAGAGCACATCAACAGCCTTTCTTTCTTTCCTTCATCCATCAGATGGGTCACAGGATCGTAGAAGGAGATCAGATTGGTCAAGCAGGAGCTGCCCTTCACGAACCCATGCTGGCTAGGTCTGATCTCCTGCTCATCCCACACCTGCCGCATCTGTCATCTCCCTCAAGACAATTCGTTCCATTCCCTTCCCTGGCACCGAGGTCAGGCTAACAGGCCTGGAGTTGCCCGGATCCTCCTGACAACCTTGCTTGGAAATGGGAGTCACGTTGGCAAGCCTCCAGTCTTCTGGGACCTCACCCGGTAACAGGGAGCTCGGAAAGATAATGGAAAGCGGCTCGAGTGAGGGTCAGCCCTTAAATGAGGTCTCAGAGGAGGTGGAGTCGAGCTCCAGCCCTCCCGGGAGCACAGCTCCATTACTCTCACCTGTGCTCCCGCAGCTGACCCCACACTTGCCTCAGCTGATTAATCAGAGGTTCAGGCTGTGATTACCAATCTCCCATACAGCCCCTATGGGTCCCACTAATGAGTCACTATGTGTCCCAACGTCTCCCCTATGGGTTGCGATGTGCCTCTGTGGGGTCTCTTATGGGTATCTCTGGACCCAAATGTATTCCTATGGGTACCTATGGGTTTCAATGTGGTCCCTATGTGCCTCTATGGGGTCTCTATGGGTCTCAGCAGTGTCCCTATGTGTCTCTATGGGTCTCACTGTCCCCCACTGTAATCCATGGGATCCCTATGTGTCCCAATGTCCCCCTATGGGTCACTATGTGTCCCTATGTGTCCCAATGTCCCCCCTATGGGTTGCTATGTGCCACTATGGGGTCTCTATGTGGTCTCATGGATATCTCTGGGCCCAAATGTCTTCCTATGGGTATCTATGGGTTTCAATGCAGTCCCTATGTGCCTCTATGGGGTCTCTTATGGGTCTCAGCGAGGTCCCTATGTGTCTCTATGGGTCTCACTGTCCCCCACTGAAATCCATGGGGTCCCTATGTGTCCCAATATCCCCCTATTGGTCCCAGTGTCAGCCTATTGGTCACAATGTGTCCCTATGTTTCCCAATATCCCTCTTATGTGTTGCTAAGTGTCTCCATGGGGTCTCTTACGAGTATCTCTGGGCCAAAATATCTACCTATTGGTATCCATAGGTTACATTACGTCCCTATGTGCCTCTATGGGGTCTCTTAAGGGTTACAGCGGAGTCCCTATGTGTCTCTATGGGTCTCACTGTACCCCATTATGTTCCATGGGGTCCCTATGTGTCCCAATATACCCCTATGGGTCCCAGTGTCTCCCTATGGGTCACTATTTGTTCCTAAGTGCCGAATGTCGCCCCTATGTGTCCCAATGGCTCCCTTTGGGGTTTCTATGGGGACTCTTATTGGTATCTCTGGGCCCAAATGTCTTCCTATGTGTATCTATGGGTTTCAATGATGTCCCTATGTGCCTCTATGGGGTCTCTTATGGGTATCAGTGGAGCCCCTATGTTTGTCTACGGGTCTCACTGTTCCCCACTGTAATCCATGGGGTCCCTCTGTGTCCCAATGTCCACACTATGGGTTGCTATGTACCTGTATGGGGTCTCTATGTGGTCTCTTATGGGTATCTCTGGGCCCAAATGTCTTCCTATGGGTATCTATGGGTTTCAATGTGGTCCCTATGTGCTTCTATGGGTCTCACTGTCCCCCACCTTAATCCATGGGGTCTCTATGTGTCCCAATGTCCCCCTATGGGTCCCAGTGTCTCCCTATGGGTCACTATGTGTCCCTATGTGTCCCAATATCCCCCCTATGGGTAGCTATGTGCCTCTATGTGGTCTCTTATTTGTATCTATGGGCTTAAATGTCCTCCTATGGGTATCTATGGGTTTCAATGTGGTCCCTATGTGCCTCTATGGGGTCTCTTATGGGTCTCAGCAGAGTCTCTATGTGTCATTACGGGTATCACTGTCCCCCACTGTAATCCATGGTGTCCCTATGTGTCCCAATGTCACCCTATGGGTCACTATGTGTCCCTATGTGTCCCAATGTCCCCCCTATGGGTAGCTATGTGCCTCTATGGGGACTCTATGGGGACTCTTATGTGTATCTCTGGGCACAAATATCTTCCTATGGGTATCTATGGGTTTCAGAGTGGTCCCTGTGTGCCTCTATGGTGTCTCTTATGGGTCTCAGCGGGGTCCCTATCTGTCTCTATGGTTCTCACTGTCCCGCACTGTAATCCATGGGGTCCCTATGTGTCCTAATATCCTCATTTGCGTCCCAGTGTCTCCCTATGGATAAATAAGTGTCTCTGTGTATCACAATGTCCCCCCTATGGGTTGCTATGTGCCTCTATGGGGTCTTTATGGGGTCTCTTATAGGTATCTCTGGGCCCGAATGTCTACCTAATTGTCTCTATGTGTTTCAAAGTCGTCCTATGTGTCCCTATGGGTCTCAATGGCTCCTAATGTGTCCCTAGGATTCTGTATGAGGACTCTGTAGGTCCTAATGGGTCTCTATGTGTTCCTATGTGTATATATGGAGTCTCTATGTGGTTTCTATGGGTCTTGGTGTCCTTCTATGTGTCACTTTGGGCCTCTATGGGGTCTCCATGGGTTTCTATGGGGTCTCCATGTCTCTCTTTGGGTCCCTATTGGTCCCAATGGGTCCCTATGAGTCTCTATGATGTCTCCCTTTGTCCCCATATGGGTCCCAGTGTCTTTCTATGGGTCTCTATGGTACTCAGTGTGTCACTATGATGTTTCAATGGGTGTCTATGGAATTTCTATGGGTCCCAGTGTTCCCCTATGGGGTCTCTATGGGGTCCATATGTCTGTCTATGGGTCTCTATGGGTCCCAGTGTCCCCCTGTGTGTCCCAATGTCTCCCTATGGGTGTCTATGTGCATCTATGGGGTCTCTATGTTGTGTCTATGGGGTGCTATGGGTCTTTATGGGTCCCTATGGGTTTCTACGGGATGCTAAGGGTGTCTATGGTGCTCTATGGGGTAGTATGGGGTGTTGTGGACTGGCTATGGGGCACTGTAGGGTGCCTATGGGTCTCTATGGAGCATTATGGGGTGTCTATGGGGCTCTATGAGGTCTGTATGGGGATCAATGGGGCACTGTGTGTCGATGTGGGGCACTATGGGGTGGCTATTGGGTGCCTATTGGGCTCTATGGTGTTCTGAGGGTGGCTATGGGTTCTCTATGGGGCTCTATGGGGTTCTATCGGGCGTTCTGAGGTTTCTATGGAGTTTCTATGGGGCGCTATGGTGTGTCTATGGGGATCTAAGGGGCACTATGCATGGCTATTGTGTGTCTATGGGGCAAAATGAGTTTCTATGTGTGGCTATGGGATCTCTATGGGGCAAAATGGGTTGCCTATGGGGTTCTATGGGATGTCTATGGGGTTCTATGGGGTGTCTATGGGGCTCTATGGCGTTCTATGGGGTCTCTATGGGGCGGCTATAGGTCCTCATTTGGTGTCTATGAGGCACTATGTTGTGCTATCGAGTGCTCTGAGGCACTATTGGGTGCTATGGGCCTCTATGGAGCAGTACAGGGTGTCTATGGGTCCCTATGGGGTGCAATGAGGTGCTGTGGGGCACAAGGAATTGTCTATGAGGCTCCACGGGCACTGTGGAGTAGCTATGGGATGATTTGGGGTCTCTTTGTGCCCTTATGGGGAGCTATGGGTCACTATGTGGTGTCTATGGGGCTCAATGGGGTGGCTATGGAGTGCTGTAGGGTGGCTATGCGGTGCTTTGAGGTATCCTTGGGTTCCTCTGGGGCGCTATGGGTGACTATGGGGTGCTATGCGGAAGAATGGGTTCGCTATGGGGCACTATGGGGGGTCTATGGTGTGGTATGTGGTGCCTATTGGGCTCTATGGTGTTCAGTGGGTGGCTATGGGTTCTTTATGGGGATCTATGGGGTGTCTATGGAGCACTATGGGTTCCTATGGGGCTCTATGGGGCACTATGGGGTGTCTATGGGGCTCTCAGGGGTCTGCATGGGGTCTGTATGGGGTTTAGTGGGTCTCTATGGGGCTCTATGGGGTGTCTACAGGCACTATGGGGCGATATGGGGTGTCTATGTGATTCAATTGGGCTCTATGGTGTGGCTGTAGTGCCTTATGTGGTGTCTATGGGGCACTGTGGGCTGCTATGGGGTGCTGTGGGGAACTATGGGGTGTCTATGGGGCTCTATGGAGCAGTATAGGGTGTCTATGGGTCCCTATGGGGTGCAATGTGGTACTGTGGGGCACAATGGAGTGTCTATTAGGCTCCATGGGCTGCTATGGGGCACTATGGAGTAGCTATGGGGTGATATGGGGTCTCTTTGGGCCCCTATGGGTCACTATGGGGTTCCTATGGGGCTCTATGGGGTATCTTTGTGTTCCTATGGGGCGCTATGGGTGACTATGGGGTCGCTATGGGTTTCTTTGAGGCACTATGGGTCTCAATGGGGTCTCTATGGGTCTCAATTTATCCTTATGGCTCCCAATGACTGTCTATGGGTCTCTATGTGTCCCTATGGGTCCCAGTGTCTCTCTATGGGTCCCAATGTCTTCCTCTGGATCTCTATGGGTCCCTAGGGGTCCCAGTGTCTCTCTATGTCCCCCTGTCTAGGTGGTAACTATACAGATGGTAACAAAGATGGTAACAAATGTACAGAGGTTCTAAGCGAGAGAGAAACTCACCAGTGGTGATGCCTTCGCTGAGGAAGCTGGGGCGGTCTTCACTGCAGAGCGATGTCCAAGAGATGCTGCCTCACAGAATCACAGAATTCTCAAGGTTGGAAAAGGGCTGCCAGCTTTTGTAGGAGAATAGCATGGGAGACAGTTGTGAAGGCTTTGCTGAAGTCCAAGTAGAGCACATCAACAGCCTTTCTTTCTTTCCTTCATCCATCAGATGGGTCACAGGATCGTAGAAGGAGATCAGATTGGTCAAGCAGGAGCTGCCCTTCACGAACCCATGCTGGCTAGGTCTGATCTCCTGCTCATCCCACACCTGCCGCATCTGTCATCTCCCTCAAGACAATTCGTTCCATTCCCTTCCCTGGCACCGAGGTCAGGCTAACAGGCCTGGAGTTGCCCGGATCCTCCTGACAACCTTGCTTGGAAATGGGAGTCACGTTGGCAAGCCTCCAGTCTTCTGGGACCTCACCCGGTAACAGGGAGCTCGGAAAGATAATGGAAAGCGGCTCGAGTGAGGGTCAGCCCTTAAATGAGGTCTCAGAGGAGGTGGAGTCGAGCTCCAGCCCTCCCGGGAGCACAGCTCCATTACTCTCACCTGTGCTCCCGCAGCTGACCCCACACTTGCCTCAGCTGATTAATCAGAGGTTCAGGCTGTGATTACCAATCTCCCATACAGCCCCTATGGGTCCCAATATTTCCCTATGGGTCTCTGGGTGTCCCTATAGGACTCTATGGGGTTATTATGCCTCTAAATGGGTCCCTATATGTCTCTATGTCTCTCTATGGGGTCCCTCTATGTCCCAATGTCCCCACTATGGTTTGCTATGTGCCTCTATGGGGTCTCTATGGGGTCTTTTATGGGTAACTATCGTCCCAAATGTATTCCTAAGGGTATCTATGGGTTTCAATGTGGTCCCTATGTGCCTCTATGGGGTCTCTTATGGGTCTCAGCAAGGTCCCTATGTGTCTCTATGGGTCTCACTGTCCCCCACTGTAATCCATGTGGTCCCTATGTGTCCCAATGTCCCCCCTATGGGTTGCTATGTGCCTCAATGGGCTCTCTTATGGATAGCTCTGGGCCCAAATGTCTCCCTGTGGGTATCTATGGGTTACATTAGGTCCCTATGTGCCTCTATGGGGTCTCTTATGGGTCTCAGCGGGTTCCCTATGTGTCTCTATGGGTCTCACTGTCCCCCACTGTAATCCATGGGGTCCCTATGTGTCCCATTGTCCCCCTATGGGTTCCAGTGTCTCCTCATGGGTCACGGTGTGTCCCTATGTGTCCCTATGTCCCCCCTATGGGTTGCTATGTGCCTCTATGGGGTCTCTTATGGGTCTCAGCAGGGTCCCTATGTGTCTTGATGGATCTGACTGTCCCCCACTTTAATCCATGGGGTCACTATGTTTCCCAATGTCCCCCTATGGGTCCCAGTGTCTCCCTATGGGTCACTATGTGTCCCAATGTCCCCCCTATGAGTTGCTATGTGCTTGTATGTGGTTTCTTATGGGTATCTCTGGGCCCAAATATCTTCCTATAGCTATCTATGGGTTTCAATGTGGTCCCTATGTGCCTCTATGGGGTCTCTTATGGGTCTCAGCGGGGTTTCTATGTGTCTCTATGGGTCTGGCTGTCCCCCACTGTAATCCAAGGGGTCCCTATGTGTCCCAATGTCCCCGTATGGGTCCCAGTGTCTCCCTATGGGTCACTATGTTTCCCTACATGTCCTAATGTCCCCACTATGGGTTGCTATGTGCCTCTATGGGGTCTCTGTGGGGTCTCTTATGGATATCTCTGGGCCCAAATGTCTTCCTACAAGTATCTATGGATTTCAATTTGGTCCCTAGGTGCCTCTATGGGGTCTCTTACGGGTCTCAGCGGGGTCCTTATGTATCTCTATGGGTCTCACTGTCCCCCGCTGTAATTCATTGGGTCCCTATGTGTCCCAATGTACCCCTATGGATCCCAGTGTCTTCCTACGCATCACAATGTGTACCTATGTGTCCCAATGTCCCCCCTATGGGTTGCTATGTGCCCCTATGGGGTCTCTATGGGGTCTCTTATGGTTATCTCTGGGCCCAAATGTCTTCCTTTGGGTATCTATAAGTTTCAAAGTCATCCTATGTGTCCCTTTTGGTCTTAATGGCTCCTAATGTGTCCCTATGAGTCTATATGTGGTCTCACTGTCCCAGTGGGTCTCTATGTGTTCCTATGTGTCTATATGGAGTCTCTATCTGGTTTCTATGGGTCTTGGTGTCCCTCTATGTGTCACTTTGTGCCTCTATGGGGTCTCCATGGGTTTCTATGGGGTCTCTATGTCTCTCTTTGGGTCCCTATTGGTCCCAATGGGTCCCTATGAGTCTCTATGATGTCTCCCTTTGTCCCCATATGGGTCCCAGTGTCTTTCTATGGGTCTCTATGGTACTCAGTGTGTCACTATGAGGTTTCAGTGGGTCTCTATGGAATTTCTATGGGTCCCAGTGTTCCCCTATGGGGTCTCTATTGGTCTCTATGGGGTCCATATGTCTGTCTATGGGTCTCTTTGGGTCCCAGTGTCCCCCTAAGTGTCCCAATGTCTCCCTATAGGTGTCTATGTCTATGGGGTCTCTATGGGGTGTCTATGAGGTGCTATGGGTCTTTATGGGTCTCTATGGGTTTCTATGGGATGCTGTGGGTGTCTATGGTGCTCTATGGGGTAGTATGGGGTGCTGTGGACTGGCTATGGGGCACTGTAGGGTGCCTATGGGGCTCTATGGAGTAGTATGGGGTGTCTATGGGGCTCTATGAGGTCTGTATGGGGTTGAATTGGGCACTGTGTGTCGATGTGGGGCACTATAAGGGTCTATGTGATGTCTGTGGGGCACTTTGGGGTGGCTATTGGGTGCCTATTGGGCTCTGTGGTGTTCTGTGGGTAGCTATTGGGCTCTATGGGGTGCCTATTGAGTTCTATGGGGTTCTATGGGGCATTCTGAGGTTTCTATGGAATGTCTATGGGGCGCTATGGTGTGTCTAAGGGGCTCTAAGGGGCACTATGCATGGCTATTGTGTGTCTATGGGGCAAAATGAGTTTCTGTGGGTGGCTATGGGATCTCTATGGGGCACTGTAGGGTTGCCTATGGGGCTCTATGGGATGTCTATGGGGTTCTATGGGGTGTCTATGGGGCTCTATGGCATTCTATGGGGTCTCTATGGGGCGGCTATAGGTCCTTATGTGGTGTCTATGTGGCACTATGTTGTGCTATGGGGTGCTGTGAGGCACTATGGGGTGCTATGGGGCTCTATGGAGCAGTATAGGGTGTCTGTGGGACCCTATGGGGTAGAATGGGGTGCTGTGGGGCACAAGAGTGTGTCTATGAGGCTCCTTGGGCTGCTATGGGGCACTGTGGAGTAGCTATGGGATGATTTGGGGTCTCTTTGTGCCCCTATGGGGAGCTATGGGTCACTATGTGGTGTCTATGGGGCTCTATGGGGAGGCTATGGGGTGCTGCAGGGTGGCTATGCGATGCTTTGAGGTATCCTTGGGTTCCTATGCGGCGCTTTGGGGCACTATGCGGTAGAATGGGGTCTCTATGAAGCACTATGGTGTGTCTATGGTGTGCTAGAGGGTGTCTATTGTGTGTTATGTGGTGCCTATTGGGCTCTATGGTGTTCTGTGGGTGGCTATGGGTTCTCTATGCGGAAGAATGGGGTCTCTATGGGGCGCTACGAGGTCCCTATGGGGCTCTATGGGGAGTCTATGGGGTGTCTTTGGGGATCTATGGGTTGTCTGTGGGGCTCTATGGGGTCTGCATGGGGTCTGTATGGGGTTCAGTGGGTCTCTATGGGGCTCTATGGGGTGTCTACAGGCACTATGGGGCGATATGGGGTGTCTATGTGGTTCAATTGGGCTCTATGGTGTGGCTGTAGGGCCTTATGTGGTGTCTATGGGGCACTGTGGGCTGCTATGGGGTGCTGTGGGGAACTATGGGGTGTCTATGGGGCTCTATGGAGCAGTATGCTGTGTCTATGGGTCCCTATGGGGTGCAATGGGGTGCTGTGGGGCAAAATGGAGTGTCTATGAGGCTCCATGGGCTGCTACGGGGCACTATGGAGTAGCTATGGGGTGCTATGGGGTTCCTATGGGGCCCCTATGGGTCACTATGGGGTGTCTATGGGGCTCTATGGGGTATCTTTGTGTTCCTATGGGGCGCTATGGGTGACTATGGGGTCGCTATGGGTTCCTTTGTGGCACTATGGGGCACTATGGGTCTCAATTTATCCTTATGGCTCCCAATGACTGTCTATGGGTCTCTTTGTGTCCCTATGGGTCCCAGTGTCTCTCTATGTCCCCCTGTCTAGGTGGTAACTATACAGATGGTAACAAAGATGGTAACAAATGTACAGAGGTTCTAAGCGAGAGAGAAACTCACCAGTGGTGATGCCTTCGCTGAGGAAGCTGGGGCGGTCTTCACTGCAGAGCGATGTCCAAGAGATGCTGCCTCACAGAATCACAGAATTCTCAAGGTTGGAAAAGGGCTGCCAGCTTTTGTAGGAGAATAGCATGGGAGACAGTTGTGAAGGCTTTGCTGAAGTCCAAGTAGAGCACATCAACAGCCTTTCTTTCTTTCCTTCATCCATCAGATGGGTCACAGGATCATAGAAGGAGATCAGATTGGTCAAGCAGGAGCTGCCCTTCACGAACCCATGCTGGCTAGGTCTGATCTCCTGCTCATCCCACACCTGCCGCATCTGTCATCTCCCTCAAGACAATTCGTTCCATTCCCTTCCCTGGCACCGAGGTCAGGCTAACAGGCCTGGAGTTGCCCGGATCCTCCTGACAACCTTGCTTGGAAATGGGAGTCACGTTGGCAAGCCTCCAGTCTTCTGGGACCTCACCCGGTAACAGGGAGCTCGGAAAGATAATGGAAAGCGGCTCGAGTGAGGGTCAGCCCTTAAATGAGGTCTCAGAGGAGGTGGAGTCGAGCTCCAGCCCTCCCGGGAGCACAGCTCCATTACTCTCACCTGTGCTCCCGCAGCTGACCCCACACTTGCCTCAGCTGATTAATCAGAGGTTCAGGCTGTGATTACCAATCTCCCATACAGCCCCTATGGGTCCCAATGTTTCCCTATGGGTCTCTAGCTGTCCCTATAGGTCTCTATGGGGTTATTATTATGCCTCTAAATGGGTCCCTATGTGTCTCTATGTCTCTCTATGGGGTCCCTATGTGTCCCAATGTCCCCCTTTGGATCTCTATGTATCCATATGGGTCCCAGTGACTCCCTATGGGTCACTATGTGTCCCTATGTGTCCCAATATCCCCCCTATGGGTAGCTATGTGCCTCTATGTGGTCTCTTATTTGTATCTATGGGCTTAAATGTCCTCCTATGGGTACCTATGGGTTTCAATGTGGTCCCTATGTGCCTCTATGGGGTCTCTATGGGTCTCAGCAGTGTCCCTATGTGTCTCTATGGGTCTCACTGTCCCCCACTGTAATCCATGGGATCCCTATGTGTCCCAATGTCCCCCTATGGGTCCCAGTGTCTCCCTATGGGTCACTATGTGTCCCTATGTGTCCCAATATCCCCCCTATGGGTAGCTATGTGCCTCTATGGGGTCTCTTATTTGTATCTATGGGCTTAAATGTCCTCCTATGGGTATCTATGGGTTTCAATGTGGTCCCTATGTGCCTCTAAGGGTTCTCTTATGGGTCTCAACGGGGTCCCTATGTGCCTCTAATGGGTCTCACTGTCCCCGACTGTGAACCATGGGGTCCCTATGTGTCCCATTGTCCCCATAGGGGTCCCAGTGTCTCCCTTTGGGTCACTATATGTCCCCATATCACAGAATCACAGAATCACACAGAATCACAGAATTACCCGGGTTTGAAGGGACCTCAAGGATCATGTAGTTCCAACCCCCCTGCCTAGCAGGGCCACCAAACATACACATTTACTAGATCAGGTTTCCCAGGGCCCCGTCCAACCTGGTCTTGAACACCTCCAAGGACGGGGCATCCACAACCTCCCTGGGCAGCCTGTTCCAGGACCTCACCACTCTTCTAGTAAAGAGCTTTCCCCTAACATCCAACCTAAATCTTCCCTCCTTCAACTTAAAACCATTTCCCCTAGTCCTGCTATTATCAGCCCTTTCGAAGAGTTTACTCCCCTCCTGGGAGTAAGTTCCCTTCAGGTACTGAAAGGCTGCAATGAGGTCACCCCGCAACCTTCTCTTCTCCAGGCTGAACAAACCCAACTCCCTCAGCCTGTCCTCATAGGGGAGGTGCTCCAGCCCCCTGATCATCTTTGTGGCCCTCCTCTGGACCCTTTCCAAAATCTCCATATCTTTTTTGTACTGAGGGCTCCACACCTGGACACAGTACTCCAGATGGGGCCTCACAAGAGCAGAGTAGAGAGGGACGATCACCTCCCTATCCCTGCTGACCACCCCTCTCCTGATGGAGCCCAGGATCCCATTTGCTTTCCGGGCTGCCAGAGCGCACTGCTGGCTCATGTTAAGTTTCTCATCTATCAGGACCCCTAGGTCTTTTTCTGCCGAGCTGTTCTCAAGGACAACTCCTCCCAGCCTGTACAGGTGCCTGGGGTTCTTCCGGCCCAAGTGCAAAACCTTGCACTTTGCCGTGTTGAACCTCATTAGGTTCACCCGAGCCCAGCTTTCCAGCCTGTCAAGGTCCCTCTGAATGGCATCCGTTCCCTCCACCGTATCGACTGCACCACTCAGCTTGGTGTCATCAGCAAACTTGCTGAGGGTGCACTTAATTGCCTCATCGATGTCATTTTTAAAGATGTTAAAGAGCACCGGTCCCAAGACAGACCCTTGAGGGACACCGCTCGTTACCGGCCTCCACCTGGACATAGAGCCATTGACCACCACCCTCTGTCTGCGGCCTTTCAACCAATTGCTTATCCATCTAGTTGTCCACCCATCAAATCCACCTCCCTCCAATTTGGAGATGAGGATGTGATGGGGGACCATGTCAAAGGCCTTGCTCAGGTCCAGGTAAATGACATCGGTCGCCTTCCCTTCATCCACCAACGCCGTCACTCCATCATAGAAGGCCACAAGATTAGTTAAGCATGACCTTCCCCCTGGTGAAGCCATGCTGGCTGTCTCAGATCACATTCTCGTTCTTTATGTGATCAAGCGTGTTGTCCAGGAGGATCTGTTCCATAATCTTCCCAGGCACAGAGGTGAGACTCACCAGCCTGTAGTTACCCGGGTCCTCCCTGCTCCCCTTCTTGTAAATGGGAGTGACGTGACCCTTCCTCCAATTATCCGGGACCTCACCTGACAGCCACGACTTCTCAAATATGATGGAGAGCGGCTCAGCAACCACCTCAGCCAGCTCCTTCAGGACCCTGGGATGCACGCCATCTAGCCCCATAGACTTATATTCATTCAGTCTAAGGAGGCACTCTCGGACTTGCTCTACCCTTACAGTGGGGAGGGATTTACCTCCTTGGTCCCCACATAGAGGTATGGGGGTGACTTAGGGACGTGAAAAAGACTAGAATCCTGGCCACCAGAGAAGACCGAGGTGAAGAACTCATTCAGCACCTCAGCTTTCTCTTCATCTGTTGAAGCCATTTCTCCTTTTAAATTTACCAGAGTAGGTACGCCCATTTTGGCCTGTCTCTTCTGGCCAATGTACCTGTAGAAGGTTTTCTTATTGTTTTTCACGTCCCTCGCCAAGTTCAGTTCTGCCTGCACCTTGGCTTTCCTGATCCCACGTCTGCAAGTCCGGATGGCATCCCTGTATTCTTCCCAGATGACACAGCCTTGTTTCCAGAGCTTGTACACCCCTTTCTTCACCCTCAGTTCTCTTAGCAGGTCCTTGCTGAGCCATGCCGGTTTTCTACCTCTCCTGCCCACTTTCTTATTCAGGGGAATGGAGACCTCTTGTGCTGCCAGGAGGGCATCCTTGAACAGTAGCCAGCTCTCCTCAACGTCCTTATCTTTGAGGGCAGCGCGCCAGGGGATCTTGGCCAGCATTCCATTGAGTAGCTTGAAGTCTGCTCTTCTAAAGTTGAGCATCCTGGTCCTGCTCTTTGCCAGGCCCACATCGCTTGAGATCACAAACTCAACCAGGGCATGATCGCTGGAGCCCAGGCAGCCTCCAACCTTGACGCCTTTGATGATCTCCTCAGCGTTGGTGAGCAGCAGGTCCAGCAACGCTTGACCTCTGGTTGGTCTGTCCAATACCTGAACCAGAAAGCTATCATCAATGGATTCCAAGAGCCTTCTGGAGCTCTTGCAGCTCGCCATGTGGTTTTCCCAACAGATGTCCGGATGGTTGAAGTCACCCACCAGGACAAGAGCCCATGAGCCAGACGCCTCACGCATCTGGAGCAAGAAAGCCTCATCAGCAGCCTCCCCTTGATCAGGTGGCCTGTAGTATACCCCTAATACCAGCTGACCTTTATTAGTCCCGTCTCTAATCCTAACCCACAGGCTCTCAACCTGTTCTTGACTGTTTCTCATAGGGAGCTCCTCACAGTTGATCCAATCTCTGACATAAAGAGCGACTCCCCTAACCTTCCTACCTCGCCTATCTCTCCTAAAGAGCCTATAGCCATCGATGGTAGTATCCCAATTGTGGGAGTCATCCCACCATGTTTCTGTGATAGCAACAATGTCATAATTTTCAGAGTGCATAACAGTTTCCAGTTCCTCCTGCTTGTTACTCAGGCTCCGTGCATTAGTATAAAGGCACTTCAGCTGGGCTGTCCGTCTCACCACCTTCATAAGCGATCCAGGATCCGCTAGAACAGCGGCATCCCCAGCATCCCCCTGCCCTACTTCCTCCTTTTGCACTCTGCAATCTTTGCCCACGGAGTTTGGTACAATCCCTCGAATGCACCATTCAACCCCAGTAGCCTTTATTTTGCCCCCTTCCCCCTTCGTTCCTACTTTAAAGACCTATCAATGAGTCCCGCTAATTCTTCAGCTAATACCCTCTTACCCCTCAGGGACAGGCTGCTTGCATCAGCAGCCATCATTCCAGGTGCAGTGTAGATTGCTCCATGGTCAAAATAGCCGAAATTCTTGTGTCTGCACCAGCTCTTAAGCCATCTGTTTAAGAGATGGGTTTTTTGGATCCTCCCTGTACCTTTTCCTGACACCACGGGCATAGAAGAAAAGATCACCTGCACCCCAGCTCATTCAAGTATTTGCCCATTCCCCTGAAGTCTTTCTTTATGGACCTCAGGCTTTCCTGGAACAGGCTGCCCAGGGAGGTTGTGGATGCCCCGTCCTTGGAGGTGTTCAAGACCAGGTTGGACGGGGCCCTGGGAAACCTGATCAAGTAAATGTGTATGTTTGGTGGCCCTACTAGGCAGGGGGGTTGGAACTACATGATCCTTGAGGTCCCTTCAAACCCGGGTAATTCCGTGATTCTGTGATTCTGTGATTCTGTGATTCTGTGATTCTGTGAAAAGCGGGGTTAGAGCGAAGGAAATCCAAGAAAAGTGAACTCAGAGCAGCGCAAAACCAAGAAAAGCAGGGTTAGAGTGGAGGAAAACCAAGAAAAGCGGGGTTAGAGCGGAGGAAAACCAAGAAAAGCGAAGTTAGAGCGGAGGAAAACCAAGAAAAGCGGGGTTAGAGCGAAGGAAAACCAAGAAAACCGAAGTTAGAGCGGAGTAAAACCAAGAAAAGCAAGGTTAGAGCAAAGGAAAACCTAGACTAGCAAAGTTAGAACGGAGGAACACAAGTAAAAGCGAAGTAAGAGCGGAGGAAAACCAAGAAAAGAGTGGTTAGATCAAAGAAAATCCAAGAAAAGGAAAGTTAGAGCGGAGGAAAACCAAGAAAAGCGGGGTTAGAGAGGATGAAAACGCAGAAAAGCAAGGTTAGAGAGGAGGAAAACCAAGAAAAGCGAAGTTAGAGCAGAGGAAAACCCAGAAAAGCAAGGTTAGAGCAGAGGAAAACCAAGAAAAGCGAAGTTAGAGCGGAGGAAAACAAAGAAAAGCGAAGATAGAGCAGAGGAAAACAAAGAAAAGCAGGGTTAGAGCGGAGGAAAACCAAGAAAAAGCGGGGCAAGAGCAGAAGAAAACCAATAAAAGCGGGGTATAGAGCGGAGGAAAACCAAGAAAAGTTCAGATAGAGCAGAGGAAAACCAAGAAAAGTGGGGTTAGAGTGGAGGAAAACCAAGAAAAGCGGAGTTAGAGCGAAAGAAAACCAAGAAAAGCCGGGTTAGAGCGGAGGAAAACCAAGAAAAGCGAGGTTAGAGCGGAGGAAAACCAAGTAAAGCGAAGATAGAGCGGAGGAAAACCAAGAAAAGCGGGGTTAGAGCAGAGGAAAACCAAGAAAAGCGGGGTTAGAGCGGAGGAAAACCAAGAGAAGCGAAGTTAGAGCGGAGGAAAACCAAGAAAAACGGGGTTAGAGTGGTGGAAAACAAAGAAAAGCTAAGTTAGAGTAAAGGAAAATTTAGAAAAGCGTTGTTAGAGCAGAGGAAACCCAAGAAAAGCGAAGTTAGAGCGGAGGAAAACCAAGAAAAGAGTAGTTAGAGTGCAGGAAAACCACGAAAAGAGAAGTTAGAACAGACTAAAACCAAGAAAAGCGGGGTTAGACCGGAGGAAAACGAAGAACAGCGAAGTTAGAGCAGAGGAAAGCCATGAAAAGCAGGGTTAGAGCGGAGGAAAACCAAGAAAAGCAGGCTTAGAGCAAAGGAAAACAAAGAAAAGCAAAGTTAGAGCAGAGAAAAACCAAGAAAAGCGGGGTTAGAGCGGAGGAAAACCAAGAAAAGCAAAGTTAGAGCGAAGGAAAACCAAGAAAAGCAGGGTTAGAGCGGAGGAAAACCAAGAAAAGTGGGGTTAGAGCGGAGGAAAACCAAGAAAAGTGGGGTTAGAGCGGAGGAAAACCAAGAAAAGCGAAGTTAGATCGGAGGAAAACCAAGAGAAGCGAAGTTAGAGCGGAGGAAAACCAAGAAAACGGGGTTAATGCATACGAAAAAACAAAAAAAGCGGGGTTAAAGCGGAGGAAATCCAAGAAAAGCAAGGTTAGAGTGGAGGAAAACCAAGAAAAGCGGGGTTAGAGCGGAGGAAAACCAAGAAAAGCGAAGTTAGAGCGGAGTAAAACCAAGAAAAGTGAAGTTAGAGCAGAGGAAACGAAGAAAAATGAAGGTAGAGTTGAGAAAAACCAAGAAAAGCGGGGTTAGCGCGGATAAAAACCAAGAAAAGCGGGGTTAGAGCGGAGGAAATCCAAGAAAAGCGGGGTTAGAGCGGAGGAAAAGAAAAAAAAGTTAAGTTAGCGTGGAGGAAAACGAAGAAAAACGAAGTTAGAGCAGAGGAAAACCAAGAAAATCGGGGTTAGAGTAGAGGAAAACCAAGAAAATCGGGGTTAGAGCAGAGGAAAACCAAGAAAATCGGGGTTAGAGCAGAGGAAAACCAAGAAACGCCTGGTCCGCACGTAGGGAAACCAAGAAAAGCAAAGTTAGAGTGGAGGAAAAAAAAAGAAAACGAAGTTAGAGCGGAGGAAAACGAAGAAAATCGGGGTTAGACCGGGGGAAAACCAAGAAAAGCTAAGTTAGAGTGGAGGAAAACCATGAAAAGCGGGGTTAGAGCAGAGGAAAACCAAGAAAAGCAAAGTTAGAGCGGAGGAAAACCAAGAAAAGCGGGGTTAGAGTGGAGGAAAACCAAGAAAAGCGAAGTTAGAGCGGAGGAAAATTAAGAAAAGCGAAGTTAGAGCAGAGGAAAACTAAGTAAAGCGGGGTTAGAGTAGAGGAAAACGAATTAAAGCGAAGTTAGATCCGAGGAAAACCAAGAAAAGCCAAGTTAGAGCAGAGGAAAACCAAGAAAAGCGGGGTTAGAGTGGAGGAAAACCAAGAAAAGCGGGGTTAGAGCGGAGGAAAACCAAGAAAACCGAAGTTAGAGCGGAGTAAAACCAAGAAAAGTGGGGTTAGAGCAGAGGAAAACCAAGAAAAGCAAAGTTAGAGCGGAGGAAAACCAAGAAAAGCGGGGTTAGAGTGGAGGAAAACCAAGAAAAGCGAAGTTAGAGCGGAGGAAAATTAAGAAAAGCGAAGTTAGAGCAGAGGAAAACTAAGTAAAGCGGGGTTAGAGTAGAGGAAAACGAATTAAAGCGAAGTTAGATCCGAGGAAAACCAAGAAAAGCCAAGTTAGAGCAGAGGAAAACCAAGAAAAGCGGGGTTAGAGTGGAGGAAAACCAAGAAAAGCGGGGTTAGAGCGGAGGAAAACCAAGAAAACCGAAGTTAGAGCGCAGTAAAACCAAGAAAAGTGGGGTTAGAGTGGAGGAAAACCAAGAAAAGCGGGGTTAGAGCAGAGGAAATCCAAAAAAAAACGGGGTTAGAGCGGAGGAAAACCAAGAAAAGCGAAGTTAGAACAGAGGAAATCCAAGAAAAGCAGGGTTAGAGCGGAGGAAAACCAAGAAAAGCGGGGTTAGAGCAGAGGAAAACCAAGAAAAGCGGGGTTAGAGTGGAGGAAAACCATGAAAACGAAGTTAGAGCGAAGGAAAACCAAGAAAAGCGGGGTTAGAGTGGAGGAAAACGAAGAAAAATGAAGTTACAGTGGAGGAAAACGAAGAAAAGAGGGGTTAGAGCGGAGGATAACCAAGAAATGCGGGTTTAGAGCGGAGGAAATCCAAGAAAAGCAGGGTAGAGGAGAAAAGGTATTTCTGTTAGTAATGTCCTCAATTCGTAGAAGAGAAAAGGTATTCTGGAAACAGTGTGTCATATTTGGCTACCAAGCTTCATTTTGTAGAGAAAATGTCTTCTTCTGGGGATGAAAACCAGTATTTCTGGGAAACAACACTATTTTAAGGGGATAAAAAGCTTTTTTTTGGTGAGAAATCCATGTTTTTGCAAGGATAAAGAATGATTCTTAGGAGAGAACTTTTTATTTCTGGGATAGGTACTGATATTTGTGTGACATTCTTCTAAAATTTGTCAGAAATCGATATTTCTGTTGGAAATGTGCTTATTTTGAAGAGGGAAAGAGGGATTCCAATAACAGTGTTTCATATGTTGCTACAAGGGACCATTTGGAGAGAAAAGGATTTCTATTGGGGATGAAAACCACTTTTTTGGGTAGAAAATGCTACTTGTAATGATGAAAAGCTTTGTATTGGTAAGAAAATGAATTTTTTGCAAGATTCAAGAGTGATACCTAAGAGAGAACACATTTTTTTCTGGTGTAAGTCTTGATATTAGTGTGAAATACATCGGAAATTTGTCTGAAATGGATAATTCTTATGTTAATGTCATTATTTTGTAGGGGAAGACAGATATTCTGGAATCAGTGAGTCATAATTTGTTACAAAGCATCATTTTAAAGAGAATGTGTCTTCTTTTGGGGATGAAAACCAGTAATTTAGGGAGAAAGTGCTATTTGTAGGGATGAAAAGCATTAGTTTGGGAAGAAAACCATAGTTTTGCAAGGATGAAGAGTGATACCTAAGAGTGAACTTTTCATTTCTGGAATAAGTATTGATATTCATGTGACCTACTTCTAAAATTTGTCAGAAATCGATATTTCTGTTGGAAATGTCATTCTTTTTTAGATGAAAAGAGTTATTCTGGAAACAATGTGTCATATTTGGCTACAAACAATAATGTTAGGGAAAATGGTAAATTTCTCAACCAATATGCTACTCATGTATCCCCTGTATAGCCCTGAACCATGACCCATGTAGGGGTGTTAGAGTATTGTGAAGTTATGAAACAGCAGAGGTATTCAATAATAGTGCTGACATTGCTATTTAGTAGTTAATAAGTTAAAATGTACAGTTTAACCATAAGACAGATGGAATGGACTGGTCTAGCCCGGATGGCTCGGATGAAAGAAGATAATGAATTTTTGGACAAGTTCAAAAGAAGAGTAACACGTGAAGCATGAAGCCTGGGCCTAGGATGAAACACGAGAAAGAAGGACTGAAGATGTATTGATTAATCACGAGAAATGAATAACATAAATGATGTAATGTTTACCTAATCATATAAATATAGGACGTTTGTAAAGCTTAAGGGTCATTCACTAGGAGTGACCCAAGCTCTGTATGCATGTTTCACCTGAGCACTGAGCTTGTTAATAAAATCAACCCTGGAGTACCCACGAGTTCGAGTCTCGACCTGGCTCCTTTCTGCAACAATGGAATGGACTGGTTTAGCTCGGATGGCTCGGATGAAAGAAGATAATGAATTTTTGACAAGTTCAAAAGAAGAATAACATGTCAAGCATGAAGTCTGGGTCTAAGATGGAACACAGTGTTTTGGGAAAGAAGAACTGAAGATAGATTGATTAGTCTCGAGAATGGATAACATAAGTGATGTAATGTTTACCTGATCATATAAATATAGGACCTCTGTAAAGCTTGATTGTCATTCACTAGGAGTGACCCAAGCTCTGTATGCATGTTGCACTGTTGCACTGAGCTTGTTTATAAAATCAGCCCTAAAGTACCCATGAGTTCGAGTCTCAACCTGGTTCCTTTCTGCAACACCAATACAGATATTATCGTAGGATGCCCTTAAGGTTCTTGATCCCATTTAATGCAATGTCATGTCACTATCTTCCTTCAGGTAATGCCGTTAATCAGCACAATGCAATTTGTCATTTCTGTTGATTGATGACACACAGCTCTGTGACTTTGCAAAGCCTAGCGCTGCATACACAGTTACACTACTTCAAACACAGTGAATTATAATGCAAAACTGCTTCCACTTGAAGTCAGGTCAAAGAGATGGTCTGTTAACAGGTCCAGGCAATTCAGAACAAACTGCTCTTCTCCAAGCTAAATGGCTGATTGAGACAGCACTAACAAAGCAAATGCCAATAGAGCCACCACCATACCTGGACAAAATGATGATACTAGAAGAACTGGAGAATGAAGAGAGTGAAGGAGAAGAAGATATATATATAGGATTGTACCTTAGAAAAGAATTGCAGAAATCAACAGAGTATAAAGAAGAAAAGGGGGGAATTGTGACAGCTGTGCCATGGGGAAGATTCCAAAATGGCACCTGTGCTGCTGGGAGTGGCGTTCTGCATAGGATGAGGTGGGGACTGGAGGCCAGGGCCAACACATCCCTTGTCACCTTGGTACCATTTGCATGCTGTTGCACAGCCGTCCCAGCTGTGTCTCCTGACCTTCCTGCCAAACCTCCACTGCAAAGTGGGAATGAGCTGCAAAATCATCAAGGGTTGGCCTTGTTGTCTCTGCATACCACCATGCAAGGACCTGCAATGCCCAGGCAAGACGATGTGCCTGGCATTGCAAAGCCAGCCCATATGTGTGCAGATGGCAAGGTGCGTGCACGTGGCACTGTGCACCGACGGCCCTTGCCTGCCCAGGACTGCATGTGGAGGGCATTCCCCACTGCAGCCCTGCCCGACAGTCAGTAGAGGTGTGTGCCCATGATGGCAGTAGTGAACAAACTGCTGCTTCACAAAGATGTAGGCCTGATTAGAAATCTTTGATTGAGTAGTGCTGTTACAGAAGTGTCAGAACAGGAGCACTCTGCCTCTTGCAGAGGACTGGAAGGCTTTTACAGCTCACTGACGGCTGCTTTGTCTGTGGTCCTGACTCTTGAGGAGCAAAGTAGTGCTGAGTATTGATAGGAAACAAGGGAATGTTGCCCCCCCCACCCTGGAGGATGCTGAGAAATCAGTGCCCTAGCGCAGGTGCTGGAGAGGAGCTGCAGGGTGGTACCATGGCAGCGGAGTGATACTTCCAGTAGCGCAGTGGACTGTGCCTGGGATAAAAATGACTATCACAGAGCGAGCAGTGACAGCAGACGTACGAGGTTTGCAGCACTGTCTTCATCCCATCTGTCTCCACTTTTAGATCTTCCACTCTATTTTTTTCAGATCGCCACTCTATTTTTGTTGATTACACACCATTCAGCATTGTAACCAGAAAGCAACAGGTTACTCCTAAATCCATCCCCAGACTCTTACAGCTCACAGTACATCAATGACCATTTTCTCTCCCTAATCTATGGAGCAGCAGTGCTTTTGGGGTGCAGCTGACCAGCCTCATTCTTGGCACCAGTTGAGGAAGAAGAGCCAAGGTGTCAGGCAGTGCACTGCAGAGATTCAGTTTAATTAAGCAAGTACTAAGGGACGTGACCTGGTGTTTGAAACACCCTCAAGTCTTAACAGAGCTGCTTCTTTCCTCTGCAGCATTTGAGAAATGGAATAAAACTTCAGGTTTCCCTGTTCTTGGTGTAAGCACAAGTCATTGCTCAGAGGCAGAATTTCCTCTTTGCCGTGTTGAACCTCATTAGGTTCACCTGAGCCCAGCTTTCCAGTCTGTCAAGGTCCCTCTGAATGGCATCCATTCCCTCCACCATATCGACTGCACCACTCAGCTTGGTGTCATCAGCAAACTTGCTGAGGGTGCACTTAATTGCCTCATCGATGTCATTTTTAAAGATGTTAAAGAGCACCGGTCCCAAGACAGACCCTTGAGGGACACCGCTCGTTACCGGCCTCCACCTGGACATAGAGCCATTGACCACCACCCTCTGTCTGCGGCCTTTCAACCAATTGCTTATCCATCTAGTTGTCCACCTATCAAATCCACTTCCCTCCAATTTGGAGATGAGGATGGGGTGGGGGACCATGTCAAAGGCCTTGCTCAGGTCCAGGTAAATGACATCGGTCACCTTCCCTTCGTCCACCAACGCCGTCACTCCATCATAGAAGGCCACAAGATTAGTTAAGCATGACCTTCCCCCTGGTGAAGCCGTGCTGGCTGTCTAGGATCACGTGCTCATTCTTTATGTGATCAAGCATGTTGTCCAGGAGGATCTGTTCCATAATCTTCCCAGGCACGGAGGTGAGACTCACCAGCCTGTAGTTCCCCGGGTCCTCCCTGCTCCCCTTCTTGTAAATGGGAGTGACGTGACCTTTCCTCCAATCATCCGGGACCTCACCTGACAGCCACGACTTCTCAAATATGATGGAGAGCGGCTCAGCAACCACCTCAGCCAGCTCCTTCAGGACCCTGGGATGCATGCCATCTGGCCCCATAGACTTGTACTCATTCAGTCTAAGGAGGCACTCTCAGTCTTGCTTTACCCTTACAGTGGGAAGGGATTTACCTCCTTGGTCCCCACATAGAGGTATGGGGGAGCAAGACTTAGGGACGTGAAAAAGACTAGAATCCTGGCCACCAGAGAAGACCGAGGTGAAGAACTCATTCAGCACCTCAGCTTCCTCTTCATCTGTTGAAGCCAGTTCTCCTTTTAAATTTACCAAAGTAGGTACGCCCGTTTTGGCCTGTCTCTTCTGGCCAATGTACCTGTAGAAGGTTTTCTTATTGTTTTTCACGTCCCTCGCCAAGTTCAGTTCTGCCTGCGACTTGGCTTTCCTGATCCCATGTCTGCAAGTCCGGATGGCATCCCTGTATTCTTCCCGGGTGACACAGCCTTGTTTCCAGAGATTGTGTACCCCTTTCTTAGCCCTCAGTTCTCTCAGCAGGTCCTTGCTGAGCCATGCCGGTTTTCTACCTCTCCTGCCCACTTTCTTATTCAGGGGAATGGAGACCTCTTGTGCTGCCAGGAGGGCATCCTTGAAGAGCAGCCAGCTCTCCTCAACATCCTTGTCTTTGAGGGCAGCGCGCCAGGGTATCTTGGCCAGCATTCCATTGAGTAGCTTGAAGTCTGCTCTTCTAAAGTTCAGTGTCCTGGTCCTGCTCTTTGCCTGGCCCACATCGCTCGAGATCACAAACTCAACCAGGACATGGTCGCTGGAGCCCAGGCAGCCTCCAACCTTGACGCCTTTGATGATCTCCTCAGCGTTGGTGAGCAGCAGGTCCAGCAATGCTTGACCTCTGGTTGGTCTGTCCAATACCTGAACCAGAAAGCTATCATCAATGGATTCCAAGAGCCTTCTGGAGCTCTTGCAGCTCATCGTGTGGGTTTTCCAACAAATGTCCGGATGGTTGAAGTCCCCCTCCAGGACAAGAGCCCATGAGCCAGACGCCTCACGCATCTGGAGCAAGAAAGCCTCATCAGCAGCCTCCCCTCGATCAGGTGGCCTGTAGTATACCCCTAATACCAGCTGACCTTTATTAGTCCCATCTCTAATCCTAACCCACAGGCTTTCAACCTGTTCTTGACTGTTTCTCATAGGGAGCTCCTCACAGTTGATCCAATCTCTGACATAAAGAGCGACTCCCCCAACCTTCCTACCTCGCCTATCTCTCCTAAAGAGCCTATAGCCATCGATGGTAGTATCCCAATTGTGGGAGTCATCCCACCATGTTTCTGTGATAGCAACAAGGTCATAACTTTCCGAGTGTATCACAGTTTCCAGTTCCTCCTGCTTGTTACTCAGGCTGCGTGCATTGGTATAAAGGCACTTCAGCTGAGCTGTCCATCTCACCACCTTCATAAGAGATCCAGGATCCACTAGAACAGCGGCATCCCCAGCATCCCCCTGCCCTCCCTTTGCACTCTGCCGTCATTGCCCACGGAGTTTGGTACAATCCTTCGAATGAACCGTTCAACCCCAGTAGCCCTTATTTTATCCCTTTCCCCCTTCGCCATGGCCATGGCGCTTAAAGCCAAAGCCACAGACAGACGGGCTGAAAA
The DNA here is from genome assembly GCF_054131305.1 of Coturnix japonica. Lineage (NCBI taxonomy): Eukaryota > Metazoa > Chordata > Aves > Galliformes > Phasianidae > Coturnix > Coturnix japonica. Next base: position 2,420,685 of record NC_140683.1, read on the forward strand.
AGGCCCTGGGGACTTGTCATGGTTTTGTAATTTTGTAATTTTGCTATCAGTATTCCACATCATAACATCATGTAAAGTATGGATACTTCTATTGAATGTGCAGTCCACAGAAGAAGACTACATATCCCAGAGAACAACAGGCGTAATGATAAGTCACGGGACCAGGACGCTATATAATCTTGTTCCCAGGCTGGAGTGCCCTCCTTCTTCTCTCGAACTTCTCGGAGAGTGGGAAGCGTTCCAGCCGTGTCGCCTAGAGTTCACAGTAGGCCTCTCGGTTTTCAGGGACTCTCTCTCTCTCTGTTTGTTCGATTTGTTAGCCTCAATTATATTATATTGTGTTATCTTGTATTTCGTTATCATATTTAGTAAAATAAGTTTTTCCTCCTTAGATTGACGCTGTTTTTATCCCATTGGCCTTTTCCCCCTCCTTTCCGGGCCCCGTGGGGGGAGGGCACGGGGTGGCTTTTCCCTGTCACGGGCATAGGTAAATCTAAGTAACCCGTGACAGATTTTTTGGTGGAGAATGCGGGCATAGAGCTTTTTAGCTTTTAGAATGACTCTTTGCTCTTAAAGAGCTTCGTTACGGGAGTGTTATCTTTTTTTTTTTTTTTTAGCTGCTCACTGAGAATGTGACCTTGAAATACCAGACAAATTGTCAACATTAAGGGCAGCTGCACATTCTCAGCATTGCTATCTAACTTTTGTATAGAAAACAAAGGGATTTCTTTCTCCCTTAGAGCAAAGCTAGCTAGCTCTGACTTTTACAGAGCCTGCCAGCTATGAATCCACTCTTCATCCCAGTTGCTCTGTTTAAGGGATTGAAAGCAATTATGATCTTCTCAAAGTATTGGTCAACTATTAACACCATAATTTTGTGTTGTGGAATTGTGCAGGTATATGGCCTAATAAGGTGGATAATGATGGAGACACCTGCCTGGTACTTTTATGAGATGTGGTATGGTCCGAATTTTGGCATCTACACCCCAGATGGAATTGTGAATCTTACAAACACTTGCATCCTAGATGGAATTGCGAATCTTACAAATACTTGCATCCCAGATGGAACGGGCAATTTTACAAACACCACCATGTTTAATCTATTGTACAGGATAAAAAAGCCTGCTTTTTTTAGGTTGTACTCTCAGATTTCCACACGCCTTTCAATAACTGAGATAGCGCTCATACTTGTATCCATGTTATCACTATCAATGAATGCATATGTATTCCTATGATTTCGTTCTATGCGGAAGTCTCCTCCAGAACCAGAGAAACCAGAGAATGATGACTGGCAGGGAATATGGAAAGGTTTAGGAAAAGTCTTAGAAGCATGGGGACCCGCAGTGTCATGGGATTTCACTCTTGAACACCTAAGGGACCCTGAGAAATTAAGTGAGTATTTGGGTCAGAGATCTAAGGAGGTAAAACTTATGTGGGGTTTGGCTTATGCATACCGTGCTTTGTATCGTACTATTCTGGAGAGAGAGAGTTTCCGATCTGAGATTCAAGCCCAAGTTAACTCTGATCAGTCACAGGAGGCATCAGTAGCAATATCAGTTGCCCCTGTGGAAGGCAAGAAACGGAAACGGGTGTCCATGCGTCTAGAACGAAAAGAAGGAGAAGCAGAGGGGGGGGCAGCAGAAGACCCAGGTGCCGGGCATGGAGCAGTACCGAAAAAAGCAAAGGGAAAAACCAAGAGGCATGAAGAAGAGACTGATGAGGAGGAGGAAATCACCTATCGTTGACCTCTGAAGCTGACTGAAATCCAAGGCTCAAGAAAGGAGTTTACACGGCATCAAGATGAAGGTATCCTTGCTTGGTTGATTCGCTGCTGGGACAACGGGGCCAACAGCTTGTCTCTAGATGGTAATGAAGCTCGCCAACTAGGAAGCATTGCCCAAGATGCAGGTATCGACAGAGGGATTAGCAGATGTTCGGATGGAGCTGCCACTCTCTGGTTGCGGCTGTTAGAAGCCGTGAGAGAAAGGTACCCCTATAAGGATGCTTTGAAGTCTAAATTTAATAGTTGGAATACCGTCCAAAAAGGTATTCAGTGCCTGAGGGAATTGGCCATGGCGAAAATGTTGTACAGCCCTGATCCAAGCGAACTTGACCCTGAGAGAGTGAGGGCCGATCCTGACATGTGGCAGAAAATCACAAGTACAGCACCAGAGAGAATTGCACAGACATTGGTAACAGGATCTAAAGGATTCGAGGACAGATGGCCCCGAGTTGTTGAGCTGATTATAATGCTTCAAACCGTCGATCAGCAGCTCCCCCAACTGCATGCCGCAGTTTCTGCCATCTCACAGCTAGAAGACTGACTAGATGAAATGTGCAAGAAATTGTTTCCATCAACTAATCGTAATGATCCCGTAATAGTATCAGAAACAACTAATGAAGGTCAATCCTCGTACGGGCCACCAGGTCTAATGAAGGATCTGATCAAACTAGTCCAGTCCTGCTCCTCACCTGCACCATCAAAAGTCTCAGCTGTTAAACACACACACTTCCCAGCTCAAGCAAAGAACAACAGTACGATTGCACCGCGTGTTTCCATGTGGCGCTACCTACGTGACCGTGGAGAAGACATGAGGAAGTGGCATGATCAGCCTACTTCTGCACTACGAGCACGGGTGAAAGAACTACTAGACATACCAACCACCAGTGGAGTTGCTCCAGTCATCACAGGTAGCCAATAGAAAGGCCCTGCCCTCAGTCAGGGGAGGGAAAGGGATAATAGAGTTTATTGGACTGTGTGGATTCGATGGCCTGGCACATCGGAACCACAGGAATATAAGGCGCTGGTGGATACCGGTGCACATTGTACCTTAATGCCCTCCAGTCATGAAGGGACAGAATCAATCCATATTTCTGGAGTGACTGGGGGCTCTCAAGAATTGACTGTGCTGGAGGCTGAAATAAGCCTCACTGGCAAAGACTGGCAAAAACATCCTATTGTGACTGACCCAGGGACTCCATGTATACTGGGTATTGATTACCTCAGAAGGGGGCATTTCAAGGATCCTAAGGGGTATCGATGGGCCTTTGGGATAGCTGCTGCAGATATGGACAACATTAAGCAGCTGTCTGTTTTGCCTGGCCTGTCAGAGGACCCGTCTGTTGTGGGGCTGCTACGAGTAAAAGAGCAGCAGGTACCGATTGCTACAAAGACAGTGCACAGACGGCAGTATCACACAAACAGGGATTCCTTGCTCCCTATTCATGATTTGATTCGCCAGTTGGAGAATCAGGGAGTGATAAGTAAAACTCACTCACCTTTTAACAGTCCCATATGGCCAGTGCGTAAAGCCAGTGGAGAATGGAGGCTGACAGTAGACTACCGTGGCCTGAATGAGGTCACACCCCCATTGAGCGCTGCTGTGCTGGACATGTTGGAACTCCAGTACGAGCTGGAGTCAAAAGCAGCCAAATGGTATGCCACCATTGACATTGCCAATGCCTTCTCTATTCCTTTGGCTGCAGAATGTAAGCCACAGTTTGCCTTCACCTGGAGGGGCATTCAGTATACTTGGAACCGTTTGCCCCAGGGGTGGAAACACAGCCCAACCATTTGCCATGGGTTGGTCCAAACTGTACTGGAACAGGGTGGTGCTCCTGAACACCTGCAGTACACTGATGACATTGTTGTGTGGGGCGATACAGCAGAAGAGGTTTTCACAAAAGGAGAGCAGATAATCCAAATTCTTCTACAAGCCGGCTTTGCTATTAAGCGAAGCAAAGTAAAAGGACCTGCCCAGGAAATTCAGTTCTTAGGTATAAAGTGGCAGGATGGACGTCGTCACATCTCAACAGATGTGATCGACAAAATCACTGCCATGTCTCTACCAACTAGCAAGAAAGAGACACAATCTTTCCTGGGTGCAGTGGGCTTTTGGAGGATGCACATTCCAAACTACAGCCTCATTGTAAGCCCCCTTTATCAGGTGACGCGGAAGAAGAATGATTTTGCATGGGGCCCTGAGCAGCAGCAGGCTTTTGAACAGATTAAACAAGAGATAGCCCGTGCTGTAGCCCTGGGGCCAGTATGGACTGGACAGGATGTAAAGAACATCCTCTACACTGCTGCTGGAGAGAAAGGTTCCACCTGGAGTTTGTGGCAAAGAGCCTCAGGAGAGACCCGAGGCCGACCCCTGGGATTCTGGAGTCGATCATATAAGGGGTCTGAAGAGTGCTACACTCCAACTGAGAAGGAGATCTTAGCCACGTATGAGGGGGTTCGGGCTGCTTCCAAAGTAGTTGGGACTGAAACACAGCTCCTTTTGGCACCTCGACTGCCAGTGCTGAACTGGATGTTCAAAGGACAGGTTCCCTCCACCCATCATGCTACCGAAGTCACCTGGAGCAAGTGGATTACGCTGATTACACAGAGAGTGCGAATGGGAAACCTCAATCGTCCAGGAATCCTAGAGGTAATCATGGACTGGCCTGAAGATAAAAGGTTTGGAACATCACCAGCAGAAGAGGTATCACGTGCTAAAGAGGCCCCACCATACAACGAATTACCAGAAAATGAAAAGAAATATGCCCTATTCACTGACGGATCATGTCGCATTGTAGGGAAGCATCGCAAATGGAAAGCTGCTGTGTGGAGCCCCACACAACAGGTTGCAGAGGCCACTGAAGGTAAGGGAGAATCAAGTCAGTTTGCAGAGGTAAAAGCTGTCCAGCTGACCTTAGATGTTGTTTAACGGGAGAGGTGGCCAATGCTGTATCTTTATACTGACTCATGGATGGTGGCAAATGCCTTATGGGGGTGGTTACAGCGGTGGGAACAAAATAACTGGCAACGGAGGGGTAAATCTGTTTGGGCCACTGAATTATGGAAGGACATTGCTGCCCGAACAAAGAATATGGTTGTAAAGGTGCGTCATGTGGATGCACATGTGCCCAAAAGTCGGGCTACTGAAGAACAACAAAACAACCATCAGGTAGATAATGCTGCCAGAATTGAGGTGGCTCAAATCGACTTGGACTGGCAGAATAAGGGCGAATTATTTCTAGCTCGGTGGGCTCATGAGACCTCAGGTCATCAAGGAAGAGACGCGACATATAACTGGGCCAGAGACCGAGGGGTGGACTTAACTATGGACGCTATTGCGCAGATTATTCATGACTGTGAAACATGTGCCGTAATTAAACAAGCCAAAAGGATGAAACCTCTCTGGGAGGAAGGGCGATGGCAAAAGTATAAATATGGGGAGGCATGGCAGGTTGATTATATCACCTTGCCACGATCTCGCAGTGGTAAGTGTTATGTACTCACCATGGTAGAGGCAACCACTGTGTGGCTTGAAACATACGCAGTACCCCATGCTACTGCTTGAAACACCATATTAGGTCTTGATAAACAAGTCCTATGGCGACATGGCACCCCAGAAAGAATTGAATCTGATAATGGGACACATTTCAAAAATTCTCTTATAAATACTTGGGCCAAAGATCATAGCATTGAGTGGATTTATCATATTCCCTACCATGCACCAGCTTCTGGTAAAATTGAATGATATAATGGGTTGTTGAAAACTATGTTGAAAGCAATGGGTGGTGGAACATTTAAGCACTGGGAGAAGAATCTGGCAGAAGCCACTTGGTTGGTCAATACTAGAGGATCTGTCAATCGTGATGGTCCTAGTCAATCTAGCCCCCTACACACTATAGAAGGAGATAAGGTCCCTGTTGTACATGTAAAGAACATGTTGGGAAAAGCTGTTTGGGTCCTTCCAGCTTCTGGAAAGGGCAAACCTATCCGTGGAACTGTCTTTGCCCAGGGACCTGGGTGCACTTGGTGGGTAATGCAGAAGGATGGGGATGTTCAGTGTGTACCACAAGGGAATTTGATGCTGGGGGAGTGCAGTCAATAATTTTATGTATCTATATATATATATGTTTGCATGTGTAGTGTATTTTAGTTATTATAGTTGTACATTTAGTTATGTTACATGCAATTCTACTATTTAACTATCATAATTTTACATACGTGCATATATATGTATATATATTAATCATGATGTAATAATGTAGAATAAGGGGTGGAATGTCATGGTTTTGTAATTTTGTAATTTTGTAATTTTGCTATCAGTATTCCACATCATAACATCATGTAAAGTATGGATACTTCTATTGAATGTGCAGTCCACAGAAGAAGACTACATATCCCAGAGAACAACAGGGGTAATAATAAGTCACGGGACCAGGATGCTATATAATCTTGTTCCCAGGCTGGAGTGCCCTCCTTCTTCTCTCGAACTTCTCGGAGAGTGGGAAGCGTTCCAGCCGTGTCGCCTAGAGTTCACAGTAGGCCTCTCAGTTTTCGGGGACTCTCTCTCTCTCTGTTTGTTCGATTTGTTAGCCTCAATTATATTATATTGTGTTATCTTGTATTTCGTTATCATATTTAGTAAAATAAGTTTTTCCTCCTTAGATTGACGCTGTTTTTATCCCATTGCCCTTTCCCCCCTCCTTTCCGGGCCCCGTGGGGGGGGGGGGGGCACGGGGTGGCTTTTCCCTGTCACGGGCATAGGTAAATCTAAGTAACCCATGACAGTGAGCCAGTTCGAGCACAGTGTGATGTTCGTTAGTCTGGAAGGGAGCCAGGCAGGTATCTCTATCCCTGCCAGCCGTCGGCTTAATATATCTACCCATACCCGCACCAACAGGATGTTCTGAAGCCAGGACCACAGGAACATAAGGACCGTCAGTCCTACATACAGGGCTGCTGAAAAAAACCACCTAATTACTGCCCAAAACATTGCCCAGAGCACTGCCTGCATCCTCCACCAAAAATGTCACGGTGTTCTCTCTAGAGCTCACTCCGGGACAGTGGGAACAAACCCGGGGGGAGCAGGAACAAAAGTTCCCCCCTTTTCTCTAGCGGCACTGTATGGTGTGGCGCGGCCCGGCCACGTGCGTTTCGGGAGAGGGGAAGGGAAGGGAGATTGCGATTGGGTCTAACAAAAAATGAAGGAGAAAAAAAAAGTGATCTGAGAACGAACGGCAGTTTAATAACCTGATAACACTAAAAAACAATAAGAGAGTTTCAACAAAGAGAATACCAAGTCCCCAATCTCACCGATGGAGCTGTGGAAGGCGGGAAGCTCCGATCGCGTTGTCTCTTCGCAGGGAGCCGGGCCAGCAACCCTGTCCCCTTCCCCACTTCCCCTCCGGTGCCACTCCCCACATGCCAATTTAAGGCAGTCCACAAAAAAAAAAACTTGTCCCCTTTACTCCCATTATTAGGCATGGTGTTTTGATGTGGAATACCAACACCAACCAAATTGCAAAACACAAAAAAGTGGTGTTTCAATTTTTTTACTCTCAGGCCAGTCCATGATCACTTCAAGAATTCCAGGACGGCTGAGTTTTCCCATTCGAGTTCATTGAGTAATTAATGAAATCCACTTACTCCAAGTGGCATCAGTAGCATGATGGGTGGAGGGAACCTGTCCTTTAAACATCCAGTTTATTACTGGCAAGCGAGGTGCTAGAAGAAGCCGAATCTCTGTCCCAACTACTTCAGAAGCAGCCCGAACCCCCTCATACACAGCTAAGATCTCCTTCTCAGTTGGAGTGTAGTGCTCCTCAGCCCCTTTATATGCTCGACTCCAAAATCCTAGGGGTCAGCCTCGGGTCTCTCCTGAGGCTCTTTGCCACAAACTCCAGGTGGAACCTTTCTCTCCAGCAGCAGTGTAGAGGATGTTCTTTACATCCTGTCCCGTCCGTACTGGCCCCAAGGCCACAGCACGGGCTATCTCTTGTTTTATCTGCTCAAAAGCCTGCTGCTGCTCAGGACCCCATGAGAAATTATTCTTCTTCCGTGTTACCTGATAGAGGGAGATCACTATATGGCTGTAGTTTGGGACATGCATTCTCCAAAAGCCCACTACTCCCAGAAAAGATTGGGTCTCTGTCTTGTTGGTGGGCGGAGACATAGCAGTGATTTTGTTAATCACATCTGCTGGGATGTGACAACACTCATCTTGCCATTTTATACCTAAGAACTGGATTTCCTGGGCAGGCCCCTTCACCTTGCTGCGCTTAATGGCAAAACCAGCTTGCAAAAGAATTTGGATTATCTGTTTTCCTTTCTTGAAAACCTCTGCTGCTGTATGGCCCCACACTACAATATCATCTATATACTGCAAGTGCTCGGGAGCATTACCCTGTTCCAAGACGGCTTGGATCAATCCATGGCAAATGGTTGGGCTGTGCTTCCACCCTTGAGGTAAACGGTTCCAGGTATACTGAATACCTCTCCAGGTAAAAGCAAACTGTGGCCTACATTTTGCAGCCAATGGGATGGAAAAGAAGGCATTAGCAATGTCAATGGTGGCATACCACCTAGCTTCTTTTGACTCCAGTTCATACTGGAGTTCTAGCATGTCTGGTACAACAGCACTTAATGGAGGTGTGACTTCATTCAGGCCACGGTAATTCACCGTCAGCCTCCATTCCCCACTGGTTTTATGCATTGGCCATATGGGGCTGTTAAAAGGCGAGTGAGTTTTGCTAATCACTCCCTGATTCTCTAATTGGCGAATTAACTTGTGAATGGGGAGCAATGAGTCCCTATTGGTGCAGTACTGCCGTCTGTGAACAACTTTAGTGGCAATTGGTACCTCTTGGTCTTTTACCTGGAGCAAGCCCACAGCAGAAGGATCATCTGACAGACCAAGTAAAGCTGAAAGCTGCTTAACACCGTTTGTGTTAACAGCAGCTATCCCAAAGGCCCATCGATACCCCTTGGGATCCTTAAAATATCCCATCCTAAGGTAATCGATACCCAATATACATGGAGCCTCTGGACCAGTCACAATAGGGTGTCTCTGCCACTTTTTACCAGTGAGGCTTATTTCGGCCTTCAACATAGTCAATTCTTGGGAACCCCCAGTCACTCCATGTATATATATTGGTTGTGTCCCTTGGTGACTTGAGGGCATTAGGGTGCATTGTGCACCAGTGTCCACCAAGGCTTTATATTTCTGTGGTTGAGATGTGCCAGGCCACTTAATCCACACAGTCCAGTATACTCTATTGTCCCTTTCCCCACCCTGGCTGGGGGCAGGGCCCCTCTATTGTTTACCTCGGTGGCTTGCAGCAACTGGAACTTTCCCCTTTTTGGAAGAGTTCACCTTGGTGGTTGTTTCACCTTGTAATTCTTTCACTCGTGCCTGAAGTGCAGAAGTGGATGAATTACCCCACTTCTGCATGTCCTCCCCATGACTACAGAGGAAAAACAACAAGGCAAGACATGTAGTCTTATTGTTGTCATTTGCTTGAATACGAGGATGTCTCTTTTTTATGGTTGAGATTTTCGATGATACAGGTCGAGAGGAACTCATGTTGTTTAGCTTTCTCAATAGGTGATCGTGGAAATCCTGGTCTCTATCATCTGGTACCACCGTGGATTCATCTACATCAGGCACGTTAGCCAATTTATCAATAATATCACTTTGTGTTCCCTCCATTTTGTTTAATCTTTCCACTATTTTGACAATGGCTGAAGTATACAGATTAACTTCTGTAGCACTTATAAATAATTCAAGTTCCTGTAGTCAGCTAATTAGTTCATTTACAAGGAGTTTCCTTTCCCCTTTGCCATATACTAATGCAAGTGCACTGGCATGCTTTTCTGGAGCCGCCTTTTTAAAGTCACGCCACATTTGTCATGGAACATGGACTGTCTCAGGATCATGTAATTGGTTTGGATCGTTACCATTGAAGTGGGAGCTGTATAGCATTTCCACCAGAGAACTTTCTCTCAAAAATTGGATACCTTTCTCTATATCAGTCCATTTCTTTTTCTCAAGTCCCATTTAAAAGGGAATCTATCTCTTACTGCTATCAACATCCGCTTCCAGAGGGTGTAGGACTGATTTTGGCATGTGCCAATACCTCTGTCCACACGTGAGTCCCTGCAAATGCCACCCAGTTGGCGAGCTTCACTGCCATCGAGCCACGCACTGCTGGCACCATTGTCCCAGCATCAAAGTAACCAAGTAACCATATGCTCTTTTGGCTGACGTGTGAAATCCTTTCTTAGATCCCGAATTTCACTCAGTTTAAAAGATCGATCAATAATGGTCATAATACTTTGCTCGCCTTTTGCTCTATCAAGAGTCCCAGGTGCTCATGGTGGCAACTGTGTTGCTGAGGCCACCCCATCTAGAATTTTGGACTCAAGAAATTCTCGTAAAGAAAATCTAGTTTTTGGCTCCTCTTCTTCTTCTGACTCTGACTCTTCTATTATTTCCTCCAGGTAACCCTCCTTTGTTTTTTTCTCTCTCCTAACTTCCTCTTCTCTTCTAACTTCCTCTGCTCCTCTAACTTCCTCTGGTCTTCTGACTCCCCCTGCTCTTCTGACTCCCCCTGCTCTCCTAACTCCCTCCGCTCTTCTAACTCCTTCTGCATTTTCTCTAACTGAGTTGAAACTCATTTTGTTTTTCGCCCTCTTACAGGGGCAACCAACATTGTATCTGGTGCCCCCGATGGTTGGTCAAATTGGACTACATGTGCCCCCGGTAGTTGGTCAAATACATTCAGTTCACCCCGGAGGGCACATAGCTGGTCTCGGAGAGTGTTCCGATCGAACTGGACAGCGCTGAACTCAGTCTGGAGGCTGTCGTACTTCCACTGGAGGGTGTTGCGCTCGGATCGGAGGGTTTTACACTCGAACTGGAGGATGTTATTCTTAGACTGGAGGGCATTGTGCTCAGTCTGGAGAGTGTTGTTCTTGGTCTGGAGGGCATTGTGCTCTGACTGGAGAGTGTTGTGCTCGGACCGGAGGGCGTTATGCTCGGACTGGAGAGTGTTGTGCTCAGACTGGAGAGTGTCATGCTTGGACGGGAGGGTGTTGCACTCGGATTGGAAGGCATTTTGCTTGGATTGGAGGGTGTTATGCTCAGACTGGAGGGCATCGTACTTGGACTGGAGAGTGTTGTAACCATACCGGAGGGCGTTATGCTCTGACCGGAGGGCGTTGTGCCCAGACCGGAGGGCATTGTGCTCTGACCGGAGGGCATTGTGCTCGGACTGCATACTCTCATTCTCGGTCCTGAGACTCTCTCTCTCAACCTCAAAATCTTCCCTCTCAGGAATGGTATTGAATAAGGCCCGATAAGCATTAGCTAGGCCCCAAGTCATTTGTGCCTCCTTAGATCTGCCTGAGCCACAACATTCCTGTCTCAAATATGCGGTCAAACTCTCAGGATTCTTTAAGTGTTCAGGAGTAAAGCTCCATGACACTAAAGACGTTTGTCTTCTATAAGTCTCTCCAAAGTCTCTCCACACTCCCTGCCACTCAGTGTTCTCTGGTTCTAGGGAAGACTTCCTGCGGATGTTATAATTCCAGATTCTGAGTGAGATTATTAAAATAACTGACAGTATGTGCAGGGAGATTGACACAATTGACAGTGTGATCCACTGGGCCAACTGGTCATTCGAAGACTGCTTAAAGGATGCAAAGAAAAAAGGAGGAGCACGCTCAAAAACCACCATTTCTGTACTATTAGTTGCATTAGTTGCTCCCTCTGGAGCTGCATGCAGATACCAAGTAAGCGTTGCTAACCATGCTTTCAATCGATTATACATTTCCATAGCTCCAAAGGTAAAAGTGGCTAGCTTAAACATGGTCCAATATGTTTGGAGCATCTCAAAAGAGGAACTCATGAAACACAGTCCCTTGTAAAACAAATTTACTAGAGGAAACATTTTTTTTTCCCTTTTTTTTCTTCAATAGAGAGAAAAAAAGTAAAAAGGCAAAGCTCAAAAGTGTTTACTAATAATCCGGGGTATTGGCCGTCTGCCCAGATTTCATGAATTTAAAGTTTACAAAATATCCTGGAGTATTGGCAGTCCGCCTGGACTTTCAAGGTCAAGCTTGCAGGTGCAGAATCACAAACATAAGATAGCTCCTTAACAGAAAAAAAAACTCGTAGCTCTGTTAAAAGCTAAAAGAGCAAATGAAGAAAAAACAGAAAAACAGCAACTCAATTTGCCCGCATTTTCCACCAAAATCTGTCACGGTTTAAACAAAAAATCTACCTGCGTTCATGACAGGGGCTGTGGGCCCCGCAGGGGCCCTAGGCCGAAAGGAAAGAAAAAGTTAATTAGGAAAAGAAAACAGTGGCAACGATCTAAGGAGGCACACTTATTTACTAAATACTATATCGAAATACAGAATAACACAATATAATACAATATAGTTGAAAATTGAGCTAACGAATCAAGCAAAATAGGAGAGAGAAATGAGTCCTGAAACCAATAGGCCTACTGTAAACTCTAGGCGACACCTTGAAGGCTCCCACACACTCCCCTGAACGCCAGAATTCAAAAGACGTCAGTCTAGCCTGCGACAGAGATAACATAGTGTCCAGGTCCCGTGACCCATCTCTGACCGTGTTGTTCTCTGGGTGATGTAGTCTTCTTCTGTAAGTTGCAGATTCAGTAAAATTATTCATGCTTTATATGATGTTATGATGTGGAATACTGATAGTAAAATTACAAAATTATTAAACCATGACAAGGACTCAGCCTGTCTGAGATCAAACTGCATGTACAGCCTCAGAAACTGCTCTGGAAATGCTTAAAAGAACTTCCTTGAAACTTCTGGCCTGCTGCAGCTTTGATTCTTTTGGGAAGAACAGATAGACCTGTGATTATCAGAGTCCATGTGGTTTTATTCTGGTTTCTGGGGCACGATGAAGTGCGTGGAGTGCACGGTGACAGCACTCTAAAGACATTTCCATTTGGGTTGGAATTCCAGGTTGCTGTGTTCAGTTAGGGGAGTCAAGGCACTGAAGTTTGTGTGCAAGGTCTTTCAGGCAGGCTCAGGCTGTGCTGATGTCTGCAGTTGCTGTCACTGCATGCTTGCAGCCAGCACCCTGCTGCCCAGATAAGTCCACCCACGTGTGTTGAAACAAGCAGGAAGTTCTGAAACTTGGGAGTTTCAAAAGCAGTGTGATTTGTCTCCTCAGGCAAAGTCTTTAGCCGGAATTGCAGTAGAGACACCCCCTGGAGCCAGCGACTGAGGACCAAAAGTGCTGGATTGGAAGGGGTCAGTGCCAGGCATCCAGCTAACCTGTGGAGGTAACAATGTGCCTAGATCTAATCTGGCCCTGGACTTCCAGAGAGCCAACTTGGACTTTTTTCTGCGGCCTACTTGGAGATATCTCATGGGCTAGAGTGCTTGAAGGTAAGGGGGCCGTGAGAGCTGGGCAGCATTTAAAAAGCACTTCTTCGGAGCTCAGGATTGGTGCATCCCCAAGAGTAGGAAATAGGGAAGGGGGGTGTCCTGGAAATGGGTGATGCTGAGATGGTGGAGAAGCTGAACACCTTCTTTAATTTGGTTTTCACATCAAAGACTGCCCCTTGGGACTCCTGGACCCTGGAGGGAAGAGAGAGAGCTAGAGAAATTGAGAGCTTCTCTCTGGGTGAGGAGGGGGTGATCTGGGAGCTTCTGGGTGGGATCAGTGTGCACAAATCTATAGACTCTGATGGGATACATCCACATGTGCAGAGGGAGCTGGCAGACGTAACTGCCAAACTCTCTATCATCTTTGACAGGTCTTGGAGAGGAGGAGAAGAACGTGAAAACTGGAGGAGAGCCTGTGACACTGCAGTCTTCGGAAAGGGCAAGGAGGAGGATCCGGTAAACTGCAGGGCAGTCAGTTTCACCACTGTCCCCGGAAAGGTGGTGGAACAGCTTGGTGGAACAGCTGGATGCCATCTCCAAGAAATTGGAAGGGAAGAAGTTTATCAGCAGTAGTCAGCTTGGATTCACCGAGGAAAAGTCATGCTCAGCCAACCCTGCAGCCTTCTATGATGGCATCACCAGCTCGGTAGATGTGGGGAGAGCAGTGGATGTCATCTACCTTGACCTCAGCAAGGCTTTTGATACTGTCTCACATGACATCCTGGTAATGAAGCTGAGAAAGCGTGGGACAGATGAGTGGATAGTAAGCTGGGTTGAGAACTGTCTGACTGTCTGAGCTCAGAGGGTTCTGATCGCCAGCACAGAGTCCAGTTGGAGACCTGTGGCCTGTAATGTACCCCAGGGGTTGGTGCTGTCTCTGGTCTTGTTCAGTATCTTCACTGATGACCCTGATGAGGGGATAGTGTCCACGCTCAGTAAGTACGCCTATGATGCAAAGCTGGGAGGAATGGCTGACACACCTGAAGTCTGTGCTGCCATTCAGCAAGACCTGGACAGACTGGAGAGCAGGGAACCAATAAACGAGAAGAAGTTTAACAAAAGCAAGAGTGGAGTCTTGAATCTAGGAAGGAATAGCAGCAAGTATCAGTACAAGGGCATGCAATGTTGTGTGGGCACACAGGTTTGCAATGAAGGCATGGTGGCACATATAGATGTACACACACATGGATAGACAGAAGGACAGGGATGCACACAAGTATGTGTGCACAGTGTTAAGCAAATGGCTGGGGTCATACAAGTATGCCCAGGCATGTGGTTGTGTGCAAGAAAGGAGCTGCCCATGTTTGTGTGCAGGGCTGTGCAAAGGTGTGGGGTTGTACAGCTGTGTGCAGTGGCCAGGTCCTGTGTGCCATGGAGCTCCATGGGAAACCTCTTGGGTGTTGAAGCACTGCCTGGAAGAAGAGTGCTGGGATGGGTTGTGGTGAGCCAAAGATGCATAGTGGGCAGAGTAGATGCGTAAATACTGCTCTGGACCAAAAGTTGTGCAGCAGCTCATGGAATGCCACTGGACAAATCAGTCTATGCACTCTTTGTGAATCTGTAATTGTAATGTTTTATTGATAGAATACAATCAAACTTGGAGTGCTGAGTTGGGCAGCAACTGAAACGCTGCACACTGCAGCTGCTGCCTTCTGATGCTCCTCTCAGTTCTTCAGCTGCAGCTTCTGCAGCATCTCCACAAGGCTATTCATCACTGTGAAGAACTGGAAAGAAACAAAGCAAGTGTAGAAGTAGGACAGAAACCATCTAGGGAGATCTCATGAAGAAAGTCTGACCAGTAAACTTCCAGAATGACCCCATATACAACAGCATGTTCCTTTCATTCAGGTCACTGACACTACTTTCCATGACACGCTGCCTATGGTAAGATTCATGCTCTGTCATGGGAAGGCCGTTTCAAAGGTTGCAGTGCCTGACATGGCAAGCTTCTTTATCACAGCAAAACCCTCCGGCCGTTACCAACCACATCCTTCTCAAGCCAGAGGAAGGCGTCCAAGCCCCCCATGGCAGCTCTCACTGACAGAGTGCTTTCCTCAAACACACAGCTGGCTGCTTTTCTATTCCATCGCTTCCCTCAGGATTTTAACATCTTCCATGTCTGACAGATGGAAGCACTGAGACCAACAAGAGAATGCATGTCTGTGTTCACCAAGGACTCACCTCTGCACGTGCAGCTCTCAGAGAAGCCTTTTTCATTTCCCTTCTCCTTTCTTTTTGTTGTTGTCTTCTTGCTACAAAGCAAGAGTACCAGTGAATTCATTTTGTCAACAGCAAAGCTGCAGAAACGTGAGTGCCGTGAAAACAAATGACAGTCCAAAGACAAAGAAAATGGGACTAGGAAGCCTCTCAGTGAATGACATTTCCAGGAGGACCACTGTGGAGTTAACAGAAAGAGATGCGTTTAGGTATTCTGGCATCTCGCTGCCTTTGGACTCTGTAGCCTTCAACTCTTAACCCCTCTACAGAGCAGGAAAAAGCAAAGCAAGCCCTAAGCAAACTCAATGTGTTGCACTTCACCAGGACGGTACCACAGCACCTTCTTACATCTTTGCTTGGAGCTCCATGCTGGGGCAGGCCCAGGCTGTGTTGCTGGGGCCGGCACACTGTCTCCGCTCTGTCCCCTGGCTCTTCTAGTAGCAGGCAGCTGCACTGCAGTCTGTTTCTCTTCGCCCAAGCCCTTGTGTTTACACCCAGCCAGGGTCTTGGAGACAGAGCTGGGACCTGCTGTTACAGGAAGCCCTCCAGCCTGGAGATGAGCTCCCTCCGAAAGCACTTCCTGCACCGCTTTCACAGAGATGTTTCCATTTGGTTCCAGGCGTACATCTGTCATAATCAAGAAAGGAGAAGCAGTAAGATTTAAAGAGTGACCATGGCTAATTTCTGTAGTAAAATGGGCCACAATACTAGGAAATCTCATCTTGCGTGTTCATAGTAGCGGATCTTAGGATCTTAGCTGAAGTGTGGGTTTGCATTTCAAATCTGGACAGGGAAGGGAATTGTAAATCCCAGGGACGAAGACCTCAAGCAACACGCAGAAAAAGGAGTCCAAAGAAAGGACAGAAAGCCTAACTAGAAAGACATTGAATCAAACACTGATGCGTGTTGTGCATCTGTACCTCTCTTGGGTGCCACGTCACAGGCTGCAGTCCTTCCCAGACTTGCGGCAAGGCTGCGCTTTGCTGGAAGGCTGCTTGCGTCAGCTTCTGGCAAAAAGGAACAAGAAAGACTTGAAGAGCATCTCTTGAGAGGAAGATTTGAGCACAGCCAACCACAAACTTCTACTCTTCAAGTGTAGTTCCTACCGTTTGCCTTTCTGCTGCTGTGGCATGGTGCCATTTCTGCAGCAGCACAGATATGCAGTGGACTTTCTTCACTCATCATCACACATGCACCCCTTCATGCAGCCCTATTTAGAGGCAGGTACCCACACCACAGCTCACAAGAGGTTCTTACCTGCGTGGGCTTTCCGTTTCCCTCCTTGCCCAGCACCATTCCATGGACGCACAGGTTCCGTCCCTAAAACAAGAGATCATGTGTTGATTTCACAAATGTCAGTAGCACTAGTGTCCTGTTGTCCAGCCCCCAATAAAGAAAGACCCTGTTTTACAGCCAGAAGAGAAACTCACTTTTGTATGGCAGTAAGGACGGTCCATCCCCATTGCGTCCCTCTGTGCGCTGAAAGGTGCAGCTGGATCTCTGGCAGTCTGCTGGCTGCATTTCCCAAACACGGCAAATAGTGTCGCGCCACCTCTGAAGAGAGGAAGGAAGAAATGCTGATGGGAATGGGCAGCTGAGTTTGGCAGAGAGCTTCTAGATGGTGCCAGAGATGGGATATCAGAGTGCTGAGACATCATTGATCACTAAGGGAAAATACAGCCTGAGCCTTGCCCGTGCCATTAGCCCCCTGCTCCACTCCTTCCCCTTACAAATGAGAACAAGGAAGAAAAGTCAAGCTAAAGGAACCCAGCCATACCTTTCCGCTCACAGAGCAGGCATTGGATCCGCGCTTGTCTCCTTGCTGAGACATGACCACTCAATTCTCAGAGGAAGCCCAAGTTCTGACGGCTCTCTCCACAGGAACTTTCCCTGCTCTTGGAAAGAGCTGGCTTCACTCTTCCTAAGATTGACTTGATCCCCCAAATCTCCCTTTGGACAGGAACCCTGCAGAAATCATCCACAAGTGAGAAGTCATGAGGGAGAAGTATATTCTCAGCCTTCATCTGCCATGCAATTGAGTCTCTTGTGGAGTGAAAGGTCTGGGAATCAGCTGGCTGCAAGAAGGTCCCAATGCTAGCTGCAGCTTGTGTCTGACTGCCATGGCTTGTGTCAGCAAGTGCTCTTCTCCATCTCCTCAGTAGCTCTGCACCCAGCCATCCGTGTGGCTGTGAGGCACAAGTTGTACTCTGTTTGTCCTCGCCTTCCTTTTGAATGGTGTTTCATCATCCTCACCAAAACATGGGTTAGAATCTCCACAAGAACCTCTTTCCCCTAGAAACAGCCAGGTGGAGGGGCACTGCTGGAGCTGGGAACTCCTCCCCAGCCTAGCTTTTCTGTTGAGACACCTCCCAGCAGCCAGCCAGCACCAAACCCAGCTCACCTGTTGGGCCTGCTCAGCCTAAGCTGCACCCAGCTCACCAACACAGCACAGCAGTGCTTCTGACAGGCTCTTGCAGGGTGATCTGTTCCAAGGAAGGCACAGAGCTCAATCTCCACGTGCAGCACGCTCGCCAGAGCACCAGCTGTGGGACAGACACTCCTCCCACCATGGCAACCACTGTGACTTCAGCAAGTGCTCGCATGGCTTCTGTGCTTTCACCATAATGGAAGGTAGTGGACGCCTCCTAGATCTGAATTTTAGGAAACCAACACCAGAGTCACCCCATGGGATGATCTGAAGTCAAACAACAGGGAAGTGAAGGTGACACTTGTGCAGCCCATAAAAACCAGTAAAGACTAATGTGGCTTCATAGTGCTCATTGGAGTCTGCTCAGCTTTTTTTAGACAAAAGATACCTTTGGGAAAGTCTCATGGGAGTAAACTAAAAGCTAGTGAATGCTGATCTCTTCTGGATACTTCTAGAAATGTCAACAAGGCATAACCAATCCCTTTCCAACTTCCTCAAGAGCAGGTCAACTCTCAGCCACACTATCATCTGCTGGGTAAGCTGGCTCACTTCAGAGTTCTGCAGAAGACCAAACGAGGTGCAGAAAGGAAAACTCCAGAGGTTACAGCTGTGTTTTAGCTGTTAAGACTTAGTTCTTTTCCTTCTATGCTCATTTGCTCTTGTGTAGAGTAAAAACACACTGAAATAATTTAAATGATTTAAATCATGACGGTCATGCATGTTTGATTCAGTACTGTGCAGATCCTGAATTGATACGACTTATGGCAAGCAATGTAATTTACCACCAGGTCAAAAAAGAATTATGTTTCTTGAAAAGTATGATTTTGCACTACAAATATGTATCATGACATCAAGACAAAGGTGCAGATGAAGCTCTCGCTGAAGAGGGATTTATCAGCTGTGTTTCAGATGTCAGAGTCTTGAGTGCCCTCCCACCTTTGTTCCCGCAGCTAGCACCTTTCCTTATCAGCCACCACCTCCACCTCCTTACTCATGTTGCTGTCCAGCACCAGGTACCTCATTTTCCCCTGCTCCAACATCACCCATCACCTTCTGTCTTCCTTCCCCAAAGGAATCAATTAAGCAGTGTGTCATTTAGAAGCCCTCCTGAGCTGAGCAGTCAGAGCTCTGTTTCCTTTCCCTGAAGCCGGAGTACAGCCAGGCTACAAAGCAGATAAGTAAGATAAAGTTGCATGGAAACAGATGTTAATTAAGAAGAAGAAATGTAGGCCGCTTGTCTCTTCTTCAGAATGATACGGGCTCTGATTGAGGTAAACAGTTATGAAATCCATCAGATGAGATTCACTTTTGTCAATGTGTTTCAGACAGCTGGAAGCAACGGTGTAGCAGTCTCTACCATGCAGCTCTGGGAAGGAGGCTTGAGGACACCCCACAAATAATTCCACACTGGCCTAAACAGTTTTCCCACCGGATGTCTCCCTGTGGGGCTGCCAGCTTGCTTCAGGCCTGGAGCTTAAATTGTGCACCAACTAGTCTTGAAACAATATCCTTAATGTAGCTAGGCTATACTAGGAGAAAGAGTGTAATTTGGAGTGAGTTGCGTCCAGACCAGGGGATGTCTTCTCAGCAAGGAATGGGAATGGCTTCCCAAAGTCAGGCAGTGCACGATGGTGGGAAGATGGTGTGTCTTCTGCCACGGCCTGTGCCTTCAGTTCTACTGGTGATGTCCCAGAAGCTACTGGAATGGTAGGAAGGGATACAACAGGAGAGCAGTGAAGATCAAGAGCAGGCGACTGCTGGCGTGACTGCCAGGGGCTCATTTGAAGGAGCACAGTTTCAGCCCACTAATGCCTCAGTTGCCTTCACAACATCCTCTAAAGTCACCAGTCTGCTGCTCGGTACCATTCGTATTTAAGAATAGCCACAGCCCTTCCTAGGTTTGAGGCTTGCGCTGTTTATTAGGGGCAAACATAATCATCCTTATGCAAGTGATCCTTACTAAAGTCCTGGCTGTCTTAGCAGTGATGCGGAATTCTTAGTCAAGGGGATGCTGAACAGGTGGAGCAGGTTCCATGGGAGCAAACAAGCTGTAACACAGACAAGAACAGCTCACAACCAACATAGAGGTGAAATGGGACTTTTTGCTCTAGTCTGCTGCAGCCCTTCTTTGTGCTCCCACGCGGTCATCCCCTTGGTGCCCTGCACAGGGATGTCCCTTTAAATGGCAGGGGTGATTGCCAAGCTGCTCTCCACTACCTACCAGCACTTTCGGATATCTGGAGAGGTCCCAGATGACTGCAGGCTTGACGATGTGACTCCCATCTGCAAGAGGGGCCATAAGGAGGATCCGAAAACTGCAGGCCTGTCAGCCTGACCTCAGTGCTGGGGAAAGTTATGGAACAAATCATCTTGGGTGAGATCACAGGGCATGTGAGCGGCATCCAGGGGGTCAGGCTCAGCCAGCACAGGTTCATGAAAGGCAGGTCGTGCTTGACCAGCCTCATCTCCTTCTACGACTGGGTGACCATACTGGTAGGTGAGGGAAAGGCTGTTGATGCAGTCTACCTAGACATCAACAAAGCCTTTGACACGGTCTCTCACAGTATTCTCCTGGGGAAACTGGCTGCTCATGGCCTGGACATGTAGACCCTTCTTTGGGTAAGGAAGGAACTGGCTAGTGGGCCGTACCCAGCATGTACTGGTACTTAATGGAGTTAAGTTCAGCTGGTGACCCATTACAAGTGGTGTCCCCCAGGGGTTGGAACTGGGGCCCATCTTGTTTAATATCATTACTGATGACCTAGATGAAGGTTGGGGTCCCTTCCAACCCAAGCCATTCTACGATTCTGTGTTTCCATGATCATCTGAAGTCCAGGTAGACCACATTGACAGCCTTACCCTCATCCACTAAGCGGGTCACCTTGACATAGAATGAAGTTAGGTTTGTAAGGCAGGATCTACCGTTCATAAACCCATGCTGACTAGGCCTGATCCCCTGGCTGACCTTTTATTGGTCCATGATGGTTCCCGAGATTAGGAAACTCTTCTTCACAGAAAGGGTAGCTAAATACTGGAATAGGCTCCCCAGGGAGGTGGTCAAGTCACCATCCCTGGATGTGTTTAAGAGACATTTGGATGTGGTGCTCAGAGATATAATTTAGCAGGGGGTTGTTAGGATATTATGGTTAGGCTGAGGTTGGACTTGATGAGGTCTTTTCCAACCTGAGTAATTCTATGATTCTATGATTCTATGCTTCTATGATGTAAGCACTGGCACCATGAAGCCCTGGTGCAGTGCATCAGAAGAGCTGTAGCCTGCAGGGAGCCACCACCCGGAGCTGTGAGCTCGCAATGGCCCACCCTGTAACTGTGCTGTGAGCTCACAAGGCCTGGCTCTGACGCTGTCTAGTGCCGCAGGCTTCTCTCTGTGCAACACTCACTGTGGCTGCAACGGTGGTGTTGGAAGCAAGGTGCGAGTGTGTGGCGCAATGGCCCCTGCCCGCCTTGTTCTCCCTCTCCTACTGATGGCCATGTGCTTCCAGGAGACCTGTGCTGCTCCGTGGTGAGCACCAGGAGCAGGTAGGTGGGCAGAGATGGAACCCAAACTGAGTAGCACTGGGGGCAAGAAGTCAGGCTGTGTCCCCACAGCCCTGTGCCACACTTCCCTGGGGCCTGCCTTCCATGGAGGTGGTGTTGGGCAGGGACTGATGCTGATGGGCAGCACCACAGGACCTGGGCAAGAGCCCATGGCAGAGCTGCTCCTCAGGGCTGGCTCCAGCCATGCCAGGTCATGGCTCTGCTGCTTGCTGGCTGGAGCACAGCCTTCATCCTGGGAGATGTCCTGGGGAGAGCTCAGAGATGTGTGCTGGGAAAAGTGGGAGCATTTCTGCTCTAGGCTCATGGTACTCCCTGTAGATGAATCCCAGTTTCCAACACAGAGCCCCGGCCCACAGCCCAGAGGAAGGGACAGGTGAGCTTTCCTCCAGCACTTCAGTGTGACCTTCCTCTACACCAGAGGCCTTCCAGTAAGAAATCCCCGAGGGGCTGCACCTTCTTCCATGCAGTCTGTGAGTTGGCGTTGTCTCTGTATCTCCAAGGTCTCCCAGTAAGAAAATTTCAAGGGGCCAAATGTTCTTCCATGAAGTCTCTGAGAACAGTTTTCCATGACCTGGAGAAAGTATTTGGAAAGCTGTGGAATAGCAGCCAGCAGGACACCTGGCCTCTCTGCAACTTTGGAACTTTCCCCCCATGTCATTACCTGAGCCCCTTCCATCAATGCTGGTCACTATGGAAGAGATGGGCAAGTGCAATGGGAGTGTTTCTCCTCTGTCCCTTATTGCAGCTGTGTCACCAAGCAGTGGCTTACCAAAGCCTAAGTTTAATCCAGCCCATGCAGTTGAGTTTAGAGCTGGGGGTGAGCTCCAAGAGGGCTCACTTCTAGGTGCCCCTGCAGGCACCCAGGAACTGTTTCCAAAGTGCTCCCATGTGGAAGGGAAAGAAGAGTGTTGGGAAGGAATCCCCAGCTATAACTGCATCCTGTGTCATTCTGACTGGAAGGATGTTTAATGGGAGTTGCTCTGTCCCGCGTTTGCTTGCAGATGTGACTGGAGGAGGTGATCCAGGTTCCCCTCTAGGTTCTGGGTCCGAAACTCTGGCAGATCGCATGGGTATGTCATGGCTTTGTAATTCCTTAGAGAGCTTTCACTGCCCATTTCAGTGCCATTTCATGGCACGATCCCCTGTATGCTTTGCTACTCCATGATGCTGTAGTGTATGACTGAATCTTTTCATGGGTCTTTGGTTGCAGAAGTGCCCCCCGGGAAGGCCTTGCCCAGTCCTCGCTTTCCCCCTGCACTGGAGCCCAGATGGAATCCCAGTGGTGAGTACTTTGTTGTTACTGACTCCACTGACTCACCACTGGTATTCAAAAGCTCATGTACATTATATTTAACTTCACACATTCTGTTTAGGTCTGGAAGGAGTAAAGGACGAATCCGAAAGAGGAAAATACTCCCAGGGCTCATCCCGTCTCCTAAAGAAACTGCTGAAGGAAATGGAGAAGGCAGAGCATGGTGAGTATACTTCAATCTGCTCACCGTGAGCCCTGGGAAGCTGAGGTCTGATGTAGATGTGTGGATAAGCTCTGGCCTGCAGAGCAGGAAGGGATCTCTCAGAGCCATGCTGTGGTGGTGTTCCATGTAACACCTTGCAGGTGCTGTCAAGCACCAGAGCTGGTCTGCTGCCACTTCTGCATCCAGCCAAGACCCAGAGACAGGTGCTCCCCCAGCATGACCATTACTTGTCAGAGCGGCTTTGTGCAGACATGGGCACCCAGATGGCAGCAACTGTTGAGTGCTGTGCTTTTGTTTGTACAAAGCCCTCTGTGGAGCTGAGCTAGTTGAAGGCAGGAGGAGCATCCCGATCAGGGATGGTTGCCTTTGTTGTTGCTGGAAATGAGGTGGAGAAGGCGCTTCTGTTGGAGCTTGAATTTCAGCCTGCAGATGCCTGTCTGTAGTGGGTGGAATGTGATGGTTGGTGATGCTCACAGCACAGTGTGTGAGGGCCTTGCGCAGGAGCTGATTCCTCAGGAGGTGTTAGAGGGTCAGCACCCTGCATTTCCTGGGAGGGACCAAATGCCCTTGGGCAACAGAGGGGGTTGTAGTGGCTTTGGGGGGCTGGGAGCAACAGACTTTGCCTGAGCTCAGGATTGGAGTAGCTTGGTTCCTGATGAGAACACATCCCATCCCATCCTGCTATCCTGCTTTCTTTCTAAAGGAACGGAACAGCCAACTGAGCAGGATGCACTGCAGGAAGGCAGCTATCCCACTCTGCCAGTCTCAGACAGTGTAACAGAGGCAGCGCCAACAACTAGCATGCCAGGTAATTTCTGTCCCGTGGCCATCCAGTGTCACTTATCAGAGTCACTGTGTGCCTGCAGGCTCTTCCTGCCTGCTCCTGTACTCTAGGTCAGCACCTAAAGCTGAGCATGTGAGCACAGAGCACATGTAAGAGAAGCCAGGCTCTCTAAAAATGGCTGACCTCAGTGGGGTTTGGAGAGCTGTTCAGCAGCATGCCAGAGAAAGTGAGTGCAGAGCTCTGTGACACTGCTCACCTCCCACCGCTCCCAGTTCCCAGAGACTTGTAAGCTTTGCCCTTTTGGATGAAAGGGATCCTGTGTGGCAGGAACCTGCAGGGATGTTTCTCCCCTGGGCTGGCTCCGGCTGTGCCCTGTGCTGGCTGGAGCCCGACCTTCAGCCTGGGGGGGGGGGGTGTCCTGCAGGAGAGCTCAGGAAGCGTGAGCTGGGGAAAGTGTGAGGGAATCTGCTCTGCAGTGCTGCTCACAGACAAAGCCCAGAGCCCAGGGCACAGCCCCAGCCCTCGGCCCAGAGGAGGACACGGGTAGTTCCTGTGCAGCCTCTCCCTATGCAATGAGAGGTGGAAGCAACCTTTCTTGGCCCCCAGTGCTTAGGCAACAGGGGCAGAGGCTCCCAGTGAAGAAAAAGACAATCTCCTGGGCCTATGAAGCTGAATCCCATCACTGAGGGATGATCTGTAGCGCAGGTGAAGGTAATGTGGGACACTGTCTTGTTTCTTCCAGGGATTAATGCCAAGAAAAGCACAATGGCTGCTGTTCACAGATCTGTGTGAAAGCGCCACATGATGATGATGTTCAAAGCTCTGCTGATGTCTGCACTGGTGCTGGCCTGTGGTGCTGTGTTATGGATATGCAAAGAATACCAGTGAGTTGGCTTTTCCCCCAAACACTTTATTGCTGCGTTTGGCAAGGAAGCATTTGTGGTGCCAGAATCCTGGACAGCCAAACTTTACATTGCAAAGCTTTTCAAGTTTCCCCTTATTTCCTGTCAGTGAGTAGTGCTTTCTGAAACTCATTTTCACAGACCGTGCATGAGGAAAGAGAGAGCAGCAGAACAAGCTCATCCTGATACCGACCGTGAGGCTGTTCCTACTGGAGATGAGAGCAGAATGGAGCTGGGAGAGGCAACAGGAGAGAATCTTGCCCAGTCAAACAAGAATCTCAACAACAGTTCCAGACCATTCTGTTCTGCCATCCAAAATGTCTTCAAAGCCATCTGGAAGACCTGTAGCGTGAACTTAAAGCCGTGAAAGAGGACGGCCCTGCAAGTGAGAACGGAGAGTCAGCAGCAGAGCATTTGTCCTTCACCCTGCATTCTCCAACACAAGTATCACCAGTACTTTCAATTTGATTGCGGAAGTTTCAGAAATGGGTACAACGATGCCTCCAGAGCTTTGGGATCTCCTGCTGGACACTGATGATTAAGTGGATGCGGAGATTCCATAATGCAGCAACATCCTGTCAAAATGCCAGCATTAATTCATCTGCAAGACTACCCCCTGCTCCAACTGATATTCAAGTAGAGTGTGAGCAGGATTTGGATTAGCTCCTTTAGGAACTCTCTGAGGTGGCTGACAGTGTAACTGCTTAGTCTCATTGTATCTTAAAAACAATCAAACTATCAAAAATCAATAAAATTAATAAAAATCCCAGCACTGTTCTTTTTCTTGGATACGCTGGCGTGATACATTTTCCCGCTAAGACTTTGCAATAAGTCTTGAAGCAGTTTTGAACTGGTAAAAGTTGGCAGTGTCTGCATTCTGTTCTCCTAATTTCCTTGCTGCTCAGAGTCAAGGTATCATGCATCTATTCCCCAGCTCTAGCTGTCTCCTGAATCATGATGACAGCCTTTCCATATTGTGAGAATAGCCTTTTCACATCGTTGGAGTGGACTTGTTCTGAAGGACAAGATGCTTGCAGACATGTAAGCTCAAACACAGAGTGCAGAGTCCATGGAAACTTGCTGCCAAACAATGCTGAGAAGAATAGACTGCTGTTGTTGAAAATGGGAGAGTAAAACAGATGCCTCTGCTCAACACAATGCCAGTGTGAGCTGGTTGGGGCTACCCACCCCCCTGAAAAGGCTGGAAGTTCAAAGCGAGGTAGACTACTAGCCTTCGTTCAATGACCACCAGAGACACCCCCACCAGCTTTTTAGGACACAGGATTGCCCAAGTGGGGTAGTGTGGAACTTGTAAGTCCAGCAAGTTCTGGTGTTCACACAGCTGGTGGAAAGAACCAGAAGATTTTGCCATCCAAGGGAGCTGGTATGGAAAAGTAAAAGTCAGATCTCAATTGTCTCAGACCCTATAAATAGAGCTGCTAAGCAAGTGTTAATATTTACAAATATCTGAAGGGAAATGGGAGGAAAATGAATGAGGCCAGGCTCTTCTTGGTGGTGTGTAGTGGTAGGACAATTAGCTGTGGCCTAGAACTTGAACGCAGGAGGTTCCATGCAAACATGCAAAAGACCTTCTTTATGGTAAGGGTAGGGGAGCACTGGGACGGACTGCCCAGAGAGGTGGTGGAGGTTCTGACCAGCATCTCCAACGCACTCAGCTTGGGCAACAAGCAAGAAGAGTTGGAAGCCTGTTATGGTTTTGCAATTTGGTTGGTGTTGGTATTCCACATCAGAACACCATGCCTCATAATGGGAGTAAAGGGGACAAGTTTTTTTTCTGTGGGCTGCCTTAATGGGCATGTGGGGTGGGGCACCGGAAGGGAAGTGAGGAAGGGGACGGGGTTGCTGGCCGGCTCCCTGCGAGGAGACAACGTGGTCAGAGCTTCCTGCCTTCCACAGCTCCATCGGTGAGATTGGGGACTTGGTATTCTCTTTGTTGAAACTCTCTTGTTGTTGTTTAGTGTTATTAGGTTATTAAACTGCCATTCGTTCTCAGATCACCTTTTTTCTCCCTTATTTTTTGTTAGACCTAATCGCAATCTCCCTTCCCTTCCCCTCTTCCGAAACGCACGTGGCCGGGCCGTGCCACGCCGCACTTTGCCATACCATGCCGTGAGAGAAAAGGGGGGGGGGGGGCTTTTGTTCCTGCTGCCCCGGGTTTGTGCCCACTGTCCCGGAGTGAGCTCTAGAGAGAACTCCGTGACAAAGCCATTGTGAGGCAGGCAAACTATGACCTAGTTGCCATACTGGAAACATGGTGGGATTGCTCCCATGACTGGAGTGCTGAAATGGATGGCTACAAACTCTTCAGGAAGGTTAGGCGAGGAAGGAGGGGTGGTGGCGTGGCTCTCTATGTCAGGGAATGCTTTCATGTTACCGAGCTTGTGACTGGGGATGATGTGGTTGAATCCCTATGGGTAAAGACGTGCTGACAAGACAGACATCCTGGTGGGAGTCTGTTACAGACCGTGTTTTATTGTGTTTTAGCACAAAATGACAATTTCTACCCAAAATAATATTTTTGTCACAAAAATGACAATTTCTCTCCTTAATATCAATTTATGTCAAAATGTTGATATTTTTCCACATAATATCACAATTTGTCCAAGAAAAAAAACCAGCAAAACATTTTCTTTGTTAAATATCACACTTGATCCCACCAAAAAGACATTTTCTCCCCAAAACACTGCTTTTCATCCCCAAAAGAAGACATTCTCTACACAAAATTACTCTTTTTAGCACAATATGACTCTTTCTCCCCAAAATTCCCGTTTTTCTCTCCAAAATTACAATTTCTCAACTTAATATAAATTTATGTCAAAATTTAGATATTTTCCCCACAAATATCACTATTTATCCCAGAAATAAAATGATCTCACTAAAATATCATCTGATCTCACTAAAATATCACACTTTATCAGAGGAATACTCTTTTTTCCCCCAAAACACAGCTTTTTGTCCACAAAATAATATATTTTCTTCACAAATTTACTCTTTTTAGTGCAATATGACCATTTCTCCCCAGAATTCATGTTTTTCTCTCCAAAATGGCAATTTCTCTTCTTAATATCAATTTTTGTCAAAATTTAGACAGTTTTCCCACAAACATCACTATTTGTCACACTTGAACCCACCAAAAAGACATTTTCTCCCCAAAACACTGCTTTTCATCCACAAAATAAGACATTTTCAACACAAAATTCTTCTTTTTAGCATTAAATGATTATTTCAAACAAAAATAAGCATTTTTGTCTCCAAAATATGACGATTTCTCCCCTTAATATCCATTAATGTCATTATTTACACATTTTTCCCACAAATATCTCTTTTTATCCCAGAAATAACAAATTTTCTCTGATAAATATCACACTTGACCTCACCAAAGAGACATTTTCTCCTAAAAATACTGCTTTTCATCCACAAATGAAGACATATTCTAAACAAAGTTTCT
Source organism: Coturnix japonica (assembly GCF_054131305.1). Taxonomy (NCBI): domain Eukaryota; kingdom Metazoa; phylum Chordata; class Aves; order Galliformes; family Phasianidae; genus Coturnix; species Coturnix japonica. The sequence goes on from NC_140683.1 coordinate 2,448,731, forward strand.
CTTTTTAGTACAATATGATGCTTTCTCTCCAAGATTCCCGTTTTTCTCTCCAAAAAGACAATTGTTTAACTTAATATCAATTTATGTCAAAATTTAGATATTTTTTCCCGAAACATCCCCTGAATTTTCTCCACAAAATGCCTCTTTTTAGCACAATACGATGCTTTCTCCCCAAAATACCCTTGTTCATCTCAAAATATGACAATTTCTCCACTTAATATGTTTATTCCAAAAATTAGACGTTTTCCCTGAATATCACTATTTACCCCAGAAATAAAACCTGCTCTCTCTTAATTATCACCCTTTATCCCACCCAGAAGACTTTTTCTCCACAAAACATTGCTCTTTAGCACAGTATGATTCTTTCTCCCCAAAGTACCCTTTTTTGCCTTCAAAATACAACAGTTTCTCTCCTTAATATCAGTTTATGCCAAAAATTAAACATCTTTCCCTCGAATATCAGTATTTATCCCAGAAATAATACATGTACTCTCTTAATTATCACTTTTGATCCCACCAAAAGGATTTTTTCTCTTCAAAATACTGCTTTTCATCCCCAAAAGAAATCTTTTTTGCCATGAAGTGCCTCTTTTTAGCACAATATGATGCTATCTTCCCAAAATACCATTGTTTGTCTCCAAAATGCAATATTTTCTCAACTTATTATCAGTTTATGCCAAAAATTAGACGTCTTTCCTCAAATATCACTATTTATCCCAGAAATAAAACATGTTCTCTCTTAATTATCAGTCTTGATCCCACCAAAAAGACATTTTCTTCCCAGAATACTACTTTTCATCCCCAAAAGAATAATTTTTTGCCACAAAATATGATGCTTTTTCCCCAAAATATCCTTATTACTCTTTAAAATATATATTACATATATAATATGTGTGTGTGTATATATATATATATATATATAATATTATGTTATATTATATGTGATATTACATTATATTATATTATATTATATTATATTATATTATATTATTTTATTATATCATATTATATTATATTATATTATATTATATTATATCATATCATATCATATTACATTATATTATATTATATTATATTATATTATATTATATTATATTATATTATATTATATTATATTATATTATATTATATTATATTATATTATATTATATTATATTATATTATATTACTTAGCTTCAATTCTAATCATATTGTATTATAGTATGTTATCTGGCCCCACTACGCATGCGCCTTAGTCAACATAGCAATACGCATGTGCCAATGAGCAATACTCAACACACCGTTACATACGCCATCCTGACACAGCGCTGCGCGTGCGCGGATTATCTGCGCAGAGGGACGAGAAAGTTACGCTACTAACGCAGGGTTGCGCGCCTGCGCCGTGCGGCACCAAACGGAGACGGCCGCAGTTCCATGAATTGGCCACACGGGGGCGGAAAGAGACCGCGGAGAAGTAGTCAGACTTGATTGATGCGTCCGTGGTGACCCGGTCTGTCGTGATGACGGGAAAAGCACGACGGAAAGGAAAGGGAAAGGGAAAAAAAAAAAGGGAAAGGGAAAGGGAGAGAGAAAGGGAAAGGAAAACTTATCCAAACACAGGACTCCTGTGCTGAGTGCTTATGAACACCTGTAGAAAATGATCGAATTGATGTTGCCAGCATCTCTTCTGTTGCTGTCTAGCACCAAAATCTGCCAAGCAAATGTAATGATAAAGAAATGAAGGCCCTCAGCTTGTGAAAGGGAGGGTTGCTGGCAAAGATGCATTTCACGGCGGAGTTACTGGGAGTTGAGCCTTGCCAGTGGATCAGTGGCCCCGTCGTTGCATTTCAGCCACTCAGCAGTTTGTACCCTCCCGTGATAGTTGCTGGTGGCTGTAAATCACTGCAATCTGCATTTTACTTGGTCTCGTGCATGATGTGTAAGAAGTGTTCTTCCTAAATCAATTCCAGATCCACCCAAGTTGGGGTATGTTTATCCTCAGAGAACCTGCATCCACTTACCATGTCTGAGCAGTATCCAAATACATCTGCGTGCCTTTTACTTCAACCACAGATTCTTTCCTTTTTATATACTTAAGCATTCAGCATACTGGAATATCAAGTACTTTATGCCTTGTATTAAACTTTGCCAATAAATAAGGCCTTTTGATAAGATCATGTGATGAGCAGGAAGGTAGGGTGGCTTCCATTGACTATGTGTGTTAGTTTCATGCAAATTAAGTGATGTAAAAAGTGTGTGCCAGCGGTCCTGTGCTTTGATTTTGCAGATGAACTTTTCTGTTGGCAGACATGGCATTTTTTTTCCTGTATACAAACACTGTGTATCATAAGGATTATTTTCTTAATGATATTCAGAAATCATTGGGCGCACTTCAGATATAATTTCTTCTGGAAACCTAAGCTGAAGTTAAGCAATGTGGGTAACAGCAGAACTATGGTTTTCTTTTGTTGTCTCCATTTGTATTGTGATTTGCGAGCAATCTCCTGAAGGATTTATCCATTGTAAGGTTTGAGTTGGATGACTTTGTCATTGGGAAGTGATGTTGGGGTTTCACTGGGGGGTGATATCAAGGAGCGATGCTGGGCAGTGACACTGTTGGGGTGCTGTATCTGGGGTCCTAAAGGCTCCCAGCTGAAGAATGGTCCTGGGATGGAACAAAGTATTCAGACAGTTTTAAGGGAACTGACTTCTGTGACTGTAGACACAAGGATCTTGCTTTGTAGCAAAAGCTGACCTTGGTAGTTGGTCTTGTCTATGACAAGGCTTGTTTGGCAAGCAGTTGTTCCACTCTGGCTCCATTCCATGCACTGGCCACACAGGTATGGGGAGCAATGGAATAAACCCTGCAGACCATGGGGAGAATCAAAGCAGGAGAGATGCTGTGGTGCAGGAGGGAGCAAACGTGCACTTTGAAGCAGGAGATTCCCTGCTGGCACTGCCTATTGCATCCACCACCAACACGTTCCTTTTCTCTCCTTTGAGGCAGTTTGTTGTCTCTCCAGGGTCAGTAAGTTGTAGTGCACTTCCTTGGGGAGTTCCTGCTTGCCGCTTACTGGGATTATCTAAAATAAGTTACTGCATGTGTGTGAGGGTGTGTATATCAAACAGAACTCGTAACGCTCTGTGCTGCTCCAAGTGTGCAGTTTGCTTCCCCCTGCTCCTGAGACTCAAATGTATATGCATTATATAGTGTGGCATGCTGTTTTTTCCAGAGCTCGTCACTGTGCTTTATGGCATCCCACTGGCTTGGCACAGATTTCTCCACTGCACCACCCTTGCTTTCTCTGAGTGTTTTCCTTGCTTTGCCCCATCTTTTCTCAGAAAATACTGCAGAGGGCTACCATTTGGGCTGTATTGCGCCTCTTCATCATCTCCCTCTGTAGCATGGGAGCACAGAAGCAGATTGTGTGTGGAGGGGTCAGACTGGGGGGAGGCAATTCCCTCGGCGGGGTCTGAGTGGCGAGGCCAGGGCCCAAACCCGAGTAAAGCAAAGGCTGCCCGGGTTTGCTGGTCCTCGCTCGGGCTCCGTACGTACAACGTCAGCGCTGCCTTTGCGGCCGGTGCCGCAGCCCCACGGGCTCTAGGACCTGTGCTGGGCAGCCCGCGCCATGCTGCGCAGCGCAACGGCCCTGCACCGCCGAGCGCCGCACCAACGCGCGGCCCCCACCCGTGGTCTCCGTGGCCGCTCACCCGAGCAGGGAGCGCCGGGGCGCCGCGGCGGAAGTTTGTCCCGATGCCGCTGTCAGGTGCGCCGGGCAGCTTCACCGCCAGCTGCTGCTGGTGCCCGGCGCCTCTGAGCGTCCTCTGGTAACTACCTGTCTCGGCGCCGGATGAGAGCAGCGGCCGCCGTTCCGGTAGCGCGGGCTGTGGGCGGGCCGCGGGCGCAGCGCTCCGCGGTAGAGCTGCCGGAGGGCGGCCAGGCCGGCGGGTGGCTGCGGTTCGTGCCCGAAAGGGGCGGACGAGCTGTGTGTGCTCACCGCTCATCGGCAGCGGCCTGCACGGCTTGGTGTGACCCTGAAGCGTGAGGCTACAGAACAGATGGCTTCGGGTATGGGTTTAAAATAAACCGGCAAGGAGGAGATCTAACCCGAATGAGGTCTGTGGGTGAACTGGACAGGCTTTGATAAGGCTGTGCTGTCTACTGATTGTGTGAACATATACATATATATGCGAATATATGTGTATATATGAATACATTCAGTTGTACACATACTCTCAGAGGCGTAAGAAAGGCTTGCCTGCAGGGAAAGAGAGTCTTTTTGTCTTGCCTTACATATTGCAATAGTATCATTTGAGATGCATAGATGACTTTTTCCATTTGGAAGATTTAGGATGTTTTAAAAGTAAGTATATTATTTTGTTTTCTTAAAATTACTGTTTTCTCTAAAATCGAGTATATCATGTGAATTTTTCAGTGCATTTGAGAAGGTAATTACTTTAGTTTTATCTATGTAAGATAATGTGGGGTATTTTTTAAGCTTTTTTTTTTTTAAGCTAAGTGTTTTTTTTCCCCACCCATAAGCTACACACTTTGTTTATCAGCCTTCTTAAAAAACATGAATCAAAGCTTACCCCCATGTTGAAATTCAATTATTTATTTTAAAACAGGCATTGTACATTGGGATTTATTTGATTGACTGGGTTTTGTTTAGGTTTTCATCCCTTATTGCATCAGCTGTGCAATTGCAAAAGCACCCTCTTCTTTTTTTCAAAGAGCTTTTTCATCTAGAAAACTAAATTCTCTGTCACCTACAGAGAATCTGCTTTTCTGTTTGGTGTCAGATGTGGTGGCTGCACTTTAGAGAATGCTACTGTAGTACTTCTCTTTCCTTACTTTTAAGTAAAAATGTTATTTTAGTATTTATTTACTAAAGGCCCGGAGCATCTCCTGTATGAGGAAAGGCCGAGAGATCTGACTTTGTTCAGCCTAGAGAAGAGTGAGAGATGATCTCGTCGACATTCATAAATACCTAAAGTGCAGGAGCTGAATGAATGATGCCAGGTTCTATTTGTGGTGTGCAGGAACAGGACACTGGGCAAAAACCAAAACAGAGGAAGTTCCATACAAACAGGAGTAAGAGCTGCTTTACTGCGGGGGGGACAGAGCAGTGGAATGGGCTGTCCAGGCAGCTTGTGGAGTCTCCTTCTCTGGAGACATTTAAAACCTGCCTGAATGCTGCCTGTGCAACCAATTCCAGGGAAACCGCTACAAGCAGGGGGCTGGAATAGGTGAGCTTTCAGGGTCCCTTCCCCCCTTTATGATTACACAGTACTGCTTCTGTGTGCTTCAGAAGATGATGTCCTACATATCACCAGCAGAGAATTACTAAATGATGTGGCTCTGGAGGGATCATCTGTGCTTAGAAGTGTCACTAAAAGTGTGGTTGTGCTCTTTCAGGAAAGTCAGGGAGATAAAGCTTATGGGTAGAGTTGTTTTGAAATTGGCTGGTATCTTTCTTTGTCAGATGGACCAGCTGTATTCATTTCTGTGTCATGGTCTTGTAATGTTTGCTATGGGTATTCCACATCATAACATCATGCAGAGCACAGAGAAGAACTACACGTCCCAGATGACCTCATGGTCAGAAAGGGAGATACGTTATGGAAGTGATGCTCACTCTCTCTCACTCCTGGCAGTGGGTGTGGGTATGCTTCCAAGCCGTGCGCCTTCCATTTCAAAGTAGGCTTCTCAGTCTTCAGAAACCTCTCTGTTATTTTACTGGATTTATTGGCCTCAATTTCAATTGGATTGTATTATACTGTGTTATCTTGCGTTCCAATATCATAGTTAGTAAAGTAAGTTTTCATCCTTAGATCATTGCGGCTGCTCTGTTTGTTTCCTTGAGCCCAGCTCCCATCTCCCTACCCCTTCCCCTTTTCCCTTCCCATTTTTGGGGTGAGGGAGCCCACGGGCCAACTGCCCCCCTGTCATGAGCATAGATTGATCCAGATAACTCTGACAGTCTGCAATAACTTCCCAAGTACATTCCCTGTCTGCAAAATGCTGAGAATCCCTTCTGGTCAGAATTTTGTTAGGAAGTAAGACTTGCTTCACAAGGCCTTAACAAAAATAATGAGGGTTCTTTAAGAGAAGTGTAGCACAATTTGAAGTTGCAGACACTACAGATGTCACAAATCTGGTGAACTAAGCCTTTTGTTGGTCTTTATATAAATCATACAAAATGAAATGCCATTATAAAGGCAGAATTAGATTAAGGGGAATTACGTTATGGAAATTAAACAGAGAAAGTAATGAGTTTTTTCTTGACGTTTAAGATTCATTACACGCTGAGTCAGAGAATCATCGAAGCGGTGGCATCATACAGAAATCTGATGTGCTGATCTTTTCCATTCAGAGCATCTGTGTTTGGATTCTATCCTGGCTGGAATTCTTACATGCTGTTGAATTTTATGGTACCAGACAGATGCTGGTTTTCAGGTGACTACTTAGAAAGGCATTGATTAAGAAAAAAATGTCGTTTGAAAAGTTAAAGCGAATCTTCAATAGTGTTGTAATTTCTAAAGTCTATGTAGAGGCAGAGTTTCTTTCTTTTCTGTTTAAAACAGGTGATTGTGTTCTAAATGTTAATATTTTCATTTTAGGATGACAGGGAAGTACCAAAGAGCAAATTCTTAAGTTTGAGTGAACGTGTGTGTTCATTTTAACTATTTTACATCTGCTGCACAGAAAGGAAGGGGAATAGGGTAAATGACAACTTCAATAAAGTGAGAGTGAAATAACTTAAGTAATAGGTTCCTTATGTGTTGTTATTTCCATAGAAGTAGATTCTTCTTAAGGTGCAAGAGAAGGGAATTCTTGTTTGTGGAAAGCCTGTAAAGGAACGGAGATGCTCAGGGAGAAGGAAAGTCGTGGGATAGTACAAAATGTTGAGTAGGATTAAATATTGTTATTTTTTTCAATAAAGATTTTTGTTTCACTACTGTAGAAACTGCCTTGAAGCTGTTCTACTGGCAATGTCTTCTTCACTAGGGCGCTTTGATATTCCAGCAGTCAGCCTCGAGTTTCAAGTGTTGTTAGATGAAAATTAATTTCAGTTGGCATGTAGAATATATAAAGTTTGGTTTGCAGATTTGTGTTATGGAAGTTAGGTTACGATGCAATTAAATCCATACACGTAGTCGACAAAAACACTACGTTATTCTTTGCAAGGTATTATTTTATAAGGCTAAAAACAATTCTTTCCATTGAGTTCTAAAACTGGGAGATCTTTCCCATACACATGTAGTTAACTTTAGTTGTTCACTGAGCATCCTGTTCTACACTTGGATGCAATCGTTGGATATCTGCAGATTCCTGTGACTTTCAGACACGGATATCGCTTGGGGACAGCGATTTGCTTCTCTAGTAACAGAAGTCGTTGTTATGTGAGAGGCGGCTGAATCGATAAGGATTCTCCTGTGCAGACCTGAGTCTGCAGCTGCCGAACTGCCGATGTCTGCCCGACAGGGGACCTCCGTCTGGCAGCGCCGGCCGGGCCGCCCGCTCTCTGTGGTGCCTACAGCTCCCGGCGCTCTTCGCGGCGGCGCGACTCCGAGCGCGAAGTCCGAGCGGCTCGCGCAGCATTGCGGGCGCGCGCGCGCGAGGCGCTTGTGCGTCCGTGCAGCGGGATGTGTGAGGGGCTCGCTCGTCGTCTCTCTCGAGGGAGACGGAACGTTGGGAGCGACGCCGAAGCGGTGAGGTCCCGTCCTCGCCGCCCGCATGGAGCTGAGCAGCGCGGAGGCGGTGTCCACCCGGTTCCTTGGCCTTACTCAGCGGTACTGGAGCCAGCGAGGCGGCTCGGGCGGGGCGCGGTGTTGCGCGGGCTCGCGCTTATCGATGACGGAGATACGGTGTTGTGTCGGTGTTGTGTCGGTGCTGTGCGGGGGGCCTGGGGGTGGGGGCTGGCGGCCTTGCGAAGGGGCGGCGCTGCAGAGGCTCCCGGCCGCTGACCCGCCGAGAGCTGCGAGCCCGGAGCTCGGCCGCTGCCTCTGGGGTCGCTGCCGGTGGCTCGAGTGGAGCCGGTGGGACACCCGCGGGCCGGGGCTCGCAGCTTGTTTGGCGTCGCGCTCGTGCAAACAGATGCCGGTAGGAGACCTGCGATTACTGGGTTATTTAGCGTGCTTATGTCTGTGCCTGCCTCTTAGATGACAATACATTAACCAGTTCGGTATGTCGAAGGGCTGGCAGGTAAAGATGTGTAAGTAAGGAGACAGAGGGCATGCAGGTTATGACTTTGTTATCAAACAGTTGCAATGTGCAAGCTCACCTTTCTCCGTCACAGCTCTTACCCCCCAAACCTCCTGTAGGTAATGCGCTTTTAGGTGTCAAAGTCCTAAAACACAAGACGTGACACTAAAGTGGTAAGAATATCTGTCTTTAAGTTTAGATTACAGAATACATGAAAGCTTGCTTTGCCATTTGGCTTTCAGGACGGTTAAAGTTTGTAAGAGCTTCTGATGAAATGGAAGGAAGCTTGTCCTCTTTCCTCATCAGTTAGGATACAGTTGGACAGCAGAACCCTTGTTTGCAAACAAGCGAGAGAGGGAAATAGAATGTGCTCCATGTACTGTACAAATGTGTTTTAAACTGTTACATTTGATTTCTTGTTTCTCATCTGTATTAAAACATGTGGCAATGTAAGTAAACTCTAATTTATTAAGTCAAATAAGTCTGAACCACAAGGAAGCTAGCATGTATTTCAGTGCTGGCAGTTTGCCCTAATACACTTTGGTGTATACTGGCGTAACTGGAGCAAGTGTTTTTCTAGCGTAGGTCAGGTGAAGACACGGGAAGGATGTAATCTAACGAAGAAAATTAGTAAGAAAAACTAATAGTAATGACAGCATATTTTTTAAATGAGATGATGTGGTAAGTCGGAGAGTTGATGAGAAAAGTCTCTGCTGGAATGGAAATGCTAAAGAAGCACATGCACCAGAATTCACTGTGGAATATGTGCACAAAACTGTGCCAACAGAGGTTCAGAGTGGATGCTAGAATAAATCTCTCTACTGTGAGAGTGAACTGGCACTGTAACAGGCTTCCTAGTGAGGTCATTAATGTTCCATGCCTGTTGGTGTTTGAGAGGCATTTAGTTAGTACTCTTAACAATATAATTAACTTCTTATTATAGTGGAAATGCAAAAAAATAAAAATAACATCCAGTAACCACACTCAGATCGTTACTTCCCAGGCTGTTTATATGGGCTACCAGGCATATATGTTAATATCTATTTTACATTTTTCTATTTCTAAATTGTTTAGAAGTCCTGCCCTCCATTGCCTTGATAACCTGTGATTCTGTTACATTAGTGTGCTTGTCAGTCGTATACCTGGAACAATTTTCTTGTCATACAGTGTTTATTTTTGAATATTATTTCATATTTTATTTCTGAAGCTGTTAATTAGCATCTGATCGTATTATCTCTGTAGTATTAATACACTGTGAGGGGAGTTCAACTTTCAGTCTGCTGAGGTATAGGATTTAGTTTCTGTGCATGCAGATAGTTGTAAAATGCCTTTGTAATTCTCCAGCTTTATTCTTCAGATAACTCATCAGATGACATTTTTCTCTAGTTTCACCTACTTTGAGGTTAGCTTTTATTAAGGCAGGAGGGAGTTCACAGCATACAAGCATCCAAGGCTGGGCTGGATGGAGCTCTGAGCAGCCTGGTTGAGCGGGAATTATCCCTGCCACCCCCTCTGCTACCAGAACTGAGTGATCTTAAAGGTCTTTTCCAACCATTCTATGATTCTTTGTATTTCTTCATTTCATCAAAGACTAAACTCAGAACGTCAAAGGTCAGCAACAACAAAGTTTGCTTGTCTGACTCTAATACTGACAGTAGCAAATGCTCGTTGACTAAAATTGCTTTTACAGTGATTACCAAGCACACCTGGCCATAGGAATGAATTGAATAAAACTAAAGCAGCACACAGAGAAAATCCTATCACTAGTACATTTACCCAGATTTTCTGTAGAAGTCAAAATATCATGTAAAATGCTCGGTGTCTTAGAATGTATTGCAATTGAGGTATTCAGTTTCCTCCGTGAAGCATATGCCAAGCTTCACATAAACTGCAGAATGCAGGAACTTAAAACATAATGCATGGAATACAATTTTTGATCTGTGCTTTCCAGATTCTCCCCAAGAAAAAAAGTGGTTTAATCTTGTATGAAATTAAACTTCAGAACTCTTTGTTCTAAGGGAGGGAGAAAAAAAAGTCAGATTTTTGTCTGTATGGGTGCTTGTCTTGAAATGCTTTTCTTTTATGTTACCTTCTGCAAGAAAAAAAGTGAAAACTCAGGAGGAACAGTTGATTTTTTATTTTTCTTAAGTGCACACCACACTGAAGTAAAGTGTGTTTCATATACTTCCCTTCAGATGATGGAAAGAGGATGCATGTGCAAGACAATGTAAGGCACACACCTTGTAAATTGCATGTGTGAAAGGAGGGTAAAGTGAGACCATCTCAAACAGTTTTGACAGTTCAAGTATGTAAATTATTGCTACAAAGAACAGTGAATGAAAGTTAACTGTAGTAGATGAAGTACTGTGCACAGGCACACTCAAGAATCGCAGTGCTCTGGGCTGTCTTCTCCGATTGAGGGGGCATATGTGCTGCTGTTTGCTGCAGCTTCCATGCAGCAGTGTGGAGCTTTTACAGGAGAAGTTGAATTCACAGGTCCAGTAGCAACAGCAGTAAGTCTAAAGAAGAAGAAAGTATTACATGTGGAGTGCATGGTCACTACAGACTAGAACTTTTGTGTGCTTATTTATGCGCATGCTTCGTGACCTAAGAAAAAGGGGTGCTGTTTATTTCCATTTAAGATTGCTTCATCAGTCCTGACGTGTGAGCTGGGTGGGCATGCAATACTGTTGACCAAAGTTGGCAGAATGGCTGGGCCCAGAGTGTTGTCATCAGTGGTGCAAAGTCTGGTTGGAGACAAGTGACTAGTTGAGTACTCCAGGTGTCAGTACTGGATCCAGCAGTGTTTGACATTTTTATTAATGATTTGGATGTCTGAGCAAAATGTACCTGAGAGGAGTGGCAGATAGAGCACAGGGTTGTGCTGCCATCCAGGGAGACCACAACAAGCTGGAGAAACAGACTAACGAACTTCTTATGCCAAGACAAGATGCATTTGACCTCTTGAAGCACAAGAACTGGTTTTGTCTAAACATCAGGAAGCATTTTTCTGTATGAATGATGGAGCACTGGCACAATCTGCTCAAAGGCTTTCTCTCCTTTTTGTCTGCTTCTTTTTCCGCAGTGGAGGAAGAGGAGGACTTTTTGTTTTCAGTTACAGTGTAAGCTTTTTAGACCACAGGCTTCAATATTTATTTTCTCTCAAATGAGACTCCTTAATATTTGGGTCTCCGAAGAGTACTTCATAGGTAAGGTCAAATTGTAGTTGGTTTGGTGGCAAGGGTTCTTAGATCACAACCCAAGGCCCCCCCCTTTTTTTTGCCTGTAGCAGACTTTTCCCTTTCCTGCTGCGCATGTTCCCAATATGAGATTGTACTCTTCTCTTGGAAAGTGTTTCATTGTGATCCTCAGAAAAATTAGGATTATTAACTGTTCACATTCAAGCATAAGTTTGTTGTGCAGGTAACCGAAAGCTGAAAGTTTAAGCTTATATTTGTGTTTATATATGTTTTGCTAGTGGAAGGGTCACAGGCGCCAAGTTAAAGAAGTGCGTTTATCTTTACTGAAGTTTAAAACAATGAGATAAGAAGTGAAATTATATGACAAGAATAAAACAGAACAAGGCAGTGCAACTAACTGTTACTACGTGAGGATAGTAATTGTGATTAAGAAATACACATTACCAATTGCCCTAATACTTTACCATTGTCCAGATCTGCTGCTGCTGGGGAGCCCCAGTTGCAGCAAGGATTTGGAGAGCCTTTTCCAGCAACTGGGAGGTCTTATGCTGTGCACCCACTTGTAGGTGAGGTCTCCAGCTTCACTGCAAGAAAGTTCAGCTTTTATACTGTTGAATAAACAAGTTTACTTGACAATTAGGTGGAAACACCTGATTTCATTCTCCCTTTGGATTTCACCTCAAGCCTTGCCAGGGCTCAAGGAGGAACCAAATAGGTTTGTGTGCTCATAGGCCTTAACACTATGCTTCTAAACAAGGAAGGGTTAATACATTCTCAGAATGATTTAGCTAAGCTACATCTCTTGCTAATGAGATGTTTTGTTCAAGATACATATTTCGCTAATGATCACACATATTTTGCTAATGTTCAGATACTGATGATGCATAACGCTGAGTTGTGAAATTGACCTGAGGTCAACTTGGATTCCAGGCCTACTGTTCAGCCAATGTGATTATGGTTCCAACTGAGAGATTGTTTTGGAGCTTTTTAAAATCATGTATAATGTGAATTATCCTTGTTTCCTATTGGCAACTGTCGCTGCTGATACTGTGGGATGTATGTGTACATAGATGGCAGAACTGTGGCTTCATTGCCTTCAGAGGCAGTGGGGTTATTTTAATTGGAAAAGAAGAAAAAAAAGAATCTCCATTAAGGCTGACAGTGGAGTAAACCATAAGTTATGATAGGGTGACTGAGTTGCTAGCCTTGGCACTGACCAATTAGTCAAAGTTCTTGTTCTGTTTGCATCTGAAAATTTATTTAGCTTGTAACATGTACAACTAAGCCTTCTGTTACAAATATGGGAGGCTTAGTGTTTATAGTTAGAGGAGGTGTTTGCCATCTGTTTCAAGCTCGTGAAGTACATGCTGATTTGCTTAATGAGATGCAATGTTTTAAGATGGTAGTGCATGTGGACTTTGAATATGGAATTCAACATTTCCCTTTGCTTGCATGATAGTTTTATCTTTGTAAATGTTATAGGTGGAGGAAACCAATCAATGTTGTTTCTTTGTTAAGCTTTTGAATTAAAATAATTGCTTAATTGTTGTATATATTAAAAAAAAAGTTTCTGGGGGGAAAAAAAAAGTAGCAGCATATTGAGCAAAGCTTATTGAACGTCTTGCAGTTGTCCTGTTTAAACCACTACATTTTTCTTCCCTTAAATTGAACGTAGTTGTCAAATGCACTTAAAAGCTGCTTTGGAATTCTAAATTGGTCACATTGTGACTAGATATTTAATTTAATCGTAGATTTTGCTTCCAGTGAAGACACAGACATTTCTGTTCTTTTGGCAGCACTATGAAAGCCAGACTGCAATGGCCGCTACACTGTGCATATTGTAAGGAGATTTCCCTGCAATAATGTACTTATGCACTGCCAGCCTTGTTCAGCAGGGCTGACGTTTGTTAATGGCAGTGTGTAGTGTTGCATGAGATCTACGGCTTGTTGAACGTGTGTACTGATGAAGCATTTCTGTTCCAGCTCAGTCTCTGAAGATCTCGGTTGCAGGCGTGGAGAGTTTAGCAGGAAGCACTATGGGTCTGTGGAGCTTGTAAGTTTATTTGCCCATCCTTTAATTTAAACAGTTTTTAATGCAGAACACAAATCCTTTTCATTTCCAGGTAACAAATTGCATCTAGTTTGGCAAATGTTTATTCTAAGCTTGACTGGAAAATTATAAGGTAATAAAAAGAGACGAGAACAGCTGTATTAGATGTGCTATGAAATGTTTTTACAGCCTTCCTATAGGAAACTTTAATGGGACAGAAAAAATTATGTAAATATCCTGCGTACCCCACCACATTATTCAGAAAGGTGGGGATTGATCTATGTTTCCTCCTATAAGCTCAAAACTGCAAAATACTAGTTATATTTGGTAAAGCATTTGTAATTATTTTTTACGCAGTTTAAAGTTGTTTTACAGTTTAAAGCTGTGCGCATGCTTATGTGTTAATGTAAGTATGCATGTGTCTGATTTTGTGTGTACTTGCCTCTGAGTACTGGGAAGGGATATAAAATTAAAAGAACCAGACAAAATAATAATACTAAAAATCCCTAAAATCTGACCGTTTTTCTGAGTATTCTTCAAAGATTAACTTGGAAGTTAGTATTTTCTTATATAGACCTTCCTTCTCCATTGTGAAAATAGAAGTATGTCAGCTAAAATAAGATCATCCTGTATACAGTCGTAATGAAACGTGCATAAACTGTTGTATTAGCTATGGTTGTAATTTCATGTTCTTGGGTATTTATGAATATCGATGATTCGAATGTAAATTGGTGGCTTAGTTTCTGGAGGTTGCACTGCAAGAACACCAGACATCTATCTTGGCATTCCATGTATTAGTTGTATTCACGTCAAAAAGGCAGTTAAACCGCTTTAAATGCTGAGAGGCACTTTTGATCCCAGTGAGCTCCTCTCCATGGACTACAGTGTGTATATCTGCTCAGATATGTTACACTGTGGGATGCAAGAGGACAGCCTGCTCCACTATGATCATGTCACTGATTGCTCAGGGACATGATTTAGCAGAGGGCTGTTAGTTAGGGTAGTATTGTTAGGTCAAGGTTGGACTCGATGATCTTTAAGGTCTTTTCCAACCTGAGTGATTCTATCATCTTCATGGGCAGCAGAGGATCTTCTGCACCAACATTTTTTCTACCTCTTTCATGCACCTGGGTGTCTGTAGGATCCTTTCTCTCTCTTCTTCATTTCCTTCTCCCAGCTGCTGTTGGGCAGCAGTTTTTTTCCTTCTTAAATCTGTTCTCCCAGAGGCACAACCAGTGTTGCTTATTGGCTCAGCTTTGGCCAGCAGTGAGTCCCTTTTGGAGCTGGTTGGACTGGCTCTTCTCTAACATAGAATAGCTTCTGGAATCTTCTTGCAGAGGCCAGTCCTGCAGTCTTTGCACCTGCCTCCCTCTCTCCTTCCCCTCCCCCAACAATTGCTCAATTATTTCCACCTTTTATTTATTACAGCACATATATTTTGTCTCTCCCCTAAATACTTTCTCCAGTTTTCTTCCTATTGGTCTAGTATGACCAGTCGTCTGGATAAATTCTCTTACAGTTCGTATCAGGCAACGCAGCTTCAGATCTGTCCAAAGCAAGTGGCCAGCAGAACTACAAAACACTATGATAACTCTTCCACCAGATAAAGAGAGCGTTATCCTGTAATAACACAGATTGCTAGGTGGAAGCGAGAAATGATCTGCCATTGCATTTTTGTTCAGATCCCTTTTCTTAAGTTTGGTATGGTATCTGACAGGTTTGTGTTTTTTTTTACTGTTTTGAGAGGGGTAACATACAGTGTTATTGTTAGATGATCTTTGCAAGAAAAAACACATTCTCTTCTTCACTGCCTCTTGTCTTGTATGGATCCTAAGCAGCATTGTTGAACTCAGCAGAAGTGTCACGTTATCTCATTTTGTAAACTTTTCAAGAGGTTTTTAGCAATAAGGAGAGTGTTGGTGTTCTGGGAATTCTTGCTTTCTACGATAAAATGGACAGGCAGACTTTCTCAGAATATTTATGAATATTCCATAGAAATCTTCAGCTGGAAACAAGCTGGAAGCAGGCCAAGGTTATCTCCTGTACCACATACTTTTCACTATCATTGCTGACTCTTGTGTTTGGAGATTATTGCTTCTTTCTGACTTCTGGAAACTTCAATAAATGAAAGTGCAAGTAAAGACTGGTAGTTCCAGCAGTCTGTTACTGCCAAAATAAAGGATTTTAGACATGGCAAAGCTGAGAAGAGTAGAATCAACGTGTCTGTAAAACCCACTGCTTTGAAAGGAACCTGCTTCTAGATCAGTTTCTGGAAGGTGGTCATGTTCCTCTGTAGGCATTCTGCATGCTGATGCAGCTAAAATTTGAGACGGGAATTTCTGATTAGCACTGGATCTGCAAGATGAGTGTATAATTCTCCCATTCATGTATCCCTAGAGTTATATTCGGATCATTCCAAATCTGTAGTCAAATGGGTAGCAGCTGCGCTGATTTCCCTATGAGAACACCTAGAAGAAGGAGAAACCAAGTAAGATTGGGTTGCTGATAATATGGATATTTTTGGAACTAGAACCTCTATCTTAAACTCTCTCATAGCTTATATCTAGTGATGCTGATGGAGCTATTCAAAGAGCTGGACGATTCCGTGTGGAAAATGGCTCCTCTGATGAGGTAAGTGGTTAAACATATGTAAAGCTGAAAAAATAATTTGGTTTCAGTTTCTCAACTAAAAGGTGTATTTACAGTCAATTACTAGGAGTGTGGTCTTGAAAAATGCTCAATAATATGAAAATTTCAGAATTCAAGAGGAGGGAAATGGTGTTTGTTACCCCCAAGACTAGCTTAATTATTCATACACAATCTCAACAATTTAATTCTTAAGGAAAGAGGTGGTATTTCCTTTTGTTTTGTAATACTTTACTCAGTTTATGAAGCTAGAAGAAAAAATATCCTCTGTAGTCTCTAGTTCACTTTGTGCTTGTTTTGTTTTTGTTTTTTGTAAGTTTTCCCTTGGTATAATGAGGGTATAGCATCTTTTTTTTTTTTTTTTTTTCCCTCCTAGATGTGTTTAAGCAGCTATGCTTATTTTTAAATATGAGATGAAGAATCTGTGTGGAGACTGAAAGAGTCACTCATCTTAAATTCTCCAGTGACGCTTACATTTCTCCTTAAATAATTTGTGGGGGGAAGGTTATCTTCCTTCATAAATAATTTTCGTCTGTAAATAGCACGTTAGTATTTGAAGAAAGAAAGCTGCATAGTCTTGAAGTGTATGTCAGGTCTTGGTAAACTTACGTTGAGCTAATATGAATCATAAATTAACAGTTTGCATCAGCACTGGGTGCAGCATTAAAGTAGTTATTCTGTGCTGATTCCCTCTTGGATCATGTTTTGTAGATTGGCTTTTCATTTCAGTTTTATGGAGTTCAAACACTCTTTATCTTTTATTATAGACAGATTCTCTGAGCGCGTGGTGAATGCCACATGATAAATAGACATGGAGAATGGCTTTTCCCTTGCGAATGCTCTTAGTGGAAAAGGAGTGATGTGTGCTGGGAAATTTATTAACAGTCAATCCAGAAACAGTACTGAAGGATTTGCACAGCATTGTCTCCAGTTAGGAGTGCTTGAGAAATATTTTGGGAAGAAAGGTGAAAATAAGACTTGCGAGGGCAGAGATCTGTTTATTTATTCACTTACTCTTACATTTTAAAAACATAGGTCTTCAAATTCAGTATTAAAAGATCTGCTTTTCAGTGGGATGCTAAGGTATAGCATATATTGTTATACTGTTGTAACAGTGGTACAAAGGGAGGCAACTGCAGTTGTTTAAAAAACAGAGAGAGAGAAGAAAAATGCTTTAATTTCAACTACACAACAACTGACTTCAGAATCCTTCTTAGCTTTTGGAAAAAAAAAAAGAAAAAAGTGTACAACTAGATTTCTTCCAGCAGATTGACCACACTTGCTTGACTTTTTCAACCTTTATGTTCTCAGTTTTTTTAATGCAGCGTTTGTCTGAACTGTCTCCCAATTCTTTTTCAGAATGCAGGCTATGCTCCAGGTACATGGCACAGGACAGATGTACATTTGGAAAATCCAGAGTATTATACAAGATGGTATTTCAAATATTTTTTAGGCAAAGGTATTAGTGTTTTTGTGAATTGCCTGAATTTTTATTCAATGGGAAAAAAAAAAAAAAAAAAAAAGGTATCTGTGAATTGCAGTTATTTATCTGTTGAAAAAGGATGCTATTAATGTTCATACATTTTCTGTTCTGTATTGAAAGCATGTTCTTATTTCATGTATTTTAACTTAAAGACAGAGGATGTGATTCTGTAAGCAGAAGAAATCCTGCTAATGAACACGAAGATTTTTAAGACTCCCTAGGCCTTAAAATCTATACCTGTCTCTTGTCTTTAATGCATATCTGTGTATAAGTAAATATTAATGTAATTAAGCATATATTTTCTGTGTTGCATGTATTTTATGTGTACGTGTGTTTTCTTGACAGTGGGTAATACTACTTTTCTTTCAATAGTTCATCAAAATTATATAGGTACAGACTCAGAGAAGAACCCTTTCTTTCTGTCTGTTGTACTTTCTGACCAAAATAATCAGCGTGTTCCTCAATACCATTCAATTCTTTGGAGAAAAACGGTAAGAAATAGATATTTAATTACTGCTCTGCCTCTTTTTGTTTGTTTGTTTGTTTGTTTTAGATGCATTGATCATACACTTTTTTACTTCCTTCAGAATTTCAGTATTTAATATATAGTTCTTATTTTGTAGCAGAATGTATTAATTCTACCCCAGTAGATAGCACTAAGCTAGCTTAGTAGATAGCTTACACTGAACTTACTGTCATAAGTTTATGACAGTAGATATTTTCTAATTTTTCTTACATGGAGTTCTGCATTCTTTTTAAGAATGTTGCCTCAGTTGTTTTTGGTTTATGCTTTTTGATGAGTTTATGCAGTGACTTTATAGCACAGATATACTGATATAGTATAGCCAAATGTGATACTGATTTCATTAATATCTTTTTTAGGATATTTTTTCCACAGACCTCTCCATAATGACCTTTATCTAAGCAGCAATTGATTTAATACCTTTTAGTATACAGTGTTGTACTGTGACTTTCTTTTTGAAGTTCCTACATGCCAAAAGTATTCAGAACTGAGTAAAAATAATTTTGCAACATCCATGCCTTTCCACATTCAGTTTATTTCAGTAGAAAATAAAACTAAGTAAAGCTAGTATGGTCTTGATCTTTGCATTTTACTTAATCGTATTTATCAACATTCCTATTTTAATATATAGAAAAATCAGTATAACCTGTAATGCCTCCTCACTTTGTTTTGTGTTGTTTTTTTCCACTTTATAGGGTACTCAGAAAATATGTCTCCCTTACAGTCCTACAAAAACATTATCAGTGAAATCTATATTAAGGTATGCATTTACAAGTAAATTATCTGATAAAATATTTGTCTTTTACTGTAAATCAGAACTTGTGTTTCATTATTTTCATAATAGATTTTAGAAAGCAGGAATAATAGATTTGCAAATCTTAATCATTGAGGACAGCAAAAAGTCCTTTTAATGCCTGTCCTATAGTAGACAAAGTGACAACTTACAATAGACTAATTCTCAATGCCTCAGTGGTTGAGAAGAATTACCCACTTAAATTAGACAGGCCAGGAGCAGAAGTAAAGAGCAGAAGATTTTGACTAGATAGCTGATTATGTGGCGCTGCCAAGAGGAAGCAAACAAGGAAGAAACAAATAATTTTATTTGCAAGTGATTGTTTTCTTGCAAGTCCACGCTGCAAGTGTGTTATACACCCTGTCAGTGAGTCAAAAAGATTCTTTCCCCCATTCAGTCATTATAAGCATACTTATAATCTGTTCTGCCACTCTTCTGGCAGAAGAGAATATAAAGTGAGCAACCTAATACCATTTCTACATCTATCAGCTATATTATCAGCTGAAACATCATAACCCCTTTCTGCAAGGTGTTTATTCAGATTTCACCTGCAGTTTTTATAATATAGTTATGTGGCATGTTTTCTTAAGGTCCTCTCTGAAAACGTCTTCAAATTCAACCTTCAACAAGGATTGTACCTCCTCTAGACACTGGTAATAATTGCATTCATTTGCTGAACGGGTAGGATGTGTCAGATGAATAGGCAGCCACTGGATCTCCAAAACCTGTGATACATAATAAGATAGAAGCGAATGTCTCTTTGTTCAGTTGAAGCTGGTCCACCGAATAAGTCTGCTAATGCTGTTGTAAGAGAAACGTTATGGGAGTAGAGCATATGTTGTGAAGTCAGTAGCACCAGATCTGGATTTTTCCACAACTTTACAAGTTTTATGAGAGGCCCCAGTCCACTGAGTTTGCCAGAGAGGCTAGACAGAACACTAGGGCTCGCTTATTGAAATTTTTTTTTGTCTCCTGGCCTGTGGCTTTGGTTTGATGTCAAGATGATGAGTTGAAAGCACTTCAGATGTCCTCTACCTCCCTCATTAAGATGAACTGAGTTCCCTCACTGAGCTTCTACAGGTCTGGAGTGAATACTGTCCCTAGTTGTCAGCCCTGTTTTCTGTACCTGTATAAACAACTGATTTTCCATGCCTGTCCGCCAGTTGCTGAAACATCACTTCCTAACATCACTTAGTAATGCAGCCTCTCCCTCCCTCTCGCCAAGATGTGCAGTTTTATACAGACACCCCAGACATGAGAAATTTTGGCTTTTGTTAGCTACTCATTTAATGTTAGTTACTCATTTAATGAAAACCTTCAAGTAGCTGTTCCATCCTCCAGATTTTGAGGGAAAATGGAAGCTTGTTTTAGATCGCTCTTCCTTGCTTTTTCCACAGTGTTTGCTGCCTGGAATCGATTGGATGAATATCACTTTCTTTGGCCCACTCAAGCATGAAATAAATCTCTGAGTACTCTTTTTGCCCCTAGGAAGGCTCCTTCCCTTGGAGCTAATATCCCTTTTGCACCTTACCCTGTTCCCACCGAGTGTGAATCTTGGTAGGAGCTGTTCCAGAGAGTTCTCAATATGTTAATAAGCCCATTTGTTGGGAATGAATGGAAACATTGTAATCACTTTGAAAAAGAAATGGAGTAAATCTCATCTACATTGTGATTCAGCTTAAACAAAAATGGAAAGGTGTACCAAATTTAGCATCCATGTTAGTTTGCTGCATTCCATTCTGTACTGAAATAAATGGACAAAGCAATAATAAATACAAGAACATATTCAGCATATCTGCTGATTGAAACACTTGATCATATTTCGCATTTAAATACCTTTTCTTCTGTTTTTCTGTTCTGTTTTTGTATATTTGTCTCTTGAATTTTATGCTAAACTGACTGTTTTTTGTTTTACTTGTTTCTTATCTAAATGCCTGAAAATGTTCAAGGCCTGGTTGAATGGGACTTTGGGCAACATTTGCTAGTGGATGGTATCTCTGCAGATGGCAAGGGTCTTGGAAGTAGATGATCTCTAAGGTTCCTGCCAACCCAGTCCATTCTGTGGACTGTAATGCTCTGTATTATTTTAGAAGAGAGAGAAGAAAAGTTCACAAACCAGAGTAGGTTATTGAGTAATGTAGAATGCTTGTAGTAGGTATATATGAAGCCAAAGTGAAGAATAATGGATTTCAAATGTGTCTGTTAAATGCAATAAACATAATCCTGACTTCCACTTGAGGTCTCAGTAATTTCTGTTCTTAAAATCCAAAAAAAGTTTAGGAAATCTTAGAGATTAGCATTGTGGAAAAGAACCGACAGTTCCACCAAACATTCTGTATTAGACAGAACCTTTGAACAGTTCCTTTCAATAGGAGACTTAACTGCAACTACTATTATTTTAATGTTGAAAATGCATGCTTTCCCTTCTATTAAACAGCATTTCATTTTGCATTTCAGTGCAATGAGTCTTGAGAAATTTGAGAAGGGCCCAAGGGAAATTTTTCATCCTGATATACAAAAGGTAGGTTGTGACTTCCCATGTTTGGTTGCTTTTTCTTTTATTGTTTTCTGGAAAATAAATCATAGTGAATATTTTTTTTCTGCATTCTTTGTTACAGTAGTGGGATAAATGAGAGTAGGGATTTTGGTATTTACGACTAAATTTCCTTTATCAGTTGAACTGACCATTTCAAAACAAATAATGTAATAATTTGGTTTGTGTTGTCTTTAGTATGAGAGAGCTAAACATAGTGTTTTATTTACAGGATTTATTGGTTCTTGAAGAACAAGAGGTAAACGTAAGCTTACACTCTTCAGTTCATAGATCTAATCAATTAATCAAGCTTTATATTTGAAATATTTGCATTAACACATTAGTGACAAATTTCAAGTTGATGCTTATTGCTGTAAAAAACGTGGTACTTGTTTTTAACATGAAATTAAAAATCACTTTAGGCACCAGTATAAAGATTGTGTTATATAATTTATGGTCTATAATCAAAGGTACATTATTAGGTGTCTGCCATTAGTGCATGTAATGGAGTTGATATGAGGTGAATACTCACATGTGCAGGATATACACAAGGCTACACATTTGTAAAAAATCTTAGATTTGTAGACATTTAAATTATTTTAGGCCTTTAGCTTGATTGGCTCTTTAGCTAATAATCTTTGGTTTAAATTTTTAGGGATCTGTGAATTTTAAATTTGGAGTCCTTTATGCTAAGGATGGGCAGCTTACCGATGATGAAATGTTCAGCAATGGTGAGTCTTTCCCCTTTTCCTTAATTGTTCTGTTCATACAAATGAAAACCATAGGACAGTGCCAAGATGACTGATAATGATCATTTTAACAGTAATTTTGTTAGGTTTTCGTGCTCATGTTAGGTGGGAAAAAATGTAGCATAGACTCTTCGGTTTCTGCAAAAGGTTTCTGTAAGAACTCTTCTATTACAGATTGGAATATGCTGAAATTCTCTTTCTAGAAATAGACTATATGAAGTAAGGTTTGAAAAAAGAAGCAATTGAAGGAGGCAACTCAAGTTACCTTCAAAATGTTCTGTTGTTTCTAGTTCTCATCCTTATAGTTTTACATCATTATTACATTCTTCCTCATGCTTAAATAATGTTGTGAAGTTAGCTGAGGAGATGGTTGTGCAGTGTCACATGATGCTTCCTTTCCTATAATCCTGGAAGACTCAGAGGCTGTTTCTTTCAGGGTAGAAGGCTTTGTTGACATTAAGAGAAACTAACTCTGATCCTTATGTTCTGCATACAGGACTTGTTCCTGTGTTTTGATTAATCGATATTTGTTCTGCATGTGCTTTTCTACTGTAACTGTTCTTCCTTCCATGTGTAGAAACTGGAAGTGAAAGCTTTCAAAGATTTTTGCAACTGTTGGGTGACACAATCACTTTGAAAGGCTGGACAGGCTATAGAGGAGGACTGGACACAAAAAGTAAGAACTCATCCGAAGCAAAGAAGCAGATACTGCAATATAAATGTTTTTGCTTATTGCATGGATATAATATGTGTGCTGTAGAAATATTATGATCTCAAAACAGACTTCTTCATATGCTTGCTAAATGGTCTGCTTCACTAGAAAACAGAAAATCAGGTTAGCTTGAATCACTGGGGAAAGAGAAGTATTTATATAACTTGTATTTTATAGTGAAGGGAATGGAGAATAACCTGGTGTACTTCATAGTGAATAGGGCAACATGACTTTAAGACCTGTGTGATTTCAGGAGGCTTGGTAAAGGGTATCATAAGTTTCAGCTGTGGAAATACACAGATTAGACTGTAAACTCAAGTTTAGACATATTTGTAAAAGCATGTATTTAAAATGGATCAGAAAAAGGGATGACGAAAGAAAATTTGAAAGAATTACCTGAAATACTTTTGAATCTTTTGAAAATTTAAAGGACATACTTCTGCTGAGAACGTTGTCTTGCTTTGCAGATGATACAACAGGAACCTTTTCCATCTATACAATTTACCAAGGGCATGAAATTATGTTCCATGTTTCAACAATGCTACCATATTCTAGAGAGAACAAACAGCAGGTACATATTTCTGTCATCTTCCCTTTTTTTCTCTTTCACCCCCCCCCCCTTTCGCCCTTTCCCAGTAATCACAGATTCCAAAACTTCTTAAAATAAAGTAAGGATTTTTTTTTTTTTGCCTGTTCATAATTTAGAAATGAAGAGTTTTGCAAAGAATATCAACATTGATCAATCAAAAAATGATTAAGTATTCTGACAGTTAGATGATTTGCAGAGCTTCATTGCTGCAGTTGCCATTGCTTTCTAAGAATTTATGAAGGCTGAAAATTAGACGTGTATGGTATGCATGAAAGTGTTCTGATTATTCACACAGCTCATTCTGAAGTAATAATTAATGTAGTTTGATAGAAAGTCTGCTTGTGAGTGTGCTAATGCCAAGTTTTGTGTGTTTGCTGTAATTGCACTGCTGTTGTTCTCTCATAGGAAGACCAGGTAGGCTCTTGGGTACTTTTCAAATATGTTGTCTTGCATTCATCACTTGGCCCTTTATGGAGGGTCAGTCTGCTCATACTTTTGTCTTGGTTAACAAAATCACAGAGTAGACCAGAGGACTTCAGTTGCTGTAAAAGAGTAATGCAGAATTGGAGTTTTTCTCCTTTCATTTCAAGCGATGGATTTTCTTTTATGGAATCCTAGTTGTTCCATTTCCTGTTTGTGAATGTTAATGTTTGTAAATTCTGACAGCTTTGCCCATCTAAATGAAAAAAAAAAAAAGAGATAGCAGTACATGACAACGCTGTTTATTTACTTATGATTGGAGACAGTATTAATCACTTAATGATATTTGTGCTGCTCTTTCTTAACACTTGATGTTTTATTTCAGAGTTCTGTCACAGAATTGTTGAGGCACTGATCTCCTTTAAGTCATTGTCTTCCCCTCCCTTTTCCCCTCTGTCTTTCTCTTTCCCCCTTTTTTTTTTTCTTTCAGGTAGAAAGGAAGCGGCATATTGGAAATGACATTGTCACCATCGTATTTCAGGAGGGAGAAGAGACTGCTCCAGCATTCAAGCCATCCATGATTCGTTCTCACTTTACACGTATCTTTTTTATATTTTCTACTTTTTAATTGTCTTTATTTATTTTTAATATTGCTTCTAATTTTATCCCAACTTCCTCCTATTTGCTGTTTAGAGGGGGCATTCTTGTGTTCTTTACTTCTGAGTACTTGACTAGTAGTCTGTAAGTCTCCCACATAATTTTTTTGTGTGTTAGGCTGCTTAGAAGACTACTTCTATGTCAGTATTACTTTTTATTAAAATAATCTATTTTCATCATTCCACAAATTCAGTTTCATGAAACTTCATAAATTTTGATAAAGTATAAATTCAGAATAATTTTTCTGTTACTGATGTTAAGTAAGATTGCATTTACTACTGAGTATTACCCTATAATGTTCAAATGCTGTTTATTTTAGGTATTTATGTATTTTGGTTCACTGTATCCCAGACCTTTCTTGGTTCATAGATCTCAGTATCTTTCAGACCTTAAACCACCTGTCTTACAGAGTTGTTACAGCATGTATTTTTTAAACTTTGGTTTGAAAACATTGTGAAGACAATGTAGTTCCAAAAACCTGCTGTCAGTTGCATCAGTCTGTCATGGAGATCATACCAGGTGATCTGTATATCCTATTCTGGCATCTCTTAGATTAGATTGAATGGAATGTGTAATTAAAGAAGTTTATTTATATTCATGCTCTGTTGAAAAGTCTTTATAAGTGATCGCAGCTTCAACTTCTAAGCCTAGTTGTCAGGTTGACCGCTCACTGTTGGAATTTTCTTGCTAATCTTTCTTTTTAGATTGATAATAATCTCATTTACTCTAGATGGAAGAAGCACCTAGATCAAAAGAAGTTCCACATTTAAAACAAAAACAAACAGCAGAGCAACCTAAATATTGTTACTAATAAAAGTTTACCAAGTCAGTACACCTCTTTTATCAGAGAGTCAGCATTCATAAACAAAGATGTAATTCTTCCTTTATTGATGTTAAGAGGACTTATTATGTAATTAATTCACCCCACTTTTTTTAATTTATAACAAACATTTCAAGGTTCAACAGCCTCCTGGTCATGCGGTATATGTTGCCAGATCCTCTTATGGCAGACTAGCATTCCTGTTTTCCATTTTCTCTTTTCTTTAGTGATTTCTGTGGTCTGGGTACCAGGCTTACTGCATGCTGAAGTAGTAAACTTGCCTTCACTTAGAATACTTTCATGAGAGATCATCTTGGTTGTTGACGTGGCGTCTCTCCCCACAGAGGAGATCAGTTCATCATGGCTTTACTTCATCTGGATTTGTTTGTTTTTAGAGTTATTTCTGGATGGGAAAGGTTCGTGAGGATACTCACATAGATGTTCATGTGTCATTGTATAACTTGGAAATGTTTTTGAGGAAGCACGAAGACTTGCATGATTGCCATAAGGCAGGATAACAGGAAAGGAGATTAGGGTAGAACCTGCAATGGAAAGATCTGCTTGCCAGCTTTTTTGTTGTTGAGGAAAACAGCTTAAAGTTCATGCTGAATAAATGGGTTGATGAGTGGAAAAGACTCAGCAGAATATTTAAGATGTGACGTACTGTCCTCATAATATCAGAGGACTGGTCATGGAAAACTTCATGAATGGTCTGGCTTCTGAGGGATTTCTATTTCCCTGAGATATGTGACCCTCCCATTGAGAGGCTTTACTGAAAAGTGTACCTAGTGTCTGCTGTTTCAGGGAGTTATTTTTCTTCTATCTGAATTAAGTCCTTTCATAATGAGTCAGAGGGGCGGATGTGCCTTTTTTTCTATATGAATGTGGTTAGATCGTTTGGGAAGATCTTTTACCCTTTTGTAGTGGCAGCTGAAGACTAGGCAGTATGCTCTTAAGCATCTTAAATGCATATTGAAGTATTCTTGGTTTAAATTTTCCTCTCTATTTTCTTACAGCTCTTCTAGCTGACCTATGCTGTGGGATTCTTTTCTTCTCAGTGAAGTTTCAGCACGAGCGAATCTGGGAATCAGTGGTGGTGTTTTTTATCACCAAAATGAGTTTTTAATCTAAAGTCTATCAAACACACATGAAACACAAAACTATCTGGCACACTTTCAGCTTCATGAAACAAAGAGAAGTTTTTTGTTTATGGTAGTAGCTCTATTTTTAATACGGTTCAAATGCAGTAATTTTGTATGAGACTCCCTTTATAAAAGTCAAATGTACATAGTCTAGAGCATTTTGTCTTTGCAGTGATAATTATATTTGATTGTTATTAAATCTGCTATCTGCTGCAGGGGAAAAAAAATACTAATGAAGTTCACATGCATCTTAATAATGGATTAATTTCCTTAACTGGATGACAGATATTTTTGCCTTAGTGAGATATAATAAGCAAAATGATAGTTACAGGTAGGTGATGGTTGGACCTATTAACTTTATTGTGAATTTCTGATGGATTAGAGGTAATGGGAAAATGTTTTGTGTTGTCCACCTGACTGCAAGCTAGGAAGGCAAATGAAATTTTAAAATCAAAGAACAGTATGGACATGGATGGAGGTAGCTGTAAGCTGGCTCTAAGTTATGTCTTTCTAACCATTAGAATAATGACGTCCTGGAAGCTAAGTTGTATGCAACAAAACAAAATGATGGAAGATACATCTTCAAGATTCTGACTGCTAAGATCACTAACGTTAACTGACTGTGGTGATATGATGGTTGTGGATTGTTTCTTTACAGGTCTGAGTTTAATTGTACGTAGACAAACCAGTTCAGTTTTAGGGATCTTGAGTCTACTTAAGAGATGTACAGTTGCACATCACATTCTTAAAACATGGTGGAATTTTGCTGGTAAATAATGTATTTTTCGTCAATGTATTTTACAGTTAGCTATAGGACACTCAAACACAGAGGTCCAAGGCTAAGTCTGTTACATCTCAATAGAATCAGAACAGCAAGCTTTTCTGCAGCCTCACGTGTAGGCTTTAGTAAACAAAATTACTTTTGCCGTGTAGTTGATCCTAGCTATTGCCTTTAGTAAAATTCAGTAAAATACAGTAAAACTGTTGAAAGCATACTTTTATAGAATCATAGAGTGATAGAATCTCTGAATCAAGAGCATTTGGAAGTTTACAAAGTTGAGTTTTTGAGTTGAAATGCATATCCACTAAAGTTATATGTATGGACATATACATCTCAAAGGATTTTTTTTGCTAGAAATAACTTCCTTATTTTATACAGACAATAAATTTAAATATTAGCTCTGTAAAAATCTGTAGAACTGTGTTACTGTCCTTGTCTGGTATACCACTAAAACTAGCTCAAGAGAAGAATTGAGACGCATGATATTTCATTTTTTGTTTTTTTGTTTTCTCCCCCAGATATTTTTTTACTTGTTCTGCTCAAGCTCAAGAACATTTCATACTGTGTGTCAGGATAAATGACTAATTTTTACCTGGACTAAGTAAGATAGATATAGGGGATTTCTGAGTTTTGTTTCTTGAACAGTTTGTTTCTAATACCTGGAGAATACTGTATGCACAGCATTGTTACCTGCCATTCATTCTTGATGTACTGGATGCATTGTTGATCAATAGTAATCAGCAGGTACAGCTGTCATGGGAGCAGTTCTCAGTCTTGCTTCCTCAGCAAAAGTGAATTTGCTGTTCGCAGTATAGATTCAGTTTTATTAGCCATTATTACTCAGAAGAATTCTCATGTATGTGGTGAAAGCGCAGATAAGACAGAAAGCCTTACCTATAATGAAAACATTTTGTAGGGGAACTGCTGTTCTTTTAGGAAAGGAGGTGTTACCAGCACCATTATTAGCATTATTCTGTAAGTAGAATTACCAAGTTCCATTGTAATTTTAGTGTCTTGTTATTTATGTAAACAATTCATAATTTTGGTTCAAGTGAATAATTCCAATTAAGTGCCCATTTATAAGTTTTTATTCATTTAAGCTCATAGAAATTTTCCCCACAGACATTACTGGATATCCATTTTTTGTTCTTTTTTTTCTGTCTGTTTTAATGACAAAATAATAATGATAATAATAATAATAATGTGGCTTCCAATATAAATAAATAAATCGTTCTTTCAACAGGCTAAAAATATTTTCAGAAGAAAGTGTTCCTCTATTTGGGCCTCCACTTCCATCCCCACCTGTGTTTACAAATCACCAGGAATTCAGGGATTTTGTTTTAGTGAAATGTAAGTCAGTTTTCCTTTTGCTAGAAATACTTTTTAAGAAATTGTTTGTCTAGCACTTGTTACAGGAAGCAGCTCTTAATGCATTCCAGGAACCTGTTGGAGGACTTGTGCACCACTGTGTTGTATTCCCAATAAGTATCCAGATAACTGAAGTTACCCTTGAAGACCAGGCTTTGTTGGCTAGAGACTTCTTTAAAAAGCTTAAGTAAGGTTTTGTTGGCCTATCATCCTGATCCATAGATCAGTAAGATACCTAGCACAATAATCATGATTTTGCACTCTTACCTGACAGGAACTTAACTGATAACTTATTTCACAACTTACTCAAGAATCTTTAAATTGGTTTAATACTTACATTGATTAGCTGACTGTCTCTAATTTTTATATCAGTTAGGTAATTATTGGGGTGCTTTGTTGAAATCTACCATTAGTCTTTCTTTCTTCTTAAGCTGGAGGAATTATTATTTACTAAAAATGTGCAAAAAGGAGGCAAAACTAAGTAACTGCAAGAAAACTAGGTTTATTGGTGCAAAGCAAACTGTAGTCAGTAGAAGATAGCAAAGCAACTAAAGTAATATACCTTCTTTACTACAATTTTAGTAATAAATGGGGAAAAAGCCACCTTGGAAACACCAACGTTTTCTCAGAAACGTCAGCGCACTCTGGACATGCTAATCCGCTCTTTATACCAGGACCTGATGCCTGACCTACACAAGGTAAACGCTAGTCAGAAGTGATCTCTGTGCTTCGCGTATATTCTCTTTTTAGTACATGAAAAGCTCTGTTGCACTGAAAGGCTGAAATCCTGATGAGAAGACTGAATTACTTACAGGAGGCTAAATACTAATTATCACATAATTAGTTTTACAGTTATATGAAAGTTGACTGACAGTCCTTTCAGGATTGGACTATTCATGCATTTCTTTAGCAACAGATCTGAGGAGAAGCATCGCGATCCTGCACTTTGTATTAGCTTACCTGCAACAAGGGAAAAGTTAGGAACTGAATACTCAGAACAGGTATTCATCTTGTCACCATAAATCAGCACTTACCGCATTACGTGCAAACTTTGATTACCCTGGTTAACCATGAGATAACTTCATTTTAGATTATTAAGACTCAGTCTTAATGTGACTCTTAACTAAAAAGAGGCTGAATACTTCTAAAATTGGAAGGGCATTTTTTCTCACTGTTTACTTCTCCTAGCTAAATAGGTCTGCTTAAGTTTTTTTTGTCCATATATTCATGTCTTCAGACTTGCTTGAGTTATATAGCATGAGTGGTTAATGATAACAGAAAAAGAAAGCCATTGAGGATTGGAAGAATAGCGACTTCTGTTCTCAGAGAAACCTTCCAGTAAGATTGATCATGATAGGAAGACATATTAAAAAGAAAGGCAGAAATTGAAAATGATAGCACACCATATTAACTAAAGATAATGAAAAATTTGATTCCAT
The DNA here is from genome assembly GCF_054131305.1 of Coturnix japonica. Taxonomy (NCBI): domain Eukaryota; kingdom Metazoa; phylum Chordata; class Aves; order Galliformes; family Phasianidae; genus Coturnix; species Coturnix japonica. Next base: position 2,478,824 of record NC_140683.1, read on the forward strand.
TGGAGGAAGGAGAAGAAAGAAATCTGCCTTTTTCTCATTTAGAACATGCTGAACAGAAGGTCCTTCAGTGATGTGTTACCAGAGTCTCCAAAATCAACACGGAAGAAGGAGGAAGCTCGGCAAGCAGAGTTTGTCCGACTTGGTCAGGTAGGATCAATTTAGGAAGTAAGCATCTATGTTTATAAGACTGTGTCTTAACTTTATAGGAAGACTGGATTTTTGTATGAGGTAAATATAAACAGGGAAAGTACATAAGATACTTGAAATGGACTTGTTATCTGTCTCAATGAAAATATATTCTTAAGTTATTTCTCTGGAGCTTTTAGATCTTTTAGAATCAGCATGTTTCTAGTTATTTGTGGCTGAAGAATTTGTGTTGCTGTGACTTGGTGCCTTTAGCACTACCACCCTGGCAGTGTACATGTATAGTTTGATTGAATGGCTTGTTATGTGGTTTTGCAAGTGTAAGGCCAGTTTGGTAACGGGTAGAAGGATCTGCTAACCAGCTCTAACTGCTTGAATCGTGTAGATGGCCAATTGACATAATTGTACATGGGGGCTTCCATTCCAATTTTCCATTTCCATTCCAGATCACTGAATTTTCCATTTTTGTAATAGTCTTGTATCTTTTGTCTGGGAAGATAGTCTAGGAACTCCATAATGGTTAGTGTGGATTTTGTTCAGGAAATAGGTAATTATATTTTCTTTCTTAATTACTGAAAATGTAATAGAAAATCCAAACCGTAAGCTGTTTTCTTGTCCTAAATTATACATACCTCATAGTCTTTAACTTACATACTGGTGACAAAAGATGTAATTAAAATGTCTTTGTATTAGGCACTCAAACTGAAAACTGGTGTGAAAGGGGATGCACCAGCTAACTTGTCAACTGCAAGCTTTTGTAAAAAGGAGGTGAGTGAACCTGTCTGTTTAAGGAGAGTTACTAGAAAATTATATGCTAGTGAATATGGCATTGTATATCAGTTCTATGTACTACTTATTTACTTACATAATCAGGTGCTATAGCAACAAAGAGGTATTATGTGATTCTGCAGTAGCAAATAAAGGATGAGCTTCTAAGTGCTTCTAAAAGTTAAAGTAGATCTGAATATCTTTATGTCATGAGGTTATTTGATGAAAAAGACGTGTTTTCCATAGGCAGTCATCTTAAATTATTTTTACTTCTTTATCAAGTTTAAAACAAAATCTGATAGTGTTTTTATTTTCTGTAGCTACAAGATTTTTTTTTTTCCAGGGCGTAGGGATTGAAAAATGTAATCCACACTTTTCTGTATGCATCTTATATACAGAAGCTTCAGAGGTGCTCATAGAATTTCAGACTTGAGTTTACTGTTTAATATTGGGGATGGAGGGAGAAGGGGACAGATTTCAGGAGATATGCATGAAGAACGTATAACAGAAGCAGAGTTTGGAGGAAAGACAGCTGTAACAGTACAATTTCTATACATATTCTGAACTACAAAATGTAAGCAAAGTGTGTGTGCATGGTGGTGCATATGTTTTAAGTCTGTGCCATTTGAAAAATAAAAAAATAATATCAAGTATTTCCAGTGTTGCACTGAATGTAAGCTACTTGGGTTTTAGTTCTACGGTTTCAAGAATGTCCCTTATTATACTAGTCTCTAAATCCGGTTGATAGGGGGAGTATTTCTTCTGCAAGAAAATTAACTAGATTCTGATATTTCATACTTTAAAAAATATATTGTTAGGAAATGTATTTACATGTTACTACTTGCCACTGTCCATCATGTTCTGTGTCTGTCTGATCTGTATTTCTTAGTGTACTTATCGTGTATCCCTTATGTTAAATCGTAGCCTTGGGAGTCCCAGTCTTTCTGCAGTAATTTTCCTCATGAGGTTGTCTGTGCAGATTCTTGGGGCCAGTCCTTGCTGGTTTCTACAGATGCTGGCATCTTGTTAATAGATGGTTAGTAAATGATCATGTGTTTTTGTGTTAATTATTTATGTATCTGAACATGGTCTTGAAAATGTATGTTCATGAGCTCTGCTCAGGTATTGGTAAGTCCTCACCTTCATGGATAGTTACCAATCCAAGTAAATTTATTACATTTATATAACCTATTTGCTTTTTTTTTCTTTGCATCGGAATCAAGTCATATTTGATGGCCCATTTTAATGCGAATTTCTGAATGCTTTATTATTTCAGATGCTGTTATTTAACCATCTGAAAAGAATCATAAAGTTAAATCCAAGCTCAAGTGGTATCTTAAGTGGTCTGTCTGGATTTCTTCTTCCTTGATGATACTAGTGAGCATGAAGCCCAAAGCTTATGAAGCAGTGGAAGTCTGCTTCGATAGCAGTGCTTTTGCTAGTTTGACCCTTATCTTCTGTGTGCCACAAAAGACAACAGGACTGAGGAAATTAAGCTAATTCTCAGTGAATAGTCTCAAATTTTCCAAAGGATGGTCCCTTTTCTGCTTTATTTTTATAATCTGATCCATGGCAATGATAAAACTCTCCCATAAGGAAGTATAGGCTAAGGTGCTACAGTGTATTTAGTGGTTTTCTACAGGATGCTATGTTTTAGCTAAGGGGGAAAAAAAGGCTTTTAAGAGTAGTTCAACAATTCAAGGCAAGAAGTAGTTCAAAACCACTAACTACTAAATTTTAGCAGAATTTTAAAGAAATGTTTGTGCTTCCTTTTTAGATGGTCAAACCACTGTTCAAGTATTTGATAAAACTCTGCAAATAAAACAGATGCATGTGCTGGAAGCTCTGGATTATTTGATTGCCCGAACAGACAAAGGTAGGAGAGGTCCCTATTAATTGGTTCTCTTACGAATATGTGTGATTAACAGCTTATTTGGCAGACACATCAGTAGAAAGGAATATTTTAACACTTTTTTTTTAAAAAAGAGATTACTTTACTAGAAAAAAAGAAAAGCTCTACATTTTAATTCTTGCTGTGCTCTGTTTATATTCTCACCTTTTCTCACATCACCTAGCCATTTTTAAATTGCTCTTGTTAGGTTTTAGAGCTTTTGTTGCTCTTTTGACATCCTTCCACCTCTTTGCCTTTGCTGACTTCCTCTGGGCTGCTCTTTCCTTATTGAGCATGTCTCAATGCTGTCGGGTTTGCGTGACTCGTGAGGCAATCACATCATACTAGTGGCAGATGTATTAAATGTCTTGTTTAGAGTAATAGATGCAGGAACTTCCAATTTCGTTGTTACTGCTTTCTAAAGAGTGTAGAAAAAAAGAAATTCCTCTGTGCTGAGAATCATGCTTCAGTGCAAACGTTAAGCTGGTCACATTGAATCATAGAATGGCTTAGGTTGAAAGGGACCTTTTAAGGTCATCTAGTACAGCTTTCCATCCCCCGTCATGGTCACAACCATCTTTCAGTATATGAGGTTGCCTTCCAGAAATCAGGCAACCGTAGCTTCTCTAGGCAACCTGTTCTAGCACCTTACCCCCCTCGTAGTTGAGAAACTCATTCATGGAATCACACCTTCTTGTGCATACGTATTTTTTAAAAGAGAGGGACTTCATCCATTTTATTTTCTTTTTTGCTGTGTTGACAGTAAGAATTTTCTCTGAGTTGATGTTTCAAGTTGTGGTGGATTTAAGGAAGTGTTATACCTTCTTTACTTTCATACTTTCTGTGGATAAAGAAAGTCTTGCATGTACCAGTGGTTGTCCTAATTCATGTTGCTCTCCTGTCAAAACTAAAGGTAGCACCTGTGATCTTGCTTTACAGCAGGATTTATACTGGCTATATACTTAAAAAGTGTGCTTAATTCTTCCAGTTATACCAGCTGGTCCATTGAAAGAGTATTCCTGTGTCAGAAAGTCAGGTTATCAGCTGCTAAATTGGGTGATTCCAGCATTTATAGTTAACCCTTCTGCTCTTGCCTTTAGTTTGCCTCTACTGTATTTTCACTATTTTCTAGTTGTGAACATCTCACTGTTTTGAAGATTTTATTTTTTATTTTTAATTTTTTTGGCAACATACCCTGAAGGGAAACTTCTGTTGAACTGAAGGCATTGATTTCTAGGATTGTGAAGCCTAGACGGTGTTCACAAGCAGTCTGTCTTTTTGGTCACATTCCTATTAACACCCAGAGAAGCAAAATTATTTATCTTTGCATTTGTGGCAGTGCCCTGTTTGTTAGCATGCTGCATCTCTTTGGAAGTATTTCAGACCGTCATCATCTTTTTCTAATTTGTTTTTTGGCTTTTACTGTCCTTCAGGGAAAGACTCACGTCTTCTTGTCTTCAGATTGAGTTCAGTCCAAAAAGATATAGAAACAAAGCAGGTGGTAAGAAGCAAATATGACTGCAGAGAAAACAAATTGGAGAGAACGAAAGGTGATTTAATATCCTATGTTAAAAGTATTCACCGTACTATTGAGACAGTATTTGTCAGAGACTTACTAGCTCCCTGTTGCAGATATTGACCTTTAGGGTTTGTTTTTTTGTTTGTTTGTTTTCCCCACTGAACTGTTGATTCAAACTCTGTTAAGCTTTTATATGAAAATAAGATTGGGTGAAATCCAGCGTGCCTGTTGAGAGCTTGGTAGAATTACTGTGATACTTGATAATCACTGCTGATGAAAAGGTCTAGAGGAAAGCATGTATGCTGCTTTCAGGATTCAGGGATATAACAAGAACTGTTTGTTCATGTGGTAAGGTCACCATAAATTAGAGAAACAGAAGCTCCAATATAGTAGTAATCCATGTATTTATTCTTTTACTCGCAAAAGAAATAAAGGAAAAAATAAAATTTAAGAGTCCCATTCTTTTGTCTTTATCTAGAAGCTAGCATTATTATATCGGGATGTTTGCACTTCTGTTGCGCTCTTGTGCTAACCATCATTCAAATGCAGAACAAAAAAGCAGTCCTTACCCTAAATACTTACGATCTGGAACATTGTTTCCTTAGGCTGCCATTTATATGCCATTAATACTCACCATGGCAGTGAACTGAGGATTGTTGTGGCTATTCGGAACAAACTGCTTCTCATCACAAAGAAATACAATCCATGCAACAGTTTAACAGGCAGCTGTCTATCATTATCTGAATCTCCAGTAGAGGAATTCCAGTATATCCGGGTATGTGTAATCTAATCACTTATTACCTAATTACTAATTACTTATTAGCATTCAGCTAGTGGGGCAAAAAGGTAAAGAGCATGCATTTTGTCTTTTTGAACTTCCAGACAGATACAAACAACAAGCAGTGTGAAGGAGCTCCATTGTTAATGTGCCAAATAAATCTTTCATATTTTTTAACTGAATTTCTGTTTGCTCTGTATCATGTTTCTGTGCTTAGAAACATGTTCTTTCAGACTGAGAATCTGAAAAAGAGAATAATTTTGTTATTTACCACACAGGAAATATGCCTTTCTGACCCTCCAGTGGTTATGACATTAGTTGATGGACCTACAGGAGACAGTGACAATATGATCTGCGTAGCTTATCGGCATCAGTTTGATTTAGTTAATGAAAGTACTGGGGAGTCCTACAGACTGCATCATATTGAAGCAAACAAGGTAAATTTCCAGCACAGAAACTATTTTCTTGCAGAACTGCACTGAACATTGTTTTTTGCAGAATTAGCGCTTGCTATGCTGACCTGCTCTGGGAGCACTGTTTACAATGATCCTATGTCTCCTTTACTTTTCACTCCTGTAACATCTGCCATAGGGGCACTCTGAGGTACTTGTCTCTTTTGGAATGTGTGATGATAGTTACTCCCGAGAGAGGTAGTTACAAGGCATGACACATGAGGACAGAGCCTTTATTTGTTCTATGAAGCATTGCTGTCAGCATAAATGCAAAGCCGTTATTCTCCTTTTAGTCAATAGTTGTGTTTTGCCTTTTCTTCATGTTCTCAGTGTTTTATTGGTCAAGATCGCAGCAAAATGACTTTGGATTTTGGCCACCGGTATCTCATTCACATTTGCTCATTTCCTTGTACTAAAGCTAAAATATTTGTGTATATCTTTTAGTTCTTTTTAAGAAACTGCTGCCCAGCCAAATAATAAATTATATCTTTCTAACTGAGACATAGTGTTGGGATCACAGAATCACAGAATGATCCGGGTTGGAAGGGACCTCAAGGATCATGAAGTTCCAGCCCCCCTGGCAGGGCCACCAAACTTCCATAATTGCTAGACCAGGCTGCCCAAGGCCCCATCCAACCTGGCCTTGAATACCTACAAGGACAGGACATCCACAACCTCCCTGGGCAGCCTGTTCCAGGACCTCAACACTCTCCTAGTAAAGAACTTTCCCCTAACATCCAACCTAAATCTACCCTCTTTCAACTTAAACCCATTTCCCCTTGTTCTGGTATTATCAGTCCTTTCAAAGAGTTTACTCCCCTCCTGTTTATAGGTTCCTTTCAGGTATTGAAAGGCTGCAATGAAGTCACCCCGCAACCTTCTTTTCTCCAGGCTGAACAAGCCCAGCTCCCTCAGCCTGTCCTCATAGGGGAGGTGCTCCTGTCCCCTGATCATCTTCTTAACCTATCTGAGTAACCTCCTGAGTTTTGGAAAGAGTTCAAATGTTTCCTGCTGCAGGGAAGATAAATATCTTAGGCATCTTCGGAAATTAAATAATTTTAATAATTTCTAAAAATGGATGTGAATGTTTAGCTGCATGTGAAAAATCACTTTTTTTTTTTTTAAATCTGTAATTGTGCAGCAGCACCAACTGATTGTATTACTTCACAGTCAAAACCTGGATGTAAGAACTGCTGTATCTCATCTGAATGTTCATTACTGTTTCCCGTTTCCATTGCAGGTTAATTTTGTTGCAGCTATTGATGTATATGAAGACGGTGAAGCTGGTCTACTGTTATGTTATAACTGTAAGTGTCTAGGGAAGACTGGAAATGCTAGGATCTCAGTCTGTGTATGGAGTTATTTTTGCACTGGAGTCCAGATCTGTGTTTTAAAGTAGATTTCAGAGTTTCAAGGATACTATTTCAGAATAATTTTTTGACTAAAATACACATTAGGCAAACTAGAAATTGAAATATTGTTTTATTGGGTATTTTGAATTAGACATACAATAGATATACTTCCTTACTCACAGAAGTCTTGTTCCTTCTTACCTCATTCTTTACATAATAAAACACGGGATGTTTCCAGAATGCTTGTAGCATTCCGCCCATTTTCTTCTTTGTACTTTTGCATACTGTGGTTGTGCTTTTTCCTTCTGCACACTTCTTTGCACTGTCACATTTTTTCATTGTAATTCTCTCAATCTCATTTTGTAAAATGGTCTCAGGTATAACACACATGATCTTTTCTACAGTACATATATTGCTTTGTTTCTAATCCTCTTAAAAATACAGCTTATGGATGTGAAACAGCCTTTACGAAGCAATACACAGATGGACAAAGCACAGTCTTCTCTTTTTCAGGGTATGTGTCCTATTCTCCTTTTCAAAGTGAGCATCAATGGAAATGAGTAAATACACCTAAATTATAGTAACTGGCTGTTAGTTTGGTACTGCGAGGAAAGTATTTCTTAAGTGTAACTTCCTCTGTAACACTCTGTGAGGCCTCTTTGTTTCTCCTAGTTTGCCAGATCCTACCTGGTTCTAGTTCACTTAGCACTGCTTCAGAACTAAAAGGCTCTGTGACAGTGTATGTGGAATTCCCATACCTGTACTTCTATGCAGAATCAGTTCCACTCTAATAGACCTGCTGCTGAGCCAAAGCTAATAAACTTAGTTGATGCTAAAGGTACTCTTCAGGTTCTAAGGTCCTAAAGCCTGTTGCACAGTCTTCTAGCTTCTTGAATTCCTATTTCTAGGACATTGTCACAGAGAAACCTACTTCTGGTCTTTTTGAGTTTTACAGTTAAGAAAAGATCATCATAGAACAAATGTGAAAACACATGATTTGACAGCGTTCTAAGTTTGTATTTAGAAAAAAGCCTTTAATACTTTTCTGATTATAAACTTAGAATCGGTCTAAGGATGTAAATTGCAGAAAGAAATCAAATAATCACATCAACTCTTAAAATAGAATTTTGCCTAAAAAAATTGAAAAGAACTGGTAGGAGCAAGTGTATGAGGTGCTCACAGATGTTTACCTTGAGCCTCCAGTGCACTCATAAACTCAAAAAATAAAAAGATGATTGTAATTCTTTCTCATCTTTAAGCCTTCTTTTTATTTGCTGGCATCACTTCTGATTTTAAAGGATGTTTTATCAGCACTAGTAAGGGTGTTTAGAGAAAAAACACTGATAGTGGAAGATTAAATTCCTCATTATCTAGACCTTTCAAATTAAAAAATTTAGAACTGTGTTCCAAGTAGCCAGTTTTTGAATCTGACTCGTAAGAAGACTGTTAGTTTCAGGGCACATATGGTAGCTAAAAGGTTCACTAGTTACATGATTAATGAAATCTTGGTATCTGTAGTGTCCTACATGTATTACAGTCCTCAGAATACATCTACTAGCATATGGCTTGAATGGCAGTTCTCACAGTGGGGTACGGTGTGCTGACACGTCTTTCAGAAATGTTCTTGCCTATTTCTCTAACATAAACAAGGTAGGGAGCTGATGGTTGTTGAAATAGAATACCTCTTACTTTGTGAAACATAATAACTCATTAAAACGTAGCTCTTTCATCTTTTAGAAGTTCAAAAGAAAGCTCATTTTCCTTATCTATTTAGGTACAGAGAGGCTTCTACACTGATCCTAAATTAAGTGAAATCTGAAATCTACCTATAAAGTTGCCATTTTTAATTTACAGCGTAAGGTGATGGGTGCTTTTTTTTTTTTTTTTTTTTTTTTTTTGTAACAGATGTTTGCCAGTATAGAAAGGTGTATCCTTTTAATGGAGGTTCTCCACTGATCCAGCCATCAGCTTACGATTTTCACTTTAGCTGGAATCAAGTTCCTTATGCTGTTGGTAAGAAAACATTTATTTTTACTCTTTTATCTTAGACCCGCTTTTGGCTGTTTCTGCAATTACTACATATGTGCTAAAATACATACAGTGTTACTATTTTTACATTTGTATATATAAATTTGTATTTAATAAATTATAATAAGCGTAAATTAATAAATTCTTAAGAATTTATTAATGGAAATGGTAGTTAATCGTTGAAATGCATTGCCCAGTGATATGGTGGTCTCTCCATCCCTGTAGGTATTTAATGGACATGTGAACATGGCACAAAGGGATATGGTTTAGTGATGGAACTTGGAGGGGTCAGATTGATGGTTGAACTTCATGATCTTGATGGTCTTTTCCAAAATGGATAACTCTGTGATTCTATAAGCATGCTGCATTAATGATGTCACTTCTGCTGAGTATCTATAGTGTCTTTTGGAAAGTAGAGCCTTGGTGCAGAGTATTTTTGCTTGCTGAACTTTTTTTCCTTTCTGTTTTTTCTGTTTTTATTTCCCGTTCAGTCTGTGTTCTGCCAGACATGAAGAATGAAATTTTGTTCAGGCTTGGTGTATCTGAATGTTCATCAGTTTATTAGGCAGACTTCGTCGTAGAAAAGGCAGATGCCGGAGTAGGTCAGATACTCAAGAACAGACTTCATTGAGCATCCAAGAAACATTTACATTAATCATTCTTCTGTGCCAAATAATTTTTTGCTTCATTGCAGTCTGTGCTTTCCCTTACATACTTGCCTTCACTACTGATTCCATTGAGATCCGTTTAGTGGTGAATGGAAACTTAGTCCACACAGCAGTTGTACCTGAGCTTCAACTCGTAGCATCCAGGGTAAGAGATAAGAAGAACATGTTTGACTATTTGTGAGATGCTGGGATCTATTTAACATAAAAAGTTGTCTAAGCCAAATACAAACCAAACCAAAGCTCACACTTGTGCATTCATTGCTGGTATATATTCATCTGTGTGCTCTTAGTTTTTATTAAGTAAAACGAGGATCAGAGTTGATCTCACTGTCCTTGATTGTCTGCAGTAGTGCATACTTGAGGTATTTGATTGTTTATGGGGCAAGTGCTATTCTGAACATCACAGAAGTGATGTTATCCCCAGAGCTGTATCCCCAAGATACCATGAGGTAGCCCTAACCAAATTAGCAGCAATGCAGCTAGTGACAACGAAACTCAGTGGAGAAACATTTGAGCTCTTACTCAGCGAATGATTAAGAAAGTCTTGTAGTACTAATGATGAGTTCTTTGTCATTTCAGTTGGATATTTATTTTAAAGCTGCTGCTGCAGTAAGTGGATCATCTCATAGTGGTTCTAAGGAAATGAGTTCAAGGAGTTCACCTCAAACACCTACAGCTTATGACATTCCAGAATGTTCTGTGTCTTCTTCAGAAGGTAATATGGTTTCTAGGCAGCATGAATAATCATCTCTGATAGTTCCAGCAGCTTCCACATCTCAGTATAGCTGATCTTTAGTAGGATGAAATTGATAGATAAAAGATTTTGAGTTCATAGTTGAGAGTCTAGAAGATAGAAATGTTGTTTACCCAGTGATCTGAATCACCTGGGAGAGCTTTTTTGCCCCACTGTATCTCTTTTGAATGCATGGTAGCATTATTTTGAAGCAATCATTTATAACATGGGAGGAGGAATTAAGCTTCACTAGCTTGATGAATCTCTGTCAGAATGTCCAGGACTAAAGAAAAAAAGGCATAAAATTAAACACCATTCCTTTCACCTAAAAACAGCTAAAGCATCCCTTGATTATTAGAGTTTTTTCAAATTCAGAAGCAGCATTTCTAGTCTCAAGAGTCTGTACAATCACTTTACTTCAAGGCAATCTGAGAGTAGTTGATCTATAAGGAAACAGTAATGGCAAAACATGGGAGTATTGGCTAGATAATGCAATATGTATGTATGCCTTGGTCTTTTAAATCTGGTACTGTTGGCAGAAAGGAAGAAGAGAAAGGAATCAGAATTTCAGTTTTTAAAAGGAAATGCTGTTTGGTGTTAAGTTGGTAGGTGTTTTCTTTTTCCTCAGAGATTTAAGAAAATGTAGAGTCTTCTACGTCACTTAAGAAGAGAAGCCACAATTTAAACTATTTGGGATCCAGACTACAGTATTCTGGCCACATATTAAAATACCTGGGAAATCATTAACAGAATATTGAGTCATGGCCTTACAGTTGGGATATCAGCCTTAAGACAGTGAATTTACTTCCTTTTTACATTGCTGATTCATCACTTTGCTGAGTCAACACTCTTTTCCTCTGTAAGCCAGAATGTCAGTGCAAAATGTGATTCTGTTTCTTCCTTTCCCTAGCCTGCTTATATTGTAAGGTGCAAAGCAAACAAGGTTACTTGAGTTTAAAAGGACCACACAGTGATTATAACTTTTGTGTATGATTTTTCATTTTGAAGTATTAAGAACTGATTTGTTGTGAAAGAGTAACATTCTTTTTTCCTTTTGAGTTTCAGGTGAAGTTACATGTAAAAGCCTGTATAAAATTCCTCTTAGTAATCTGGTTGGGCGAAGTGTTGAACGACCTCTGAAGTCACCTTTGACTCCTAAAGTCGTCACTACTCCAACATCCAGTGGCATTACCTCTCTTCCTGTAACTCACTCACTGTCCTTATCTCGCATGGAAATTAAAGAAATTGCAAACAGAACACGTAAAGAATTGCTGGGTAAACTCCCCTTGTTCTTCAGTATACATATCAGTTACCACTGATATAATTTTTAATTTTTGGAGCATCTTTGGGCTAATCTCATTACAGTCAGATTAGTGACAGACAACCAGTGTTCATAAATAAGTAGTTCAAACAAAAAGTAAGAAAATGCTGTTTGCAAATAGTTTAGATAGAATATGGTCACCTTATATATGAGCGGACAGTAAGTCAGCTGAAAGCTATAGGGTTAAAAATGAAAATCATTGAAAAAATGAAAAAAATAACAAACATTGTTGTGAATGTTTTCTGATGAGAATATTAAGACTTTTATTCCTTTATTGAGGCCTCTTGGATGAGCCTATTCCCAAGACAGAAGGTGCACAGAAGCAAAAAAAGATTCCTCGAAGACAGTCAGACCCCAAGCAGGGAGCAGTAAGATCAACTAGTAGTGACAGGTAAATAAATATATGGGCTTTAGAAAAGAGCCTAAGTTAGACTATAAATGTTTTGAGAATTGATGGCTTTTCAAATGCTTTATGGTTTTCCCAGTTGGGTAGGGATTGACTGAAGCCTTTGTGAATTTCATGCTGATCTGTAATTTAGTATCTAATAACAGTACTGAAATGGTTATGCATATTGCTAAAAGACATGTTATGAGCGAAGCAAGGGAATTTTGCGGGGACCTACTGCAGTTGAGCCTGTCACTAGGATTTGAACTGCAGACTGAATTATTGTTTTCTTCATATCTTCTTGTCTTACTATTTCAAAAATAAATTTTGCAAAGAAACATCATTGCATTTGTCTGTTTGGCTCTGCTTACCAGACCCTAGTGCCATTATGTTGTTTTCTCTGTTTTTATAACCTACATTTGTGATGAGCAGCAGCGGAATTCAGCCAAGATACAGTAGACCGAGATTATTTTTTATTAATCTGCTGCAGTGTAAAACTATTTTGCTATTTGGAAATTATATGGAGGGGGACAATTCATTAGTGTTACCTTTGGCAGTAATTTGGTATTTGTAATCTTTGTTTTAATAAGAATTATTATGGAAGCAGAGTTAAACAGAGAGAAACCAAGTTTTAAAGATCTGTCTCTAGGACAACTTGATTGTATCCAGAAATAGCCATTGACCCTACTTGCCCTTTGCTGTGTATTTTTTTTTTTTAGTGACTTTTGTCTTCATCTTTACAGAATAATCTCAGCCTCTTTCGAAAGCTATGCTGAGGGTCGTCATCTTTCCACTAGTTCAGATCCTGATTCTGTAGCAAACAGGGAGGAGAGCTCACCATTTAGCTTTCCATTTCATCTGACTTCTTTATATGATGAAGACATCATTGACTTGAAATGAAGACAGACAAGACTGTTCCTTACTTCACCTTTTCTTACAACTCTGTGAGCTCTGTAGGAATGTCACAAACAGTGCTTCTAGTGGTAAAATGTGGCTGGAAGTATTGGTGATTAATCTTTATAGGTCTCATGTTGTTCTGGCTTGCTTAGCCTGGTTTGGTGATGCTTACATCTTTGACGTTTGTATGTTTTCTTATCTCAGTTAATGAACCATTACTTTTCTGTGGTAATTTAAAGGAAGGTTATCAATGAGAGGTTTAGGCTGAAATTGAAGTAAATAATAAGTGTTACATATTCTGAGCTACCTGAAGTAGCGCTCCGCAAAGCTAATTCCTGTTACTAATATAAATTGTTTTACAACAATGTGTGTGATCTAGGAAGAAGAATTTTGTAATGAAAATCACTCCTTTTGTTGTTGGTTTTTTTTTAATCTTAAAAAAGCTTCAAAAAAAAAGACCTTCTAGACAAGATCTTTCCAAACAGTTCAGTTTGTCCTTGAAATGATGCAGCTGCATTTTGTTCAGTGAAGAATCAAGATCCTATAAAGATCAGGTGACATAAGAACACGATGTTTTCTCTGACCTGTCTGAGTACATATTTCTATAGGAACCTGAAAACTGTTTTGGCATTAAGAATCTTTGAGCACAGGGAATTATATAAAAAATACAAATCTTCCTTTAAAATTTCAAGTCAAAATTATATGGTATTTCTCCATCTACTGGAATAACTTTTCTGTAATGGCACCTTTGGATTTCCTTGTTACAGGCAGAAGCCACCCCCAAATTTTCTTTCTGACTGCAGAAAGATTCCTGTGCTGGCATCAGAATTTGTTGTTGTTTGCTCTTGCACCAACAATTGCAGTCACTGCTTCAGATAAACATATTTTTCTAAGTAGGTCCAGTCTAAAATGTTACTGCTAGGAAGCTAGTTTTCTATGATGAAATAGCCATATAAGATCTTTTGTTTACCCAAAGGACAAGATTTCATCATTAAGCTCGATTATTTTTTAACTCTTCCCTTTATGCCAAAAAGTCAGTTTTAAACAATATTTTGAAAGAGTTTGCTGTTTTTCATGAAAATATGATATTTCCAGGCCTTATATATAAATATATGAAGACGTGGGCTTTATTGGCAGGTGTTTCTTGCTCCTTCTGTAGACATAATTCTGTGTCCTTTATTTTTTTTAAACTTAGTGCATGTAAGCACGTGGTAATTTGTGCCTTTTGCTTCTGCCTGTCTGAATGTGAAACTTCTTTGCAAAGTTTTTCATGCTCTGTTTATTGTATTATGATGAATTAATATCTCCACCTAAGAAAATATACAAGGCCATAACTTGAAAGAATCACTTCTTATTCTTGAACAAGAAAAGAAGCAATAATTCAAGCGGTACTTAGTTCAGGAGCAGAAACAACATTAACCAGCGGCTGCTCATAGTTTTTTAGTATTTTGGCAATCATGGATGTGTGGGGTGAGCCTTAATAAACTTCTGAACGGAAGTGCCACCTTAAAGTCTTTGCAGGAGCTTGTAATTGTCAGAATTTCCAGAGACCACAGTCATTTACCCCAACCTGCTTATCTGGTCAGTTGGGGTTTAAGAAAAATTGGTCCAGAAGCATCATGTGGTCCTTATCTTGCTGGAAGTTATGAACACTTCTGTGGACTTAATGAATCCACTTTAGGAAGCACTGTTTGCACTTAGGTATTTTTAGAAAGCAGAAGCATTGCCTTTTTCAGTATACAAATTTATGAGTGTAGTATTTAATTTCTTTGTGTGGGTGTTTTTGAAGTGCGTACCAGCTTGCTGCAAAACTCAGGCTTGGTTTAAAATTATATTTTAACTGGAAACTTTGCTTAGTGATTTTAGAATATCACATCTTAAATGTGCTGCAGAAGTTCACTTCTGTTATTCTAGCATGATTTAACATGAGTGAAGAACCTGAACAAACATGTTTAGGTATATCTCAAAAAGATGTGGAAAAACCCTTATAGATGGAGCACTAAAGAAGAATGGAGAAAGCTTGACAGTACCTGACCTTGCCTATGGTGGTAGGCACAATGATAAAGATTGGTATTTGTGGCAAACGTGTCTATGTGGAGGGAGTATAAGGCAAGAGTTACTTTCTTTAATCAGAACTACTACAGTGCCAAAAGAAAGTAGCTTTGTAGTTCTGCCTGTAATAGATGACATCTAGCCAATACTAAAAAGTGGCAAAAGGATTGTAAGGAAAACAGCAAAAACTTGACATTTTATGCAAGACAAAAAATAAAAAGACTAGCTTCATGGTATTTATCTGGAACAAGATGTTGGAGTAGTTTGAAGATGGAAACATAGTTCCTGTGTCAACTTGCGTAACCCTGCCTCTTCTGACCCACCAGCTGAATATAGCTTGACTTAAGGGGCCAACTGTTATGTAAGTCACACTGGAAACTACCAGACCTAAATTATTAATACTCAGATAGGACTCAGATCTCAACAGTGGAAGAATTGCCTGTCTCCATTCCTAATAAATTAGTGCCTTAACAATACCGTTTTTGCTTCTGTAGTTAATCAGTATGCTGTATAGGCATTTAAGAGTAATATTAGACCTAGTAAAAGGAGATGAAGAGGGGTCAGGCAGTGCTGGGGTTTTTTTACTATTACTCTTAGATGTGGTAACTAAGGTTTTATGGTCACGTTCATGTCATATACTACCTACTTACTGTAAAAGAGTATCCAGTTGTGTGGGTAGAAGACAGGGAATGTGGTAGTTATGCTTGGATTTTGTTTGTTGCAAGCCATGAGAACCAAATAGAAATTCTTTATGACATTTGTCTTACCTAAAAAATGTGAAGCTGCCAGGACAGCTGACAAATATCCACTGTACAAGGATGTGGTTTCTCTTGGCATAAAACAGTCTCATCACTCTCACAAATTATCTTTGTGAGATAAATTCTTGTCCTAGAACTGGCAGTCTCAAAACAGGACCAGGTTTTAATACATCTCTGTAATCTCTCCATCAGACCAATGTCAAGTGACCAGAGTAAATGAAATGGCTTCCTGGAAGGCTACTGGGTTTGGCTGCTATGCTGTTGTTCACTCCAGTGCCTTGAAGCCATGTTATTTCCTTTCCTGTCCGCAATGTGCATGCTTCTATTTAATTAGCTTAGAAAGTAACCTTGGGCACAAAGTGCAACCCTTTTGATAACATTTACCATTCAGACTTTCACATCTTGTATTAAAGCTGCCACTTAACCTGCGTTCTTGGTGTTGGCTGACTATCATATGTTTGAGAGAAAAGAAAATATTTGGATATGCAGCAAAGATGGGTAGTAGCTTCATCTAAAGGAGAACACTGGAAAATATGCTTGCTACCACCACCTTCAGTAGAAGAGTGGAAAAGTCTTTCTGTGAAGGAAGAGCTGTTAACAGTGTGAACGCTTGCTATCAAGCTAAGTTAAACTGAAAGTCAATTCTGGACTGACTCTTAACATGGACTAGTTGCTGCAAGAAGTGTTTTGTGTCCTAGCTTGCTGGATTTGTTGGAGGAGAAGGGCTTTTAACTTCCGGATAATAAAATTCTCATCCCTTCTGCACAGTACCTTAAATTACAGGAATTTAGTTCACTTTGGAGTAAGCAGCAGGAGTGAACAGGCAGCTAATTTAGAATGGACTTGTACCTCAACAACATCAGTAATAACATACAGAATCACAGAATAGATGAAGTTGTGAGGGACCAGAGGAGATCAGCCAGCCCAAACCTCACTCCCAGATATCTCCATTCAAAACAACATAAACTAGAACAGCTTGTTCAGTATTATGTTGTTGAATTTTGATTCTGTTCAAGAATGAATAAGCAACGTTTTGAGTAACTCATCATCTTTCTACTACATTTACTTTATAACATGCCTATAAACCATCACAACTTTGTGTAGGACCCAAGAGCCCTGGGACACATTAGTTTGTTCCTTCCCACATGCATAATATGTGGCTCTTAAGGCTAATGCTTGATTAGTCCTTTCCATGGACAGTTTGGCATTTAGGAACTTTAGAACAGAGATAAACCTACTTGTGTTCCAGACTAAACGTCCTTTCTTTCCAGTCTCAGAAATGGAAATTAATGGAATGTTTCCTTCTGAGAAGAGAGAAAGACTGAAGTACAACATGGAAGGGCTGGATGCTCCCATGATAGCAAAAGATAAATTCTAGCTTGAATGAATGTATGCGATTAATATCTTCAGTTGCTTGGTTTGTAAAGGACAGGTGTGGCTTATCCTGGTTGCAGTTGTTTCCTGGTTTGGAGCTAATTCTTTTAATTTGTTCTGGCTTTTTTTTGTTTGTTTGTTTTTGTTTTTGTTTGTTATGTTTTTTAATTGCATGCCTGGATGTAAAGTGGCACCCAGAATGAATAGCAGTTTTGCTGCCTGCTTTCATGTGACTTTATACATATGCAAGCATTTGTAATTGACTGGTAGATTCAAATTTCAAAGTGTTTCTCAATTCAAAGTGTTTTTGGATGGTCAACTGAATAAACGTTAAAACAGTTATTAGTAAGGCAGGTAACAGATTAGACTGCACCCACTAGAGGCGTAGTACTGTTACGTACAGCTAAGGGTTCTTATGCCTGCCCTTTCCTCTCTGTTGTAGGTGTATTTGGATGAGCCACAGTTTCAAACTCCTGCAGGCCTTTCTAAAGGTTTGCATTAATGACTTGCATTTGCAGATGCAAGAGTTTCCCCATAGCTTTTGGCTTAGTCTGCATTTGAGACATAGTCTTTTCAGTTTGGATGTTTCAATGTGTATATATACATGTGTGCGTCATACTGACTATGTCATTATTAACAATTTTGATGTCACGTGCTGAGTCCTTGCTAATTCTGTAAAAGCACTTTTCTCAGAAATTCAGGCGTAGCCTGATATTGTGGGGAACAGGTTATACTCAGAACTAAATACATTGCATTAACAATATGAGGAAGCTTCTGTGACAGTATGCAGCAAGCATGCAAGATAGAAAGTACAGATACTGTTACTGCAATTGAACACAGCCATTTCACTCCTCTGCTTAATGCCCAGCTGCTTCACTTCGTTGTTGCAGACCTGCCACTGACTGACTACTTGTTTGCTACTGAAAATTAAATTAGGATATGATCGGAAGAAAAAAACTGAGATGATTTTTCTCTTATTTATTTATAGCTCTATTAAGTATTTAACTGTTTGAATGGAAAATGTTGTCTCTAAAGGTTTTTGCAGAAAATGTAATCAACCTGCAATGTCAGTTTTAACAGAGACTTTGAATGTTAGCAGGCTGTTTTGTAATTTAATAACTGCAGTGTTAAGACAGATACTGAGTCTGTGATGAAAACATCTTTACTACCACATGTCTTAAATACCGATGTATTACCATTGTGTTTAATGTCATGTGACAGTGCATATGCTTTGTGTTTTAGATGTAGCAACTAAATAGAAACATTCCTATCACAGCTGGAAATGTTTTAAGTGCGATTTATTGTTATTGTGGAGGAGGAAGAGATGATTTACTCCTTCATATGTAATAAATTTTACATCAATTATTTCTTTTACACTTGCAGGGCTAATACCTTTCCTAAATTTGGCTCAGGGATTATGATAGTTCCCTGGAAATGTTTTAAACCTGTTGTGTACATTTAGGTACACCCATGAAATTGGTCTTAAGCTCTACCCCCCTTTGCCAAGAACCAATCCAGTATTGGTTTGTTTCTGGGCCTTGTTAAGATTCAGACCTTCTTCAGTGGTAGATTTTTACCCCTTACACTATAAAAGAGAATTTCCTCTTTTTTTTCTGGCAAAGGGTATATTCTCTTAGTCTATGCCATCTAGTAGTTCCTTCTGAAGAAGAGACTCCAAAATACATCCTGCTGGAAGCAATAGTCTGTCTTGTGATTTAAATGTTGTCCTAGCTCCCTTCACATCTCTGGGACAAATAATGCTATCTTGGCAGTAGCAGCCACGACAATCCAGCCTTCATCTGTCTGCACTTTGGATCAAGATGTATTCCAGGGTAAGGTACCCCAGATGCAGAAGCATTACAGAATCACAGAATGACCCGGGTTGGAAGGGACTTCAAGGATCATGAAGCTCCAACCCCCCTGCCTGGCAGGGTCACCAAATTTCCACATTACTAGATCAGGTTGCCCAGGGCCCCGTCCAACCTGGCCTTGAACACCTCCAGGGATGGGGCATCCACAACTTCCCTGGGCAGTCCAGGACCTCACCACTCTTCTAGTAAAGAACTTTCCCCTAACATCCAACTTAAATCTACCCTCTTTCAACTTAAAAACATTTCCCCTTGTCCTACTATTATCAGCCCTTTCAAAGAGTTTACTCCCCTCCTGTTTATAGGTTCCTTTCAGGTACTGAAAGGCTACAATAAGGTCACCCCGCAGCTTTCTTTTCTTCAGGCTGAACAAGCCCAGCTCCCTCAGCTTGTCCTCAGAGGGCAGGTGTTCCAGCCCCTGACCATCCTTGTGGCCCTCCTCTGGACCCTTCCCAACAGCTCCATGTCATTCTTGTACTGAGGGCTCCATACCTGGACGCAGTACTCCAGATGGGGCCTCACAAGAGCAGAGTCGAGAGGGACAATCACCCCCCTATCCCTGCTGACCACCCCTCTCCTGATGGAGCCCAGGATCCCATTTGCTTTCTGAGCTCAAAGAGTGCACTGCTGGCTCATGTTAAGTCTCTCATCTATCAGGACCCCCAGGTCTTTCTCTGCCGAGCTGCTCTCACAGATCACTCCTCCCAGCCTGTACAGGTGCCTGTGGCTCTTCCGGCCCAAGTGCAAAACCTTGCACTTTGCTGTGCTGAACTTCATTAAGTTCACCTGGGCCCACCATTCAAAAGCAATCCTTCAAGCATTAACACACATACAAGAAAAGTTACAGCAATCTGAAATTACAGTCCTCACTGTAGCATTAATTTCTTCATTGTAGCATATGTAGGGAACTGTGAAGGGGGAAAATACAATTTTTTAATTATTTTAAAAATTATGTCTTAATTTACCTATGAGAAAAAAAGACAGCAGAAATACATTTAACATTCTTTCATGGCCACTGCTGTCAGTCTGTGCCAGGCCAGGAAAAACAAACAAACCCAACCAACAGTAATTAAAAAAAAAAATAAAATACTATGTCCAAGACCCACACAAGGAAAACATACTACAGCAAGTATGCAGCAATAATCAAATGCAGGCAAATACCTACAGATTTTGGGGAGATGAAGAAAAAGTAGATTTTACAAAATTACTTAAAACAATTGTTTCTAAAACGTAATACAGTTAGTTTTAGCAATAGCACCACAAATAATGATGTAAAGGTTTCGTATCAGCAAAAGCCTGAGGTTTAAGATTTTCTGAAGTAGGCTTCTATCTGTTCCAGAGTCTGTCCTTTTGTTTCAGGAACATAAAAGGCTGCAAAAATCACACTGAGGCAGCAGAAGGCAGAGAAGAGCCAGAATGTCCCATAGGATGTTAAGAAACCCTAAGGCAGGGAGAAAACAAAAAAAAGTGTGACTACAACCACAATCCATACATGCTGCTGAAGAAGTCTGGCCCAAAGTTTTATTGGGAGCATCTTCAATAGGTTTCTATATAAAAATAAGTGTTGAATTTTGATTTATGATGCTTACTACAAAATCGTGAAATTCCTTGGTCACCAAAAAGGCCATAACCCAGTTTGTTAACACACAGGCACCACTTGATATGCCCCTTGCTTTAAGTGGGAAGATTTCAGACATTACCAGCCATGGAACTGGACCCCAGCCAAGGGCAAAGCCTGCAATTACAAAAGAAGAAAATAAATTCAAGTTATGTATATTTCAAAGGGGAGAGTGTCCGGCAAATAACACTACAAGAATATATTATTTTAGGGGAGTGTGCTAAACACTAGCACACTTTTTAAGGCAAATTGAGGACTCTTAGCAAGCAAAATTTCTTAATAAGTTTCTGAAGTGGTCAACTTTAGAAACAAGATTAATTTTTAGCTTGCTGCTGTCTTGATCTATCACAGAATTCAGTTTGGCTCAGATACTACCAGAGACCTTTTTCCCCCATTAATAAGCAATTACTATATAATATCAGCACAAGGAGGTATACATTTCTTTTGCAGAACACTGACTTAATTATTTAGCTTCTAGCTTGATCACAAAGGTGGTGCGTGATCAGCATCACTTTGTCTTATACACTTCAAAGCTTTGTCAAATACAGCTCCATTTTTCAATAATGTGAGAAAAATTGAACAAGTCTGTCACATTCACCAGAAAGTCCAAGTTTCATTTAATATTTACTTAGAAGCCTGTTCTACTTACCAGCAACAAAGAGTCCCAGGCTTACTACCGCAAGCCAGGATAGTCTAGTTTCAGTTCCAGGAGATACTGAATTTAAAGTGAACCACAGATCAGCATTTGATGAATTGTTCCCACTTGGAAGGACCATTTTAAAGTAAAATCCAAACAATGCGGTACTGAGAGCCATGATTATCCCTGAAAAGTAAGCAATAACTAAGTTGTCAATGATTGTTGCTTAGACACTCATCTTTCTGAGACCTAAATGCAAGATATGCTGGCTCTAGCAGAAGTGGTTCCAAAAAGATAACATTATTAGAAATAAACATTCGCCTCAACAAGAATGAAAGATGTGAATCATTCCACACACAAATTAAACCAGTCTTTACAGCAGTCATTGATATTGAGTGTGAAGTGTGACAGCTATCAACAATGTGTCCAAAGTAAAAATCAGCCTGGTAAAAAGACACAAAGATAGCTCTAAGTAGTTTCAAAGAGTTCAGCCTATGAAGCATGTATAACACGGCAATTTCCTCATATGAATCAGGGGTTAAGCCATCAGTTATAATCTGTTTATAAAATAAAGCACTTAGTGTGCCCCAGTGGCGCAAGTGGTAGGAATGCCATGTTGCAACACTGGAGGCCCAGGGTTCGAATCCCCCCTGTGGCGCAAGTGGTAGAAGTGCCGCTCTGCTACACAGGAGGCTCGAATCCCGGGGGTTGGACTCTCTAAGGTCCCTTCCAACCCACATGAGACTATGATACTACGATACTATGATGATGATGAAATAAATAAATTGTAACACTTAATTTCCCCAATAGTTCCAACACTTTTTAGTACTCTGCATATCTCTTCTCATAGAACAGAATTCAATAAGTTATTTTACCAGACACATAAAGCAGCACTTTTCTTCCGGTTTTATCAATGATAAGTGCAGCCACAGCAGTGAAACATACTTGTATGGAACCCACAACAACAGAAGCCATTCTGCTGTCCTGAAATAAAGGAGGAGACAAAGAGAAGAATTTGCTCTTTCAGGCTGGTAACAGGATTACTTATCAGGCATTAGAGATGCATTTGCTTCTTAACTATGAAACTATGAAACTATGAAACTCTGGATCAAGAAAAACTGCATAACATAAGTTAACTAGGGGAAGGAATACATAAAATAAAGACATCCACGTTAATTAACATAATATATTGGTCTCTTAGTAAGTTGTTAAATAAGTCACAACTTGCCCCTAGTGTCTGACTTTTTCTGAAGCACTGAATTTATAACTGTATTTTTTAAAAAAGTTCTATTACAAGGATGAGATGACTATAATAAAGATTTCTATCCATATCAAAGTTTCAGACACAACATACTTCCCCACAAAAAAAACCAAACAAAAAAACAATAACATTCAGGTATGCCAGAGTAACACAGTTAAGAGATTAAAGCAAAAGATGATCGTCAGCACTCCAACTCTGTTACTTATGATGCAGATGGGTTTAATATCAGGTAAGTTTGTTACATATTCTATGCTTACTCAGCACCAACTAAGCTGAAACTATGGACATTTAACAGCACACTGATTACCTGGAAGTTTGCATCTTCAAAGATTGTTTCTGCATAAAACATAACTGCATTAATGCCTGTTGCTTGCTGGAGAAACATCAGAATCACACCAATAAGAAGTGGTCTGTAGACTGAAGGATTCTTAAGTTCAAAGAGGCTTAGTCCCTGTTAAAAAAAAAAAAAAAAAAAGATGATGCAATGGCTCCATGAAAAAAACTACTTTAAATGAACAAAAAATAAAAATCCTCAGAACATTTCAGCATGTTCAAAGAGTAAGTTTTCCACCCCTCTTCAGCAAAATTTAATTTCTTAGTAGTAAAAGTGTTTATATTTGAAGTATGAGAACCCCAGGAAAATATTTTTAGCCTTCTCTCAGGTTCTAGAGACAAAAATCAATGGTACTTTACAGAGAAAGTTAACAGGAAAGAATCGATAGTTTGCAGAAATAGAACATCAATCATTAGACATGACTGTCTAAGCTTGTATCTCATTACAAGAGGTTAAATATTACTTTAAGGTGGTGCAACAGCAAATAAGCGTTAGAGGCACTGAACTGCTTCTTCAGTTCATTTGTGATGAAACAGGTTTGGACCACTGTAGAAAAGGCAATTAACTAAGCTATGATAAAAATCATTTAATTAAACTGTATACTTTGAGACTTTTTGTCTTTAGTGTAAATCAGATTCTCATCACCTCCTCCTCAGCATTAGCTTCAATTTGCTGGCATTCCCATTCATGGTCCACATATAGTCCTCGCAGGAACTGTAAAGCAGCAATAGCTTCTGCACGTTTATTCTGATCCAGCAGAAATCTCGGTGTTTCAGGCATGAACAACATAAACAAAAGCATGATGCATGGTGGAAAAGAACATAATACTGCCAGCCATTGCCATTTTAGTGCCATTCCTGCACAACAAAAAGAAAAAAGAAAAACCAAACATCAGCTATATAAGAATTAACATTTGTACAACAAAATTAACGGCTATGGAAATGAATTGACCTTTGCTTTCAATTCCTTAGTGCAGTTCTTTCATTACATGTATTAATTCTTTTTTGTAGAGACCTAACTCCAATACCTGCAATGTAGGCTCCAAGTATGCCAGTCACCACCATCAACTGGACAAAAGAGCCAAGCATACCACGAACACTTGTATGAGATATTTCCGATATATATACCTAAAACAGGGAGAAAATGTCTAATAATTACCTCAATCCAATGTAGGATCAAGAAGTAGAGAAATAATTTATTTCTGAAAACCAAACGTATTTCCTAGAAACCCTCAAAAAAAAAAAAATAAAAAAAAAATCAGTAAAATTGAGAGGATAGAATAGTGTCATCTCATAAATACATATTAACAGTATGAAAAACCAGGGAAAAAAGGAGACCCTAGGAAGAATGTTGTTGCCGTCAGCTAAGGATCTGACAGACAAATAAACTTGCATTAGTGAGGGCTTCCTTATGCTTCCTGCAGAAACATGCACCCCGGGCCACATATAAAAGTCTTTCCAAATCTAAGTTGGAAGTTTTTAATTCACTGTAAAGACTGGGTATTACTTCTATTATTTCATTCTCCAAAAAATCCAAAATTAATTGTCCTTATCTTAACATACATATTAACAGCAGGCATCACATCTCATCCAATATCTGGGTTCAGCTTAAATTTTTCAGTTTTCTTTTTGTATTTTTTTCATGCATTGATACTAAGTCATGGCTACAGATCAGCAACAGAGAGAAAACAGAAATGCCACTCCCTCCATTTTTTAACATATTCAGTTCTTCCCAAAGTTAATATTGAAATAAGTATTCCTTAACTCAGTAATAATTCAGATCTACAAAACCACAGTATTGCATATGTCATTCTTCTACTTCATCATTGCAATTTTATCTCTTTTACAAATAACCATTACATAAGGAAACTCAAGAGCTCAGCTCCAGGAAACAGATAACGCAGTCAGGTGTGTTAATATCTGTGAAGGAGTTCTGTCTGCTTTTAAACCTACACAGCAAAGTTCTTAGCAATGGAAAAAGTTGCACAATTTTATCATTTAGATCCCACTACCCTGATTTTTTGTTTAAAGTATGGTGTGACTTCCTTCCCTTTTATGTTTCAGTTCACTTTTTACTTCAAAAACTAGGAATGCACAAACACCAGAAAATAAACTCAAATACTAAAATTCTAGACAGTTTACTTAATGCTACTGCTAGATCCAAAGGCATTTTTTCATAGAATGGCTGGGACTGGAAGGGACCTTAACGACAATCTTATTCCAACCCCAAGTTTGACCCAGTTGATCAAATAATACCAGAAAAAGAAGACAAGCACAAATTGTTTCCATTAAACTACCGCAAGAATATACGAAAAAAGTTAATTTTCTGAAGATAACAGTTTAATGGAAGCAGAAGTCACTACTTCTGAGTAGGCTCGATGGAGACCAGATGACAGCTTTTCACTATCTAAAGGAGGGCTATAAGCCCTCCTTTAGAAAGAAAGGAACAGATTCTTCAGCAGGGTCTGCTGTGACAGGACAAGGAGAAACGGTTTCAAACTAAAAGAGGGGAGATTTAAACTAGATTGTCGCGGGTTACTTAGATTTACCTATGCCCGTGACAGGGGAAGCCACCCCGTGGGCCCCCCTCCCGGGGCCCGGAAAGGAGGGGGAAAAAGGGAGTGGGATAAAACAGCGACAATCTAAGGAGGAAAAACTTATTTTACTAAATATGATACCGAAATACAAGATAACACAATATAATATAATTGAGGCTAACAAATTGAACGAAACAGAGAGAGAGAGTCCCCGAAAACCGAGAGGCCTACTGTGAACTCTAGGCGACACGGCTGGAACGCTTCCCACTCTCCGAGAAGTTCGAGAGAAGAAGGAGGGCACTCCAGCCTGGGAACGAGATTATACAGCGTCCTGGTCCCGTGACTTATCATTAACCCTGTTGTTCTCTGGGATATGTAGTCTTCTTCTGTGGACTGCACATTCAATAGAAGTATCCATACTTTACATGATGTTATGATGTGGAATACTGATACTGATAGCAAAATTACAAAACCATGACATTCCACCCCTTATTCTACATTATTACATCATGGTAAATATATATATATACATATATATACACGTATGTAAAATTATGATAGCTAAACAGTAGAATTACATGTAACATAACTAAATGTACAACTATAATAACTAAAATACACTACACATGCAAACATATATACATATAAATACATAAAATTATTGACTGCACTCCCCCAGCATCAAATTCCCTTGTGGCACACATTGAACATCCCCATCCTTCTGCATTACCCACCAAGTGCACCCCGGTCCCTGGGCAAAGACAGTTCCACGGATAGGTTTGCCCTTTCCAGAAGCTGGAAGGACCCAAACAGCTTTTCCCAACATGTTCTTTACATGTACAACAGGGACCTTATCTCCTTCTACAGTGTGTAGGGGGCTAGATTGACTAGGACCATCACGATTGACAGATCCTCTAGTATTCACCAACCAAGTGGCTTCTGCCAGATTCTTCTCCCAGTGCTTAAATGTTCCGCCACCCATTGCTTTCAACATAGTTTTCAACAACCCATTATATCGTTCAATTTTACCAGAAGCTGGTGCATGGTAGGGAATATGATAAATCCACTCAATGCCATGATCTTTGGCCCAAGTATTTATAAGGGAATTTTTAAAATGTGTCCCATTATCAGATTCAATTCTTTCTGGGGTGCCATGTCGCCACAGGACTTGTTTCTCAAGACCTAATATGGTGTTTCGAGCAGTAGCATGGGGTACTGCGTATGTTTCAAGCCACCCAGTGGTTGCCTCCACCATGGTGAGTACATAACACTTACCACTGCGAGATCGTGGCAAGGTGATATAATCAACCTGCCACGCCTCCCCATATTTATACTTTTGCCATCGCCCTTCCTCCCAGAGAGGTTTCATCCTTTTGGCTTGTTTAATTATGGCACATGTTTCACAATCATGAATAATCTGCGCAATAGCGTCCATGGTTAAGTCCACCCCTCGGTCTCTGGCCCACTTATATGTCGCGTCTCTTCCTTGATGACCTGAGGTCTCATGAGCCCATCGAGCTAGAAATAATTCACCCTTATTCTGCCAGTCCAAGTCAATTTGAGCCACCTCAATTTTGGCAGCTTTATCTACCTGATGGTTGTTTTGTTGTTCTTCAGTAGCCCGACTTTTGGGCACATGTGCATCCACATGACGCACCTTTACAACCATATTCTTTGTTCGGGCAGCAATGTCCTTCCATAATTCAGCGGCCCAAACAGATTTACCCTTCCGTTGCCAGTTGTTTTGTTCCCACCTCTGTAACCACCCCCATAAGGCATTTGCCACCATCCATGAGTCAGTATAAAGATACAGCATTGGCCACCTCTCCCGTTCAGCAACATCTAAGGCCAGCTGGACAGCTTTTACCTCTGCAAACTGACTTGATTCTCCCTTACCTTCGGTGGCCTCTGCAACCTGTCGTGTGGGGCTCCACACAGCAGCTTTCCATTTGCGATGCTTCCCTACAATGCGACATGATCCGTCTGTGAATAGGGCATATTTCTTTTCATTTTCTGGTAATTCGTTGTATGGTGGGGCCTCTTTAGCATGTGATACCTCTTCTGCTGGTGATGTTCCAAACCTTTTATCTTCAGGCCAGTCCATGATTACCTCTAGGATTCCTGGACGATTGAGGTTTCCCATTCGCGCTCGCTGTGTAATCAGCGTAATCCACTTGCTCCAGGTGACATCGGTAGCATGATGAGTGGAGGGAACCTGTCCTTTGAACATCCAGTTCAGCACTGGCAGTCGAGGTGCCAAAAGGAGCTGTGTTTCAGTCCCGACTACTTCGGAAGCAGCCCGAACCCCCTCATACGCGGCTAAGATCTCCTTCTCAGTTGGAGTGTAGCACTCTTCAGACCCCTTATATGATCGACTCCAGAATCCCAGGGGTCGGCCTCGGGTCTCTCCTGAGGCTCTTTGCCACAAACTCCAAGTGGGGCCTTTCTCTCCAGCAGCAGTATAGAGGATGTTCTTTACATCCTGTCCAGTCCGTACTGGCCCCAGAGCTACAGCTCGGGCTATCTCTTGTTTAATCTGTTCAAAAGCCTGCTGCTGCTCAGGGCCCCATGCAAAATCGTTCTTCTTCCGCGTCACCTGATAAAGGGGGCTTACAATGAGGCTGTAGTTTGGAATGTGCATCCTCCAAAAGCCTACTGCACCCAGGAAAGATTGTGTCTCTTTCTTGCTAGTTGGTGGAGACATGGCAGTGATTTTGTCGATCACATCTGTCGGGATGTGACGACGTCCATCCTGCCACTTTATACCTAAGAACTGAATTTCCTGGGCAGGTCCTTTTACTTTGCTTCGCTTAATAGCAAAGCCGGCTTGTAGAAGAATTTGGATGATCTGCTCTCCTTTTGTGAAAACCTCTTCTGCTGTATCACCCCACACAACAATGTCATCAATGTACTGCAGGTGTTCAGGAGCACCACCTTGTTCCAGTACAGTTTGGACCAACCCATGGCAAATGGTTGGGCTGTGTTTCCACCCCTGGGGCAAACGGTTCCAAGTATACTGAATGCCCCTTCAGGTGAAGGCAAACTGTGGCTTACATTCTGCAGCCAAAGGAATAGAGAAGAAGGCATTGGCAATGTCAATGGTGGCATACCATTTGGCTGCTTTTGACTCCAGCTCGTACTGGAGTTCCAACATGTCCGGCACTGCAGCGCTCAATGGGGGTGTGACCTCATTCAGGCCACGGTAGTCTACTGTCAGCCTCCATTCTCCACTGGCTTTACGCACTGGCCATATGGGACTGTTAAAAGGTGAGTGAGTTTTACTGATCACTCCCTGATTCTCCAACTGGCGAATCAAATCATGAATGGGGAGCAAGGAATCCCTGTTGGTGCGATACTGCCGTCTGTGCACTGTCTTTGTAGCAATCGGTACCAGCTGCTCTTTTACTTGTAGCAGCCCCACAACAGACGGGTCCTCTGACAGGCCAGGCAAAACAGACAGCTGCTTAATGTTGTCCATATCTGCAGCAGCTATCCCAAAGGCCCATCGATACCCCTTAGGATCCTTGAAATGCCCCCTTCTGAGGTAATCAATACCCAGTATACATGGAGCCCCTGGGCCAGTCACAATAGGATGTTTTTGCCAGTCTTTGCCAGTGAGGCTTATTTCAGCCTCCAGCACAGTCAATTCTTGAGAGCCCCCAGTCACTCCAGAAATATGGATTGATTCTGTCCCTTCATGACTGGAGGGCATTAGGGTGCACTGTGCACCGGTATCCACCAGCGCCTTATATTCCTGTGGTTCTGATGTGCCAGGCCATCGAATCCACACAGTCCAATAAACTCTATTATCCCTTTCCCTCCCCTGACTGAGGGCAGGGCCCCTCTATTGGTTACCTGTGATGACTGGAGCAACTCCACTGGTGGTTGGTATGTCTAGTAGTTCTTTCACCCGTGCTCGTAGTGCAGAAGTGGGCTGATCATGCCACTTCCTCATGTCTTCTCCACGGTCACGTAGGTAGCGCCACATGGAAACACGCGGTGCAATCGTACTGTTGTTCTTTGCTCGAGCTGGGAAGCGTGTGCGTTTAACAGCTGAGACTTTTGATGATGCAGGTGAGGAGTAGGACTGGAATACTTTGATCAGATCCTTCATTAGACCTGGTGGCCCGTACGAGGATTGACCTTCATCAGTTGTTTCTGATACTATTACGGGATCATCATTACGATTAGTTGATGGAAACAATTTCTTGCACATTTCATCTACTCGGTTTTCTAGCCGTGAGATGGCAGAAACTGCGGCATGCAGTTGAGGGAGCTGCTGATCGGTGGTTTGAAGCATTATAATCAGCTCAACAACTCGGGGCCATCTGTCCACGAACCCTTTAGAACCTGTTACCAATGACTGTGCCATTCTCTCTGGTGCTGTACTTGTGATTTTCTGCCACATGTCAGGATCGGCCCTCACTCTCTCAGGGTCAAGTTCGCTTGGATCAGGGCTGTACAACATTTTCGCCATGGCCAATTCCCTCAGGCGCTGAATACCTTTTTGGACGGTATTCCAACTATCAAATTTAGGCTTCAAAGCATCCTTATAGGGGTACCTTTCTCTCACGGCTTCTAACAGCCGCAACCAGAGAGTGGCAGCTCCATCCGAACATCTGCTAATCCCTCTGTCGATACCTGCATCTTGGGCAATGCTTCCTAGTTGGCGAGCTTCATTACCATCTAGAGACAAGCTGTTGGCCCCGTTGTCCCAGCAGCGAAGCAACCAAGCAAGGATACCTTCATCTTGACGCCGTGTGAACTCCTTTCTTGAGCCTTGGATTTCAGTCAGCTTCAGAGGTCGACAATAGGTGATTTCCTCCTCATCATCAGTCTCTTCTTCATGCCTCTTGGTTTTTGCCTTTGCTTTTTTCGGTACCGCTCCATGCCCGGCACCTGGGTCTTCTGCAGCCCCCCCCTGTGCTTCTCCTTCTTTTCGTTCTAGACGCGTGGACACCCGTTTCCATTTCTTGCCTTCCACAGGGGCAACTGATATTGCTACTGATGCCTCCTGTGACTGATCAGAATTAACTTGGGCTTGAATCTCAGATCGGAAACTCTCTCTCTCCAGAATAGTATGATACAAAGCACGGTATGCATAAGCCAAACCCCACATAAGGTTTGCCTCCTTAGATCTCTGACCCAAATACTCACTTAATTTCTTAGGGTCCCTTAGGTGTTCAAGAGTGAAATCCCATGACACTGCGGGTCCCCATGCTTCTAAGACTTTTCCTAAACCTTTCCATATTCCCTGCCAGTCATCATTCTCTGGTTCTGGAGGAGACTTCCGCATAGAACGAATGCATAGGAACATATATGCATTCATTAATAGTGATAACATGGATGCAAGTATGAACCCTATCTCAGTTATTGAAAGGCGTGTGGAAATCTGAGAGTACAACCTAAATAAAAAGGGTTTTTTTAGCCTGTACAATGAATTAAACATGGTGGTGTTTGTAAAATTGCCTGTTCCATCTGGGATGCAAGTACTTGTAAGATTCGCAATTCCATCTGGGATGCAAGTGTTTGTAAGATTCACAATTCCATCTGGGATGTAGGTGCCAAAATTCTGACCATACCACATCTCATAAAAGTACCAGGCAGGTGTCTCCATCAGTATCCACCTTATTAGGCTATATACCTGCACAATTCCACAACACCAAATTATGGTGTTAATAGTTGACCAATACTTTAAGAAGATCATAATTGCTTTCAATCCCTTAAACAGAGCAACTGGGATGAAGAGTGGATTCATAGCTGGCAGGCTCTGTAAAAGTCAGAGCTAGCTAGCTTTGCTCTAAGGGAGAAAGAAATCCCTTTGTTTTCTACACAAAAGTTAGATAGCAGTGCTGAGAATGTACAGCAGCCCTTAATGTTGACAATTTGTCTGGTATTTCAAGGTCATGTTCTCAGTGAGCAGCTACGAAAAGATAACACTCCCCTAACGAAGCTCTTTAAGAGTAAAGAGAGAGTTGTTCTAAAAGCTAAAAAGCTCTATGCCCGCATTCTCCACCAATAATCTGTCGCGGGTTACTTAGATTTACCTATGCCCGTGACAGGGGAAGCCACCCCGTGGGCCCCCCTCCCGGGGCCCGGAAAGGAGGGGGAAAAAGGGAGTGGGATAAAACAGCGACAATCTAAGGAGGAAAAACTTATTTTACTAAATATGATACCGAAATACAAGATAACACAATATGATATAATTGAGGCTAACAAATTGAACGAAACAGAGAGAGAGAGTCCCCGAAAACCGAGAGGCCTACTGTGAACTCTAGGCGACACGGCTGGAATGCTTCCCACTCTCCGAGAAGTTCGAGAGAAGAAGGAGGGCACTCCAGCCTGGGAACGAGATTATACAGCGTCCTGGTCCCGTGACTTATCATTAACCCTGTTGTTCTCTGGGATATGTAGTCTTCTTCTGTGGACTGCACATTCAATAGAAGTATCCATACTTTACATGATGTTATGATGTGGAATACTGATACTGATAGCAAAATTACAAAACCATGACATAGATATAAGAAAAAAGGGTTTTTACGACAAGGGTAGTGAAGCAAAGTTGTCCAGAGAGCTTCTGGATGCTCCATCCCTGGAGGCATTCAAAGTCAGGTTGGAGCAAGCTCTGAGCGCCCTGATCTAGCTGCAGCTTGTTCACTGCAAGAGAACTGGACTAGATGACCTTTAAAGATCCCCTCCAACTCAAACAATTGTCTTCTACAATTCTACTTGGCATTGCACTAGGATTTATAAGTGATTGCAGTTTAATTGCAAACCTTAAGTCTTTACCATTATTAGTATTTAAAGAGATAAATATTATTAGACCATTGCAAAATACAAACAGAAATAACCACAGAATCACAGGATGGTTTGGGTTAGAAGGGATCTTTAAGATCATCCTGTTCCAACCCCCCTAATGTAGGCAAGGACACCTCCCTCTAGACCATGATGCTCACAGCCCCATCCAGCCTGGCCCTGAATGCTTCCAAGGAAGGGGCATCCACAGCCTCACAGGGCAACCTGTTCCAGCGTCTCACCACCCTCACATGAAGCATTTCTTCCTGATAGCTAGTCTAAATCTACCCTATTTCAGTTTAAAACTATTTCCCCTTGTCCTGTTGCTACCTGCCATTATAGAAAAGTTCCTCCCCAGCTTTCCTGTAGGCCCCCTTCAGGTACTGGAAGGCTGCTATAAGGTCTCCTTGGAGCCTTCTGTTCTGCAGGCTGAAGAGCCCCAGTTCTCTAGGGGAGGTGCTCCAGGTCTCTCTGATCATCTTCATGGTCCTCCTCTATCAGTTTAGTAGACAGAAGAAGAATCAGAACAATCATATCACTGTAATAAGGATGCATAGTATGTGCATTTGTGTGCCTCCGGTGGCGCAGTGGTTAAGGACGCCACTTTGCAACACTGGAGGCCCGGGTTCGAATCCCCCTGTGGCGCAAGTGGTAGAAGTGCCGCTCTGCTACACATGAGGCTCGAATCCCGGGGGGTTGGACTCAATGATCTCTAAGGTCCCTTCCAACTCGCACAAGACTGTGATACTGTGATAGTACAGAAGTGCTGCTAGAAGAAGCAACACGCAAAATATGATCTATAACATTTATTCTAAATCTGTTGCCTTTGCTAGAATTACTACACCCAAACCACTTATAGTCATACTACAGAATAACAAATGCTCAAATAGAAAAGCCTAAAAAGCAAACAAACAAACAAGCCACCTTGTGACCAGAAATGACGCTCTACTTACTGGAACAACAAGTGAAGTAATTCCACTGGCTAAGCCAGTTAGTATTCGTCCAAAATAGAGCATCCAGATGTTCTGAGCTGAAATAATAACTATGTATCCAGAGACATATGGTACTGAACACAGCATCAGACTCAGCTTTCTCCCAATCTTATCCACAAGGCAGCCTCCCAGTATTCCTCCAGCAGCAGCTCCCAATGTTACTATAGACTTCAAAAAACAAGTTAAAAAAATACATATCATAGAATGCTTAGAGTTGGAAGGGACCTCTGAAGGCCATCCAGTCCAACTCCCCTGCGATGAATAGGGACACAACAGCTGATCAGGCTGCCCAGGGCTTCATCCAGCCTCACCCTGAAAGTCTCTAGAGACAGGGGCATCAACCACAACACTAGGCAACCTGTTCCACTGCCTCACCACCCTCACTGTAAAATATATTTTCCTTGTATCTAACTTAAATCTACTCTCTTTGAGCTTGAAGCCATTTTCCCTTGTGATAGAACAAGGGGACCCTGCTACAGAATCTGTTCTCTTCTTTCCTGTAGCTCCCCTTTAGATACCGACAGGCCACCACCAGGTCACCCTGCAGCCTTCTCCTCTCCAGGCTGAAGAGCCCCAACTCTCTCAGCCTACTCTCATAGGAGAACTGTTCCGTTCCACGGATCATTGCTGTGGCCTTTCTCTGCACATGATCCAACAGGTCTACGTCTCTCCTATACTGAGGACTCCACATCTGGATGCAGCATTCCATCTAGAACAGATGATGCCCCATCCATGGAGACCAGCTGTGGCATCCCTGTTCATTTCAGGGGAGTTGGAGTAAATGGCCTTCAGAAGTCCCTTCCAAATACAAAGATTCTATGTTTCCATGGATATATACATATACATCTATCTATCTACATGTCTATCTATCTACACAGATATAAATACATAAATAACACATAACAAATTCTTTTAAGTAAATAGCTTCTGAAAATAAAATGCATGCAGGTGTTTAGAAAAACAAAATAAACATTAACTTCTTATCAAATCATAGTCAAGAAGCACGATTCACCACAATTGGACAGCAAGCAATTCTCAGGTCACACGCAAAGCCCTCTCTGTGGAGAAAGAAATGCAACTGTATGTTTATTTTATCTGTTCATTCACAAACTGGCTTCCCAAACTGTTTTAAAGCCCTGAAGGCTGTTACTGTGAATAGCCTGAAGTCCACCACGTGGGGAAATGACAAGAGCATAATGTATCATACAGAGACGTACCCCAAACCACGATGCCCGATTGTCGTCCAGTCGTAATTCCGGATTGTTGATTTTCCTCAGCTCTGGAATAGCAGGTGAGCTATAGCCCAGCACGAAGCCAAAGCTCAGCGGTCCCAGGACAGCAGCGAACGTGGCCAGGTACAGCTTCTTGTTTTGCACTCTGAGGCGGAAGATACCGACAAGGATTGAGCTGCCGCCACCTCAAGGGCCGTTAACGCGCGGATGGACTCGACGGAGGTTCTGACCCAGAGGTCACATTTTCCGCGTTCCCTTCCGCGTTCCCTTCCGCTTTACCCCCCCCCCCCCCTCCTGCGGCCGCGCTGCAGTGTAACGGGGCTGCCCCCGGGCCCTCCATAGGCAGAGACGCAGCACCAACCCGCACCTCAGGTAAGCGTCCGAAGTCGGCTGAGCCAACAGGTACTGGGACTCCTCTGCCGCCATGTCCCGGCCGCAGGAGGGCGCCTCGGCACGAGTGAATCCAGCTGCTTTACACGGCCGGCAGCCGCCGCCACACAGGGCGGGCTCGGACCCGCGCACGGCGCCGAACGCAGGGAAGTAACGCGGCGCTTTACGGCTCCAGTTCAGACGGAAACGGCCGCGGTGAGGCAGCGGGGCGCGGTGACGTCTGGAGGATGCGCCGGAAGCTGCCGGAGCACGGAGCGCCGTGGGCTTCGGTGCGGTGGCTCCCCTCGGGGTGACGGCCGGTCCGCTCGGCGCAGGGGCCTCGCGTCTCCCCCGGCGCTGGAGGTGACCGAGGCTCCCATCGCTGTCCGAGGGCGGCAGCCTTCCGTGAGTGCCCGCAGAAGTAGCGGGAGACCGTCCTTCTGCCGTGGGAGCGATGGCCGCGGGGAAGCCCCAGCCCCTGCCGGGCCCTGGAGGACGGTGCGAGGCGCGGCGGCTGCCTGCTGAGGGACGCCAGGCGCCCGGCCGCTACCTGAGGTGAGCGCCGCGGCCCGATGTGCGGAAGGCGCTGGAGGTCTGCGGGCTGCGCCGCGCTCTGTGCGAGCGGAGCTGGACGGGAGCGGCCGTGAGTGGAGCGGGTGCGGATAACGCGTGGAGCAGCGCGCACGGCACGTGCTGCAGCGAGAAATCGCTTGTTGTTAAGAAAACACATGTCTGATAGAGCGACAAACACAGTGTGCAGAAGGTGCTGAAGAAAGCCCTAAGTTCTGTCAGTAAAAGTTACTGTAAGAACTTATAGCGCGATAGGAGCAGCTGTTTCTGTGTGTTTAATTAAGAAGGCCTACAGATGATTTTTAAGATGTTATCGAGAAGTGATGCTTCTCTACATCTGTAGACTTTCCTAGTGAAGAATCTGCTTTTCTGTACTTTCCTGTGTCATGTTCAGAGATGCACTTCACACTTTTGTTCTGTGAAGGAGAAAGCGCACATATGATGAGCTCCCGTTCAGATTCCCCAGTTCATTTGATTTGAGAGCTTGTGTTACTTAAATTCAGTTAGTATCTAATGTGCTGAATGACATCTCCCACAGAAAATAAATCTGGCTTTTTCACAGTTTGCCACATGCTCATCTTTTTAATCGCTTGCTGAAGCCCATTGTAGGAACTTGAGATGCCACAGCGTACAGAAACAAATGCAGGTTCCGTAGTTGAAGAGGTAGCATTTCAATCTGTAGGTTTCGCAGGCCTGTTCATTGGATGTAAACTGAGAAAACAAGGGTCGGGGGGAGGGGAGTTTGTCTTATAAGAAAAAAACAAAGACATGAAGGAGGTACAGAAGAGGTTACATGCCCTTCAACACGATTCTCCAGGCATCTCTTTGTATCTTCTTTAAGCACAGAGCAGGTAACTTTTTATGAAGTGAAGACAAGAGTCTGAGTTCATTCAGTCAGTAATTAGCTTCTTGTTATTCTGTTTTTATGCTTTGTTTTCTTCCTTTTTTCAACTAAATGATAAGTAAACTGTAAAACAGCATTTATTCACTAAAGTAGATTTAAAACTTGAATCAACTCTTACTGGATTCAGAATGTGAAAATGTTAACTCATTACATGAAAGGTGTAAACATTGGTAGTGAATGCTGGCATGCACTGTCTCCTACAACTCACTTCTGAGTCTTAAGTAGGACAAATAGCAGTTTCGAGGATGTGCGAATGCTTCTTACTAACCTAATGAGTATTTTGTGCTGTGATTGATCACTTCAGTCTGTGCTTTAACATGCCATTTAAAATACTGATGTACCAGTAATAATGATGTGATGCTTATCTTGTTTTCTGAACAGAACTAATACAGTATTTTGATGTACCACAGGTAAATTTTTCCATAACCTTATGGAGAAAAAGGACTTTGAAGCATGGCTTGATAACATTTCTATTACATTTCTTTCTCTGACGGACTTGCAGAAAAATGAAACTCTGGATCACCTGATTAGCTTGAGTGGAGCAGTCCAGCTCAGGCACCTCTCGAATAATCTAGAGATTCTTCTCAAGAGGGACTTCCTCAAACTTCTTCCATTGGAACTTAGTTTTTATCTGTTAAAATGGCTTGATCCTCACACCTTACTCACATGTTGCCTCGTCTCTAAACAGTGGAATAAGGTTATAAGTGCCTGTACAGAGGTGTGGCAAACTGCATGTAAGAATTTGGGTTGGCAAATAGATGACTCTGTTCAGGATCCTCTGCATTGGAAGAAGGTTTACCTAAAGGCTATTTTAAGGATGAAGCAACTGAAGGACCATGAAGCCTTTGAGACATCCTCTTTAATTGGACACAGTGCCAGAGTATATGCACTTTACTATAAAGATGGTCTTCTGTGCACAGGTAGGAAGTTCAGAAAACTTGGAGTCTTACTATTATTTGTTATCTCTACCCCCAAACTCCTTCACTTGATTAATGAGAAGTTGATTTTTCTTGACCAGACAGATTATTTTCATAATGCAAACTCAATTTAAGGCAATTCAATTTTATTTTTTTTCCATTTTCTGAAACATCTGGTATGCTATCAAGCTCACTAAACATTTTAATAGGAAAACAAACCGGGAGACCAATTTATTTATTGGTTAAATAAAAAGACATGGTTACAGCACTGCATGTTGTTCTTCAGATTAGCAAGCTAATTTAGAAGTACATTTACGTTAGGTGTCCTCTTAAAGGATATCTGTGATCTCATTCAGGTTAAACAAAGTTTGGTCTCACAGTGTGGTCGCCGTAGACTCAAGCTGTGTCAGGAAAAGTCTGTCTTCCCGGCAGTAAGATAATTTCTCTGTTACATTCTTAAGCACTTTCAGTTCTTAACATGATCTTGTTTCTTGTATGAATACCTGTAAACTAGATTTAACCTTGCTATGAATCTGATATGCATATTGCATTGATGGTTTCAGCTTCCTTCCTGAAAGTTGCGGACTTCAAGATTTCATTGTGAACTCAGAAATACATATCCCTCCACATCTTCTGGTACACTAGGGTGGTTATTAGAAACAAGCAACTAGACTCTAGGCAGTCTTTTCACTTCACTAGAAACCAGGGAAGGAAAATACAAAGGAAACAGCACTGTCAGACCTTACTGGGAAGCTGCATAATTCTGTGCTGAAACCAAAAGGGAAAAAAGAGGTGGAAGCATCTAGGACTTCTGTCCAGTCTTTGTTACAAGTTTTGGTGGAGAAAGGAAATGCAGGTGAAAGGGCCAGGTGTTCATCTGCTGTCTTTCCATCTTTCTCTACAAAGAGATTTGATGGACTCCTTTCCTATGTGAAACAAAGAAAAGCTTGCAGTACAGTCAGTTTGCTCTGCAAACCTGGATGTGATCTAATCATATAAAACTTCCAGGTGTTTTTCTCAGTAGGCACTTCCAAATGGAGGGAATGTTGGAAACTATGGAAGGTTCTAAAAGTATGTGGAAAAACTGGAAGAGAGATATCTAGCATCTTTAGATTGTTAATTCTTTCCTTTGAGAAAAGGCTGAGAGAGCTGAGACTGTTCAGCCTACAGAAGGGAAGGCTTGAAGGAATCTAATTAGTATGTATGAATACCTGAAGGGAGGTGCAGTGAGTTCAGAGCCAGGATCTTTTCAGAGGTGCCCTGTGATGGGGCAGGAGGATATGGGCACAAAATAAAACACTTGAGGTTCCATCTGAACACTGGGAAACCTTTCTTTACTGTGCAGGTGATGGAGCACTGGCACAGGTTGCTCAGAGAGGTTGTGGAGGACTAGTAATTTTATTTCATATTTGTTTACAATTATCCTTTTGTTTTATCTTACAGGATCAGATGACTTGTCTGCAAAACTGTGGGATGTAAGCACAGGTCAGTGCATCTATGGTATCCAGACACACACTTGTGCTACAGTGAAGTTTGATGAACAAAAACTTGTAACAGGCTCTTTTGATAACACCGTAGCCTGTTGGGAATGGAGCTCTGGGGCAAAAACACAGCATTTCAGAGGACACACTGGCGCAGGTATGTTGAACATCTCAGATTTTATTTTCATCAGTCAAGTAACATATGTGTATATATATACATATAGTATATGTATATGCATGTATATTCATATATGTATATATGTCATTCATATATGCATATATATATACACATACTTATCATATATATGAGTATGTGTATATGTATATATATAGAACAGTTTATAATTTAAGTTAGCTTTGTCCGCAGTAGTATATTTGTAAGGCTCTGTACCCAATGAGGGAAGTGAGAGAGAAGTGGCCAGAATAGATCTAGACCTGTTTACCCTTGAATTACTCCAACGCATAGGCATATAGTGTTTTGTAGGTGTAGAAAGAATACTATCATGGTGATTTAGTGTTTTAGAGTCTAGAACAATAGATGCAAATTCTGTTTATCACCTGTTAACAGGGAGCACATGGCAGTGGGAGTTCTCCAAATTCCCACTCTGGAGATAGTCTTACAGGAAAAAGCACAGTCAAGCCTGGGGATCTCTGTTTGCATTTCAGTCTTAATTCAGTCCTCTACCACAGAGTATACTCAGCTCAACTGTAGATCTGTTCTCTATGAATAATGAGATGTATTAATCATAATAATCCTGCTGGAATTGATTTCTTAAAACTGTTAGGATAGGAACTTCAACATAATCCAGCCATAATGGAACCAATGATCTTCATGCTTTTAATTTGTACAAACATCTGGTAATTTTGCAGTGTAAACTCAGGAATAGAGAGTAATAATTTACATGTGCAGTTGAAGAGCAACAGTTAAAAATGTAACAGTCAGTGAATTTGACCTAGCTGCAGTATCACAGGAAAAAACATACACAGACTGTTGCTGCTTTTGAGAACCCTCTTTGCTTGTAGTTTTTAGTGTGGACTACAACGATGAACTTGATGTTCTAGTCAGTGGTTCTGCAGACTTCACTGTGAAAGTGTGGGCCTTATCAACAGGAACGTGCCTGAATACCCTTACTGGACACACAGAATGGGTCACTAAGGTGGGAATGTTGTTTTTTAGTTAATCTTGACAAATATTTGCATGATGTTTGCAAGTTGTTCTAACTTTCTGTTTTCTAATCCCAGTCTTGCCCCTAGTTGTAGAATCTGAAGAAGATCAGGAAATGTAGATATTGCAAAATAATGTGTAAGCAGAAAGAAAAGCTGTAAATAAAGTCTTCAAAGGAAAGAAGAGATTTCTGTTCTGAAGTAGCTGGAATAATACTAGTTTGAAAGATCAAATGAATGCAATCATTCAAAAAGCAAGCTACTTTTTAAAAATTATGTAGAAAACTAACAATTGTGATAACTAAAGTCTAAACATAAAAAGTGTTCTGAAGTTTAGAAATGGTATTTCACTCCTGAGCATTTCAGAAATTGGAATGTGCACTGAGGGCAGAATTCTGGAGAAGTACCTGTGTTAACTTATCTATACAAGAAGTTCTCACTAGTAGAAACAAGTTAGCGTAAATGGTAGTTTCCCTTTAGGTGCTGAAGGCATCTGTATTACTTTTGACCATTTGTGTTGTGTGTTCTTGTGTAACAAAAAGAACTATGCAAATGAATGCTTGGTTAGTTAACAGCATCAAAATAAGTCATTACATCCTTCAATTACAGGTAGTTTTGCAGAAGTGCAAAGTCAAATCTCTTATGCATAGTCCTGGGGATTATATTCTTTTAAGTGCAGATAAGTATGAAATCAAGGTATGTACCATATATCGAACATGTATCATTGCAATATGCAAGGAAGCAGAATATTTGAGTGCTTCTCTGATTCAGAAATAATACAGGATTTTTTCTCTCATAGTCCCTGCTTATAAAGATACATACAAGACAAGAAACTCTTTGGAAGCTACTATTCATGTTTAGAATCAAATGCTAGATCAATATATATATAATAAAATTCAAAATATAAGTGTTTTTATTGTCTGCCTAATGTGCTAACTTGTCAGTGGGATGCTTACTGCAAACGCTGCTGTTGTTGCAAACTGTTGAGTTGGAGGATACTGTATGTAAATAGTCTGTGGCTATGTGTTACAAGTCAGTTATAGAACTGACACATGAAAGATGATAAATATTTTTGAAAAACAGGCACACATTTACCTGCTGCTTTACAAAAGACTGTAAGCCTTGTTTAATTTGTGTAGTAGTTTATAATTTGAATGTTTTATGGTCTTAAACTGTTTTTTAATTCTAGATTTGGCCAATTGGAAGGGAAATAAACTGCAAGTGTTTAAAAACACTGTCTGTTTCTGAAGATCGCAGCATCTCTCTACAGCCTAGATTGCACTTTGATGGTAAATACATAGTGTGCAGTTCAGCACTAGGATTATACCAGTGGGATTTTGCCAGCTATGATATTGTCAGGTAAATGTTTCAACATCAGATGTGCAGAATTTATTCTCAAGGTGTACTTTAAAAAAAAATGAAAAGTGTTGCGTGTTAGAGTTTTTAAGGCTTTTCAAAAGGATCACGATTAAAAATCTTTAAACATCATTCTTCACAAATATTGCCAGTTTTCATTCTAATTTATCTCTAATTATACCAACCATTTGATTGCTGTTTTGATTTCTGGCCATAAGCCAGTCCTCTTTCATATTTTCAATACGTGAGCGTTAGATTTTTTTAAATAGACTTAAATCAGACTGCATTGCTGTGGTGACAAGAAGCTAATGTTGCTATGAGAATTGCTCTTCAGTGAAGCAGGTCTTTTCTGGGAGTCATTTGAATGGACAAGATATTAAAAAGACCTTTTCCTTATAGCACAACTGAACTGAGATCTGTCATTCTCAATAACGAGGTGGAATGTTAGTGAAATCTATCAGATTGAAAAAAAGGCTAAAATATTCTGTTTTAGAAAAAAAGTGTGACTTTTATCTATTGGAAATGGTGTAACAATCTTTGTGGTGACATCAAAGATTCTAACTTACTAAAGAAAAAAATTGTATTCTAGAACTCTTAGCAGACTCTTAATTGAAATGGCTGGAATTTTGTGAAGAGTGCCTGCTATAGGAAGATCAGCTCCAAATAAAGTACTTCTAAGATGGAATTCCTCAGTTATTCGTACTATTAGCTTTCAAAAGAGAAAGGTAGTCACTCTCTGCTAAAACCAGATTTTCATATCCATGTGTTCTTGTGCCTCAGTTCTGTGCATTATTATAACTGTATGGTCAAATGCTGTGGAAAACTTATTCTTTTCAATTTCTGTTCAGGTTTGATTTATGAAGCAAAAAATCCCAAAGCTATAGTAGAATTAATATGCATGGTTTTTTCTCCCTGATATGTATATGTTTAATTTACACTAAGGGTCAGTAAAGCAGCATTCTGTTTAGTACCAATCTGGAATGATATACAATGGTGTCACAAGATGGCATTTTTACTCTTTATTCTCCAGCTTTTAAAAAAGTGGTCAAATAAGGGTTCATACCTTTTACCGGCACTTAGGCATTAAATATAAATGAAAGTTTACTGTAAAACATAAAGTACATCTGTTCTTTTGTGTATATCTGGGAGCAGACTTTTATTTCTGTTGTGCTTTTCAGAATCCATTTCAGACCTTATTTAGATATTTAGAATGGTCATGAATGCAGAAAGCCAGTACTGGAACCACAGACCTAACATAGAAGTTCACTTGCTTAATATGAAAAATTTGCATCCAGTTATTTTTGAGTATAAACGCATAAGGATTTGTTTTTGTAACGCAGGTTCATAACTATGTAGTGATGGAGTTTCTAACAATGCTGTCTTATCTTCTAGGGTTATTAAGACTCCTGACTTCTCAAACGTGTCCTTGCTGGGCTTTGGAGAGATATTTGCTCTACTGTTTGATAATAGATACCTGTATATAATGGACTTGAGGACAGAAGAACTGATAAGCCGTTGGCCTCTACCAGAGTATAGAAAATCAAAGAGAGGCTCAAGTTTTTTGGCTGGTGAAATGTCTTGGTTAAATGGACTAAATGGTCAAAATGATACAGGCTTGGTTTTTGCCACCAGTATGCCAGACCACAGTATCCATTTGGTGTTATGGAAAGAACATGGCTGAAAAGATTATATATGCAGAATCTTCAGGATTATATGGACTATCAGCAATGTGTCCATCAAATGAAACTTTGCATGAACCAAAGTTGCAGATCTAATGGTATCATCATGCAATGCACAATCATTTGATTTTATTTGGGCATTCGGGAACAGATTGGTTTTGATGTAATACAACAGAGCATGCTAACAGTATTCACCATTAAATTTGTCTTTGCTCATGTTTAAGCATACCTGTTTGGGCTCTGAAGCATAGCTTGTGAAGTTAAAACTATTCAGATCCACCATTAAGTCTACAATGAAATAGTGCTTGACCTCATTTCTGCCCTTTTTTGTTGTTGTTGCTGTTGTTGAAACAGAAGGTGGAGCTACTGTTTTAGAATAGGCTTTTGTGCTTTTGTACATGTAACACCAAATACTGGTTACAGTGCATGGCTCCTTGTTCAACTTGAATGAGAACATAATAGATCTTTTTTCTCCCCAGTGCTGATCTTCAAAAAAGTTTTTTTTTCTTTATGTTAGCTTTAAATACTTATCCTTTGAAACTGAGTAATCAACAGAGTTCTTTAACTAGAATCAGATGCTAACAATAATCATTTGTTTAAGCTCAGGAATGTGCCAATACAGGCTCTTCTCAGTCAGAGTGAGCCAACTTTTCACTTATCTGATAGAGCTTGCCAAAGCAATTAACCTTAGAGCTCCTCTGATGGTATTTTGTCGTATTTGCTGGTGGTTATCTCACTCAGAATATTTTGATCAGTATTTTTATAGTCCACATTTCTGATTATGTGGGAATGCAATGTAGTTCACCGGTAGATAGAAATGAAATGAACTGGGTGATATTCAGTCCCTACAGCAAGAATAATTATGTAAATGATGCCTGCCAGCCATACATTTTTTTCCAAAAAGTTAAAGTGCATTATTATATTAATTGCTACATCTACATTTGAAAAAGGGGCAAATGTGAATGGCACATCTTTAAAAATAGAAAATAAAAAAATAAAATCAAAAATTTGAAAAAAAGACATAAGAGTAGAAAGAACATATTTTATTTTGATCAGCTGTAAGAGACCGGATGTATAGATGCATTAAGTATTGAGTAGCAATACTCCACATACTTCTGTGGTGTTCGACATGTACTTAAAAGATGTATCTATGAAATCACAACTCCAATGCTTTAGAAATACCTAGGGGTTTTGCTTTGTTTTGCTTTTTCATTACAATAAAATTTCCCCTTCGTCTCTGTTTTTACATAGATTTTAATTAGATTTTTCAGAATGATTGGCTTTGGTCCTTGATAAAATTCCCCAGCACTAGCATTTGTTTGTGGTTTTTGTTGTTTTTGTGGCTCTCAGCATTTGTGGAAACCTGCTTTCTTATGTGGTAATGAACAGAGGCCATGTTTCCCAAAGGTATGTAGTATGAATCACACCTGTGCAAGAAGTTTTGGTATGC
Organism: Coturnix japonica; assembly: GCF_054131305.1. Classification (NCBI taxonomy): domain Eukaryota; kingdom Metazoa; phylum Chordata; class Aves; order Galliformes; family Phasianidae; genus Coturnix; species Coturnix japonica. Next base: position 2,523,107 of record NC_140683.1, read on the forward strand.
AGGAATCAATACTGGAGTGGTGTGGTAGGGATTACAAGAAATCAGAGTGGAGCAGTGTCTCTTGAAAACAAGGCCAAAGTCTGAAGTACCCAGTTTTCCACATTTGTTCACACCAACTTACCCTGCAAATATGTTTCTAGTAAAGGAATTTTATTAAGTAGAAGCCACATTTCATAGCTCTTTATTTAAAGTAGGCCAGTTGGGGCATGCATGATAATCTCTTACAGATTTTGCTATCTGACAGAAGTGAAGAAAAACTACATGAAACAGAAAACTTCAAGTTCTTAAGGTGAGTGTAATTGTATGTGTGTGATAAGTGCAGTAACTCATCTTAAAGGAGGCACGTGGAGACAGACCACCTATAAAACACTGCGCTAGCCTCCTCCTCCTAAGAAGCAGTTTAGACAAGAACATGCACAAAAAAGTTATACTCAATTTGTTGAAATTAGGATTGAATATTTGGACTGTGAGATTGATGGATATTGGGCTGGAGTTCCAATAGTGGTCATTATTGATAAGAAATCTATCTGGCAACACGTAGTGTTTTTCAGGGACCATTTAACCATTTTATTTGTAACCTTGATGATGTGAGGTGCACTCTTAGCTTGTTTCCAACAATACCAAATTGGAGGTGCAGAAAGAAGCCATGGGAAGGGAAACAGTTATTATGCAAAGGAAAAGGGGCTGCTATTCTGAGGGACTTCAGAATACTGGATAAATGGACTGGCAGTACTCTTACAAATTTAACCTGGAGCAGATGCACCATCCAGCACCTGAGACAATCATCTCACACAAGGGGCTGGTTAGAACCAACTGGATGGTTAGAACAAACACGATGGAATAGTATTGCTCAGCAAATTGGCTCAGGTCAGGACTCAGTACTATTCTCTTGTGACAAAGGCAGTCAACTGTTTACTGAGCTGCTCTAATACATAGCTGGTGGTTCAAGGATTCTTAACCTTTTTCCAGCACTCAAGGCCACACCTGCAACCAATGTTGAGTTCCCCAGCACAAAGCAAACACACTGAAGCAAGTCTAATGAGAGGCTGCAGGTGTGAATAGGCAGCTGAAGCACAGGATGTTTCAGAAGCTGCGAAAGTTGCATTAACTTTCACAGAGAATAACAGGAGTGGGAAAGGTGAAAAACACTACTGCAGTCACCAGCTACCTGTTAAGAATGTAAAAGGAAGACAAAGTTACTCAGCATGCTGCAGCAGAGTAATGGCTCCCTCTAATGAAAGCAAGCTGTCCAGTGTGAGGGCAGTACAACACTGCAGCAGGTTGCCCAAATTCTCCTTTTCTGGTATTATGTCAGATTGCACAAGCAGAAAAGCACAATGTGAATCATCTAATACATGCCGTACTACCTGTCTACACTTAAATAAAAGATAAAGTTTAAGCTAATTATTATTTTAGATGCCAATAACAATCAGACAGTTACAAATTGCATTTGCTAACTAATTCTACTAAGCTACTCATGACAGAGTTGGAACATACCAATGCCTTTCCAACACAAAATGAATGAAAGAATTAAAACTATATTGACATTTAAATTAATGAAAGCATATGTTCACAAGCATTTTCATCTCACCCATGCCAGACTAGTAATACTGCTCCAGAAATCACTTCATAGGAAGTTTCCACTATATTGCCACATCAGCCCTGTCCCTCCCTATTGTGGGAATGTAGGAGACATTAAAATGACTGAAACTATAAAACTACAGGGTTGGGGTTTTTTGTTTGTTTTCAATTCCCACATAATCCATCAAAAGAAAATAAGTATGTTGCAGGGGTTTATTTGTTTCTGTTATTATTTTCTCTTCTGTACTTTTACACCTACCTAAGGAAAGGAGTACAATATAACTTAATGTACCCACCACACAAAGCAGTAAAAATGGCTTATTTTGATGAACAAAGATGCATTCTGTTATGAGGCCTTATGCTTCCAGGAAAACAGACAGAAATTGATGATGCATAGAGTCATTCTTCTGTTTTTCCATCTCAAAGTAGTCTTCAGTTTACAGGAACCTATGGGTTACTTCAACATCAGTCTATAGCCCTTCCCTCTGTTGTGAAGCTTCCCAACAAAAGGCAGCAATTTTTATTAACTAATTCACAACAGCTGTGAGTAGCAAAAATGCACAGTCAGAGTCCTTTGGATTAGCATAAATCCAGCAGCTATTACAATATATTAACATTTCATAAACTCTATTTCCAATAATACACGGGATATGTAGATATCAGATATTTTCACAGTGCATTTATGTTTTATTTAAATTGTTACATGAAAATTTTGTACCCAAATCATGATGTATGAACAGCAAAAAATGAGGATTTAGTTTACCACAATTCAGTGTAGGCTTTTAAAATACATAGATTGAAAAATGCATATGGATTAGAGCATTACATAAATCAGACTTATTGCACAAAATAAAACATAAATGAATGTAGGAAAATAGAAAGTTGTAAATCAGTTCTAAGAAATTCTAATCTGTGCATGGTCACTTCCGATGTGTTTGCCAATGCATTTTCTTAGAGAAAGGTAGAAGTACTGATCTTCCCACTATACCTCAACTCTTCCAAGCAAGAAAGCTGCAGCAGCCTTTATCAGGCACACATCAGCACTATTTGAGTGCAAACTGCTAAACGGCACCATCTCATGGTTCAAAGTCAGAATGCATTTACATTTGGTCAGTACATACAGGGGCTGTTCTCCCAGATCACTGTAAGATGTAATCATCACGAGCAACAGATTTGAATGTGATCTTTAAAGATATCCTATGCCTCCCTGGGACACAGGCAACTCTCCACTTTTGCTTTTTGCAGACAAAGTTGCACTTCTGACCTTACAGCACTGTCTGATAGAGAACTCTGTTAACATTCATGAGTAACGATGAGTTGTATCTCCACAACGTTGTATCCCTGATGAGAGATTCTCTGGGAAGTTTTCTTTGAAGGGGCACCCGACAGTGATAAACGAGGGCAACATCCATTGGAACGTTCACACTGGTCCCATAAGCCTGTAGGACAGAGTGGACTGAAGTCTGAATCACCTTTCTTGGATCAACTATCATTTTCTTGGGATTGATTACCTCTTTCCTGTCTGGCTCTCTGTGAACGTGCTGTAGTATGTTAATGCCTGGAACAGTGTTCCAAGTTGAAATGTTGAACATGGGAGTGGATACGGTTGTTGGGAAGATATGGTTCTCAAAGAGGAAAACACCACTTCCTGGGTTCTGCTCCTGAAGGCTGCTCATCATTGTTTTCCAGTCCGAGTGCTTCAGGGGAAGAATTATTTCATCAGCATCATTAAGAACCACAAACCTGCTCCTCCACATGTTGCGGTATATACAGTCATTTAGAGCTGTGATTTGTCCATAGTAGCCAATGTGTGTTTCATCTTGCATGAAGCGCCATTTAGAAGAAACCTTGAGATATGAGTTTATTGGCCAGGGAATTACCTCTACAGTTCCTTCTTCCAAATAAAACTTCAGGACTTTCTCCATCATCTGGCTGCAGTTGTTCTTGTAGATCATCACTTTCTGTACCCCAAGGATCCTGTACATTTCCATACTCTGTATAAACTGTAAGACATTGTTGTAATTCCCAAACATGGTAGAGATGCACACTGTGAAGTCAACAGAGAAGGGCTCTGCTTTGCGATTTTTTATTTCAAACCTGGACAGCTGGTCAATATCTCCATCTGGAGACTGATGAATTGATACGTGTGTCGGATCACAGTTTTGGGGTTCCAAGCAAACTATATCTGCTGCACCATAGGGGAATCCAAATCTGTCTGAGTGAACGTCTATTTTTGCTTTTGATACATATATCTTCCCATGGGGCTGACAACAAAACCAGCAGTACAGTTCTTTGACATCTTCATGGTGAACAATCCCAATCACACGTGTGACTTCGCCTTCTCTGTCATCAAAGTATGGGGATATAATAAAAGTCCTGTTATCTTTTAACGGCGTTATTGTGCTTTTTGCAGTTTCCCCTCTACACCTGCTGCCTTCTTGTACTATTTTAGGCAGGTGTATAAGTCTCTGTAATCTAAGATAAGAAAGCATGACCACTGATGTTAGCATTATAATGCACACAGCACCAGCAAAGTAGGATTTTTTTCCACCACACAACATTTTGATTCTATCTAAACATGGACGCAGATCTCTTTGTCCTGGCAGTTTACGCTGCTGCATCTGTAGGAAAGAACATGTTCAGTAAGAGATAAAGCAAACTTAGAAAAAAGCCATAGGGAACATCATTGTCACTCTGCAGTCACAATCAGAGATCCAGCTACTGTGCTTTCATGAAAAAACAAGCATTAAATACATTGTGCTTGTAATGGGATGGATGACACTGTAACAATTAATATGTCAGATATGTGTAATTATTATGACAGAGATCGATATCCAGTAGAATAAGGATTTTTTTTTAATTATTATGACTACTTTAGAACATTTGATTAAATGATCAGGGAGTAAAATTTAAAGCAAAATAAATAATGTTTTCTCTAAATAGTGTATATGTAAACGATACACAAACTAAAGTGAACTGATCTCTACAAATGCAGGGGCAGACAAATAAATGAAATGTATGCAGAATTGGAGCATTTAAAGAAAAAAAAAAACACTTCTGTACAAATTGGGGATTATTGCACAAGACAGTCCAGACATACTCTTAATGTGTTAATTCCCTAACTTGCATTTCAGTACAGATGAGACAATACATGCAAAAGGTCAGCTCGTACAATCCAGCAGAATTCAAGAAAACATATGGTGGGGTGTAGTATAAAACTTAACTTCTTAGTTATCAGCTCTACCCTACTTGGCACTGCACAAGACAAGGCTTGGAGGGAAGGCTTCCTCAAGTTCTTGCAGCCAGCAATCCGTATCTCCTGACAATGTATTAACGCTTGCACTGTGTCTGGCATGGCATGGGGGACTTGAACTTCCACTGCTATGGGAACAGAGGCATTTCTGAGCACCTTTAAGGCCAAGTTCTTGGCAGCACTCATTTGGTAACAGCTGTTAACATATGTTAACATAGTCCATAGAACAATCAAGCAGTAATTCCTGTCAGAGGAGCTGAAAAAAAAGTTTTCTTTACAAACTCATATTTAGGAATTCAGATATCATCCATAAAAATTAAGGAGGAAGAAATTCTCTTCAAAGATCTACATCCACCACAGTGATTCCTGGAAGAAGCATGTTCCATATTAATCAAATTGATGCTAGATCAATTTGTGTCATGGTTTTGTAACTTTTGCTATTGGTATTCCACATCATAACATCATGTGGAGCACAGAGAAGAGCATGCTTACAAAACAACCCTTAAAATGCCCCACCTGCCAAGAATATTATTTCAAGCATCCTTTGATATCTACAAAGAAAGTTCAGAAAAGAGCTGTCAGAAGCATCAGAAATCATACTTAACATTTCTGCTTGATTATGTCATAACTTAACATACTGTTCAGTCTTACATGCTAATTAATTTTTCCTAAAGAAATACCACAACATATCACCATTAAAAATACAAAACTAATTTATTACCTGTTATTTCTCTTGCATTTGCTGGGTATAAATAATGAACAACAGAAAGGTATCTTTTCAACCGTGTTTCAAAAAGTGAACATCTGAAAGAGAAAGCATCTTTTAAAGCAGACAGCCAAGTAAACTGTCTCTGTTTTTGTTTTTTTTTTCTGAGATAAACAGGAAGAATTGTTCAATGTAGTACAATATTGAAGGAAAAACGATTCTAATACAATACCTAAGACACTTGCCAACACCTTCTGTTTCAAATGGCTAGTGTTCTGCAATATGCATAATAATAACCACACCTACCAGAGAAACGAGTTTTACTTCTCTTGAGCAAAGAGCATAGCTGCCTTCCAGCAATTTCACCTACATTACGAAATGTTGGAGTTGTCGGAGCAAATCAAACTAGGCACTTGGGTGGGTTTTGTTTCATTGCTATTTGGTTAAGTTTCATTCCGGAAATTTAATCCTGTGTTAATCTGCAGTTCATGTGCATACTTAAAAATATTTTTAAAAATATACTATATATTTGTGGGGAGATTTTTGGTGGTTCTTTTTTTCACTAACATATGTTTTTCTTTCAGCAACATACTATCACCCTAATTATGGTAAGTAATTACAGGTTCTGAATAGGAAGTGTGAGAGACATCTGAAAACAACAGCAGGTTCCAGAAGCAAAGATAATCAGCAGATTAAAGAACTCAAAACACCCCAGAAAACTGAATGTTGAAGAAAATAAATACCCAGCTATTTCATAAATGACACGAATGTTTCTCCTGACATGTGATTCATGAATTTTGGTCTCCTGAGATTAACAGCAGAGAAATCTAGTCAGGAAATACACAAGGTCAGATTAAGAAGGAACAGTATCTTCATACTTCCTCACTATAGACCATACTTGGTAAATAGTAACCTCAAAAATAAGCTGCCAGCATATTCAAAAGAGTTTATTTTGTTTTAATACTTCATTCAGGTTTTGTTCTTTAATTCCAGTTACTATTCAAATAGAACATGATTCACCACCTTGTTCTTCAGTATTAAGAGTAAAAAGCCTGTCTTCCTCCCTCCTGCATTTAAGGACTGCAGTCACATCTCCTTCCAGTCTTCATTTTTGTTACTTTTTCATTAAACAATACAGGATATTCCAGTATCTTATAAGAAACTCTCCTGACCGGTGCTTTTGTGCAAATGGCCAAGTTTTGGTTCACCTCTAGCACAGGTGATCAGAAATATATTTGTAAATGACAGTGACAAAATCTTACAGTTACTGGAACAGTTCATTTTAGATATATGCTAGGATTAACACTTTTTGCATATGCATCACATTGGACAGATGCAATCAAGCTTGTCGTCAGATCAAGTCTCATAGCCAGCCATAGTTACACAACATGCTTTCCTATGTTCAAGGTCATAATAAAGATTTCTTGTTCACTGAGTTAATCTCTTTTCTCCTTATTGTTCTTCTTTTTTCTTTTTTTCCACTTGCAGTCCATCTAAAAATTTCTAACCCCTGGCTGTGATCAGGACTGCATTTAGGAACTCCCATACATCTCAGTCTCTTTTCTTCCTCTCATAAATGAATGAACTACTTATATACTTCCTATTACACACCCAACCACTACTACCACAACACGTTTTTTCAGCATCTGCCATTGGTTCTTCACTATGTCATCTTAGAATTTTAGGATTGGAATTATTCAGCATTGGCCTTCAAATGGAGTGCTGCTTTTACCTTTACAGTATGTTTCCTATTTTCAGATTTACTCTTCTTTCATCTTTCCCATACACTCCACAATTAGCAACTGAGGCAAAGTGCTAATTTACTTTACTCATTCACAGGTCATTATTAATGTTCCCCCATATCTCCTTGGCATCGTGTCTGTCCATTATAATTAGTTCAATTTGTGTTCAGACACCTGAAGACCTTTTATGCTGCTCATTTCAGTATCTTCACAAAGTCTACATCGTTTATTTATTTACATATATATATATATATATATATATATATATATATAAAAATAAATCTCACCTCACTTCTATACCTACCAACCTTACGGTGAGTCAGGGCAAAACAAATGTATTCTAAAGGGTCAGTTGGCAGAGGTAACTACAAAACTTCAGACTCCAATGAGTAGCATTAGAATTAGTAGCACAGTGACACTACACATCCTAACACTTGGTTTATCTGGAATTTAACTAAAACAAGGCTACAATTTGTGAAGAGCCTCATTAATTTATTATTTGTTGTAAAGAGAATTTGTTCTCCTCTGCTTTACAGCTTTGCCAAAAAGCAACAGCACTAAACACTGGTGTTTAAACTGAAAGAAAAAATCCAAGGATTAACAAACATTTCATCATTTTGAACAAGATTTTCATTCTTTTTAAAACTATCTGCTGATAGTTCAGCTTCTTTTTGAAATGCCACTGTCTCTCTTATATGAATCAAAGGCAGAAGCATAAATTGTGAAGGTTTAAATTGTTTAATTAATGGTATTTAATTATTGATAAAATATTGTTCTTCAAGAATTAAGCTGGCTATTTCTATTCTAAATACAAAGAAGCCAGAGAGTAATGCCACGTACTTAGTTTGTGACGTGACCCTTCCCATGTCACACCTCTTCTGGTACACACATAAACCATCTGCTATAAAACAAAACAAAAGAACAACAAAACCAACCAATTTCTCCTTTTGTAAACAATTAGACTTGGTAAACACTGAACAGAAACAGCAAAAAGTTTCATGACAACATTTAATACTGTTACTTCAACTTTTATTTGCATCAGTTTTGTCTGAAAGAGACTCAGATTTCCTCACTGTAGCAAATAAGCTTCTGATCAGTGACTGGAACAGTGTTGGGAACAAAATGTTTTCGCTGCTGCTGAGCAGCATTCTCTAAATGTAAAATTACACTCCCACACTTGGAGTTTATTCAGAGAGATATTTAAAAACAAATAAATAAAACTGTCCTTTGCAATTATCAAACAACTAAAACATACCGTTCAGAGGTTAGTATCAGTATCCCCAAAGCAGCGCTACGGCTGTCTATCATCTTACGTGCTGCTTCTTTAACAGAAACAAAAACCTCGCTCCTGGTGAGTCCCTTTTCCAAGTGGTGCACGTTACAGGGACCGAAGGACAGACGCCGTTACCGCGCGGCAGACCCAGCCCGACGAACGCCCCGGCAGCACCGAACTCCCCTCCGCACCCCACGTTCACCGCCCCGCGACTGCGCCATTCCCATTGCAGCGGCGACGCCGCCGTCGGAAGCTCGAGCGGATACGAGCAGAGCGGTACCCCTCACGCCCCTCCGGAGCTAACTCTGTATCACCAACAGCAGCAGCCACGCCGAGTACCTCTGTGCTGGCTCCGCCACGGCCTCCGCGGCAGCAGAGAGAGGAAATTCGGGGCCGCCCGCTCCTGCCACCTGTCACTCGCACCTGGGGAAGGCGGTGGCACCCGCAGGAGGGACGCGAGTGCCACGGGACGTCCCGCGAGCGGCTGCGGAACCACGTGCTCTACCCTGCGGGCCCCAGAAGGACCCGCGTTGCTCTCGCTCCTGCGCACTCACCCCCACCGGTCCGGAGCGGTTTCCCCGCTCCCGTGCACCCGTCGCCCGGGGCTGAGTTACAGAGTGACGGCTCGGGCTGGTGTGGCCCCCAGGAAGCGCCTTCGCTGCAGCCGCCCGCGCAGGTTTCCGAAGCCGTCGGGGAAGCCCAGGCAGGAGCAGGAAGCCTAGAAAGGAGAGCGAGGCGGAGCGACCCCATCCAGGAGCAGAACGGGACCACCGAACTGCCGGCACAGCCCTGCGCGCAGTGCACGAGGTCGCTCACGTCGATCCAGCGGCCGTGGAAGGGGAAACACTTCGGCATAGCGGGACGAAGAGCAAATAGTGCACGAAGTGCCGCTGAGACCACAGTGTAGCTAAATTGTGTTGGAGGCTGCGGACTTCCCCCCATAGACTGTCAGATATGTAATGAACTTGTGTAAAATAGAGAAACACAGAAACCAAAAATAAACGGGAAAACAAACAAACAAACAAACAAAACAAAGAAAGAAAAACAACAATCCAAGACCGCTGAAACAAACACCAATACATTTTAAGTGAAGGGAAATTTGATCGTTACATAACGATTAAATGTAGTCATTTACACCAGGAAATTACACAGCACTTGGTAGCTGAATCATTCCTGCAATAACATTGTGCTGCTGTTCTTACATCAATGCTGGATTTACGACACTAAATTGTAATGCTGAGCTCCATACATTTTGGTTTTCTTCTGGTAGACCGATTACCTTTCAATACTCCATGATTTATTGCTGCAGAGAACATAGCATTAAATGTCTCTTGCAAGAACTCTAAATTCACTTGCTGTACTTAAAACTCTTAACTTAGCTAGAACACTTTTACAGCCAACAATGTATATTACATCACCAAAGTGATCTCTCCCTCTTGAGAAGTATATTACAAACTGGATTTGTAAGCTTTTTTGCTGTTACGTAACAACATTGTTGGGCTCTTCCCAGACATACACAAACACCCCTACAGAACAGTGGATGGATCAAATACAATTCTTTTCAATTTTGAAAATTGCTCCCTTGGACACTAAGCTGAGTGGTGTGGTTGTCACATTAGAAGGAAGGGACATCATCCAGAGGGACCACAACAAACTTGAGGGGCCTGTGTGAACTTAATGAGGTTCATCATAGCAAACTGCTTGAGGGCAGCCCTGCAGGGAAGGACTTTGGGATCCTGGTGGATGATAAACTGAACATGAGCCAGCAGTATGCTCTTGCAGCATGGAATGCCAGTGGTGTCCTGAGATCCATCAGAAGAGGGGTGGTCAGTAGGGACAGAGAGATGATTGTCCCTCTGCACTCTGCTCTTGTGAGGCCCCATCTGGGGTTCTGTGACCAGGTGTGGGGCCCCCAGTTCAGGGAAGATGTGGAGCTGTTGGAGAGGGTCCAACAGGAGGAGGAGGGCCGTAAAAATGACTGGAGGGCTGGAGCACCTCTCCTATGAAGACAGGCTGAGGGGGCTGTGCTTGTTAAGCCTGAAGACAGAAGGCTGTGAGCCTTCCAGTACTTAAAAGGGGATTACAAAAAATGAGACATCAACTTTTTACTCAGGTATGTAGTGATAGGACAAGGGGGAATGCATTTAGGCTCAAGGAGGTAAGTTTTAGATTGGATGTCAAGGGCAAGTCCTTTACCAAGGGAGTGATGAGGTGCTGGAACAGGCTGCCAAGAGAGGCTGTGGATGCTCAGTCCATGGAGGTGTTCAAGACAACTTGGATGGGGCCCTGGGCAGCCTGGTCTAGTACCAGATATAGATATTGGTAGCCATGCCTGTGGCAGGAGGGTTGGGACTTGATCCTTGGGATCCCTTCCAACCCAAGCCACAATATGATTCTGATACCTTGCTATAGTTCACAGGCAGAATGCGTTTACATTTGGTCAGTACATACAGGGGCTGTTCTCCCAGATCACTGTGAGATGTAATCATCACGAGCAACAGATTTGAATGTGATCTTTAAAGATATCCTATGCCTCCCTGGGACACAGGCAACTCTCCACTTTTGCTTTTTGCAGACAAAGTTGCACTTCTGACCTTACAGCACTGTCTGATAGAGAACTCTGTTAACATTCATGAGTAACGATGAGTTGTATCTCCACAACGTTGTATCCCTGATGAGAGATTCTCTGGGAAGGTTTCTTTGAAGGGGCACCCGACAGTGATAAACGAGGGCAACATCCATTGGAACGTTCACACTGGTCCCATAAGCCTGTAGGACAGAGTGGACTGAAGTCTGAATCACCTTTCTTGGATCAACTATCATTTTCTTGGGATTGAAAACCTCTTTCCTGTCTGGCTCTCTGTGAACATGCTGTAGTATGTTAATGCCTGGAACAGTGTTCCAAGTTGATATGTTGAACATGGGAGTGGATACGGTTGTTGGGAAGATATGGTTCTCAAAGAGGAAAACACCACTTCCTGGGTTCTGCTCCTGAAGGCTGCTCATCATTGTTTTCCAGTCCGAGTGCTTCAGGGGAAGAATTATTTCATCAGCATCATTAAGAACCACAAACCTGCTCCTCCACATGTTGCGGTATATACAGTCATTTAGAGCTGTGATTTGTCCATAGTAGCCAATGTCTTTTGCATCCATAGAAAAGTGCCATTTAGAAGAAACCTTGAGATATGAGTTTATTGGCCAGGGAATTACCTCTACAGTTCCTTCTTCCAAATAAAACTTCAGGACTTTCTCCATCATCTGGCTGCAGTTGTTCTTGTAGATCATCACTTTCTGTACCCCAAGGATCCTGTACATTTCCATACTCTGTATAAACTGTAAGACATTGTTGTAATTCCCAAACATGGTAGAGATGCACACTGTGAAGTCAACAGAGAAGGGCTCTGCTTTGCGATTTTTTATTTCAAACCTGGACAGCTGGTCAATATCTCCATCTGGAGACTGATGAATTGATACGTGTGTCGGATCACAGTTCTGGGGTTCCAAGCAAACTATATCTGCTGCACCATAGGGGAATCCAAATCTGTCTGAGTGAACGTCTATTTTTGCTTTTGATACATGTATCTTCCCATGGGGCTGACAACAAAACCAGCAGTACAGTTCTTTGACATCTTCATGGTGAACAATCCCAATCACACGTGTGACTTTGCCTTCTCTGTCATCAAAGTATGGGGATATAATAAAAGTCCTGTTATCTTTTAATGGCGTTATTACATTTTTTGCAGCTTCTCCTCTGCAGGTCTGACCTACTGGAATGACATTTTTGGCTTGGGGAAAGATTTTTCTTGTTATACTATTTTGTAGCTGAGGACCTTTCCAGGAGCAGATTAAAATACTTCCAAAAATTACAATACCTGCAACAACTGCACAAACATGTCTTTTTCCACAGTGTATCATTGCTGAATTTCAGAATTTGGGACTCAGACCTTTACATCTCAATCTTCTATTCACATTCACTAAAACAAAACAAAATCAGACTTTCAATGATTTGCCAAAAAGAAGATGTTTTACTTTCACTGAACTGTATTGTCCTAAGGACAACAGTTATATTTTTGATACCTCAATATGAAGACCTGACTTTTCATGTAGACTTTGCATTTGGATAAAATGAATTATTCCACTATAGAATACTTGTTTTGCTATAGAATATAATAAAGTGACTGTAATCTGCTTAATTTTGAGGCCTGGAAAAAGTTTTGCATTTGTGAAGACTAACATGCTTTATCATTTGGTATTCAGAGATATAAAACCGTTTTTTCCCCTCTTCCTTTAAAGTTGTGCTGTGAAACACAAATCCCAGCTGAATCCTTTCGAATTGGGTAACCCTAACCCTAATCTTGCTCTGTCAGTGTTCTGATTCCCAAGCCACAAATAAAATATTTTCAGAGTCTTGTGTTCAGAATCTTGTGAGATGCTACAGTATTCAACAATATCTAGGAAAAGAGCTTCAAAAAAAGAATGACCTTTATCCTTATTCAGGTGGCCATGATTACTATAAAGGTAAATTTCTTTTACCCCAGAAGATGAAAACACAGATCACAATTCTAAATTGGTAGCTGATTCCAAAAGTACTTTGTCTGGATTTTGTGACCTTTGTTGGGGCTATGCACAGTACAGAACTTTTTAACCTTGCCATTGCAACACAGGTTCTCTAAGATTCACAAAGCATTCTACAGAGTAGGGATTTTTCACTATATGTTCACAGCTTGGCTTTATACCTGCTTAAACCATCAGGCAGATGGAAGGCAAACTGAAAGAAAACAAAAACTTGACTTATTCTATGAGTGGCCGTCAGAGAGTGATAATGTGACACATCACAACCACACATCAGTACAGTTAACATCAGAGGGCCATAATTTGTATGCATTGCATCTTCCTGTATACATTCAATTTCAAATGAATATATAAATGACTGCTTTCCATTTAGTCACAGTATTGCCACTTTACTTGCAGCTTTATTCTAACTTCAGAGTTCTTTAACGAATGTGATGAAAGCATTGCTATCTGGTATAATTTGAAAATCCAAGATGCTGTTCACATGTTATTTTTTATTTGTTTAAATTTTCCTGTCCAAAAGTAAGAATTACTTTAGAACACATACAATGACCTATTCTCTAAAGTTAAAATTAAATGTAATCTCTGTTTCCTCCTTTGTGCAGTGGTATTAATCGATTTTAACACCACACTACAAACATAGAATATATTTTTCTAATATACTAAGTTAAAGTTACTTGGTTATGCACATTTTTTTCTTAGTCTGTGCAAACACTTTAAATATTGTCTCCTCAATTAACCTCCAAATTTCAAATACACATTTTGTTTCACTAGCAGTTAAGCAGGACCCTAGAAGTAATATTTGCATTAAGCAGCTGACAATATATAGGAAAGTAGGGTTGCATCATCAACTGCTAATGAATTTGTTTCAGCTTTTCAAATACTTACTGCTACTGTTGCACTGTAAACCACATGCAATTACTAACTCGCTGTCCATTAAAAAACAGAATATTTTGGATTGAAGCTTTTTTCATAACTGTGAAGTGAGATAAAAAAAAATGGCCACAGAAAACTTCAGAAAGATAAGAAAACATTAAAGAAAAAGAAGCCAACAGTGACATGGAAAAAGAGTCTGTCCAAGTTATAGGCCTTGGAGCATGTTTTGGTTTTTACACTTTGGCGGTGGGATTTAGCTGTCAGCGTTCTGGGAGCAATCAATCAACAGTGCTTTTTGCAGAGAATGGAGTTGGTCTGAAGGCTGAGATGCATGTAACAACAACAAAGGACAGAAAATTCAATTAAGCTCTAAAAGTTGAGCAGGTTATGACTCCGAACTTTTCTTTCCATCCAAGAAAATGATAAAGTGATTGAGAAAATCAGAGAACACTGGTCTGAATTTCATTACTCTTCTGGGGAGACAATTTACTTACTTGCTATGAAGTGAGATGAAACAAAACCCTGATAACATTCCTCACTCTTAATGTCTATCAAGATTTATTATTATTATTATTATTATTATCATCATCATCATCATCATCATCATCATTATCATTATCATCATTATTATTATTTTTGCTAGAGATGTTCACTGCAAAAATCATACACTGTTCTGGTGCCAAGTTTTCAACTGTCATTCTCACATCAGGCAGCTCCATGCCTTAAAAATTTCCTGCTAAGTAAGTCTTGGGAAATTTACACAGAAATTTCATTGAAAAATAAAAAAACTTACTGGTCTCTTCCTGCAATACCCAAATGTTTAAATCAACTACAGGCAAGTGCTCTCATCTACTTGCTCTTACTTTTAGAATACTGAGACTTTTAGACTAGTAGTCTAATCATTATTCTAATAAAAATACATAATTCTAGTAAAAATAGAATAATTCCTGTACATCTCACTGCACAAAAGTTGCCATTTTAGTTTTTATGTGCAAATTACAAAAAAGCAGGAAATTACAGAAAACATTCATTCCTTTGCACCTCATGTCTTCTTGGCAAGGTGACCTTTTGTCCATTTTCAACTCCATGCAATAAAAAATTTTATATGCTTTCTCTTCACACAATTTGTATGCACATATCACTTATTTGAGCAAGTTAAAATTCAAACCAACAGCCTATTTTTAGAACAAGCAGGAGTCAGCCTCTACTTGTAGTTAGTAGTTTTAGCACGCTAAGAGTGTTACCATCCACTTATTTCAGAAAACAGAACAAAACTAAACTAAACCAACCCTCCTAGTAAAAACCAGAATACTTCTAGGGCATGAATAGTGACTGTGAACAAAACGTTACAGATAGAGAATATAAAGGAACAAATAAGCTCCTTCTCTTGCATGAAGGAATCAGATACATTAAAGAACTGTATAAATAACCTATCGCAACCTCCTTGAATAATTGTGTTGTGTTTGGAAACTACCAGTGACTTCCAGTACTGTTTGTATTTGTCTTTAATTTTGTCCTGTTCTCAGGAAGATTAACTGATACACAAATCCTCCAAGAAAGAGAAAGCATCAATTCCTTGAGTATGAAATACAATTTTGGTTTCAAACATGCGGCAGCTCTTTGGAATCCACAGGCTACAAATGTTAGCCATAGTCTAATGAACTAGGTGACTAAAAATGTAAACTTTTATGTTTTTCTAACTAATGATATTTTAAAAACTAATATATTTTTCTCAGCTGTTGCTACAGAAATCATTTTTGAACAGAAATAACCACTGTCATTCTGAAACAAGACTTTGCACACAGAACTTTTAAGATACACTTGCTGATGTGCTGTGTATTATCTTTTCTTTCAAATGAGATTGTGCTGCTGAAGTCTCAGTTAACGTAAGATTACATTCCAATTATGAGAAAATGGTCACTATTTCTTTGCATCTGATTTCACTGTAGTCTCTTATAGTTACTGAAAAAACAACTGATTGTTCTAAAACTGAAAAATATCCCACCTGCTTAAAAGATGATTTTTAAAATACATTTTCAAGTCTGAATCCTCCCTGTCTGTTTTGCTTAATACCAGCTGTGGTGCTAAAAGGAAACCGAAAGGCAACATTTAAATACGACATCTCACAGAATTGCGGGGTTTGGAAAGGACCTCAAGAGATCACTGAGTAAACTTCTAACAAAACAGTAAGAGACTGGTTTTACAGCTTTCTTACTGGAGCTTTCTAGAACACAAGCACCTATTTTTCCTGAAATAATTAGAGTAAGCCTCAGCATTTTTTAGCTGTTACATAAGGAGGAGAATTGTTAATGGTTGTTAGGTGCAGTCTTGGTGGTTCTTCACCAGAACGCACGAATTTGTGCCCTCCTGAACATACGAGAAATCGAACAGTAGGGTACTTACAATTACTTACAATTCCATGCCTCTTTGTCTCGCACTTTTCAGTGCTTCAGCCTGATTTCTGCCTTATGATCCCTTTGAAATGAGAGACCTTGCAACCTCTCTTGTCACCTAGCATCTGTTTCCTCTGCAATTATGCTTCTGATAGTTCACAGGAAGTCTCGTGACTTCGTAACTTCCTGTTCTGCAAAATAGTTTCCTTTCTGTTGTTATTTTCGCAGTTTAACAGCTTTGACTGAGATGTTCTTCAGCTGATGCTTACAGCTCCTAGCCTCTCAGACAGGAAAAATGAAAGATGATCGTTTTCTTCACTGGACAATATTTGTGTATATATTCTTGAAGATTTATCTAGATCACCATTTAAATGGTCTCCATGACATCAAACATAATCTAGTGTGTTTCAGCAGTTGATCTTACACAACATATTGTGCTTTACAGAGAACTTCCTGGTAAACTTAGTTCTCTGTTAAGAATGATCTCTGAAACAAATATTGACATAAAACCAAGCACAGCAATTGTGTGCACAGTTGTTGGACCAGAAAATAAAACTTCGCATTCAATCATACTGTACCTCAGTCTATGATGGGTGTCTGAAAGAGAGGGTGGATGTAACTCTGAACGAACACTGGGTTGCCTAGTGGAGTTATAATAGCAGTTAACATAAATAACTCAATGGGAGGAGTCGCCTGGGTGGGAAAACATAGGAAAAAAATTGTTTGCAGCAAAATGCATAAGCCTACTTTACTTTAGAGCTTCCACAGCCTTGATAAAATGCTTTAAATAAAGATCTCATTGTATAGGCCAGGTACTTAAATATCAGCAAAAATGCCAAACAAAAAAACCAAAACAAACAAACAAAAAAAACCAGCAACAACAAAAAGCCCCACACCAACACACACACACAAAAACAAAACAAAACAAAACAAAACAGAGAAAAACATATTTTGCCTTCAAGATGTCACACTTTCATGAAACTATACTACAACATCAGTGCTGCATGAATTTCCCCAGGTCACCATGGTTTTTCCTGATGGCTTGTGCTCATGCTCGAAGTCCTTTTCCCCTTCTCTAAAGGAACTATGTCACCTAATAAATGTGACTCCAAACTTCCATACCTAACTTTCACCTCTGGTTTCTTCAGTAAACTCTCCATTCTAGGTCTCTTTTCCTGGCCCCTATCCTGTTGACAGGTTATTAATAAAATGAAGGAAGAACAGGAGCCAGAAAGAGGAATGTTTCAGTCTGATCAGCTGTGGCTTTGCATAAATGGCAGAAGGAATGAGCCCATTGTGAACTGCACTTTGGTACCAATGTGTTACTCTTCTCTGACACAGCTTTCCTTGGTGGCTACATTTTCTAAATAGACTGACCGTCCCTTATCTCTCTTTCCATTTTTAGTCTTCTTTTGCCCTGTGAAAGACTATGACTTTGTGGTTGATGGCATTATACATGTCACTCCTAGAAGAGAATCAGCAATATAATTATTGATATAAAATTGTAATTTACAATACTTGATTGTAAATAAGACAGTAACTTAGCAAGACTAAGACTTGGATGCACTTGATCATTTACTGCATAGAGGGTTGAACACCTTTATTGAGGAGTCCCTCCTGCTGATTAACAAGGTTCAGAGTGGACCCCCTTCCTCTCTAAACTTCTTAAACCATGGAGGATAGGAGCCCAGGTGTGACTGGACAGGACCCATTCCTAGTCTCAGAGGCTGGTCAATGTTTTATGTCTAAGGGACTGTAAGTGTACAGTCAATCTAAGACAGAATCTTAGTGAAGTTCACAAAACTTAACCGTCACTTACTGAGGATCTGTAAGGTGTCTTGATGGCAGTCTGTGAGGGGTCTCTGTGCAAGTGTAACCTTGAGAGGCATCCCTTCTCCAGGGGAGATCCTATTGTGCAGCTGGCTGCTGTGCAGGAAAGCTTGAGTAGCTCCTGAGCTACTCACTATATACTGGATGATAGACCTGTAGTCATGTTTTCTGACACATAATTGTCCCTCAGCTGTAGAACAAGATGTCTGTCCATCAGCTCCTCCAGCAGTCAGTTTGAGCCAGTACTATGGTCACTATCTGCCTGAGCAAGGCCTGAGGTGGACCGATACCTCAGTCACTTTGTTTCTCAGCAACGTCCTGGGTGCATCATTCAGCCTGAGTACAGCAATGGAAAGGTGGAAAAGGTGGCAGGTAGCACCGGAGAAATCACAAAGCAAACAAATTTGTGTCAGACAAGTTCACATCAGTATTTTGTATTACGGGAAAATTTAAGCATCTGGCTACAGCTAGTTGCTAGTGTATCCAGAGCTCTAGTGTGTTCCCATGCATCAAGAATTAAAGTGAGCATTTTATTAAGGTGATTTGATGAACAAATCGTGGGTAAAATAACTTCTCTAGCCATTGTCTACATTCTCCTTCTTCTGCAAAATTGCATAGAATTTTATCAATACAAACACTGGAATGAATGTTTGTTTCCTGATCTTGTTTGCTTCATGTTCAGCTACAGCATACTTTCAAACCTGAAGCACGGATCACTGGAAGCAAATGCCCACTTGGAACAATATCTACACTTCCTTAAAGACAAAAAGTTGATTTCTGGCAGTAAGAGCAAATCTGCTGACGAAGTTCAGCAATACAAAGGCTACTTCCTTCAATTCATTACTATCTGCACTTTCCTCTTTTACAGCTACGTTTTGGTTGATGTAAAATAGTTTTCATCCTTCCTAATACTCTTACCTGGCTTACTTTCACACCTGAGATCTGCTGAGACGTGTATGTTTTGACTAACTTTCATTTTTCTTTGCATTCTAAAGAGAAGTCTGACATATGTCCAGAATTTGATAAACATTAATAGATAACAGCTACAGAAACACCATGTTACTAACTTCAAAAAACAAAACAAAACAGTTTAACTGTGTCTTCACTTACGCACTTTTGATACCAGACATTTGCAATAGGAATGAATTTATTAATAACCACTTTGTTTTTTCTCTCGGTCTACAACATAAGAGGCCTGGAAATAATGGGTACTTTATGAGCACTTCAGTACTCATCTTTGGTTTGCTAGGGCAGAAGCATGTAGCATTACAGTGAAACATTCCAACACAGAACACAGTCCTCATTCCTGAAATTTACCTCTGTAACAATAATAATGACCCTCTGGAATGTAATGAGTGATGATTTTCCTTTCCTGTGTGACCATCCTGTTGTCTATTGGGAGGAGAATTCCAATCAATTTCCTTTTTCCATTGAAACCAATGCAATCAGTGAAATGGACCACTTGGTAGATGTAAAGAGATTAAGCAGTGCTTACTTCATAAAATATTTATAATATGGATAGGGGCCTGAAAGAAAATTGTGCAGATCCAAGTAATTTCCAGAACTACAAAGTAGTAAAGTCTTGAAAAAGTCTTCCTGTTTCTGGGAGAGAACAGGAAAATGAGTCAACTTCAGGAACGGGATGTGTGCTTTCTTTTTCAGCTCTGAAAGCAGCTACCTTTTTTTGCATTTTGGGTCTTGTTTTGCTCTCACCTTCCCATCTGGTCATGTCATTTATCTCTCAGTTTCTCAGGCAATAAAACAATTATTCTGCAGAAGTAAAAGCACCCTACTTGCCAATTATAATGCAAAGCTTATTAACCTCAAATGTAAAAATGGTAAAAATGGTGCTTATAATAAGAGAAATTACGAAAAAAGGATGGGCATTGGCAAACATTTCCATTGTAATCTTTTCTCCCAAAACAAAGTTCTGCTGAGTATTTCATTGTTTGGCTTTCCTTATTAGAGCTCTGTGTTTAAAGGTTCTGAGAGAACACTGATCTCATCACTGAAATGAGAAAGGAAAAAACAGATTTTAAATCAGAAGATACTATTATGTTTATTATTTATACCTAAGCTAATAAACAGCATAATGTAGAGCAGATAGTTTTATTGGTGGATGAAATATTTTTTCCTACTGGTTTCAGCAGGCAGGAGATGAGAAACCAAGTGTCCAAATAACATTTAAATTTAGATGCAAAGGAATTTATTTTGCTATCCAAATCAATATGCATATTAGGTTTTGATAAAATACTTTTCTTTGAAAAAATAATACAGTAGGTTTGCCTCTACTTTGAACTTTCCAAATCCCACTTAAGACAGATGTAAACTTGGTGGAATTTTCAGAAGATCCAGGTTTATACTACTGAATGGCTACATACTGTGCCCTATAGTCTGTTTGACTGCATTACTATGAATTCACACATAAAATGTGCTTGCTGTCTTTGAGATGAAAAGTTCCTTCTGTACCTCTACTGCTCTTTTTCAAACTATTTTATTGATAATGGCATACACACTTCACACATCTTTGAATTTACAACCAATTGCAATTACTTCCAAAGTAAACAACCTTTTGTTTTGTTTTTTCTTTTTTTACATTATTTAATCAATGAAACAAACATTATCAATGTAACAAGCTGAAAAATACAGCAAATCGATACAAGACTGAGGTAACAAAATACTTTGCCAAAAACCCAGATTCCAATGCTAGAGTTTAGTGGTTATTACAGGGGAGACATTTCACAAGAATTGTAGAAATAATTCTTACACAAATGGCATGCAGTGGACTGCCGGAAAATACAGCCAAAAATAGTGCAACAGTTTTCACCCCAAACAAGCCAAAATGTTGAAATTTGTTTAGACTATAATATGACAAGTTGCAATTTGAAAACTACTGCCTCGTTTTAGTGCTATTTGGACAAACATGTATTTTGGCACTTACTGACACTGACAATACAGATAAATAAGGGAATAATATTGCCTAAACATTTTATATCTTCACAATTCTGGGAACGGTCATTCTGAGATAACATGTATTTCTGTAGAACTACTACTTTCTTTTTGATGGTTGCACGGTTTCTTATATTTCAAGAAAACACTGCTGTATTCACCAGTACTTATCTGCAATATGCTGTGTACCAACAACAGCTTTCAACTGACAGTAAAAGTACCTGATAAGAGGAAGTGGTACCAAATGACAACAAAAACCTTCTAACCAGTAGCTACAAGCTATTTAATAAACATAAACTCATCTAATATTGGATCAAGATATTTTAACAATATTATTACACTTCTTCATTACTCTGATTTATTAATTTATATTGTACAGTGATTTCCCAATTGTGCTATACTGAAAAGATGACTATTGTGCATTATCTATCTGCTATGTTCACTTCCCTTCCATAAACTTTTTCACTTTCCAGGCTCTTCTGACACACTTCCAAATTCCAAGGTTTCGAGTAGGATTATTTTTTGAAGGATTTTGTTTCTCCAGTTAACATATATATATTTATACATATGTTCAGATATATAGATATATCTGATAAATAAATGGGTGCAATAATCATTCAGAAGTGCTTCCATCCATTCACAGCACACTATTTTGGAACCTTTCTGTCAAAGACATTATGTTTTTAGTTAGGAATCTGCTTTAAAAGAAGAGAAAATCAATCCTTTTCTAACTTGTGCAAAACACTCTATGGCACATAATTTTGAGTAAAAGTATATTTTTGAGGAATTTTACAGTAACATATACAATGCTTTTGAGACACTTAAAGCCTAAAACAGTACTAAGTTCCAAATGTGTACAGGCAATCTTTCCTTTTTCCAAGGGAGCTGTGTCAGACGTAACTGAAAGCTGCCACAACATCCACTAGTTTATCTCAACTGCAGTACACTGGACAATATGTCACTGGTGTTGTCTTCCACTACATCACACCAGAAATGAGAAATGAGTGGTTGTTTACATGCTTCTAATGCATATGCTTTGTGCCAATAAGTGCTCCATTTTGAATTTAACTTACACTTAAGACAGATCAGGATATTCCCTTTTAAGGATCAAGGGCCACTAATAAAGTAACATAAATATAAAAGTTTACATGCACAGTTGTTTTTTGGTCACTGTTCTTGAAGTTTGCAGTTAAGATTTCACTTGAGTAGACAATACCTTATTTACTAGGTATTTATTTGCTAGTCCACCTAAAATGTATATTGGGCAATATTTTAACTGTTCTTTCAATAAACTTTCTGTGACTTTTTTGACATGATCTCAGACAAGTTATTTGCTCGTGATGGCCAAATGCATGCTGATGCAGAACAGAAGCATTTGGTTTATTTTGTTATTTTACAAGAATTTTAGTGTTCCATAATCAGAGAAATAAATAAGCCTTATTTTGCAAATGGAAGAGAGAATTCATTTAAACACGATTTAAAAGAAAGAACCAATTTCCTCTGGGGTAGTTTTTGGAAGCTCACATTTAAACCAGTAATGCAGGGATGTTTCTGCTATGGCAGTGTTCCAGCAACCCTTTTAACAGAAATTGTGTCTGCACAAGGATTGAGAAGTTTTCCCCAGCTTTAAGGGTCTAAGTGTGATCTAAAGTAGTGACAAAACTGCATATGGTTCAAACCATATCAGTGCTAAAAGCATACAACACACATGGCGATAGGTAGCATACGCAGTAAAATCACAACCCATGTAACCTGTGTCCTTATGAATATTCTTGCTGATAACAAATCACTGAAGTACACAGGTGCAGAATAATTCCAATGATGTATTATAACATTTTTAATTGATTTACTGATTCACCACATTTAAAAGCTTTTACATTTTACATTAGCAGCACTGGATGTCCTGCCTTCACAGACACTTGTGTTTTTCTTGGTCCACTATTGTATTATTTTAACAAGCAAGGAGAAAAAAAATGTAAATACATCTTGTTTGTTTGTTTGTTTTTATAACACAAATCATGTGTCATCAAAGAATATCTGTCAACTTTACATTAATTTTCACGTCCCAGGACCTACTCACAGGAGCTGTCAGGATCTGTACTATTTTTGAAAATGTGGTATGCTTTAGGCTTCATTCTCAGGACAAACACTCAAAATAACACAAAAACTACAGTTGACCTCCATTCAACAATACGGACCATCGTTAGAGAAGTTTCAAAATAAAAATTCAGAAAATTACAAAAGGCCACAGAACAAATACCACTAATATAAGCAGGACTGTTCTAATATAGTCTCTGTCTATTGAAACTGACTTCCGATTTTTCATGGTCTGTAATCTAGATCTTGGCTTGCAAATTTCTCCTGCCTGCAGTCCTAGGAAACATAGAAGATTTTCCTCTTCCTACAATTAACAAGGTTTAATTAGACATTATTACAGCAGAAGAGTTTTTAACCAGAAAAGCATGGAACTTATCATGAGAATAGAAAAGAACTGTGACTATGTTTGTGCTATGGCACAGCAGGGATACAGCTATGAATGTAGGAAGAGTTCCTGTACAGGAAAAGGCTCAGATAATGAGAAGGCTGGTTGTTGTTGTTGCTTTTCCCTTTTTAATTCTGTGGGCATAAATGTATAGGCTTCTATGTAATTGTTGCACTACCAGACAGTCTTGCCTAGCTTTCAATGCCAACATGATTTTGGAAATGCAGAACCATGACTGTATGCCATAAAGGTGCATCATGTACTGGAATTGAGCAAGGCTGAGTCATCAACAGAAAGACAGTACAGCAAATAATGTTATGGAACCATTCTGAGGAGTCAGGGCACTGTGTATTGTACAACCTGATTACTTGCTGCCCTTTAACAAGGAAGAGCAGTTCCCTTTATGATGACCAACATTCAGATTTAAAAAGCAAACAAACAGACAAACAAAAATCAAACTGTAACAGTTATATGGCCAGTTAGAGAACAAAAAAAGACCTTTAACACAAATAGATTTAAAACCATATACCTTAAATTCATTGTCAAGGTATTCCAGAATAACATAACCAAATAAAAATAAGTGCTCTGTGCCAAAATACATTTTTACCATATAGCTCAAATTTGAAAAGAATCATCCAGAGATTTGATACAAAATCTGAGGCAGCCACATTGCAAAGCAACTCAGTGCACTCATGTTATAAAAACGTTGTTCCACAATTTTCTATCCTAATTGACACTCTGCAGCAAGTTAACACTGTCAATTATTTTGTGCACTATAAAGAACTGAAACCCAACATGGGCCAAATGTTCTTCAGTCACACGAAGCAGCTTAACAATAAAAAGAGTAATTTAAAAAAGGGGAGGCAGAAGATATGATGCTTAGTTTGTGGTCAAACATCAGTTCAGAGGCAGTCTGTGACCACAGAAAGCTGAAAACTCTAGAATCCTGCAGGAGTCAGGATTAATCTTGTGTCCCTCTAACTGGTCTACGTCCACTCAGTGCATGAGACTCTATCTGGTTCTAAGGACAACATTCACTTTCTGCTTTTAAAAGCTGTGTCAGAATCACTTTCAAGTTACACAGAAAAGTGCTGAAGTAGTTGCGGCTGGCTTACATCAGGAAAACTATTATTTTCTCCTCTTCCTCCAAGAACAATAGCTTGTTTCTTCAGTTTGGCACTTGAAGTCACATCAGGTAAGAGCAAATTATTCAAATGACATTAGATTAGCAGGTGCCTGGAAGAGAATGTACATTATTCAGCAGTATATTGCTCCTCAGCATATTACAGCATTGTAAAGCTACAAAATCATAGAATTACAGAATGGCTTGGGTTGCAAGGGACCTCAAAGATTATCTTAGTTCCAACACTCCTGCTGTGGGGAGAGTTGCAACCACTAAATCAGGCACCAGGTCATGTTGCCCAGGGCTATGTACAACCTGGCCTTGAAAACCTCCAGGGATGGGGCATTCACAACCAGTCTGTGCAGCCCTTTACAGTGTGTCAGCACCTTGGAGTGAAAAACTGCCCTGATATGTAACCTAAATCCAGTGAGACAATAATACATCATTCAATGAGAAAGTGTCATTAGTCTCAAACAAATCCAAAAGAGACCTAACCCCATAACTGAAAAAAAAGATAAAAGACACAAATGATTTTTCTCCTTGTGGACCAAATCCAGTCGGAGTATTGTAAGAAGTTATTAGTACGCATAGAATGTGCATGTATGCGTAAATAAGATTTTTGAGCTGTGTCCTGTTACATGTCCTGTGTAGCCGAGCATCCTATTAATATAAGCCTCTGGAAACCTTTCCAGAATGAACTTTTTTTTTTTTTTTTTTTTTTTTTCCCCTGAAAAATGAAGCTGCTATATAAAGGACAGACAGGACAGAAAGCATTACATAGGACATTCTCTTCAATGTATTTATAAGCCCAGTCATCAGTTTAATTTTCAGTATGTTGGCTACCTTCTTTGTTCATGATTAAGCCCCTTGTGTAGTAAAGATAGGGCTACATTAGTACTTGAAGAAGCTATTTCAGACGTTGTACACCGTTAACGTCTCCAAACTTATAGGTAGATTGGTACTAATCTTGATTTCAAGTGGGTACTCAGTAGTTTCAAATATCTTTTATTCCTCCTACTGAAAATCCGTATCAGTGTACAAAATGACTTGTCCCCACAGGACTGTATGTGCACGCAGATTTGAAAGAAGTATCTCCCCTTAAAGGTTTTCTGCAAAATACGTAAAAGCCAGTGGAGACAGTTTCCTAGTCTTACCTGAGGCTTGTTGCTTCTGCACGCATCATCCAAATGCTTATGCCATAATATTGCATGAAATCTTGAACCAGTCTGGAACTTGTAAACATTACCTATAAAAATAAGAGAATCAAGGGCTCTGAATTTACAGACAGACATACTGCTTCAGTGGATTTTGATTCCTGTGCAGAAGCACAAGTCCTGAAGTAAGCTGCTGAATTTGCATTTGAGAAGCATAGTGCTCATACAAAAAAGCCCATTTCATAATCCTTGCATGAAAGCAGCATGAGAACATACACGTTCTGCAAAGCTAAGAGCAGGGTATAGGAAGAGGACAAACTGCAGCTACCAAAAACACCAGTTAGTGTTTATTTCTGGTACTATTCTCATTAAGACTGCTGTAGTTACTGCTAATCTTCTTTTTTTGATATTTGTGAACAAAGTTTTCTTCAGTGTCATACCAAGTGCTTCCTTCATGCTTTGACATCTTGTATGATGCTATGAAATATATCACACATTTCATTCAACAACCAAGAGATGCACTTGTCCAGAACTGAAGCTGATCACATGAGAAGTGAAAGAAGACTCAAAATTCTTTATGTAAGCATTCAAAAACCAAAATATTTTGTGTCTTTCTGATCTTTTTTTTAAAGGTGGGTCAAGTTGGAAGAATTATGGAAGTTGAAAATTAAATTTTAAAAAGTAATGAAGTATTCTTCATTCTTCATTCAAAAGGCTTTTTAGGTAAATGGCTTGATGTCTGAAGAATTTTCATAATCATGTAATTTTCCCCACTGCAAGTCAAGATGTGATATTGGCCAATTTAAAGAAAGCTATTCAGCCACATGCAGACATCTCTCATTGGTCAGGCAGTATCCACAAATCTTCCAGTTACTGTCAAGATGCAGCAATACACCTGTAGGCACCACAGAGGTAGGGACTGCACAATATTGTAGAAGTATGTTCACCTTAATTTGAACCCTCCCTTGAAAATCTCTCTTCAGTCTTTCAAATGAGTATCATCATAAGTCCTGTAACTGATAAACTCACCAAATAGTTAAATAACTATACTTTCTATCACAGAAATATAATTCAGAGAATATTCATCCTGCAAAATTTACCTTTGTCAGGGTTATTTAGCTGGAAAATATCAGGATGTTCAGGGTCATCAGGCAGAGCCACCATCCAGCCCACGATGGAGATCTTTTTACTTGGTGTAGACTTGTACTGCAAAAGACAGAAGAGTATGTCACAGCTAAGAATACACTGAAGATTCATTTTTTGTTGTAGTACTTGTGCAGCCATATTGCTGACCCTTGAAGAACAGGAAGTACACTTAAAATACCTTTTCGGATCTGTCTATTAATATGCAGATTGCTTTTAGAACAAATTTAAACCTTACATGTTTTCTTTCATTGCCTCTTAAAGATTTTGCTCCAAAGTACAGAAGATTTGATCCTGAAAGCATAATCCAGTATCTAGTCCATGAAGAGAGCTGAATCAGAAAGGAAAAAGATAATAGGAATTTAGCATATTTTGGACATTTAAAAAAAAACTATTCACTAGCAAGTCCAAGTGCTAAAAAATTAAGTTTAGATGCAAAGAATGGGGATCTGGATGGAGTATCTTCTAGTATAAATCATACCAGATATCTAAACTAGGGTGGCTTGCTGTAAGGCAAGCCATCTTAATTGTATCCCGTAAAAATATCTGATTGGTTCAGTGTGCTGCCTTCTGCTAAGACTTCTGCATTAGAAGAATAACATTTATTGAGATGATATTCCTGTACTCTTCACATCTTTTAGGATTGAACAGGAGGGATCTACATAAAAGCTTTCAGTGAACTCAGAAGAAAACAACAACAACAACAAAACAAACCCAATTTGTTGGAAACCTGTGAATATAGGGTAATTATGTATGTCCATGGCTTTGGTGCTAAAAGTGAATGCTCTGCAGCCTTCCCAGTTCACCATGATATTTAATTTCTGCCCTTACATAAAGGCATGTTGAGTGAGAGAGATGCTTGTGTCTTTCTCTGACCTAGAGAAATTAGCTGGAAGTGAAGGGAGAAGCAAAGCTGCTGCAAATCAAATGATATGCAAGGATTACAAACTTGTCATAGAACAGTTCAGATTTTCAATATGATTTTACAGTTGGTAATAACAACAAACATTTTTTTGTGCACTATCAATCTGCAAACTGAATCTAAGCCTGAAAATCTGAAACAACTGCTATTGAATTAGAATCCCAAGAAGAATTAGAATCACTTACAGTAGGTTTCTTGCCTTCTTTGAGCAATGTTTTTCTTCTTAAGGGTCCTTCCATGGTAACTGCTCCCATGGAACTACCTAATGTGCAGCTGCAGGCTCCTGTTGAGCTAGAGAATCATAACATTACTATGTGTTTTGAAAAAAATATGGGCAAGAAATAAATAATTTAAATATATTTTTCCTGCATAGCCTTGAATATAGTGTATCACTAGACACAACCCTACAAATATCTATTTTTCAGATCTATGCGCCAAAAAAGAATTGGTATTTTTTAAACACAGCATATTAACAAAATATTCTATGATATATGTGAGATATGAAAAACATATTGTTTTAGCAGCAAGTAGCATTGGAAGTACCTGCTACATAAGCGCTGAATTTGTTCCCACTCCCACACCCCTATACTGTACAAAAATAACATATCCTATAATGCTATCTGACACAAACAGATGTTATGGTAGCTATCCTACAAATCAGGAAATTATGAAAAAAAGAGTCAAAAAGGCATGTTTCTAATAACATTACTTGTCACATATAGTTTTAATAAAAACAAGTTTATAAAAAATGCTAATATAATATATGTTAATAATGATAATTATATCTGAGTGGGCTTTGACACTGTTTTAACACTGACAGGAATTTTTAAAAGTGGGATAGGAAGACTCATAAGTTGGTACAGTCATACAAGAATAATCCTGGACACAAAATACCTTATGCTAGGAAAATGTAGATGCCCAAGTGAAATTTTATCACCACAAACTGAGCAAGATAGGCCTGAACTGTACCTGTAGACACAGCTTTGACTCCTGGGAGAATTCCGGATTGGCACCCTCCAATTCGGCCCCAGCGTGGCATATAAACGACCCCTGTTTGTGCATGTAAATATCTGATGAGTGAAAATCTAGTCTGAGATTTCAACAATTAGGCTCTGGTAAATATGAAAAAAAAACATTAGAGCATTTTAATCTAGAGTTTTCCATTTTAAAAAACTTAAGTGATAATAATAAAAACATAAAAATAACCACTGACTTAGGGCTTATTTGCGATAGAGATTATTCAGGAATTTCTCTAAATCTGGTAGTGCTAGATCAGGTTAGTGCTCAGTGAGTGCAAATGAAAATTAACTCACCTTTCAAGTCCTGATGACGGCTCCTCACTAAATTCTGAGCTTTCACTGCTATCTAGAAAAGGTAGAAAACAGAAAAGGAGTAAGAAAACCACCTAAAATCAGAAGAGGCTTCTATCAGCTCTCTCATTTATAATGTATCATTAATGAATGAAGTCACCTTTACTGTTGTGTTTGAATACCAGAAATCTGCATGTTACTTTTATTTTCATTATGTTGTTTCACCATAAAAGATGAATACCTCAGAAACACAAAATCTAATTACTCTGCACGACAGTATTTCTACCATAACATCTGAAAGTCAATTCAAGCTATTAGACATGATATCACTGTTTGTTTGTAACAAGCATGCACACCTGGAACAGCTGGTACGCCAGCTGCTGCTAGGAGTCGTAATAAATCAATGAGATGAATTCACAATGATAGCCCCTGTTTCTCATCCAAGCCCTTGACCAATCTGTCTGTCCTTCCCTGGCATAGCTATATAACTGCTTTAATTTGTCAAAGAGTGATAAAAGAAAGTTGAAATAAAGGCAATTAAATAACTGAGTAGTAACTCCTATCTCCTTTCTTCTGTACAGTAGCACAGTCTTTGCCCAGGAGCTACTAAGCTCCCTAATTCCTTGATTTTGGATATCTCTGTGACTTTACCAGAGAACTGGGAGGGAAAACCAGGTAAGTCAGTCCCCTACTCAGCCTCTACCTATGGAAATGCCATTGGTGAAAAGCGAGTTTAGCATGTGGCTGTGGGTCGGGCTCTGTGACTCCAGGACACTGTCATCCAGGAGGTGGCGCGGCCTCTCCGTCGGGAAAGTGGCGCTTTTGCTCTCCACCACACTGAACTGACACATCATGCTGGAAAATTGGAAAGAGAAAAATGCAAGAACCTTCTTATGTCATCTGATAACAACCATTTGTGTCTGATATTTCCACTCAGGCTTTGCTTTATCATACAATGAACATAAATACAGGTCTATAGGTTATTATGTAGCAAGCAGAAAGTTGGTGCTGCTTACATTGCTCCTTGACTACCTGAGCAAGTTTCAGACTTCAGCAGCCTTTTAAAGTTAACAATCATTGTCTTTCTGCAGGTGGGAAGCTAGACAAAGTTTTTTACTCCTACCTGTACAATACTTCAACATCTTGAGTGGATGCAACTGCTAAGACACTGCTCAGGGGTCCTACACTAAGCTGAACAAACACATCCATAGTGAAATAACTTTCCTTAACCCATTAAATGTGAAATTCGGTATATGCTCGCCTTAACTGGGGAGTAGGTGCTCATACATAGCTAGAAAAGCATCTCATTTGTAGAACAGTGCAATAGGTCACAGCTTTCCAGAATGACAAGAATACTGCCAGCGAAAACACAAAGTGTCAAGAGAATATTTACAAAATACACAGCAAAGCCTGAAGTACGCCCACAGCGCAGGAAAGGAAAGAAGCAAACACCAAAGTGTTCTGCTGCCAGATTAAACCTCAGTGATGCATGAGACTGCCTGAGTGTGAGGGAACCTGGATTACCCACTTGTTTCCCAGGCTGTGACTCTTCCTGTGCCTTGGTACAGGAGGTGTAGACAGACTTGCTGCTACTGAGGTGTCGGGACACGTTGGCCTCCTGCTGAATTTCATAATTGCTGACACTTCAGCTGGACCTGAAAGACAGAGATCATTTAACACCGAACTGCTGCAAAACCCAGAAATTTATGGGCTCGTGTGTTTAGCAGCTGATTAAGATTAATTATCACAGATATCCTGAAGACATGATTTCTGACGAGTATAGCATTTGTAGTGTCCATATAGAGTTAGTCTCTATATACTTGAAGTGCCCAAAAATAATCTTTGAAATATCTTTGTACATACTTTCAACAGTGAACTCCTACAAAAAGTCTTGGCACCCTTACAATAGTTGTATGTGCCGAAGTGCAAAATGCAGAGCCATAACGTCAGTCTGCATCTCAATTGTGAGCAGGAAGGTTCACACATGTTTAGAGTATCACTTACAACTCCATGTTGAGAATAAACTGTAAACAGTCTGCTCATACTGACTGACAATTTGAGCACGTAAGAGAAAGAAAGGGCTTTTCATGTGTCATACAGCCAGACAGATGTATCGCTTCTCACTATGAGGCTTAGGGATGTCTCACTACAATTATTCCTCTCATTTTACAGATTTTATAAGGCCCTATGGAAAACATGGACAAGCTGTTCTAGCTTCAGTTCCTTGATTCCGTTTGAAAAAGACTGGCAGTGAATTCTGCAGTACAGTGGAGAACATGGCCTACTATCCTCACTGAATGCAAGGCTATTCTTGGCTTCACAATAAACAGTTAAGATTTCACAGCTAAATATTTAGTTGTAATGTTAATACTCTTGACAGAAATTGAAGTGGTGATCGTGAATGTGACAGTCTGTCCCACACCTATTTATCTCCAGACTTGGTACAGCTTAAGCAAGAGAGACCTCATCCTGCATTTACAGGAATTACTCGTACACTCCAGTGACTGTATCATATCCAGTTTCTGGCCTCTAACCTATAATCACCTGTTAAGAGTTCAATAGAGACATAAACTTTTTTATATGAAAAACAGAGAATTATCATTAGAATCCTTACAAAAGTGTCTGGACTCAAATTACAGATAAAAAGAAGTAGAGAAAGGACACCAGACTGAAAATGAGATGTGAAGACAAGCTACTAACAGAAATTATTCTGCATTTGCTGTATAGACTATCTCAGCTCCTCCCAAGCATAGAAGTAATTAATTGGTTTTTTCAAGGGAGAAATGAAAATGCATGGGATGCAAAAAGGAACAGGACAAGTAATGAGTTTGTCCTAATAATGGGCAAAAAATAATATGAATAGATGCAAAGACCTTTTACTGTCTTTATCCATTCTGCAGTACAGACTTGAATGCAGATGTATGAAATAAAATAATTAATTCCAAATTACTTGCTCAGGTTCTGAAATTTAACTTTGAGCTGGGTTATCATTATGAAGAGTTACAAAGATTCTTCAATAGCAGAAAAGGGAAAATCTTCATCCAGTGTTCTGCAATGTTTGAGCAAAATGTTTGTTGTGCAGTTTAAGTAACAATTAAAGGATCCTCAAGAAAAGGAGAGAGAGGAGACAATTCCCAGCATATGAGAGAGGGGAAACAAGTTCATTACCAGAATCTTCATTAATACTATTCATCAGATGATCATTTAGTAGGAGAAGAAAAGGACAAAACACTTTGTAATGCTGTTTTCTGCTTTCTTTCTGCATACCATCATACATGCAAACAGATTTCTGCCCACTTGGCTTTGCTATCGTTTGTTTATTGCAATTAAGAATTTGTGAAACATGGCACTACTGCAGCATGAGTCATCAGCATATGTGGCTTCAGAGAAGGTCTTACGCTTAAAGGTCACATGCAATTCTAAAAAAATGCATTTTTAATCATTTCTTGATCCAGAGATACAACGAGAACCATATGCCTGGGAGGTGGGTAGAAAAAAACTTAGTACAGTGTTCTGCTGCATTTTCAATTAAAATGCTGTGTCTGGGTTGTAAGAAGACACTGGAGGCTTTTTCCACAAGTGAATAGGGGAGGCTGAGCAAAAGTATGAATATAAAAATAATGAATCTGAGCATGATTAGTTGGTGACTAATAGATTATAAAAACTCTTTGAATTAATATCTTGCTTTACTAGCAAGAGTGCAAGAAGTGTTACTAGCAAGAACATACATTCCTCTATGGTCCTTAACCACAACATTTCATCATGAATTCTTAAAATATGAATGAAAACCAGTTAAATGTATACAGAAGCTTCAGAAAAACTTTTTGTCTGAAAATGTCCAGCTCTTCTACCAAACTGAGTTCAGAAGAAACAGATTTCATTCAGCAAGCTCAGTTTTACAGTGTGTTTCCACCAGGTATTTTTAACTTGTGAAACATTACAATACTTACAAATACTGCGGTGTTTACTACCTGGTAAGAAGCTCAACATATTTGAGAGCTGAGATCCAGCATGAAGATTGTGACAGAGAACTTTCCCCAAAATTATGAGGATGTGTATAAAGTGAGAGTGCAGTCCAAAATTCAGCTAAAAATTCAGTGTTAATGTGGCCACTCTGGGGTTATTGTTGCACCTTCTAATGTAGGAATTGTGTCACCCCTTAATCTGGCTACATGATTTGTTCAGCCTCACTTTCTGTTGTGCTGTTCAGATCTTTGGTGGTGCTACTGTCAGTTCTAACTCACAATTTACAGTAAGAAAAAATTAACAAAGTTGCTTAGACATAATACATGATGGTCTAAGATATTAAGTATCTCACTGCGGAGAGCCACTGAGTTCAAAGCAGTAAGACTATTTGATTAATTTAGTTGTGTGACAACAGTCATTGGCACAAGGCATCAAAACTTGTATCCAGAGAAAGAACATCAAAGTAACGAGTATTGCACTAACACAGTCAAGCCATAACAAAATCAAAGTCAGTTAGATTTGTCTCCTAGTATCATAAGTATTTATAGATTCAAACATGATCTGTAACCAAGCCTCCAAAAAAATACAGAGATGATGTTGACCAACAAAAATAGGTCTTTCCAAATTTTCACTCCACAAGTCTACTTTAATTTAAAAAATTAATCCCCCTTTAGGAAGCCTAGGGTGCAATTTACATTAATATTAATATAACAAAACAAAAAATATTTGAGTGATCATTAAAACTTAATTATAACAAAAGCTTTTATTATTTGGATAACTTCAGAACAGAAAAAGTTTGTTAAAATGAGACAAAACAAATCACATAATATGACAAAGGGGATTGTTTACCTCAGATTGAAGACTGACATAAAAACTATTCTACCAGTTTTCAGGTTAAAATACTGCCTAGCTATGGTGAGACGTCTGAACATTGGCAGAATTTGTTGGAACAGGTACAGGAACCTTACAATTTAAGCCAACAGTTCCAGCCTGGCTTCCTGGCTATTTGATATGGTAATCACAGTCTCTTTGATCAGTGCTGGGAAAAGAGATAAAGGACTTCAATTCATAGTTAGATGTCTTTAGGGAAGATCCTTATAATAGAGAAGAGGATCCTTTGCCGGGAAAAAGTGTAGACAGAAATATCAGATGTGCTGATACAACACTGTCAGAAAAAAGTTGTTTTCTATGTATTTCTGCTTCTTCCTCATCCTCAAGTCAAGAGAAAGAAACAAATACCATTTGGTTCTATTAAGTTTGTGTTAAGGCAAAAAGAATCTTTGCCGAAAAACCTTTACAAAGTCTTATTATCTGCTCTTCTCTCCAATGTCTACGAGGAACTGCAAAGTTTGGAGCTCTCATTAGACTGGAATTCTGCTGCAGAGTATGCTCAGTTCAGTAAGATGTCAGGGGTGTAGAGGGTGTCAATATGAGTTATAAAGCACAAGAGAGATGACCTCATTTCTGTTAAGCGGTAAAAGATTAGTGAAACTGTGCCAAGAAGGATGCCAAAGAGGGTAAATGGTGAGATACTGATGGATGCTGCACAGCCAAGGGATGTTTATGGACATACCAGACTGTTGAGCAATTAGCTGGGCAAACCTATGCCTGATACTGCTGATAACAACATTCCAAAACTTCAATTCATTTGAGATTATGTTGCCCATTCTTTTCCCCCAGTAACTGAAGTCATCTGCTACTGCTAACTCTCTACTCTCCTGGCTCTACTCCTAGTGCATACTGTTACCATGATTGCTATTCTGTTATTTTGCCTTTCATGGAGACAAAGCACTCTTAGCAGGATTTTCCAGTCAGCTGGCATAAACACGGGTTAGTTTGGTTCTCATTATTTCTCAGAATCACTTTCAAGGCTATGCTGACATGCACAAAAAATATTGTATAAAATACTGAAACATTATTAAAAATTATTTGCATTAGAGAATGTAAGACAACTTCATCAGAATGAGCTGAGTGCTGTTTAGTGGTCTGTGGCAAGAACATTTGGAAAAGTTTACACATATCCCAAAGGATCCCACTGTTTTTTTCCTTTGCATAATTTTTCCATGAATAATCCTTCAAATGTTATAAATGAATGTTACTTTCGCAATCTTTCAGTAGAACATGTGAACATTTACAGTCTCCAGAACTTTTAAGAAAAGTAACAGGGTGAAAAGTTATAGCTCACAATTTTTTCCTTGCTAAATGTCTATCAGTAAACCGATACCAGGCAACTAAACAGAAAACTGAAAATGAGCTGTATATTATATGCTGAAAAATAGAGCAACAGGATTCTTCTACAAGGCAAAATATCTTCAACTACATAGTATGTTTTTGTTCTTTTTTGTGAAAAGCTGGGAAGTAAAAGTGATCAGCTCGATTTCCAAAATTTAATAGACACTCC
Source organism: Coturnix japonica (assembly GCF_054131305.1). Lineage (NCBI taxonomy): Eukaryota > Metazoa > Chordata > Aves > Galliformes > Phasianidae > Coturnix > Coturnix japonica. The sequence continues at coordinate 2,558,783 of NC_140683.1, forward strand.
AAGACACAGACTCCCTAGTTAAGCCTTTACTGTGAATTTTTACACTTCTGTTGCCACTGTAACCAAAGTCAGTGGGTGACAAAACATTCAAATACAAAGGGCTACTTACAAAACAAGAACAAGGAACTTAAGAACAATGCCATGCACAGAATCAAGATGCAAAAATAAATAAATCTAGAATGATAGCAATTGTCAAAGCATAGTTTTCATTTTCAAAACATTGCTTTAAGATCCAGCAAGACTCATTAATGCATACAGCACATAGGAAACATGTTACACCCGCTTCTCAGACAAGAATAAGTTAAGGACAAGAGTCTGGCAGCACTTCTCTTTGCTTTCTCTCCCCCCCCCCCCCCCCCACCTCAATTTCAACTTCTCCTTCTATAGATTCAGTAATTTTCAGCATTTGTATTACTTACATTGCACCAATAGAAGGTGCAAAACCCTGTCCTGCTGAATATCTCGCAGGTGCATCTGTAGGGCAGTACGTGAGCCTAGCTGATATCTGTAGTGGCAGTGAAAACATACTCACTGTGAGGCCATAGATACAGAGAAACTCTGAATGTGAATTCCAAAAAAGACATTAAACAGTTCATTTAAAAAAAAAAAAAAAAAAAAGAAAAAAGTAAAAATTAATTCCTGTGGTTGTTGTGAAGAATGAGACAAAGAACAGTAGAAAAATCCTTTTTCCTCTTTCCATTTTATGCATTCTTAAGATTCCTATGAACTAATAGCATAGCAGTTAAAATAAATATCAGTAAACTAGAACGGCAAGAAAATTGTTTGGTAAGGAAGACAGAAAGAAGTAGTAAGTGCTACAATTAAAACCCGAGTATGATCATCTTCTCTTGATGCCTCTGACGTAATATTCCACAATTTCTGGAATGACTTGGTATATTAAGAAAAAATACACATTACTTCTGTCTCAATTTGGTGGATAATTCTGGATAATTACGTGTGAATCCCACACCTTTGTTTGGTATAAATTTCTTTCACAAATACCCAAAGGACCTTTAAAAATGTGTAGGGAAATTATCACAGAGAAAGAGTTGGAAATGAGCATAAGATTCAAACTGAAGAGAAAAGCTTTCTGGATGGCCTGTAAACTTCTGTAAAGAAAATTAAGTTCTGCCTTTTCTAGTTTAAGAAACATAGACGTCATGCACATGAAGCAGTAATCAAGCACTTGCATGAGGATTAGACAAACCTAATTTCCACAGAATGACTGTCTGCTAAAGCACTTAGCACAAACTATTTATTAGTTGCCAAAGCAACTAGTAAAACAAATGGCAAAAATAAATGTCAGACTTGGTGTTTACATGGAAAATGATAGCGTTTTTGTGTGTGTTGTTTTTGTTTTTTCTTAATTCTAAAATGCTTGGAGTGCTGTAGAGACATCATTAGTGTAGTACACCTACTTCCAGAGAATTACAAATGTGCAAACATTCCAGTCCCTCTTTCTTCTTTTTTTCTACACTCAACTTCTGCATATCATTACATTTGATGAAACTACTGTTTCTAATTAATTACTATATTTATAAGAAGCTCTTCAGCAACTCTCAGTAGCTTTCAGAGATGAATGAACTCAATGCAATGGGCTGAATTCTGCCCCAAAACTTTAAAAAAAAAAAAAATACAGTGGTTTCAGATTAATTGCTCAATATTCTGAGAGTGCAGTAAGGTAAAACCTCTGTTCTGTTTAATCTCCTCTCAAGAATGATACTGTGGTATCCTTAGGGGAAAAAAAAAACAAAGAAAAATCAAGCCAAAGTGCACACACACACACACACCAAAAAAAAAAAAAAAAAAAAAAAAAAAGGAAGGGATGAGGTGAGTAGTTGTCCCTCATTAGGGCACAACAAAGAAAATAAAGATACCCATTGCTGAGGCCTGGCTGTTGCCTTCCATATGCTCACATTAATGAAGCAGTTAGTTAAAGCACACAGAAAAATCAAGACCAGACTTTGAGTCACTCAATATCAGAGAGTCAATTTCCTGGATGTGGTAATTACTTTAACATTATTTTATCTTTCCATAGTTCTTTTCCAGGACATGATAACGTGGTCTATTTCAGACAGCAAGCAACCATTTTCTTTACTCTGATTAGTATGTGAGATCTGAACTTTTCAAAATAACATTAATTATAGAAACCATAGAATGGCTTGGGTTGGAGTCAAGAATCATCAAGTTCCAATCCCACTGCCACTGGCAGGGTTGCCAACAGCTAGATCAAGTACTAGATCAGATTGTCCAGGGCCCCATCCAACCTGGCCTTAAACATCTCCAGGGATAGGACATCCATGGACTCTCTGAGCAACCTATTCCAGCGTCTCACAACTGTCACAATAAATAACTACTCCCTGATCTAAATCTTCCCTCCTTTAGTTTAAAAACGTTCCTCCTTGTCCTATCACTATCTACCCTCATGTTTATAAACTCCCTTTAAATACTGGAAGGCCACAATAAGGTCACACCACAGCCCTCTCTTTTCCAGGCTGAACAAGTCTATTTTCTTCAGCCTGTCTTAATAGGAGGGGTGATTCAGCTCTTTGATCATCTTTGTTGCCATCTTCTAGACCCTCTCCAAAAGTTCCACGTCTTTCGTGTGCAGGGGCCCCAAACTTGGATGCCATACTCCAGCTGTGGCCTCACAAGGCAGAGCAGAGGGGGACAATCACCTTCCTTGCCCTGCTGGTCATCCCTCTTCTGATGCAGCCCAGGCTTCCAGGTTGAAACCATGCACTGCTGGCTCATATTAAGTACATCAACTGGGACCCCTAAGTCCCCCTCAGTCCTTCAATTAAGTTGATAAAGAACATAAATAATATATTCTATACTCATCTGCACTTAACAGACACATTCTAAAGAACATTAGTTGCTTAGAAAGATAGTTCATTTGCTACATATTTCATTAGATCTTTTCTTTTGTTCTAGGAAAATATATTGAGTTATACTGTCTGAAATAATCTGTTTAATAGTTGAACCATAAATGCTTAGCAACTCCTAGCCAACACTGCAGGAACACAGATGTCTTTTACAGCTAACTCAACTGGAAACTTTGAACAGTTTGCATGCTGTAGCCCTCCTCCTTCCCCCCTTCCTCCCCATCTTCTCTCCCCCTGCTCCCTCCCGCCTCCTTCTCTCCCTCCTTCTCCCCACTGCCTCTCTCCACAGCAAGGCAGAGTGAACAGACTTAAGTTGCTGCCAAGGAAGTTGTGTGAATCACACTGTTCCTCAAAATATACAGTTGAACTGTTTAAAGCTCCCTGTTAAATACTACTTGCAAGTAACAAGAATCTCTACAGCGTTACGGCAGGCATGAAATCGTTCTGTGAAAGCACTATTCACAGTTATACATGCATCTGGCAATTAAATGAGACCATCATAGCCACTAATACACAAAACATAGTCTGTTGTGAGACATTCATTTTAATCAGATGTTTGCCTCCTGTTCAAAATTTACTGGAAAACCAGTTGGCAACCAACATGGAAAAGGAACACATGGTTTTCTCCAGTACCTTGCAAACAGAAATACTGGAGGATATAACTGCTTTTACTGAGCTTGACGCTCCTTTACATACTTCAACAGGAGAAAAGAAACCCACAGTGTCCTTGGATAGAATAAACTGCAAATCTTTTGAAAGAGAGGTTGGAAAGCAGATGAAGTCACAGTGCTGAGAATGAAAACCTTTCTATTATCAACACAAGTAGTTATGCTTCAGGATATGATACTAAAAGAAGATACTAATTCCTGCCACTTAGTCCATTAAAAACTTAGGACTCATTACTCCAGTACTCAGCTTTTCTCTATACTTGGAAATGTGGCAGCCTGTATGAAGCATGTCACACACAGAACTTAACCACAGAATCAAACAGACTTAAAATATTATATGTTAACTTTTTCACTATCAGAAGAACTGAACTAATCACTGCACTTCAAAGGTCATTAGTCTTTATTTTACCTTAAAGTGACTATGCTCAGACTCTTACACTGTTGATTAGCACATTAAACTATTGCCTAAACTGTTTCTAGATCTTTTCCCACAGTTATAACTTTCTGACTCGAAAGAGTTTACTCTGCATGTACAATAGTTGAAGTGAAAATAACCTTAAACTGTAATTTGAATCAAATTTGAATCCAAATAGTGTTGATTTGAGTATCTTAGAATGTGCTGTTTTTAATTCTCTATGGTCAAATAACTCATTACCAACATTTTCATATTTTAGATTGGAATTATTCAAGATTAACATTTAGCTATCTTTCTAATGATTAACATTGTGACTTAAAAGATACATCACAATCTTAGTGCTTAATTATATTTCAATTTGAATTCATCTTATTTCACTGAACTAATCTTCCTTGGGAATCAGTTTGATTTTTCATTAAAGTATGTTGGATTTTAGCATCTTCGCACTGAGGTGAAAAAAATCATTTAAGTGTTACAAAATTTTGGTAACATTCATTGTCTAAATGACAGTAAATGAGAATTCGATAGTTGAGCAAGAAACAGAAGTGCATAAGCATGTCAAGCTTCCGAAGGAAACACTAACAGAAGAACTAACCAACAGAAATCACTCAAGATTTGGTTTCTAGTCACCACTCTCAACAGAGAAACCTTACAGGGCATGAAGGGGCACTGTAGATTGAGAAGGAAACATTAATTCTCTCCTAATACTCCTAGATAGAATAAAATTACCTATTCAGTCCAATTCTTTCCCTCATAATCTCTTCCTCAGCCATACTCTCTCTCTCCTGCCCCTCTGACTATCCCTCCCTTCCCATCTGCTATGAAAGATGATGTTTGGAATGCAAAATTAAATTGCTTTGTCAGATGTAGTAGTAGTCTCTCTCTCTTTCTCTCTCTCTCTTTTTTTTTAATATATTCACACATGGTTTAGCACAGTGAAGCAGAAAACAGGCCACTCGGGTTAAGGGATTAAAACTGAACAGCTTTTGTGATATTGATTCCCATAGTAATAACTACATTTTACATATTTTCATGTTTGTTTGGCTCTTAGAAATTTATGCTCCTCTTCACCTGTAAATTAAACAAACTAATTAAGTATGTTATATGTGCTCCTTTCCTTTTCTCAAACAGTTTATAGAAAAATCAGAGGGTGGTGACCCACTGGAACAGATTGCCCAAGGAGGTTGTGGATGCCCCACACAACTTCTTCACTTATTAAATACTAATGAAAATGCAAAAATTTGTTAAAAAACAAACAAAAGAAAACTAGCCAAACAACCCATCTAACTTCTGTTCTAGTGCTAACAAGCACTCTGAGTTCTCCTGAAACTTGAGTTGTTAAAATACAAGTCATGAATTCCTATCTCACAGTAATATGGTCCTGTAGTAGACTCATCTATGGTAACAAGTTTAGTGGAAAACCTCAGTATCAATATGGGCCACCTTGGTCACTTGCACAGGTCAACTCTGGGGATTAATTGTACATGTGCTGTGATGTAATAGGACTTTTATGAAAGTAAAAATAAATCTGGAAGATTTTATGCTTCCTATTAAAAAATGTGACGCATACTTAAAAACAATCTCAAAAATGCTGCTTCTTTGCTAGCCAGAAATACAGATAACCCTTGAGTATAATCCTCATTTGCAACCTGTGTTAAGTTAAATCTTACTTCTGAAATCAAACATATTTTGTTCATTCAAGATCAACAAATTTGTTTTGTCCAGTCATATGAAAGCTGAAATGCACAAAATCAATCTCAACATGTGGGGTATCATTTGTCACTGTAAAAACATCAAAGAGCAAATATAACAAATGAAGGACAATTATTTAAGACCAAGGACAACACTAACCCAAGTACAAGCTGGCACTGTAAAAACTTGCAGTGAAAATCAGATCCTTAACTATTATAAAAAGAATGGTGTTCTGGAACAACGATGTTCTGAAACTTGCCAAACACATGGAAAGAAGTAATTTTCCAGCAGTCCCTACAAGATAATAATGTATTTGCAACAAAAATTCATATTTAAACTGATCAATGGTCTTTCCATATACTTCATTAGAGGGCTTCTGAAATTAAAATAATTTTTTTGCAATTAGAAATAAACTTTTATACCTGTGAGATCTTCTTTGGAGGAAACCAGTCGAGGAGAACTGTTACCTGGCTCAATTCTTAATGATAATCTGGAAAAACAAATTTTTAGACAAATTATCAACATCGTTTCTCAATAAAAGTTGAAATAAACTGATCAAAGCAATTATTTTGGCATTGGTAAGCAGTAATTTTACCTTGCTGGAAGTGTAAGTTATTTGGTCACTGTGGAAACATTTATTCAATAAATCCATCACAAAATGGTCTAATGGTCTGACTTTTATTCAGCCCATGTATGCATTCAGCTTTTCCTTTCTAGAATGATACAATTTTCAATGCATTCCTTGTAAAATTTAGGCAAGGACATTCTTATACTTCTTTCAGTGACCAGTATATTTGACAAAACCAAAGATCTACACAATTACCTGTTCTATACTATTTTTCAAAGGCGGAAGGCAGAAAGCAAGACCTATGTTTTCAACAAGGTTTTATAAAGAGGTTTGGTATCCTTATACAATCTAGCAAGCATCAGTGGAGTGTACTTAGCTTTAAAGTTCACTGAAACAGCAACGGTTTTCAGTGCTACCAAATGAGATTACATGACTCCCTGCTTAATTTCTGGTGTTCTGACACTGCATTTTCCACAGAGAGGAACAGCTTATCTATATGCACTTACATGTTCAACTTCTCTCATTTGGATATGTATGTGTACAGTTATGCCAGCAGTGTAAGCAGTCTTTTCCAAATAGTACTCAGAGTCAGAATCTTTGGCACCTCACATACTTGGTGTCATACTACCAACAGGTCGATGCAAACTTCAACAACTGATGTATTTACCAACAAATAACACTCATGTTCATCACATACCAAATTATATTCTCTGAGTTTACTGCTCCCAGTCACAGACTGATAGAACTGCCCAGACTGGAAAAGACCTCAGAAGATCATCTGGTCTAACATTTCATGGGAAGGCGCGTCTAGAGGAGACTATCTAGCACTCTATTTCATCTCTTGAAAACCTCCAGTAATGGGGATTTTACGTTGTTTCTGAGGCAGTTGTTCCAGTGATTGATTGTTCTCACATTTCTTTCTTACAATGAAATAAACATAATATCCAAAGACATCTACCATCACAAATAAAAAAACAACCTTTATTCCAATATGTCAAATAAGCAACCCCAAAATCATTAAAACTTTCTCTTATTTATTTATTTATTTATTTATGGTGTTCATATCTGTATGATCAGAAATTCATTAGTTACTGTATTCATCCAATATCACAGCATTGTTAGAATTACTCTGATTTCGGAAATTCTTTAAAAAAAAAAAATAATAAATCCTTGCTTTACACAGGTAAATCTGGTCTTAGAGTGAAGTCCAAGACAGAGAAACAGAAATTGTAAAATTCCAACATTCTGAAATAATACAACAAATGTTCAGATAAGATACACATGAGGACAAATCCTAGATACTAACCTGGGAAACTGCACATTAGAAACTAAAATTCCTAAGCTGGGGGATTAGTATTAACGATTTAAGATAAACACAAAACTAGAAGTAAAACTGCTGGGGGAGAAAAAACAAAACATGAGCATACAGCATTACTGAATTAAAAAAAAAAACAGTTTATCACAGGGAATTAAGACGAAGCTTTTAAAGAAGAAAGCATAGGAAGCATAGAGTGCATCCTCAGTAAATCTGCACATGATGTGAAAATAAGGAGAACGGCTGACACCACAGGGCCACCCTAGCAAACACTGACAAACCGGAGAGATGGGCTGACAAAAGAGCTCTGGAAGTTCAGCAAGGGGATGTGTAGTTGTTCATTCCCTGCACCTGGGATAAAACAACTACAGGCACCAGGATATGCTGTGGGCCTCCTCACTGGAAAGCAGCTTGGCAGAATAGGTCCTGGGAGTACTGACAGAAACCAAGTTGAACATGGGGTACCAGTGTGCTCTTACCACTAAGGCAGCTAACACTATTTTTGGCTGCACTGAGCTAAGTATTGCCAACAGGCCAGAGGTGATCTGGGTGATCCTTCCCTTCTACCCCGCACTGACAAAGCAGCACCTGAAGTAACGTGTCCAGTTCTGCCCCCCCCCCCCAGTTCAAGAGACAGCTGGATATAATGAAAAAGTCCAGCGGGCGGCCACCAAGATAACCAAGGGCCTGGAGAACCTCTCCTATAAGGGGAGGCTGAGAGAGGGGTGACTGTTTAGAGGAAGCTCACAGGGCATCTTACGTATGTAAATACATACCTGAAGAGAGGGTACAAAGAGGACAGAGCTCTTTATGAAGTGCCTACTGCCAGGACAAGAAGCAGTGGGCACAAATTGGAACACTAGCAATTCCTTCAGGAATCTTTTCTTTACTGCATGGGTGACAGAGCACTGGCACAGGTTGCGCAGAGAAACTATGGATTCCCCTCCTTGGACTGTCCTGGGCACACAGCTCTTGGTGTTGCTGCTTGAGGAAGGGTTGGGTCACATGGCCTCCAGAGCTCCCTTCTAACCTTATCAATTCTATGCATGCTTTGCTCTTGTACAGTAAAAACATGAAGAAGAAAATAAATGTTGTCTGGAAAAAAAAAGTGTTTCTCAAAATATTTCTCTGTAACATGTGAAGAGTCAGTATGCTCTGTAAAGAAAACTTCACCTCTACCCCACCACTTCTTACCTAACATTCTACTATTATGTGCTGCCACAAAGCTCATTTAAAAGTAACTTTACTGATCAACAGGAAATATTGCTGAAAATAAAATAGGTACCTAGTCTTCAATACTGTTCTTTTTCATGAGGTTAAGTTCTCCTGTTCAAATTGAAACCACTCAGTTCTCCCAGTAATAAGCAAGTGAATAAGTACAGCACAGAGCATTAGACAAGTGAGACAAGTCCTACATCCATGTATATGAGCAATATATTTAGCTGCTCCAAGAAGAAGCTGAATGAAACTTATTCATCTTTCTTGAGACAGGGAAGATTAAGCTGCAGTGAAGTAGTACAGTCCTCAAAGCACTTTGTATTTCTGACCAACACTTGTTTATGCAGTAAAATTGGTCTGACATATCTGGAACACTTTGAGCTACCTGTGTAGTACTTAAGCTGTAGGTCCAACAATTTCTGGCACTTCCTCCATCCCCAAGTATGTCCTATGGAAGAAGCACCCAAGTCACAATTCAAGTCACAAGTTGATCCATAATGGTCACTGGGTCATTAGACTAGGTATCAGACTAACAGCAAAGGTGTCCCACCCAGCCTTACACAATCACTCTTGATGGCTAAGATCCAAGAAATACAGCTGTCTGGGAGGGCTACTTAAGATGAACTGTGGCCAGAGTCTACTGTGGTAAGTACTAGTATTTTAAGCACCTGTCAGCCAATTCCTCTTGTGATATTAAAAGCAATGAGATGCGGCTTGTATTTTTATATAGCCTTCCTCATTAGGAGTCATATAATGTTTTCATTGCCTATTCATTCTTCTTGGATACTTTTCAATAGATCCTGTCTATCTGAACCAAAGCTTGAATGACTTTTTATGGAAACTGTCTTATATAGTATATTAGAATATCGATGTCTTGTAAATATGTTCTAAATAATTGAATTATTTTTATGGAGAACATCCTACAGAACATTTCAATCCTGTTTGTCCTGTCCAGGTGACGCTGCAATACAAATAAGTCTTCACTTTGTCTAATCAATAGTGTATATTAGCAAAAACTCATTCAGAAAGACATACACTAACAAACATATCTTGCCCAATACACATGATGCCAGCTCTGCCATATAAATTTGCCACTTGAAAAATTCATATTCATATTAAAGCTGATTCTGTAAATGCACTGCTTTACTACTGAGAGAAATTGCGGAAACTTTAACGTCTAGTTTCAGCTAGATGGGCTTATACATGCTAACTCTTCTGGAATTAAAACATGTCCTGCATAGCACTTGAATTCTGGGCCTGGATTTCTTTATGGCTGTCATGTCTCCTTTTCCTAGATGTCCTAGATTACAGTAAAGTAACTCTAGGAGAAGAACAGGGGTGGAATATTAAATAATAAGGTGAAAGGAGAAAACTCGCTTATTTGTCCAATCAAGGACCAAGGATAACCACAAAGTATACCAGGCCTGACCTAATGATTCTGAAAGTTCAGCAAAAAGAACTGTTCTGGAACCACTGCAGGGTTGTTTGGATACTACTGTCTAGCTCAGGGAAAAACTGCATACCTGATGACAAGCAGTACCCTCACATCACTTCTTATGCTCTTAGAGGAGGAAGAAGATCCTGCAGCAGTTGCATCACAGTATTTCTCAAGCCTGCTGATTTTTGGTGATTTCCAGAGAAAACTATGATTTTTGATATATAACTGATATATATGCATATAACTGGAAGGAATCCTGATGCTTTGGTTCCTATTTTTGCCCCCTCGGTCATGTTACCTGCAAACGCCGTCAATTTCTTACTTTCTGTGGAGAACTGTATATCGGCTAAGCAAAATAAATAAATAAATCTTATTTATAGGATATGACATCATTGTTAGGGGTTTTCTGGAGTAATCCCACTTGCTGACAAGCACAAACCTAAAGCAAGCAATTGGCCTGGCACAAAAATTGTAGAGAAAAGCTTTGTTTATATAAAGTGACTGCCAAATTCTTCTTCTCGGTGTAACTGAAGTTCTCATTCGGTGAAACGTGTGTTGGGATCCTGCCAATACAATTTAGGGCAACTATCTAAGCTTCTCTCCAGGACAGCCTGGTTGTAAGACAGTTCTGTTCTTCCAGCCAAAAATCAAGCATAGATCTCTTCAGAGTACACAAATGCTGTCTCCAGCTCAAAATGAGAGTTCACCAAAAAAGAGGACGTAGAAAATTCTTTTCCGCTATAAAACCTTTGTGCTCAGCCTTTTTAAGGCCTTTAGTTTCTTCTGGCATGAGACCAGAAAATGCTATGAAGAGAGAAAATGTTGTCAGGGACAACTGAGAGGAAATATGAAATCAAATACTCAAGAAAATCCAGAAAATCCTTACTGAAATGCACAGGCAGAACAGGAGCAGGAGATCTCTTTAAGGGCAGATGAGATGAGTTTTGACAAATACAGGCACTAAATTAAAACTTTATTTGCATGAAACAAACATGGCAGAATAAGGTAGAGGTCCTCCAATACAGAGAAATGCATACCAACTGCAGCAGCATTTAAGAATCAAATATTTCCTTCTTTTTAATACCTTGTGAAATGAATCTAGTTTTTCCTAGTCAAGCCTAGAAAGAAAACAGCTAAATTTGATTGAAATATCCGCTTGAATTTTTAAAATGTACAAACAAAAGTACTTAAAAACCTGTAAGATACGTCAGTTATATCAGATATGTTCCAGCATTATCAGCAAGACTGCTACGAGCACTATAATTATTTTCAAATTTAAACTGAAATTCTCATGACTTATAGTTTCTACAAATATTGTGTTATGGAATAATAAACATATAGAAACCACCTGATTAATCTACAATCTAATCTAAAAACCAAGATATTAAAGCTAACGGAAGTCATTTTACACACAGTGTTATCACTGATACACAATGAAGAAAGTCCATCTAAAAAATCAAATTAAGCAACATAACCAGTTTCTTGCAAGAGATTTAAATGACATTCTACAGTTAATACATGTCTTGGACTGCCTGACCTTTTCACAAGGCTGTGCACAATGCAAACATTCAGTGTGCCTCTCTAATGCATTTTTATTCATTACACATATACAGTATTATGAGACTAAAAAAAGGGAGGCTTTCTACCATCAGTTCTCTGTTAGGATTCTAACTCCATGAAGCCAATAATGTTTGCTATTAAAACTTCATACTACTTTTGTTCCAAGTCATTTTTCTACAGAAACATCTTTATTCTTAGTTTACTAATTAACTGAACATAATAGCACATACCCACCAAAACTACAGCCAAGCATGTACTTTGCAGTGAAATACCCAGTGCTAGTTCAGATTCTTTTACTGAAATTTGCTGGAGTCTACCCCCTAAGCAAGGGGACCAATTTCGGAATATTTTCATCCATTGCATTGTCTGAATGGTTTCACTTTTAGAATTATTCTCTCAGGAAAAGCAAAGTCCTGCAAAGACTTAATCCCAAGATTCTACAGAATTGACTGAGGAATAGTACTGCATGTGCAATGGTCTGAAGCAGAGCTAAGTAGAAGAGCTTTGACAATTGGACTTATCAACAAATATAACTATGTTCAAAAACAAATAGGAAGGGAAATAACTTGTCTGGTGCTATACACAAGTGTTCTGGAGTTTTTTCGGTCTCTATTTGACAACAACATTTTCAACCTGAACTGCCTCAGTAGGATGCTGTATTTCTATGACAACAATGTCAGCTGTCTGCTGTGACTGCAGAGAAGCAGAATGGCTACAGTAGGTTATTCTTTATGCTGCTATATGCCTGACACTGAGAATTGCATAAAGATAAGCAAGAACTGCAAAAAGGTGAGCAGAACTAGGGAAATAATTGTGAACTTGTACTTGGAACTGGTGAGGCCCCACCTTGAGCACTGTGTTCAGTTTTGGGCACCTCAGTACAGAAAGGACATTGAGGTGCTGGAGCAGGTCCAAAGAAGGGCAACAAGTCTTGTGAAGGGCTTGGAGAATGATCTGCATGAGGAGAGACTGAAGGAACTGGGGCTGTTCAGCCTGGGGAAGAGAAGGCTGAGGGGAGACCTTATTGCTCACTTCAAATACCTGAAAGGTGAGAGCGGGGTTGGTCTCTTCTCACTGATGACAGGATGTTTACTTTGCTCTTCTGCCTTCACATATGCCAACTGGTCATATCCACTGCATTAACTGATCAGGTTTCAACTTGCACTTACTTAGTAATTTGTCTCTTTCTTCCACATATGAAGCCATTCCAGAATTCCATTACTCTGATAGTAAGACACCACACTTCAGCATTTTATTATTATTTTTTTAATTAATTCATCTTTGTGATACCATTCACCCTACTGTATCTAAAAGCCTGTTTTTCCAGGCTTTTCTCAAATCTTTTGTTAGAAGAGAGACTTTATTCTCCTCAACATGATGGTATTTTTGTTGAAATCCATTCCAAGCAGATGTTCAGATATTCACAGAGTACACCACGTAATTCTTTGTGAAACAGTATTAACAGTATTAACCATTTAATTTTTCCTAGAAATACTCTATTTGATAGAGAGTAAAGATTATTTGTATTTTCATGGCAGTATTTCAGGATCTTTTGTCACTATTGTTACAGTCATCAGACTAACTGGCTCTTCCTTAGTGATGTTCCAGTCAACCCTCCCAATACTTTTCTACCAAATGCTCTAAGTATACACACATTTTGAGTCAAGGTATTAGCTGAAGTATTTAATAACTCTGGTAACAAGACCAGTTCCAAAAAAAAAAAAAAAATCTTTCTCTCTAAAACATATTTCATAATCTTCCTTACCAACTGTATGGGAACCATTAGGTCACAGCCTGAATCAGTGATTGAGCATCTTGTGAAGGTATTGTGTAGCCAACCCTGGGAGCACTGGTGAAGAAATTCACGTGTGACAAGACACATCCCTCCCTAACCACATTACAGAGAAGGATCTCTCCTCAGAGATCACCTCCTTGGCATTATTTGGTGAGACTTAATCCTCAGATGGAGGGGTAAGTGTTTCCTTCTTTATTACCAGATGGTGACCTCTACCTTTCTTGGGTGATCTGAAACTGGTTTTAAGTAGCCATATCTGCTACTGCATATCCATACACCACTGTTACATTACCAACATCTGGTCACTTTGAACACTTAATTCTGCTCAATTAAACAGAAGTTCTCTATTTATTAATAGGTAATTATATAGCATTGCAGCTGTCTTGAGTGAGTTACGTAAAAACTTAGCTGTAAGGTTTTAAAACCAACAGACTTTATACTGTATACTTTGTATCACTGCATTAGTTAACTCTCTCACAAGCCCCATAAACTTTCAAGTTAATATCTGAAGTACCAGCTTAATAAAAAAGTAATTTTAATTTGGGAAATGTCTTTCATGTAATACTTACAATGGAACAGATTAAATCCTGGACTTCTTAAGAGATGGCTTCGGTGTTCCTGAACAAAATTCCCAGAATATAATCATTATGTAGCAGAATGAGGACTAGACCTTCACCTGCTTTTAAAAAGCTATTTCATTTTGGAAATCTAGCTACAGACATTAATCATTCTGAATAATACTTAGGCATCTTGGTATTATCAACTCCCATAACATGATATGAAATACTCCAGACAAACCCCAAGGCATCTTCTGTCAACAGTTTCTTGTTCAAGCACAGATTAAACAAACATCTGTCGTTTCCTTTAAAATTTCCAAGACTAAATGAAAGAATAGTACTTACTTATAATTGTCATCTTCCATAAATTTCTGAAGTTCCTCAATGTAACGGACAGACTTCAAATACTTTTGTACATGGGGTAGTGTTGTAAGATGTTCTGTAGAGTGTTAAAACAAGACAAATTTTTGCATAATCCACAATAAAGGTTTACCTTTTTGTTTTTTTCCTTCTGGTTCTCATGATCATTTTAATAGAAAGAGAGGATGTGAACTTCTCTACAGAATAAATAAAACAGAACTATTACTTTGACTCTAAGAATACTTTAAAGATTTCATTAAACAGAAGTGATGCTCAGTTGTTAAAGAAAACATATCAGATGCATGTCATCATCATAATACCTAGAGGATTTTATAATATGCTATTTCACAAGTGGAGAAGAGTTCCTTTCACGTAAGCCCTGCTTGGATTTTGTACCAATTGTTTTGGGGGAAATCAAAGCCTGCAGCAATGGCTACTGATGATTCTCGTATGCATATGAGATAACTTCAAAAATTATGATGCTGCATATCAAGATAAAAATATGCTAAATTCAGAAAGACAGAAAAATCCTTTGAGGGTATGGTGCATGAACAGGAACACATCTTGTATTATCTGAATTAGCTCTAGCTCTAACAGTCTCATAAATACCAGTGTCTTAAAGGCGCCTACTTCAAGGCCATATTTTAATTTTCATTCTGATTTTAACAAAAGCAGTTAAAATTAATGCAATGAAGGAAGTTGTCCCACTGTCAAAAGGAAAAGGTCAGTGAGATAAGATTTCTTTTATCAAAGTATTTGGAGACAAATTGAACGTCACAATAATAACACGAAAGATAAATAATCTAACTCTTCAGAATCATACACTCTCATGACTAATCCATAGCTTTAAATATCTTATACCAAAATCTACAACAAAGGACAAGGGTCAGGTACTTAAACATACACAATATCTCATGTAACTTTCTCATAATCTAAGATTTAATCTTTTTTTCTTATTTTTTCTATTAAAAATATTCCCAAACCAGATCATTTAAATGTTCTGAATTTATTTCATTGTACAGCTACTGTCAAGGTTTTCCAGCTTCTTTTATGTTTAAGTAAAGAAAATTCACGGTAAATACTCAGAAATATGCTCAGTATTTGTCAAGACCCCCAAAGCAGCACATTTCTTGACATGAGGTTTTTCATACCAGGCTAGAATTGCAGAAATGAATTTCAGAGCACAGTGTTGTTAATAAACAGAAGTAACATCATCTTCCTAAGTGAGGCAAAGGAAAAAGTTTAATAGAGAATTTAACAGCAGTTATATTGAAATATTTGTATTTCATTCTGTAAACTTTTCATCATGACACTAACAACAAAATAGTAATGAAACTGACATACTGCATACTCCAAAAATATAATATCTGCTAGAAAGGAAATATAAAGATGTATTTCCTGCTGACTGTTGGTACTACCAGCTGTACTTGGAATTATACCATTTGTAGTCCATACATAGCAGTAAACGCTGCACAGTTCTGTTACAGTTCTTACAGTTTAGAATATATGCTCATTTGCTTAACTGTGTACAACTCTACAGATCTTACCCTCCTGTGTTGCCTTTACATAGGTTAGAAACCTCTTATCATGTTATTAAATACACTTTAATTAAGATTTCATAGAAGTAAAAAATAAAATATTACAAACCATAGTTACAGGAGACTTGCAGATCAGCTATTGTTCGGAGAATATTGTTCATTTGATTGGATCTTTGTTCATTTTCCATAATGCTGCCAGAAGCAGGATATGCAGAATCAATGTAGATTAAGTCGAGGAGATAAATTCCTGAAACAAACAAATCAATCAACTCACTGATCTGGTGTTTCATATAGAAAAAGTTGCACAATTGTTAATGAGCAAAATGGCCAGCAACGATTGACCACCACCATCTTCTAGGTTCATTAAATAAAGGACTCATTTGTTCAAACATCTCACAGGTTGTGCTATAATTCTATAATATGTCTTTAGAAAAAGGACAGAACAGGTTTTGCTTTTGTGCACTTTGTAGGCTGAAGTCTACCATGAAAAAATTGCAGAGCCATAAGTAATGAACATGAGAACTCAGCATTTTTGGCTTTTCAGTAGGTCCCTTATCATGTGTAAGCAACCTACTGCCAACATTCTCTGGTGTAAGAGCACTACTGGTATCTTCTTGTTTGTTTACAGTTACTTCCCATTCCAACTTTCAAATTCAGCTAAGAACTTCCTCTGGAATGCATGATAAAATCATAGCTCTGTGGGAGAACTGCACTGCAGTCTGTAAGAACAGCACTACAGTGTGATGCATCTCACACATGCAGGGCTGTCATAGAAACAGAACCTGCCTGTGCAGTCTTGCAGGATGAGTTGGACAAGCAGCTTTTCCCTTCCACAACAAAGTTTCTCAGAAATAATATGCTGAACAGAAATTATTGCACACACCTCATTCAGTGATCACTGCAGCTATTACTGCTGTGTGCCAAAACCATTATCTCAGCCTGACTTTACTTTAAAGGATTGTTCTGACATTTAAGTCAGCTAAAAGTCAAAATTTAAACTAATATATTCTTAAACTATTATGTAAGATGAATAGGGAAGCTTGTGTTTCTTTTTTGCATAACAAAGAAATGAATATTCTTTTTAACAGTAAAATAACTCGTGTGCTGTAAAAATCTGCCATATTTCCATATCACATTTTCCATATCAGATTTTCCACACCCTTTTTTGAGTGTGCATATATTTGTATATAATGAATGACTTTTCCCCCCACATTTTCTTGTCTGCCTAAAAAACCACTCTTAGTGTTTCAGGAAAAGAGCTGCCTGGCTCAGTTACTCTTCCAGCTTCAGCACATTACATTCTCTCAATAAATTCCAGCTATTAAAGCAACAGGAAATGCGATTGTGCTAGTCAAGCAGAATTTTCTCAAAACGAAGGGAAGCAACTACAATAAACGGAATGGAGGATGTCTAAGCAACATACTCCTCTCTGAAAGAACTTTAGTATGTGTGAATTAATTACTAATAATCTTTAGAAGTGTATTACGTGTGTGCAGTAAAAACAAATTATTTTTCATGTTATCTCCTGGCAGTTAGTATGCCTCAAACCTATTCAAAAAATACATGTATGTAAGATTTCCATTTGGGAAAATATAAATTGTTACCTTAAATTAAAACATAATTATGTATTCTCTAGTGCTCTGTTACATACATCAAGAGCAGTAAGTTATAAATCAGCAGCAAGAGTCAATGGAATTCAAGAATAGCCATGTAACTTACTGAAGTCTGCTGCTTTACAGTTCACGAAAAACAGATCAGGCAATTTTGTTAGATTTACACAAATACTAATTATCTGCACAAGCACAATCTCCTTCACATGCTGAGTTCACTTGACATTTCATTAATATGTTGTTCTACAGTTCAGATTCACACTTTCTGTGTAATTCTACATATCTCAAGAACTATCTGCAGGATCTGCACCTACTTTTTTCCTGACACTCAGGAACAGAACCACAGAGAAGTCTGAGCTGGAAAGGATCTTTAAGATCATCCAGTTCCAAGCTCCCTGCTATAGGCAGGGACACCTCCCTCTACACCAGGTTGCTCACAGCCCTATCCAGCCTGGCCTTGAATGCTTCCAGGGAGAAGGCATCTACACTGTGCTGGCAACCTGTCTAAGGGTCCTTATGGAGATCTCTTGCAAGAATTTTTCTCACTAGCTTGCTTGTTATCTGAATCTTCAGATGTCTGACAAGCTGATAAGTAAAGAGTTCGTTAGGTCACAAATTGGATTATGCCCAGCATTAGCCAGGTTGTAAGTGCCTACCTTATTTCTTTAATTTAAGCCTGTATCCTTCCACTGCTTAGGAAGTTATAGGTAAAAAATTATACAAACTATCACAGAAAAATGAAGGAATAGACACAGAAGCAGTGAAAAGCAGTAACAAATCCAATTCATTCTGAACTGTTAACATTTTGCTGTGAATCCATAAGGCTATTACCGTCTCCTGACCTTACACAAAACACCCAATATGGGCTAGGGAAGACTGCATCCTTTACTGACACAGACAGAACAGACAAGAGTGCTCCAAAGGACACTGTTAATTTCAGAATTAATGTGTCTACACACTTGCAAACTGTGAAAAATAACATTTTAACTTATGAAAATTAGGTGAATAGGCCAACATAGTAACTTTTGTATTTTTACTGCAGGTAGTAATTTAAATCTAAGAGATCAGTTGCCCAGTATATTGTCTCCCGGTAACTATAAAGGAGTTATTGCTGCCCGGTAGTGGTGCTTGCTTGCCATCTTAACATGACACTGGAAACCATTTTTACTGTTTCCACTTAGCATTCCTGAAGTGTTATCTAATTTCCACCTCTCTCTATCTCTCCAGCTTTGCAGGGAAACTAGCAGTCTCTGCTAAGTCTGTCAGTGAACAGCATGCACATCTGCTCTGTAAATAACCTATTAAATGACTTGAACTTGACTGTTTAAAAAAATAACATAGAATAAATCACTCCTCCACAGGGCACAGTGTGGGCTATCCCCAGCATGGTCAGACTACAGCCTGTCCTGCTTCCGTATGCCTTCCTCAGGGCAATCAGTGGCATTGTGAACTCTTCTATATACATGATGTAATGATAGAGATAGATAAGAATCAACTTATTTTGCTCAGAGAAAACACAAAATTATTCCTCTCAGCAAAAGACTTCAAGACCTGCCTCTCAAAGGAAAGACTCAGATTTGCACTATGCCAAAGAAAACACACACCACTGGCTTTTCAAACGTTGGCTTATATTTGTGCTACTGTGCACAGAAAAGGCTTTCAAAGATGTGAAACCATCGGGATATTTTCCAGAGGGTGAGCTCATGGGCAGCTGCTTCCACAGGCAAAACATTTTCCAGTGATACTGACTTTTCTCAATTGTCACTAAAATCAATTTTGCAGCTGTTTACTGCATGTTGAGAATACGGTATTTATTAATTTATGGCATCATGGAAATATCAACACAAGAATAGCATGGCTCAATAATATATAATTAAACTTGTCAAGTAAAGAAGAGAGATTTAAAAAAAAAAAAAAAAAAAAAAAAGAACTATAATATCTAGCTCTTGAATTTTTACTCTAGAGCTCAACCAAAGCAGTAATATTACCACAGTATTAACACAGGGAAACTGAAATAGTACATGCAAAAGAAAAATGAACTTGAAATGTAGTAGTCAGTGCAGCCAGATCATGCATTCTGCGCATTCCAATTACTAGAGAGCAACTTCAACAGTTAAGTTTTTTTGAAAAGCCTTTTCCCACATACAGCATTGAAGTTTTACCATACAAAGTAAGGCAGGGGACAGAGAGAAAGCTACTTATCAATTGACGAACTGGTTGAAAGTCAAAATCACTTTAGTAAGCAGTCTGTAAAACCAAAGACGCCATTCTTAGCAGATTAGCTCATAGTCAGAGAAGAGACTACAGTTTTGTGGTATCATCGGTTTCACAAAATTTGGACCTTTTCCATTGACTAACGTCTGGAATGTTTTTCTACACAACCAAAGTTATATACTGGTGATTCCTGTTAGGACTTGGAATACTCCAAGAAACTGAACGTGCATCTTTGCCAAGGCAACAACATGCAATTTGTAACAGACATTGCCAGTTTAGTGGCCAAACGAATGTGATCACTTAGAGGAAAGTAAGGGCAGGATTAAGACCAGTTTCATTTATTTCTATCTGATGCCAGCTAGCCAGAACTCTCACATATACTCACATACACATATAAAATGCATACTATGAGGCTGAGACAAAAAGACAAAAAGTTTTATCAGAGAAATTATTTATATTATTTTTACTTCAACAGTTCCAAATTCCTAAACGTACCCAAGAAATATTGACTTTTGTTACTTCTTACAATGCATCACATGCTTTTACTACAATCACTGATCCCTGCCCAACTGATTTTCCTTCTTCGACCCTGTGTTAAAAGAATCTCTCCAACACAAACAAGGTTCAAATCTACATGAAGCAGCACTGCACACTTGAGTCAACTATGGCACACGTCACTTTTAACCCCACCTATGTTTGCCACTGTATTCGCTTTCTTATTCAACCTTTTCACTTTACCTGTACATTATAAAGGTAACATTATTATTTTTTTTTAATTAGCCGTAGAATGTTTGATTTTTTTTTCTTGTAGTCCTCTTGTAGTCATTTATAGGACCTTAAAGAAGCACCTCAAAACTTAAACTTATTAATATACCCCTTTTCTGCTCAAGCACCCAGTTTTAATTGTAGCTTTATATAATTATTTAAAATGCTTTAAAGTATCTTAATGATGACTGCTACAATGGGAGTTGTCAGAAATAGCTTGACATAACAATACAGACAATCGTTTTCATGCTGTAACCATTGAATGTGGAAATGATGAACTTCCCAACTTCTGACAGGCTTAAGAGCTTCTATTTATTATTAAAGAAGAAGGCAGGTGCAATTTGCATATGCATATTTAAATTAGAATCTCAAAACCGTTTAGACTATAGCATGTCTCTGTGTTTTCTTGTTAAACAGCAGAGCTCTCTGGCAAAATTCACACTAATACTACAAACACTAAAACAAGGACTGAACTAAATCCAGCTAACTTCTCAAGTAAGTACCTTATTATTTTTTGTTATAAGAAAAGAAACACAGTCGTGAAAATATTCAAGTTAGACTTGAAAAAAAAACAGAGGTGGTCCCAATAGATGGCCATCAAAATGACTACAACATTAGAAAACGTGTCCAAGGAAAAAAGCTGAAGGAATTGGGCTTGTTCAGCCTAGAGCAGTGAAGGTGCAGAGGCAAGTACTAACCAGTCTTCCAGACTTAAAAGGAGGTTATAGGACAGAGGGAAATACTCTATTAGGATACACAGTAACAGAATATGAGGTGATGACAGAAATTCAGGTTAGTCAGCAGGATCTGCCTTTGTAGCACTCTGTGACATAGGACTTAGTATGTTAGGTTGACTGTTGGACTTGAAGGTCATTTTGAACACATATAATACTATGAAATTCTGCCCAGGTAAAAATTCTTCACTGTGAGAACAAATTTTAGAATCGATTCCCCAGTGTTGTGGTTTGAAGAGTTAATCACATGACACTCCTCCTCCGCTCAGGAGAAAAAGACAGGGGGGAAGGAAGAAGGGAAAAACTAGACTGAGATAGGAGAAACTAATTTATTAAAAGGAATGTCAGATAATACAGAATAATTAAGAGTAATAAATCAAAATGAACCAAAAATAAAACTGGAAAGTCAGTCTGAATTGGCAGACCCTCTGTGGCTCGCCTCCCAGAAAAGACAAGAGAGCTCTTCACCCATCCCCCGGTATTGGAAGTCATGTGGAGGCTCCTGGTAAATGTAGTATATCCCAATGCATCTCCCTCTTAGAGAGTCAGAACCCACATATTACTGCTAGAGAGAGAAATAGGAAACACAGCTCTGCTGTGCAGTGTCTCTGAACCCAGCAGCCTGCTGTATGATGTTATGCTATGCAATACTGATAAAACCACGACACTCAGAGAAAGAGGACAATTTGCCTTGGTGGAAATATTCAAGATGCTGCTTGATAGGGCCCTGGATAACCTAATCCATGGCCCTTGCTTCCAGAAGAAAGTTGGACCAGATGAACTCCAGGGGCCCTCCAGCCACAACTTCTCTAACATTCCATGATAAATACGCTAGCCTATGCTTCCGTGTCTGTTACTATAGGACAGTGTGGAGTACAAAAATTGTACTAATTAGTTGTTACAAGGCTATGTGTCTATTCACGTAGACAACTGTCACTGATTTTAACTGAAAAATGAGACTGCTTGTAAGCGCTTGGTTTAATCAAGAGAAGTAAGAAAATCTGACCTTGAAAGAAAACATAACTGAAGAGAACATTTTATTTTGGCTTTACCAACTAAGATTTGATGTTGGTGAGACACACATTTAAATATGTTGTAAGGCTGGTCTAGTGAATAAATAAGAACATGTTAATACGTACTCCGAAGTAATCAACACCATCATCGTATCTGAAACAGTGTTACAGATTCCAAGCAAAAAAGTACAGTGTACGGCACGCAAGTCTGCCAATTTATTATTATTATTATTATTTTTACTTGAAAAAGCAATATATTGAAAAAAAAAAGATGTTCTGTATCGGACTGTTTTCTTGATCATATGAAATTTTTTGACTGAATCAAACTAACTTCTCGTTTTTATGCTTATTATGCAAAACGTTAAATTCTCTCTTTTGGTTTCAGGGACCAGAAAACATTGCTGGATGGCCACGTTCCTGCTCTGGGCTTTTTTATACCTGGAAAGCATGGAAAAACTGCTTTGGAATATTTACTCTGGAACAGATACTCTATTACTGGCCCAGCATTCCTAACAAATGATGACATCCAAATTGAGAGTTTCACTGGAAACTTGTTTCACAGGTTCAGTAAGTTTTCAGTGGAGAATGAATTTACCAGAATAAAATTTAGCAATCATTTGGCAAATGCACTTCATAGGTTAAAAACCAATGTCAACGTATCACCTAAACATAGCACTGCTCCAATCTACAACCCTGACACCAAAATCATAAATCACTCAATAACTTCAGTGAATATTCTGAAAACTATTTTACTTTGTGATAAACAAGAAGTTAAAGTTACCGGGTACAAATGGTATTATGTATGCTTAGGAGAAAAAACAGTATAGAACACAAACTAAAACCAGCTTACATTTTAAAAATACAGTATTTCCAGAAAGTACTGACAGATCTGACCCAACTGGCACTCACAGTATTTCCAAATACACTTTTAACAACTGGAAGTAGCAGAATCCATACTTGCTACTACAGCATGTGCACGAGTACTAAAAACAGTTCCACTCAAAAGCAATAGTTTCAACAACTGGATCGAAAAAGCAACCACATTACTCTTAGGCAAGTCCCTTGAAAGGCTGAGCAACTGTAAAATCAAGCATTCATTCAACAAAATTCAAAACTGAACGCCAGGACTGGTACAACTTTTAATTCCCTCCTCTGCCAAGAGCATCTGTGTTATCCAGTTTCTCTTGGCTCCCTCTAT
This sequence comes from Coturnix japonica, assembly GCF_054131305.1. Lineage (NCBI taxonomy): Eukaryota > Metazoa > Chordata > Aves > Galliformes > Phasianidae > Coturnix > Coturnix japonica. Next base: position 2,582,326 of record NC_140683.1, read on the forward strand.
AACTGGAAAAAGAAATCCAAGGATCACCATTTCCAGAAAAAGAAACTTTTGATCATATCATCTTCTCAGGAGCTGTAACATCTCTTCAAGATGACTTACAGACTTGAATATCTCAAATACTTAGTTATTCTTCATATGGCACACATAAGTCATGTTCTAGTTAGCTGTAGATTTTAGGAAAGCAATGTTACAAATAATACGTATATATAACATAGATTATAAAACAAACATAACATGCAGTTTGCAGGCTTAGCAGAATGCCTTGTCATAAAATGCTGCTTCTGTTTCTGTTTGCACAGAAGTGGCAACCAAAAAGAATACTTACGAGTACAGTTTCACATTTTAAAGATAAGCTTTTTGTATCTGCTTGGCACTAGTAAGGCCACATCTGGAATAATGCATTACAACACAGACATCAAATTGAACAGAGGCCAACCTAAGACTACTGGGATGTCCTGACAAGCAGGAACAGATGACACATGAGGGAAGGCCTAAGGAACTGGGCTTGTTTAGCCTGGACAGAAGGGGCCAGAGGTGCAGAACATAACTGTGGTCATTTCTCTAACAAAAAAGGACTGTGTGGGAGTTGTACAGATCAGAGCCAGATTCTTCTCAGAGATGTACTGCAACAGGACACAAAGCAACTGACATAACTTGCAGCAATAGAAAACCCACTCAGCATAAGGGTTAAGAAAAATCAAATGCTGTTAGAGGGGTCAAGCACTGCAATGTCTCCCAGAAAGGCGGTGAACTTGCATTTCTGGATATTTTCAAAACACAGATGGACAATTTCCTGAGTATCCTAATTTAATTTTTAAATAAGCCCTGTTTTGAGTAGGAGGTTGAACCAGTTAATCTCTAGAGACCTTTAGAAAAAAAGTGTGCATTTTTCCTTTCCTGCAGTAACTTGCTGATGTGACTGTGACACTGGCCTGAGAACCTTGCACCTATATGCAATCTGATAGAAATCTGGCTAGAGAATAGCAATTGCGATGGATATTCTAACAGATAATGCTCTTCCTAAAATAAAATATCTGTGTCTATTATTTTAAATTCATTAACAGATTTTGAGATCACAGATCATCAAGCATTGCTCACATACCCTCACAACTGTGTAATCTTGCTGGAGACCAGTAATGAGCGAAGAACCCAAGGTCTCAGTACCGAACCCAACTCTATTAAACATTGCAATTAATTATACAGATAATGGTGACCCTCAGAAAGTTTGCTGATGATAGAGAACTGAGGAGGCAGCAAATACACAAGAGGGTCATGCTGCCATCCAGAGTGACCTTGACAGGCTGCAGAAATAGGCTGGCAAACTTTTCACAGAGCACAAGGAACAATTTTCCTCTACCTATGGAGCAACAACACCAGGCACCAGAGCTTCCTAGAGGAAAAGCAGCTTGACTGAATAAGATCTGGGGGTCCTGGTGGGCACCAGGTTGAATGTAGGCTAAGTAGGCCACAGATTTCTGGCCACATTGAGCAAAATACTGCCAGAAAGTAAAGAGGGGTGATCCTTCCTCTCCAAGTCAGCACTGGTGAGGCTGCACCAGGAACACTATGTCCAATTATGGGCTCTCCAGTACCAGAGATGTGGAAATAATAGATAGAGTCCAAGAAAGGACCATAAAACTGATAAAAGGACTGAAGTATCTCTCCTATAAGGAGAGGCTGAGAGAGCTGGGACTGTTCAGCCTAGAGAAGACAATGCTCTGGGGTATCTTATCAACACCTAGAAATACCTGAAGGGAGAGTGCACTAAGGACAGCTCTTTTCAGAGGTGCCTGCTACCAGGACAGTGGGCAATGAGCACACACTGGTATACAAGAGGTTTCATCTAAACAGGAGGATGCGCTTCTGTGCTATGTGGGTAACGGAGCACTGGCACAGGTTGCTCAGAAAGAGACTCCTTCCTGGAGTATCTTCAAAAGCAATCTGGACATGGCTCTGGGCACCCTGCTCTGGGTGTTGCTGCCTGAGCAGCGGTTGAACCAGATGGCCTCCAGAGCTCCACTCCCACCTCAAGCAATCAGTGACTCTGTGATACAATACACATTGCTGAAAGAGACACATCTGATCTTCAGTATTTGTCCTTACTTACACGACAACTCAGAATATAGCTAGGGGGACTGCGTGCTTCTTTCTGAATCAAACTCTATCAATAGATTCAGTGGAAGTATAAAAAAAATGGATTTTTTTTTCCTACTGGACTTATCCCAGATAAAGCTGGTAAATTGGAAGTTGAAAGCTTTCTTGCTCTCAGATGGATTTTGAAAAAATCAGTCTTTTCCCTGGTCCAAGTATGTGCCAATGGTTTCTTCCTTATTTTGCCCTATCCATTAATGTGATTTTATCACACTTACAGTTTTCTTTCTCAGTCATGTCTTTTTTGTGTCCTCTAAGACATAAGAACAGGATTAAGAACAAACCCAAAGCACAACTTCAGTTGCTCAACATAACTCTTCAATTTTTAAAAATCATAAAGAAGTATTAAATAACAAGGAATAAACTTGAATGGAATGATTATTTTATTTACTAAATAGTAAATAATTTTTAAAACTGCAGTTTAACTCTTCTAAGGCTGTTTGTGAATTGAATGTAATTCACTGAAGAGTTTTGAATGAAATTTTATTTTGCTAAGCTTGATTTCCTAATCAGAAGAACAGTTGTCATTTATTTCTCTCTCTCTTTTTTTTCCCCCAAAAGCTCAACTCTGAAACATTTTCTTCAAACAGAGCAGCCTGATAAGTCAAACCATTGAAGTGCAGCTGATTTTTTATGTTTAACACTGTTCAGTGCTGCTTTGGAAAAAAAAGGAATAGTCTTTCTGTTGAAGAAGACACGTGACTAACAAAACTACCAATGCTTTTAATTGCTGTGTTGCTGCTTCCCTTAGTGTTACAGACTGAGACTGGCCTTTTCAAACTTCATTAACTTTCCCACATCAGTGATTTCTCGGATCTATCATGGAATAATTTATTTATATTTGGTTCTTTTTTTGTAAAGGCACTAAACAAGTGGACTACATCTATCCTTTTAGGAATACAAAGAAAATAACAGTGACTCAATACGATAAACATTTTCTGCTAATGCCTGGAAGGGTCAGCTGGAAATACCAGTGTTCTTAAAGAGACACAACATTTCAGCATAGTTACAAATGCACAGGCTTCAAAGGAAATGAAAGCAATACTATTTTGGAGGATTGTCTTTTCAGTTTGACAGCTGATTTAAAGTGCTTTAGAGAAAACTGAACGTTCCTGAAAGGCATTCACTCCTACTTTTTCATGTATCACATCCTCAACTAAGCAGTCTAATGTCACGGTGAATATCATGCAAACACAAATTGTTGCTGACCTACATAGTGTCTTACTCTTCTTTACTCAAGCATATTGACAACCTCAGAGGGGAAAAAAATAATCTGAAGCTGGGCTGCTACTCCACTACTCTGCTACTCTGGCCACTGAGAAGCGCCTGTAAATATCTAATACTGACTTTCTGAGAAGTCTCACCTGGAATACTGAACCAACCTCAATGAACTCATTTTCTGCATTTAATGAAAGGAATATTATCATTATATCGTACTTAGCCGTTCCAAAACTAAAAAAAGAATATGAGATCACACTGCTCCTGAATAACCTCAACCTAATGGATCACTGGAGTTAAACATTCCACATTTGTTACTGTAGCAACAGCGCCTAACATAGCAAAACAGAAAAAAAGCAGATCAGAAATCAAACAACTCTCAAGATACCAGTCTGTGAAAGAAATCGTTATCAGAAGTTAGAGAGAATTAAGTTCAGGAATTTATGTCCAAAAAAGCCTCTGTCTGATGCAAACCATTCCCGCACACACTGAAGCTGGAAAAAATTCCAAAGTTGCCTGAGACTTCCCAGCACAGCTCTCCACCACAGTACAACCAGACGGTGCTACCAAATGTTCTAATTTGCCCCCCAAAGCCCAACCATTTCCTTTTGCTGTTTCCATGAATCAGAAAATTATTTAAAAAATCAGTATTGTAATAGTGATTTTAGTAAATAATAGTAATAATGAAATAGTAATTTCATCATTCTGATGTTACCTAGCAGCAGAAAGAAGAGAATGCTACAGAAAGGGATGTAGGAAAAGGCAAATACAATAGTTGCTTGTGAGACCCAGCTTCCTTTCACCAGAAAGCTGTGGTTTAGAGACTTCCTGATATAGATCTTGTGTAAATATTTATGTGTTTAAGTCTGGGTGGCATTTCTTCTTTACAGCGTTTCTTCTCTGAATCTGTCAGTTGAATTTCTGCTCCTCTCAATGCACTTCTTCTTGTTGTTCAGTTTTTGGCTTCAACAGCTCTTGTGTAAAATGAATTCAGCAGTTCAACTACACAAGATTCACAAAGTAATTTGTTTGACCGATTTTGCAAAGTTTGTCTTTTTAAGACTGCCACATTCTTAACTATTTTGCTCAACTTGAGCTTCTAATGACTGACTCAAAGTTAATTTACATGACCAGATGTTTTATAGTATTTTATTAAGTTCTCAAATCCAAGTTTAGCACTATACCACTCCTTGCTGATTGAATTACTCCACTGACAGAAAACTGTCAGCTTGCAAGGCCAAGAAGAGCTGGGATCTTTCACTACTGCTAGAATCTGCTATTCTCCAACCTGGGACTTGAGTGACAGTTGATCTCTGAGATTCTCAAGACAAAAACCAAATGTAACAGCTATGAAATGCTTTGAAAACCATGTCACTAAGCCTACACGCTTTAATAAAAGCAACACACTATACTTTATAATTATTACAAATGCAATAAAAAGACATTCCCATTTGGTCCAAACAGAATGCCTGCACAAAGCTAATTCTGTTCTTCACTTCTACAAATACCCAGTTCTATACCAATCAGTTCAGATAATCTATGAACATTAGGCAGAAATAAAAGTTCCCTATCACCTAGTGAAGAAGCACATCTTTATTCTTTGCCACAGACAAACTGCAACTGACAAAAAAATAAGAAGACTTTGTCACAACAATTTTGAATGACTCACATAGAAAAGTTTCTGGAAACAGGCTATGCAGACCTTAAAGTAAGAAAAAGCACCCAGCATCACTTACTCAAAAAGGTGATCTAGGTAATAATGCACTTCAGATTTCATTTAGATGAAATAAGAATGATCAAATAAACAAGGTGTGACTAATTTTGATATTCCAGATCCTTTTACTTATAATGTTCTTCTATAAGAGAACACCATCAACTTAAAAATGTGCAACAGATGTCTTTATTTACCCTCCTTCAATGGGTTAAATTCCTAGGCATTTAACTGCAGTTATGTCATTGTTCTAAAATCAATGGAACTTAGGTACATGCTAATGAACTTAGAAGTTATCATTAATGATACATAAATTTGGTCCTAAAAAAAGTTCTTCAAAAAATGTGAACCCTCTTTTTTGAAAATCTTTTACTTCGGAGAACCTTGCTGCTCTGAAGTGTAACACCGAGTCAGAAACATGTATTTTTCTAATAAAGCAAACTGGAAACACTTGTTTATAGATGAAAATGAAATATTCAGCTCAAGTGTAAGTGCAGCAGGCACTTACTTTCCCAGCTCTGTAAAGAGCCAGGATATAGAGAGACTGATCTGCACAGGAAATCATTGCCTACATAACCTGGCAAATTCCCAGAGCAGACATTACTCCTCATTTTTCCTGCTCTATATTTACCCCTCTCTCAAAAAGTGCTACACATCTGTAAGTTGAAAAGGTACCCTGAAAATGAGGGAGGGGGAATCACAGGCAAAGCTGAAAAAAACTCACTGGATCTTTTGCTAAACCTGTCAAATGAAGAGAATTACCACACTGCAGTTCAAATAAATCATTTATTTTCCTTTTTTCTTACAGTATAAAATTAGTGCATCTGGAAAGCTCTGAAATTCTTCAGTTTGAAGTATCCAAATGCCCTTATCTAAAAGCACTACAGTGGCCACTCAAGTCCATTCTTTGTGTTCTCTTTGGCTAGAAAAAGAAGTAAGCTTTCAATTTAAATTACAGAATAAAAACACCATAATGAAAGGAGCAAATGAGAGGAACTAATATGCCCTGCTACTCACTGAAGGCCTTCAACACCCAAGGCCAACAAGATGACCAAATGCCGGGTCATGCACTTAGTCCAAAACAATCCCAGCGACTGCTACAGGCTTTGGACAGAGTGGCTGGAAGACTGTGTAGAGGAAATGGACCTGGGGGTATTTATTGATGCTTGGCTGAACATGAGCCAGCAGCGTGCCCAGGTGACCAAGAAGGCCAATGGCATCCGGGCTTGCATCAGAAAGGGCTGCCAGCAGGAACAGGGCAGTGATTGTCCCCTGTACTCAGCTCTGGTGGGGCCACACCTCGAGAGCTGTGTCCGGTTTTAGGCCCCTCACTGCAAGAAAGACATCCAGGCCCTGGAGCACGTTCAGGGAAGGGTAACAAAGCTGGTGAGGGGTCTGGAGCACAGGGCTTATGAGGGGCAGCTAAGGGAGCTGGGAATGTTCAGTCTGGAGAAGAGGAGGCTCAGGGGAGACCTTATTGCTCTCTGTAACTACCTGAAGGGAGGTTGTAGTGAGCTGGGGGTCGGCCTCTTCTCCTGTGTTACTGGTGATAGGACCAGAGGGAATGGCTTCAAGCTGCACCAGGGGAGGTTCAGTCTGGATGTTAGGAAATACTGCTGCTCTGAAAGAGTGGTCAGGCAGTGGAATGGGCTGCCCAGGGAGGTGGTGGAGTCACCAACCCTGGAGGTGTTCAAGGAAAGTTTGGACATTGTGCTGAGGGTCATGGTTTAGTGAGATCTATTGGTGATGAGTGGATGGTTGGACTGGATGGTCTTGTAGATCTTTTCCAACCTTGGTGATTCTGTGACTCTGTGATCCCAGGCCACACAGTGACTGCACAAGAAATGCATATTACTAAGGCATATAGAATTACTAGCAATATGGATTTAAATCTCCTTGCTCATTGCTTGACTAATCTAAATGCATTCATATCGCCTCCCTCCGTTTCTTCAAATCCCAAAGATCTTTAAAATTGTCTAAGAACTAAGAACAAATAAACAATTTGGATACAGCTTTTAAAAGACAACTGACACAATTACAGTGAATGAAGTTTGGTTTGCTAAGCTGTTGATAAAAAGGTATATAAAAATGAACTTCTTTATGTTATTGTCACTTTTAGTTCCAATAATTTCTTTGCAAGATTCCCAGAAAGTTTTCAGTACATGATAAAGATGTAATTAACACAAAAGATCCTTCCAAAAAGCAGAGGTAACAGCTAAAGACCAGAAATGCTCTACACTGAGTTCTGTAATGGTAAATTCTTAGAAAGGTGGATGTGAGTACAGTGAGGGGTGGAGGGTGGTTTCAGCAGTGCTGACAGTGATGGTGGATCTTCTCTGCAGGTGCAGATTTTTATGAGTGCAGCATTCATGCTCTTGTTCATTGCAAGTGAAAATGCAAAGCTAATGGTGGAGACAATGTTGAAAGGAACTGATTCATAGCTGAGAATTTGCTCTATCAAGTAATGCTATTGTGTTCTTTGTATTTCTTGTAGTTTCTGTGAAAATAAACAGGAGGCACCACTTTTGGAGCAACCTATATACATTCCTTCTGTCTACCTCATACTGTTTTGCAAGAAGCCTATGAGCAGGAAGCAACCCCCCACACACCGACATTTTGGGGACGGATCCTTTGTAGTTGCACATTCTAACATCTCCTTTCACCTAAAAGCCCAACACCAACTCACACCATCTTCTTGGGGATTTCTTCCTAACACTGTGGAATCACCACAGGAAAAAACAACTTTCCTTGAGATTATCGCGGATTATTTAACCAACAGCAACAACACAGCAAGCGGCAGCTTGCCTGGCTCGAATTTTCTCCCGTTTTTAACGCCGTGGAACAAGCGGTCACGACTCGTAGTTAAGAAACTTCAGCTACAAAAACAGAGCTGAGAAAAACGCTCACAAATGCAGTACGTTACATAACACCGGGAGTAAAGCTGAACCCCGTTCTGGATGCCGGCACAGCCCCGCCGTCTTGCAGCTGCCCACAGCGCCTGGCGCGGCCCACGGGCAGCCCCGCTCTGCGCATGGGGCGGGCGCTGAGGTCACAGCGCCGCCGGGCCCGGCCCGCCGCTCATCCGCCGCTGGCGGGAGGGGAGGCCCCGCGCGCCTTTCGCCTGTGGAACCCCAGCGTCAGGGGGAGGAGGAAAGGCTCATCCGCCCAACCAGAGCTTGTCTGCCCGCTGCGTGCTCCCCCCACAGATGTAAGGCTCTCACAAAGGAACTGAAGTTCAAATAAGGCTGCTTCGCCTCGCTGAAAATGATGGACTCACGATTTTAAAACCAGAATGCCGAGCTCTCTCCTATCGAAAGGAAGCCTGTGTCTCAGACAGTAACACTGTACAGACACATGGCCAAGCTGTGAGAAGTCTTAAAACAACAACGACGACGAAAGGGATCTATTTTTGTAGAACATCGAGATATTTGCTTATTGAACTCCAGTGCAGCATACAAAGCTATTCAGCGACGGAGGACTTGTGTGTATGATACCAACAGCCAAGTGAGATGTCACAGCTCGTACGGACAAGCGGTTCTGATAAGCTTTGATGAAAGCACACTGAGGACAGAAGAAAGAAGACGGAGGAGGCAGGGTAAGAACGCACACCACCAATGGATTAAATATAAAATATGCAGATTTTTTCTATGTTGAGTGTCCAAAGACTGATTTGTTTGCATATGTGCAAATGCAGGCTTTTCAAAGACATTACACTACTGCTTTCTAGTACTAGCAACAGACCTCTTCCCTTTTTACAAAATTAAAAAGAATGAGGACATACAGATTTAGTTGTGGAAATAATTGAGAGTTTTTATGAAACCAAGCACTGAAAAGCCACATTGCCATTATTTTCTTGAATATGACATTTATCTTACCTTTTTAAATTCTGCATGTAACTTTGGGCTTAATGCTTCCAATTGGCTTGTACATCTCTCAGCAAACTTTTTAGGACATACTGATTTCTATGATAACTTTTGTAATGGACTGCTTGTATTAAAAATGATGGAATCTACATTCTTTCAAACTCTTGTGCCTGATCAAAGAGACGGCAGTTCCTGGAACCCTGAAGAGTCTACAAAGTAAAGTTCAATTTAATAAAAGAGCACAACATCTGTGAGTATTTTTATGTAAAAGTGTGATGTGATCCAACAACTTTTCATGAACAAAAAGGTTCACACTTAAAAAAACAGGAATCTGTTTAAGGGTTATTCTGTACTAAGAGTGTGCACGCTATGAATACTTTTTGCTAGTGATTGGATTAAGTGAAAATAAGGTGAGGCCGCTGCTGAGGGAAGTAATAACAAAAGCAGTGCTCTCAGTAACTCCCATCCAAGTCTAGAACAGAACTCGAGTAAAGCACAAAGAACAATCCAATAAAGGGCGAAAATTCCTTTTGAGTAACCCCAATCTATGCTTCTTGTAACTAAAAAAAAAAAAAAAAAGCCTTATTCTTAAGCCAAAAAGTTTATAAGTTAGACAGCAGCAAAGGATACATAATCTTAAGAAGTTTACTGCAGCAGTTGGTACTATTTCAAAACAAAAGTTCTGCAGGAAGGAAGGCACTGTCATTCTGAAGTGTTTTGTTACTAACTTTGTTAACTCAGTAACAAAACCATTATTTTAAGAATAATGAGCCAGTTTTTTGAACAAAAATTTTTAACACAAATGTAAATGGACAAAATTTAAGAAAAATTTTTAAAAATCTATAGAAAGTACAGAATGCATTACATTGAAAGCTTCTAAAGCAACTAATAGCTTTCTGCCAGAAGCATGGCATGGCTTAGAATGAAAGTAATTAGTGACAAAACACCAAAAATCACTCCACCCAATAAACTTGAAGTTTAACTTCCTCTTACGTTACCTTTCTGTAACTGAAACTGCAGGCCACTATGCGTCAGCCCTTTCCTATCCCCTATTATACTTCCATCAAAACCTTACAACTTTTCCTAATACACGTGGCATGCATAGTGCTGTGCAGTGTTCTCACTGTGAATTTCTTTCTACGAAACTGAAAAATTGAGTGTTCTGTTTTTTGCACAGCAGTAATTTTCACTGAAAAACAAACAAACAACAACAAAAACAACCCCACCAAGCTGCAAGAGTTAATTCTAAACTAAAAGCTGTGTTGATGGAAGTCCCTCAAATATTGCAAAAATGAAGAAATCACATCACATCACAGATGAAAATGACATGGAAAGTTGATAGATTAATATAATTCAATCCTCCAATGCTTCCAATATCTAACACAAAAGCATTAAAGAAATAGTGGAGATCTGTTGTTCATTCTAGAGAAGAAGCGTGAAAAACTAAAATCTCAAACTATGTTTCAACACACAATCAAGTCCGACAGCTTATCTTTTCAAGCTAAAATTCTGTAAGATCTAATACAACACCTTTTGTTACTCTGCATCAAATTCTTGAGGAAACCACAGACAGTGGCACACAGCATATAGTGTGTGTAGGGAAAGTCCGCCCCCCAGATGACTGCTAGCACATTAAATATGAGCAATACACAAAAAAATACTGATTAGCCCACAGAACTGAATTTTGTCACAGAGCGTACTAATGCAGCAAATCAAACTCACCTGTACATAGCGTAACTGCTTTTTTATTTCCTCCAAGCTAAAACAATCATACAGGGAAATCTCAGGAAACACTAGCAGTGTGCAAACAGCAAGCATGTCATGTTTAACAGAGATACATTTTTCCATCTATCTGGGTATTTCTAAAAAGCTCTGAAGAATCAGTACATTCAGCTCTGATATGTGAGACCTGCACATACACTCAGTCTGCACTGTAAGTCCTGTGAATTGTTCATCCTGCTCTGACTCACAAGGACAGGAATAAATTCACTATGTTGAATCTCATCTGTCCAATCTTTAATTCTTTAAGGAAACAAAAGCCATGTTTAAGCCCCACCCCTCTGAAAAGAAAAGGTGACAATAAATAATAAAAGTTGAAACTCTGAAACTAACTTTGAAAGTATAATGTATGTACTCTGGGTGCCTCCTTAAGGAAATTGAATAACAACGAGGGAAGGTGGTAGCAACTAGTTTTTAAGGGCAGTTGTTTTTAAAAATCCTAAGTTAAATGGGGAATTTTATTTTGCTTTGACAGTCACAAACAATTCTGCTTAAGTGTAAGAATTCAGGTAGGATGCCTTCACCTTCTTTATAATGACTATTGTAACTGAAGCCTGATAGACAAAAACTGCATCCTTGGGTCCTGAACTGCAAAATACAAACCTTTAAAAACATTAAAAACAAAAAACAAACAAAAACCTGCTATCTTCATCACATGACAAGATCTTAAGTATTAGCTCCTCAAACCAAATTGGTTTTAATTGTTTTAATTAGATTATCTTTGCAGTAAAGTTAACTAATAACCATACTACAATGGTTAATGATGTTCTTAGAAATCCCCTTTCATAAGACCTTGGTTTCAGTGTGGTGAAGTGTCTTTTCTGTGAAGCAGTCTCCAAGAGTAGGTACAGTGTCATTTCTCATTTGGACAGAAGCTACATTTACATCCCTTAGCATCTAATGTTTGTGTAACTACAGTCCTCTAACCTAATAACAGTTTACTATATATAGAAAAACAAGAGCAGCAGCAAGAAGCACTTGAAATGTTTTTAGCCTACTGATTCCTTTAAGTACTCTATCTGTAGAAGGAATCCAGACTGATTAAATTTCTATTTTGATAGGAATTTCAGTCAGTTCTTTTCCATACTTTTCTTAGGGAATGTCTTCCACACAGGATTTACAGAGCTTGTTATTTTGCCATAGTATTTCTTCAAAATGCTGTATTACAGGTTATGGCTTTCTTAGATGTCAAAACATTTCCTCCTTGAACTGACTCACAATCCAAAATAAAGGAGAACTGATTGCACTGCTTAGTCAGCATTCACTGGTTTTCCTGCCATGTCTACTCTTTATTGTGGATCACAGTCTGTAGGTATGAAAAGAACACTACAGACTCTCTGAGATAAGAGGTCAATCTCTCAATAGCTGAAATAACATTGCACTGAGATCTATATGCAAAAGTACTGATAATACATGCTGAGGCTTTCAAAAAACCTTTTCTTGCTGGAACAATACTGCAAATGTCCATTTTATTTATAAATTGCATCCAACAGAGAAGAGCCATAGCACTGATGGGTTACTGGTGGTATTTTACAAAATGGTTATACCTTATTACGTTATTTGAAATCGTACTTCTCATCTGGTAGATATATACACTCATTCTCATTTTCACACAAAACTCACACAGACAGGTAAAATATTTCAGAAAACCTTAAAGAAATTACTGAATAAAAACGTGTGTGTGTGTCTACTTTGGAAAAATGATGGAATCAGAACAAATAACAAAAAAATGGTACACATGCTGGAATGTGTACAATTAAGTGCACATTGTGTATCAGCTTAAGAACTCCCACTGCTGGCATTACTACCTTTCACACTTTCATTTAAGGTAAGCCAAAAAACAACAACAAAAGCAACTCTGAACATTTGCTGAACAGTAATAGTTGACAAACAGAAATATTTTTAACTTCACCATTTCAGGACTGTGGCAGTAATGAAGTCCAGGATGAGAAGCAGCTGTTAATTTCAGCTGGTAAAATACTTCACTCACTGAAATATCACCTGTAAGTTTCAATATCATCATAACAATCAGAAAGTAGCATATATTTTGACTAACCAAAATTTCTTCAGGTATGATAGCGTACAGAACATGCAACCATTTCCAAGCAAAGCCAATGAATTTACTTGCTTTTTCCATTTAAAAGACTGGGGAAAAAATCAAAAGCTGCATCATTCAATAACCATTTCAGAAAGTTTGTTTCCTTTTTTTCAGCAGGTCACAGAACATGATCAGTTGAGCAAACAATGAATGAGCAAACAAACCAAGTCATTGTTACCTCCTTTCAATTATATACATAAGTAGGCCAACATTTGGTCCACAACTTGAAATATCACCAAAATACTTTGCTCCTAGTTAACATAATGCACAGCAGAGCTGCCAGAAGTTTTTGTACAGATGCAGTTACACAATTAAAGAAAGTTTTCATTTGAGTAATAAATACTACCAAGGATGGTAAGCATCCACAAAACTGACTTTAGCTGCACCTGCACTATTATGAGTCGGGCAGTGTACCAACTCAGCTCTGCTAAAACAGTGTTTTCAGAAGGACACAATTATTGAACTGCCAGAATCTAGATATGAAACTACTTCAAATTCTCTTACCTTTTCTAATTAGAAGTTCTATTTCATTATTAATTAGAATTACACATCTCCTTTTTTTTTAAGAATCTTTCACTTCTCCTGCTTTTGTTTGTATGCTTGTTTCCTGGAGATGTTCTAATAAGAGCGATATTTCCAGCAAAGAAAATCCTCACCAAACCTCCAAGCATGCCTTTATATAAATGTGCTCTTGTGCAATGGCAAAGTTGGAAATCTGCAATTACCTAAGAGGGATTTTGCACTGGTGATCAACACGACACTAGTCATACAGTTCTCTCCTAATCCAGTGCAGAAGAGCTGATAGGAAGGGGAGAGATAAAGAGCGGGGCTTAGCCAGAAAAACAGGATGAATTATCAGCAAGAAGCAGCACTAGAAAAGGACAAAAGAATACTGGCAATCGCTTTGCATAATACAACAGGAGAAAACAGAAAGCTACCATGCTGGACATCTAATAGGTAAGATCATTCTCTCTCATGAGAAGGAAAACCTGGTGTCCTATGAATTTCGTAGTCTCAAAAAAGAAGAGGAAGCAACTCAAAAACATTAAAACATTCCTCAGAAGTGCTTATCTCACTACCCTCCCACTAACACCAGCAAGCTTATTTTTCCTCCCTAAAATTCATTCAGAACTTTGCAAACAAGCATGTTAATTATGCAGTACATATGAATCTAACTAGGAAGAAATGTTATTTATCTGATAGAGCCTATCATAATATGGAACAAATAGCCTTCATTCAGAACTTTCTTTTCCCCCCTCAAATCAACAATTAGAAACAATGAAAGACACAGCACTGTTTCATAAACAGTCTGCTGGCAGGAAGACATGAAAACAGAACATTTCTTGTTTCTGGTTGTGAAGGACCATTCTTTTACAAATTGTACTTCCAGTATTTTCTTTTATAGAAAGAGCACCTTAGAAAAGGTGACATGCAGACAAGACCACGAGAGAGAAGCATTTCAGCCATTCACTGACGGTTATCTTCCTCATTTTGATTGAGGCAAATAGAATTTATTTCATTTTTTTCTTAAGCTATTCTTAAAAAAGAAAGATAAATGGAGAAAACCCAAGCTGTTGTAAGTTCTTCTGTATCTTTTCAGCTTGGAAAAGTATATGTGTCTTAAATCATATGCTTGAATAAGGGCATGAGATACTGTAAACAGACACAAGTAAGCTCTGAGGAAAGACAAAATCATTTCAGCAGGTCAGAATAGCTGCTTTTGTGGGAAAGAAAGTTATTTCAATTCAAACACTCATTTAATGCCCATTTTACACGTACTGTGCCAGAGACATTTGCAGTAACAGCCCATCTGTATAGAAATACAAGAAATACTTCAGGCTGTGCTACAGGCTTAGAGCAGAGAGGCTGGAAGACTGTGGAAGAAATGGACATGGGGGTGCTGGTCAGCACTCAGCTAAACATGAGACAGCAACATGCCCAGATGGCCAAGAAGGCCAGTGGCATCTTAGCTTGTATGTTGTTATATATGTTGCCATAGTGTTGCTATATATGTTGCTATAGTGTTGCCACCAGGAGCAGGGAGGTAGGTGATCATCCCCCTGTACTCAGCTGTGGTGAGGCTGCACTTCAAGTACTGTATTCAGTTTTGGGCCCCCTCACTGTTAGACATCAAGGCTCTGGAGCATATCTGGAGAAGGGAAACAAAGCTGTGAGGGGTCTGCAGTGCAAGTCCTGTGCGGAGTGCCTGAAGGAGCTGGGATTGTTTAGTTTGGAGAAGAGAAGGCTCAGGGGAGACCTTACTGCCCTCTACAACTCCCTGAAAGGAGGTTACAACAAGGTGTGGGGCTGACCCCTTCTCCCAGATAACAGTAATAGGATGAGAGGGAATGGTCTCATGTTGCACGAGTGGAAGTTCAAGCTGGATATTAGGAAAAACTCCAAAAGTGTGGTCAGGCACTGAAATGAGCTTTCCAGGGAAGTCATGGAGTCATTGTCCCTGGAGGTGCTGAAGAAACATATACATGTGGTACTAAGGGACGTGGTTTAGTGGAGAACTATTGGTGGGAGATAGACAGTTGAACTAGATGATCTTAGAGGTATTTTACAACCTTGGGGTTCATGTGATTCTACTTTATATAAATACACACACACACACAAATGTTAAAATTAACCAAGCTATAAGAGATAAATGATATCAAAGAAATAAATGATATCTATTTATGCAGCTTATCAGCCTTTATCAAAGGATGTTCTCTACTTGCGGCAGTAGCGCTCATGCCAAAGTTCACACTTCTGGAAGACTGCTGCCTCTGAACCTGCGGTATCGGATTATATTTTTAAGATTGTGATGGCTTCAAATTTCCACCTTGAGTATTAAGCTGCTCACAGAAAAAAAAGTTGGTGTAATTTCATCATAACAGACCTATTGCAGTATGTCAATAAACACTAGCAGCTGATTTTATTAGATGTGGGTCATCTTTGTCCCCCATGTGCATCTAAATGCTTCTTTCCCCTTCCAAAGGGGAGACTATTAAAATCAGGCTAAGCACAAAGATGGTGATTCCAGAGAGCCAGAATAAATGTAAATTTGTGCAAAACACAATAAACACAAATTTTAGTTATCAATTCCACTGGTCTGGAAAAACAAGAGATTCTGCTGCCCACGGTATTTGGGCAGCAGAGGTTTTAATTAAGGACTAGAGTAATTTTTTCTGTAAGGTTTAATACTGCTGACCAAACTAAAATTGTAGCATTTCATCTAAGCAATTCTATCTACATTTATAAAATACTGCAAATTAGCTATTCAATATTTTTACAACTTATAACAGATCTACCTACCTTTTGTTTACATTTAAGGGCTATATTTGTAGGTCTAAGAAATTAAAATGTATTTTATATTTAAATGAAAACACCAATCTTGGAAACTTTTGTGATAATTGCTTGGAAGAAAGGACTCTTCAAAGACTATTATTTCAAATGAAATGTTTTGTGGTTCTTTGCAGGCTTTAGATAAACTGGCAACTGCTGCACTTGTGACAATAGCACAATATATCTCATTTCTTATGATGTCCCCTCTAGGTGACACGATCTCATACTGGACAAGAAAATTACCTCATCTATTCATAATTATTATGCAATATTATACTGTACTTTAAGTGGGTTTTTTTGTTTGTTTTTAAGTATGAACTGAATTCCCAATTTGTTACTGAATTACCAATTTGTTTATTTTAAAACAGATTTTATGAAGTTCTTTGAAGAAGAAAATTTGACCAGAAATAGAGGATCATGATGACAACAAGATTCATCTGTTTAATGCTTATAGCTGCTGTAGGAACTGCTGCTAGCAAAACACAAGAACCTGAAGACAATAATGAGGAAGGAGAACAAGAGTTCATTTATACAAACAGATACAAGCGTTCCAGTGATGCACAGGACAAATGCACTTACACCTTTATAGTACCTCAGCAGAGAGTGACAGGTGCCATCTGCGTGAACTCTAAGGAACCTGAGGTTCTCCTTGAAAACAGGGTAAATAAACAAGAATTACAGTTACTTAACAATGAACTCCTTAAACAAAAGAGACAAATAGAAACTCTCCAGCAACTGGTAGAGGTAGATGGTGGGATTGTTAATGAGGTCAAGCTCTTAAGAAAAGAGAGCAGAAATATGAACTCTCGTGTCACACAACTCTATATGCAGTTATTACATGAAATTATCCGAAAACGGGATAATGCCTTGGAACTTTCCCAACTTGAGAATAAGATTTTGAATCAAACTGCAGACATGCTGCAGCTTGCAAACAAATACAAGGACTTAGAGTACAAATACCAACATTTGATGTCAATTGCAAATAACCAGTCAATAATAATTAACCAGCTAGAAGAATACTGTCAAAGAATGCCATCCATAAAGCCTCTGCCACAAACTCCACAACCGCCAAGCAAAGCGTACCAGCCTCCTACTTATAACCGTATGATTAACCAGATATCTACTAACGAGATTCAGAGTGATCAGAACTTAAAGGTTCTGCCACCAACCTTACCAACCATGCCTGCAGTTACTAGTATTCCCACTTCAACTGATAAACCATCTGGTAAGTAATGTTATTGATATGCCTTCACTAATTATATGAAAAAGAAGTAGGAAATATTTAGCAAAATTAAATGATTTTGAATTGATTGACATTTTAAGACCTGACAGTCTGCATAAATTGAGCCAAGTCTAACAGCTGTACAAATGGCAAAAGTGCTTTGGGAGAGCTTGAAGCCCAAAATGTAGCAGTATGACTGGACTTTCACTTTCTCAGACCACCATACTCGTGGTTGCTACTAGATAATGAAAGTACTTCTACACTTTTTGCTGCAAAGTTCTAATCTGCTCCTTTTAAGCATAAAAAAAAAAAAAGATCACAGTCATTCAAAACTTCTTTAGTCACTATGTTAGTACTATACTATTGTCAGTTAAGGTTATAGAAAGGTGCAAGGCCATCTCTTGTGAAAAAGTAGAAGTTAAACTGCTTCCAAATTTATTACTGGTACAAATTACTAAACATGATATTAAAAAAAAAAAAATTAAAAAAAAATCTGCAATATATGACAGGATACCTCAGAAACTGAGAATGTATAAAAAAGTAAACATAACTGATAATCACCTGGAGAACCTAAATTACTGTTTCTTTTAGCAGGAGATTTCTTTGGGCAGAGTTCTATCTGCATGACACAACAGGCTTCAAATTTCAGATTGCTAAAGCCTGACTTTGTTAAATTTACACTAACAGTATCAGTTTGATTTGTTTCCAAAGCTTTTATTAAGGAACAGAAAGTAGAAAACAGGAGTAGGTGGATGACATAATGGAACAGTCTAAGAGATTATAGTGAATTCGGAGAGTTAAACAAGTTTTAGACTTTAGTCCAAACTCAAGTAACATTCGGTATTCAGATTCATGTGAATAGCTGCCCTTAGATCTAGATACAGTAATCCATTTGAGTTAATAAAAAGCTAATCAAAATAAATGAAGACACTCCCAGTGAAGCAAATGAGACTTTGGGATGAACAACTTAAGAATCTATTTAACTGATATTCTAATGCAGTTTTTATTTTTCTACCTTATTATGCTTTTTACCTGAAGAACACAAAACGGTAACAGGTGGCTTCAGTTTAAACAGCGACTTTATGGTTATTTCAGTCTTTGTTGTTAAGTCTTCATTTGCAGAGTTTACAACTATCTTATAAACCTCAGCTCCAGCTAAAACATTCCTTAGCCAGGGAATTAATAAAACCAACAAGGGTAGAATGTAAAACTAGTATTTTATTTATTCCTAGCACAGATAAATTAACTGTCCTGAAACTTCAATCCCTAATTCTTTCTTAAAAAAGGAAGAAATTACATTTGCTCTTGCTCTCATGTTTTTAACTCCCTAACTTTTAAGTCACAACTGTTTTGAGATTCTGTGATTTTACAAACAAATACATTTTGTTGCTGTTGGTTATGGAGGCAGTTTGCTTTAGATGAATAGCAAGTACAAAGGAAAATAGTTTAAGTCATAGCTATTCTATTTTTATTATTACTATTGTTTTTAATACAAAGAAATCTCAATAGCTTAGTTAAAGCCTGGGGAAAAAGATAAAATTTACTAAGACTACTTAGCCAAAGAACGTTACAGTAATAACCAACTGACTTCCACAAAAGACCACCCACACAAACAGCTATGTTCTAACAGTCTGAATGAAGAATTCATTCAGGAGAGAATGTCAACAAACTTGAGCTGAGGCTGTACTGTCACACAGCAGAACAGAACAGATTTCACTGCAAAGTACCTTTTCTGATCTAACTTCATACAACAACTTCATTTTTTGCAAAGAGAAACATTTTGAGTCATTTTCGCTTTGCAGTGTGGTAGAACCCCATACTTGCCTGTGAAAATGCTGTTTATCTAGCTGTCATGTTGATCTCCAGAAGTCACATCCCAAGATGATTTAATATCTGCTATTTTTCTCTTTATTGATACAATTACTAGAAAAATACATTTCATACTTTTCTGTACAAATCCACTCTGATATCAATCTCTCTACTTATTTTCTAGTTTGTAACAGTTTGATTAATTTAAGGAAATGTCAAGAACTGAAGCTAAGTTACCTGCCCTTTTATTTCCAGGGAATCTTCCTCTCTTCCCCTCCCCTCCACCTTTTTGGTGGGCAAGGAACACTTAATACTTTCTCCTCATGATTCAGAATGTTTTCTATTCTCCAAACATATCTCAAAGCCCCTCCCACTATTAATGCCCAGAAGGAAGCTTAATCCAGTTCACTATAGGCATCTGGAACAAACTAGGAAAGAGAAGAAAAGCAGCACCAAGCCACGAACACCACCATACGAGCAAAAAAAAACACAACTGTCCACCATATACATTTCTCTCCAGTCCTTTCTGTATTTTTCAAGTTCTCAGCCTCTGCTAAAGCTCCTTAGTTCAATGAAATGTGGAGCCCCACATGACCTTTTCCACAAAAACTAAAGCAAGATGGAAGAAAGGGATTAGGTACCTCTTAATTTTAATCTGTTGACAGTCTTCTTCACAGCAAAGAAGCAGATCAATCTTTTCCCTTGATCTTAAACTTACTACTGTATATCAACAGTCATCCTAGCATCTACTCTGAGCTCTCTTCATGTTTTCAATGCTCCTAGTAAGTCAATAATCTAGCCACGTTAGTTTCTGTTTTCCTTAGCCTTGAACAACAGAAAAAATCCACTGCAGTGTCCTCAACAGATAGTTCTTAAGGAACTTCTAAACTCTTTGAATTTTTTAAATAATTGTCTCTTCACACTCTTCTGAATTTGCTGAAGTTTGATGTATTTGAATGCTTTCCATTTCAAATTTTCAATCAGTTCTTCCCTGCTCGCTAGGTTCAAACTTAGGAAAGCCTGCTCTTTATTTGGTCTATTTCCCATTTCATGCATCTATTAAAAAGCTGTCCCCAAGAAATTCCAAAGCTTTGTTTTATTTTTACTTATTTTTTAACCTGGTAACACTTTTCTCCAATCAGATAAACAGGTAGTTGGAAATAAGTAACTTAAAATAATTAGCAAGAAAATTATATTATCGTTCAATTTAAAAATAAAAATCTATACACAACGTGACATTAATTTTGCAGGCTGAAACTGACTGTTGAGTGGAACACAGTATCTGAGGATTCAGCTATGTACTGTCATGTCTCTGTTAATCACTCCCATAATAAATTCACTAACATTCATTATTTTGTCTACCTGAACTGCTTTTAGTACTATGACTGTGTCACAGAAAAAAAAAGTATGGCAGAAGGATTAATCTGAAGGAAAAGTAAGTGCAGGTATTTGATAAAAACACATCAGGTAGAAAGCACATAGAAAATGACAAATGCAATGAAGTTAGAAGCTGTAACTGTAATTTTATAAGTGAAATTTCAGTATGCATAAGTGTAAACAGCATAGATAGAAGAATGAAGAAACGGACAGTGGCATATGTTACATTTCTCTAAATTCAGTTGGGATTAAATAATAACTTGGGGGGAAAAAAAAGAAAAAAAAAAAAGAAGGCTGAAGTTAATCTTCTATCAAGACATAAGAAATACAGTTCCATATACCAGAGATGTCTCATTTTAGTAAGTGATTTCACTTCGTATTTTAAGTATTCCAGTCCATTTTAAATAATAAGCATTTAAACATGCATCCATGTCAAATGTTCTTAAAAAATATAATATCCTGGAAAGGAACCCCTTGAAAGAGACGGGCAATAAGTTTCAAAAAATAAGCAACATTTAAGTTAATTATCTACATAACCTGCATAGAAAGTCAGATTTGTATTTCTGAGTTAATTCTCTGTTTTTTAAATATCTCATATTCTCTTTCATTTCTATTAATGATTTTAGATTAACTAAAAGCTACATAAACCCAAGCTTCCAGTTACCTATTAAGCATGACATGTGACTACTGAGTTCTAACAAAGGCAAATATTTGTAAAAGCTTGAAATATAACAGCTCATTTTATTGAAACATTTTGCAGACTGAACATAGTGCAAAGCAGAATTATATGAATCTGTAATTTAGAAGAACACTTCCAGCTCATGTATATCGGCCAAGAATAGAGAGATTTAAAGGACAAAATACAATTAAGTCATACAACTCTGCTTTTTATTTTTATTTTTAACATTAATATTAGAAAAGCATATGAAAAAAATACTGTTTAGCACCGTTTAATTATTCCAGTTAAATTCAAGGAGTAGAATATGACTAGAGAAACTTTTCTGTCCACTTTAATACAAAATAATTCTTTTAAGAACAGAAGTTTTGTCTTCAGAATCTACTTTTCACTGTTAGGTAGGAGTTATCTGGGAGTTAACACTTACAGTATAATCTATCCTTTTTCTCATTAATAATTAAATTGTACGGGTCTCAAATAATTAAATAATGCAAAATAACAAGCAGTTTAACTGCCAAATGTGCATTCATCCAAATGAATACAATCCAAACAATTAATGACTACAGAAGAGAGAAATTAAAGCAGATGCAAAACAAAACGGCTGGAAAAAGTAATTATGCTGAGTTAGCGAAGTGACCTACAAATGTATTTTAAACATACTTTAAATGTATTTCACGTTCTTCAACTTAGGACAGATTTCATTTCCATGGGCATAAAAGGATGCAAGTCCAAAGCTATACTGAAGATGTCAGAGTATCAGTTATCAAAAACCACTGTGGTCTCTATGTAATTTAAATGCACAGTCTCATTATGCATATCCATCCTACAGATCCACCCAAAAATATTTCTAAGGTTAAACGCATGTTCTCTGTTGAAAGACACATTGATTACAAAGGTACTACATCTCAAAGGTCTGCTTTACTCCCTTGAAGTGACTTTATCAAAACTACTTAACTGAAAAATGGAGGATTCTCTCAGTATTTCTAGTGAAGATCATTCTTGTTTTTCAGGAAGAACAAGTGTATGGCGTGTATTACAGTGCGAGGAAGTTTACACAGATGCTTTTTTTTCTCTCCTATATAATGGGAATATCTGTTACTGCCAGCTCAGTACCTCCCGCAAGAAAAAAAACTGATGAAGTAGTACATAGATAAGTACACAGATCCAGCAATCAAAATACAACTGAAATTTACTCAACTCCATGAATAAGCGTTACATAAAAACGTTACTATTTTAAATAAGGGGAAATGTAAAAAATACTTTGTTTTGATTCTGAGTAGAAAAAATTGAGTTTCTAAACACAAACACCCATAAATTGTTCACTTCACGTTCTTATTTGTGGTCCTGTTTCCCACTCATGCCATAAAGGGCAAGCTGGGTTAATCACTTCTGCAAAATACCGAATAAGTCCACAATACTAAGAAATTACATAGAAGAATCAGTAAATAGCCAGTAAGTAACCTAAGGCCAGCACTGGAAATTGATCAAAATAACTGTAATTGTATTTTACTAAGTATTCTACTACGCAAAACATGAATTCCAAGTAAAATTTCAATATCCTATAGAGAAAAACTGCTCCTTAGACTTGCTTGGTACACCTAAAAGTTTACAAAACACATGTGGATGAAATGACCTGGATTGGATGGGACCTTAAAGATGATCCATTTCCAACTCCCCCACCTTGGGTTGCCCAACACCATATCAGGCTGCCCAGAGCCCCATCCAGCCTGGCCTTGGACACTTCAAGGAATGGAACATCCACAGATTCTCCAGGCAGCCTGTGCCTGGGCCTAACCAATTTTGGAAAAAAGATGCTCTACTCTGTTAGGTTAAATATAAAGACACAGAGGTGAAGAACACATAATACATTTGATTTCTAACACTTTGATAGCAGGAAGTCTGACTAAATTGATAAAGTAAACAAGAGCAATAGAAGTTACCAGCACTCGTTACACCCATCTCCTTGTACCTCTGTGTCCTAGAATACTGCATCTACATATGCATTTCCAGAAACCTGAACAGTTAGCCACAACAGAAATAGAGAACGAGCCTGTGAGTATGACAGAGGAAACAAGAACACAGTACTGCCACCAATCAGACATTTGGATTATGTCCTGGTAAAATGACTTCTGATCTTGTTAAAAAGACAAAATAACAACAGGAAAAACCACTGACAGTTCCATGAAACTCATCACTACCTTATTGACTAAATACAAGGGCAGCCCCACCACTTTTAGTGTTGGACAGTGAATTATGGAGGGGAAAAAAAAAAAAAAAAAAAAAGATTAATGATTAACTGAAATAATAAATAATCCTTCCTTTTTAAAGGAAGATACTTTTAACAGCAATATATGCTTAACAGTGACTGCTCAGAAGAAAAATCTGACAATCCCTCCTCCTTATCATTCTGTTTTCTAAAATATTAATATTTATCTACAGAGTAATTCCTATTTGGTTTCTTGAAAAATATGACCAATGTTATTAGAATTCATCTGCCTTAAAAATCTACCTGTATCAGTAATTCATTGTGAAATGTTCCACTAATAACATTATGATGAAGTAACTCTGAAAAGACTTAGCAGACACCATAGCTCCGATACAACAAAAAGAAAAAAAAATACCCCAAAAAACCCCCCACCCAAACAACAAAAGTGCTATTCAGCACAAGGAAATATACTCTAAAAAGCAGAGAAAAACACTAACAATCAAATACTGCTCTGTATTTAAGTTATGCTTAATCACATTTTGACTGCAGACTCTTACTGTTTTGACATAGGACCCTGGAGAGATTGTCTACAAGCATTAGAAGATGGCCATGACACAAGCTCCATCTATCTTGTAAAACCAGAAAACACAAACCGACTTATGCAGGTCTGGTGTGATCAGCGGCACGACCCCGGTGGCTGGACAGTCATTCAAAGACGGCAGGATGGTTCTGTCAATTTTTTCAGAAACTGGGAGACATACAAGGTTAGGACAAGTGAGCAGTTTAATGTCTTCTACCCTCAAAAAATTACTGGTAAAGTAATTTAAAAGATGAGTTTAGAGTCTGGCCAACAGCTTACTTAAAAAGGAGCTTGCCGTCTACTTAAGAATACATTCAGATTTACCAATAAGGCAGGCACAATACTAACATGCTTCTCTTGCTTCCTTTATAGCAAGGATTTGGTAATATAGATGGAGAATATTGGCTCGGCTTAGAAAACATTTATTGGTTAACAAATCAAGGCAACTACAAACTGCTCATAACAATGGAAGACTGGTCAGGTCGAAAAGTTTTTGCTGAGTATGCCAGCTTCAGACTGGAGCCAGAAAGTGAGTATTACAAGCTGAGATTGGGACGCTACAACGGCAATGCAGGAGACTCTTTCACTTGGCACAATGGTAAACAGTTCACCACGCTGGACCGGGACCACGATGTATACACAGGTAACGAGGTCCCTTTTGGTTGCTTGCATAATAAACTGTAGCTGTACACAGATGATAAAACTTAACTTTTCAATGTAAGAGTTGTCAGTTATTAGCTAATGAAGCAGATACTAACTGATGTGTCAGCCAACTCTCATATGCACTTAATTAAAAATTCTCACAGAAATATTCTTTACATTAAACAAGGGTCTACAAAACATATTATGAGGGTTATTTGGGACAACAATGCAACAGATTTTCCAGTAAAGGAGAGCAGCCTAGTGAGTCTGTCTGTAGAACATGGTTCTTGAAGAAAGGCTTAGTTCACCTCACACTCACTGCACAGTTTACACATTAATAAGTACACAGTTAAAAAAATGCGCTTTGTGTTGAGCTTTTTTGCTTGCTATAAGATCTTTGTTGCTGAGACTGAAATTGAGCTCTCTTTTACAGGTAACTGTGCACATTACCAAAAGGGAGGATGGTGGTACAATGCGTGCGCTCATTCAAATCTCAATGGAGTTTGGTATCGTGGTGGTCACTACCGCAGTCGGTATCAGGATGGCGTTTACTGGGCTGAATTCAGGGGAGGATCGTACTCACTGAAGAAAGTTGTTATGATGATAAGACCTAACCCCAACACATTCCACTGAAATAATTTTTCTCTTGGCAAGCTTTCTCGTTCTGTTTTAAAAAACATGTAAAGCTATGCTTTTATTACCTGGAATTATTTTTTCAGAAATAAGGAATGTAAAATATTGTACATTTATTGCTAAGATGTGAGGGCTTGTATATTGTGTTACCAAGAATCATTCCAGGAAAATAAAAGCTGAAGAAAAAAGGAAGCGACATAAAATTCAAAACACCTCTTTATACTAAAAGTTGTGATATTAAGTCTTTTAGAATTGACATGTGAGATGGACTGTAGATAGATTTTCTGTTTTTTATTCCCTGTAAATTAAATTTGGATGCTAAAAATACTGCCACAACATTTAAATATTTTGAATATTATATTATGTATAAATATTCTCAATTTACAAACTGTACAGCAAGAGTTTTATTATTATTATTATTATTATTATTATTATGAGCAATTACTTGACACAGGAAATCATATCCTTTGAACTATGTAGCTGGTATATGTACAGCAGTGTGATTATTCTAACTTAATCTTTGTTAATTCACATTAATAAAATTAGTACTATATAACTTGAATTTGTGAGCAGATATTCAAGTCATTACTATTGTGATAAACCCAGTCTTTCCCCTTCACCTTGAGAATTTAACAATCTGCTCCTATAAATCAGAATTCGCATTTGATTCAAGTATTTCAGATGAAAAATTAGGTTTTTTCCTTATTTTTTAATCGAAATGAAGTAGCTGCACAAGTAAACTAATCTAGATTTACTATGGATATAACATGCTGTATAGCTGATGTGTTATACTATGTTATACAACTGCTCCATGATCAGAAATGACTGGATTAAAGGGACTATCCAACTTTGCAGGAAAATGAGGGATACCAATATATAAGCTATTTAATATTTTTAGCCAGTAGATAGAAGTTATATAAAGAAGTTATCTGTAACCATAAACAGTTATTTGCCATATTTCATAATTATACTGATTTCAAATTATTATACAGATTTACTCATCTATATTTAGAGTTCAGTCACGCCTATGACATATGGACTCATACAATTCAAATATTCTCCTGTGATAGGTTTTTAAAGATTGTTACAACACCCCTTATAAAATAGAAACAACTATGACAAATGTAGGTTAAGGAACAAATGTATGAGGGAAAGCAAAAGCCCCCAGAAATTCAACACATCTTTTGGTAAGCTTGCAAGACACAGGGTGCTTTTGTTTGCACATCTTTTCCCTCTTTACCTCATCACTTCTTTACAAAGTTATGATGTGCATTAAACTGATGTACCATATGTTGTATATAACCGAAAGCAGGGTTTTTAATAAGTAAGATTACACCTGTAATATTGTAATCCTTTAATAAAGCAACAAATGTTATTTTGACACGCTCAGATTTGATCTTGTTTTAGTTCAGGTTATTTGCAGAAAAGAGTAATTACTTAATTACACACAATTCTGTCTCAAAATTCACATCAACTCTGCTATGTAGCTATTACTAATGCATGAAATGCCCAAATAAAGTGACCTTTAGCTGAGAAAAAAATGCTGAATTTCCATACATCCTAAAGATCAGAAGCTTCTGGTAGGTCACAAATTACAAGCTTCAAATACCATCCAGGCATTATCTTCCACTGGATATCTACTAGACTATGGAAAACAATCAGCTTCCTGAAAAGAAACATTACACATACTTGCAGGCTCTACAGCTTGGCCACAGTATTTCAACAATTCGGATTAGAGCATTAAAACACTAAAATTCCTACTGATGTCTGCATTAACCAGTATTTTTGTCAGAAGCAAATGCGTGAAATAGACTGACACCGACCTTAGAAGAGCCACTTCAAACTTCTTTAATATGCACGGTTTGTTTGTATATTCAATTCCTCACACATCTATAACAAAATAATCCGTTTCCTGAAAAAAAATTAGCTTTGCAACATCCTTACGTCACATTCACACTCCATGCTTCTCTTGTACTCCTTTGGTAACATGCTACCGTAACACATGCCGTAGGAGCACAACACACCTACATACAATGGGTGCATTAGCCATGGATCTGTTAGTTTGGAAGAATTACTTTTTGCTGGTAACTGACTACGGTGCTTGTAAACTTTTAAAACATGAGTGTTACAGGTGCTTTTCTGTAGAAGTAAATACTGCTACAGATGCATCTCAATAGCAAACACCCAAGACCAGCTTTAAATCCATATCTAGGCTGTTAAAAAGGCCATATTCCCTAACCACATCACATAAAACCTGAGTAATTAGCCTAGAGTTTTGTCTACACAAAGCACAGAAGTCAGTGCATGAAGATGTGATTTAACCTTGGAGATACGAAGTCTGATGAAAAAAACAAACTCTAGCAAGCTAAGGTCTGAAACAGTACTTAGGTATGTTATACCTTTCCTCCCTGGAAAAGAATATGAGGAAGACAAAGTCTTTTAAAGAATTGTCCAGCTGCAGAAACTTCACTGTCCCCCAACACTTTTAGCTGATACAACAGCACTCACAGATGTCACCTTCAATCAAAGATGAATTTATAATAATAATTCAAATTGGACATGGTTTTTTTGTTTGTGTTTTTTTTTTTAAATCTGCAGGTTATGCAAATTACAAGAGCTTTTTATGGTCTTTAATGAAGGTGTTATTTTTAAATACTATTTGCGCACTTTCTTTATCAAATAGATACCAAACACTTCTTGAGAGCAGAGGAGAAAAATTAAAAGTTTGGGTCTAATACCAAAATCATAAATTAAAGGCAAAACAAAAACATCCTGCTCTTTTAGCACCCCACTCCTGCTGTGGGTTGGGTGCCACCCACCAGATCAGGCTGCCAAGTGTTACATGCAGCCTGGACACATCAGGACAGGGCATCCAAAACTCCAGGCAGCTTGTTCTACCCTCCCAGTAAAAGATTTCCACTTACTATGTAATTAATCTTCCCTGTTTTAATTTAAAGCCATTCCCACTTGTCCCACCACTAGCAGTCTATGTAAAAGTCAGTCTCCCTCCTGTTTATAGTCTCCCTTTAAGTATCAAAAGGCTACAATATTCAGCTTTTTATTACGCATACTTCCACAGAGAAAATAATTACAGTAAATTATCTTACTGTTTCAGTTATAAGTAATTACTTTCAAAAAAATATAATTAAGTATTTCAGAGATTGATTTCTTACTTTAAAAACAGACAAAATAAAACACAACAGCATTCTGAAAACATTCCAGTGCAACAAAATGCTTTCTTTAACAGGAATCTGTGCTTTTAGGGTGCTCTTCAGGAATGCTGACACAGTTCAGTACTATTCAGGAACCAGAAGTCAAAAGAGCAGTAGGGGAAGTAATGATACAATCTGTCTATATGAAGAAAAAAAGGGAGTTACTGAAAAAACATGCCAAACTGGCACTGTAGTTTGTTCCCCATTTCAACATATTTACAAGAAGTTGACATAAAGCAACTATACAGCATAGAGGTACCAAATTATGGGGTATCTAAAAGAAAACAGTCCAGCAAAAAAAATAGAAAGCTACAGGAATGACATATTAGATCAGGTTGTACTCAGAAGACATTTCTGAAACAGTGCTCTTGCATATTCTGATGATCTCAAAAGCACACTTAAACAAAGACATAAGTTCCAGACATAGGTAATGCACACAACAGATCCGAATATAGCATTAAAAACTCCACCAGATTTCACAGAATCTCATGAAATGAAGGGAGGCAAACCAACTATATGTAGTAAGTTCAGGTAAATAACACTATACACTGATTTTTGAGATTTAAAAATGAGCTACAAATAAATAAGCCAAATTTTCACTCACCTAGATAGGGAATACTTGGAACCATTTTTAAGCTTCTGATGTACTCTCGTGTTCTTTTGTAATTGTCCTCTTTAGAAAGTAAGTAGTCCAACTTCTCAAAAGTGGTCTTGTCTTTGCGATTCAAAAGCTACATAGAAAAAAATGAAGATTACATGGATTTAAAACAAAGAATCTGGACAAAGACAAGAACGAATACCAACTTATTTGAATCACCCACAGTACAGTCAAGTTAAAATTTAATTGATTATCACCCACAGTAGCATGTTTAAAAAAGTGCTGCTGCTAATTAGAAAATCTTACAATTTTAAATTATGAAAAATACAATTATTGTTTCTGATTGATATCATTTACCCACATATCACTACTGTGGAGTTTTGAATAATCTCAGGGGCACTAAAACTTTTAAAGAAAAAAAGGTACGTTATTTACAGTCATCCAAATGTTCCTAGTTTATTAGAATTGCTAAAAATCTTATGAATTTTAGAGTACAAAGAGCAAGAAGTGCCATTTCAGTGTCACGTTAGAAGTACAACAAAGTTTTCTGGGGAAAAAAAAAGAAATCTAAGAAAAGTAAATTCCCATGATGCTGACACTTTTATATTACTGGACTTACTACAGCACTGCAAAATATACTATTCTAACAGAAGATTAAACCACAAACATAACATATGCAACTGTAGCTATAAAAACACATTCTCAATTTCATTTGTTTTTAGATTCACCAGCAGTATTTTTAAGACACTTTAAAAGCCAACTGTTTCAATGAATGGAGAACTGTCATACTGTACATTCACTCACTGCTGGACTTTCTGACGACAACTGCTCCGTTGGATCACTTTAAGATTTTAGAGCTCATAAGTCCAGCTGTTCCACACAATGTTCTACAATCATAAATCTGGCTGTTCTACAGAACTGTGAGTTCTTTAATTGACATCAGCAATATTGCAGTGGACATTCATGAGTTAACAGTTTCCCTTGTTCAGCACAGGGATGGGCTTGACAAGAGTAATCCATAAAACAACATTGCTGACAAAAGAAAAGAAGCCTTCTGCAGGTTTGGAACAGCACAGACCACACAGTTAACAAACTAATACAGAAACAGAAAACAAAAATCCATATAAGACAGTACTGCCTTCAAACAAACTAAAAACAAACGCACCACAAGCCCACAAGACTAAGAATGTTGAATGTCTTCTCCCAGAGCACAAAATAATTCATAATATTCAGAAAAATGTCAGCATTCAAACAAGAAAGAAAAGACAATGGTCAAGAGATAACTCACAGCCCAGGTTTTGGTGAGTCTGAAGATAGGGGCACTTTGTAGTGCTGACACCACAGACATAAGAGAATGAAGGTTATTCAGCTCTAGAAGCTTCTGTTAAAGAAAAAGGAAGAAAGAAACAAAAGTAGTAAGTTTTAGTATGTAAAAAAGCAAAGCAGGATTAATTTAACCTCAAAGTTGCCTTTATAAAATAGTTTCCATCAACAGCTTCAAACAAACAAAATATTATCCAATGCCATCAACGTATGGAAATCCAAAGACTTCTTAAGAAGTTGCAAATTTTTTGAATATACCCCCTAAAACAATAAGTTTATCTAATTTGTACCATCTTCATGATGGTTCATGAAGAAAACACAGTATGAAAACTAAAAAGTTCTTGTCTGTGTATTACCCAAAAACAGTGGACATGAGGAGGCAGAGAGACAAAGTGACACCAAGATACAGGAACAGAAAACATGAAATAGGAAATAATTACTTGGTTTATTGTTCTTGAAAATGAACATTAATGTATCAGTATAATTCTGGAAATGAAATACTTAAGCAGGCCAAATAGATGAACTAAAGATGTTAATAGTATTAATTATAAGAGGGTCACAAATAAAACTTTAAATCACAGTACAATAAATCTGCACTTACTTTAGCAGTTTTCACAAAATGGCTCAGTATTTCTGCCCTTATTTTTAACGTCTGTGCTGTTAATATTTCTCTCACAACCCAAAAACTGACCTGTAAAGTAAACACATACAATTTATTTAAAACAAAGGACTTTACTGCCTAAGACATTTATAAACTACTATGATGCTCTGTGAAGAAAACATGGTAAGATAAAGAGTTCTCATCTACCCAAAAGCACGACCACTGAACATAAGAAGTAGGTAGATAAGTGAAGTGACTCTAAAGGGATAAGTAGGCTACAGAAAAAGAAGAAAAAGAATTGCTAGTATTCTATCACAACACATTGACAAATATTAGGAACTAAGTCTAGAGACACGAGAGAAATATGGACAGAGTAACTGAGAACTATCATTTAAAAATCTTAATCCACATTTATAAAAATATTCTTAAATTTTAGTTCACAGAAGCAGATCTACTTCTCTTTGTACTTAATGACAACTGGTAAACAGTACTTCATCACATTTACCCAATTATTTACCTGGTTAAACCTCCTAGTGAAGGCAACAATATTTGGAGCAAGGATATGCTTTTCTTTCCTATTCCACCCACAGCTGGCTAGTTCCTAGGAAACAAAAAGCCTTCAGAGTCGGTAACATCTGAAAAATGTTAACAAGTACAGAAAACTGACACAAGAGATCTACCATGTACTGCTAAAACCAATCCAAGGCATCACACTGATGAAAACTAGTCTAACCAAACACTTCTGTCTTTTTCTGATATACATATTAGATGTGATTTGTGTATTCTGCTACCGGGAAAAAAATAAACACCATTATTAACATTCATACAAAGGGACAGTAAGCAGGCGGTCACAACTGATTTCTCTGAAATTTAATTATACACTTGAATTAGTCCAGGGTTACCCCACAGAAACAAATCAGGGGGCAAAGGAGTAAAAGAAATCGTTAATTTCTAATTACTTCAAACTTCAACTTCAAGTTAAAACATATCAGTAAGCAAAACTACAATTAAATATATATATATATTTTTAAGAGACACAGTAAACCTATGCTTCATGAGATGGTTAACTTAGCTACTGATCCTGATTGTCAACCTCATTATTAGTTAGTAAAACTTCCATGAATGTATCATAGTTTAGCATGCTCACTCTGATTTGTTTCATTAAAATGTGAGATCTAAACTATTTAAAGAACACAGGTTTGCAACCGTAATGTTAATGTTTACAATTGTTACAAAACAAAACATAAAAATTGAAAAGTCTGTAAGTGATACTTAGACCAAAAGAATCCATAACCTGAACACTGGACAAGTCTTTAGAGGTTTGGGTTGTTTTTTTCAGATTCAGGTTTTTTTCTTGCTTTTTTGCTTTGTTTTTTAAGACATTAGAATTTAGCCAGACTTGACTGAAGTGTGGCAAGTACTTAAAAATAGTACTTTGGTGCTAATAAAGTAAGAGATTGCCAGCACAGCACATGCTTTAATCGCAGTCCAAAAAGCATTTTTAAATGCTCTTTCATCTCAGAGATTAAATTCAAAGTCAATCCAGTTCAAAATAAAAAGAAAAATCAACTGCTGTACAGCAGAATATAATCATTCAAATAAACAGCAAAATAGATAGCAGAAATTCTTCTTAGAAGTATATAGTTATTAGAAGATCTAAAAAACAAAACAAGGAATGAGTTCCCCAATAAATTAACTATTAAATTATGCATCAGAAGAAACTTGCAGTGGTAACTAAATGTTGGATTTTGCCAGAAAGCTCTTTTTAATTACAGACTCAAGTTACCACGTATCTATCTAGACAGCCTTAACACAGATCTGACGAGCAGTCTATCTTTACATACTGAAAAATGAGTTCTCCCTCACACCACATCTAAATGATTTCTTCAGTTTTTGGAATCACAAATTTCAGTTTAAATCACGTTACCCAACTTTTCAAATGTGTGCACTGCTAACTTTAGAGGTCTTCACACCAAACAGCAGAGTCAACAAACTCTCCACATCCAAAAATCATTTCATGCACACTGAACAATTTCTCCAGATAGAAATGGCCACACATTACTGCGTGAGCACCAGAAAAAGTGTCTCAAGTTCCAAGATACTTCAGATCTCCACCTTTCAGCATTGAAGCCTTCTACAAGTGAAACATGAACCAACAAATTCAGGAAGGAGAATAATCCATTTTAACTTGATTTATTTTTTTAATAAACACTCACATATAGCAGGGCTTCTAAAATAGCATAGCTGTCTCCTTTGAAGACAGAAGACAAATCAAAGTAAACCAGGCTGGATTATTAGATATTAGACTCACAGTGCTAGCAGAGTGCAGGAAGTTGGGTGTTTCAGAATGAAATAGCTTTACATTTACAGGTAACATTTCCACAGCACTGAAAATCCAAAAATGCAAACAGTTAAAAAAAAACAACCAAAAACCTACCTCAGGCTGTATAGCTTTAAATACTGGCATATCCATTAATGTAATTTGGCTCTGCAATAAAGATGGAATTTTAATTCATCCTACATGAAGAGCTAACAATTACATGTTTTCATCTGCTTGATATGGCCCTTCAAACATGCGGTAGTATTTTCTCCACAGACTAGAAATGATCAGCCCAGAATTAGGCCACCCCGTACAGACCATCATACCACAAGAATGCCACCTGAGTGGAACAAGTCGTTTCACTCTTTTACATTTAATTGCTGCAAGTAGGTGATGGCTTTAGGTACATATAGAAAGAACTAAGATTAGGTTTCTCAGAGTCTAAAGGGTTTGCGCACTTACAGACATAACAGAAATGGCGGGAAAAATTATTTGCCCGTCACACAGTAAGCAGACTATCACTGCCTTGAAATGCAATAACACATTATGATATTAACAAGGTATAACTGAAACACACTTAAACGAGGTCACACATTTTTAGTTACCAATGAGTGTCTCATAATAAGACATCATAATGCTGTTACAAAGCCAATGATTTAAGTAGTTGTAGACTGCTCAGCATGCTGCCTTTCAGATACCTCTATTGTTTCCTAATTACACTGTATAAACTAAAATCCTGTAAAATATATTTAAACAACAGGCTCTTCAATTGTACTGTGAGTATATAAATTTACTGAGCTTTTAACTTCATAATTCTCATGATTTAATACTTAGGAGTGTCTCAAATGAATGCTGCCTTGGATCTTTCTTCAGGAAAGCTTCATTTGCTGCTCTGTTTTTCTAAAACAATGCAATAACTTCCAAACCAATTCTCAGAATGCTCAATCAATTACACCAATTAAGAATGGTATCTTTCCATTTAATTCAGATATTAAAACAGTTTCTACTATTAGTATAAATCCTTACACATGAGCCTAATGAGAAAAGATTTCTTTCCATAAATTGTTACTTATTTTTAACAAAGGTGTTGCTACATATTCCTAGTTGACCACCCTCTGACCACTCTTAGCTGTCACTAAACGAGAAGATCAACTAAATCACAAAAAGTTTTCAGCCTGGGACAATAACAGCAACTTCTCCAGCTAAAGAAGTTTTCATGTTAAAAGATCATCCTGAAATTAACACCAACAACTACAAAGAAACAAACAGCATTATTAGTAAGGTTCTTGGTCATGGCTGGTAACCAAAATCATCACAACTTAAATGGAAAGTTATCATGGCTTTTGATCACCACTAGAACTAGAGAAAGAAGAAAGGATTACAGATGTTTGGACATGGGAGCTAAAAGATGTCTTAAATGACATAACACGTGTGTGTTTTTAAAGTGTACCATTAAATAAAGACCTTCACCAACAGGCTTCTGTCTCAAAGCAACAGCAGTAAAGATTTTGAATGTAACAAAAACTGCTGAGTTGTGAATTACATGCAATACTAAATCAATCACATAACTTTATAGATACATTTCTGAATTCACCACTAACACATTCTGCTTGTGTTAAGTACATACAGTGTTCGGAGCTATCTTCAGACTTCACATTCTGCCTCCTCTAATAAGATTAATCAACTCTCATGTTATTTTTCTGATTTTATACAAAATTGTAAAACATTGCCAAAAAGGAGCCAAAATGGCAAAACGTTTTTTTTTTTGTTTGTTTGTTTTAAGCTGAAGTGATGCAGATTTGCCATCCAAGTAGTTTTACATTCCTACCTATGGACAGTTTTCATCTGCGTATTCTGGATTATCGTTTAAAAAAAAAAAAAAAGATTCATCGCAATTTATTGTTTTACAAAGTGACTGACCTACAGGAACAATGCAGCCATACCATCATAGAATACTAGAATGGCTTGGATTGGAGGGGACCTCAAGGATCATCACAGCCAGGGCCATCAGCCTCCATAACTAATACTAGACCAGGCTGCACGGGGTCCCATCCAACCCAGCCTTGAACACCTCCATGTCCTTTTGTGAAGGTGGCATTACAGGTATGATCCTAAGACAAATGAATGGAACATTGTTTTGATGACGAGAATATTCATGGAAACATTGCTCAAGGTTCAATAACTGTCATCTTTACTCTTTCAGGTTCCCCAGCAAGTAAATATGTAAATTACACAGTAAGAGACAAACCATGGAAACTATATAAGACTCATGACAAAACAGCAGCTCTGCTTTTTGTTTGCTACTGAAAACTTTGCATTAATGACTACAAAGTTTATTTACTGTTTTTAACAAACCGATTTTTCTGAGAAACTGATATTTTACTAGAAAATATGAATATTTGTGGTTTCAATTAAAACAAAGAAACAAGCAAACAAAAAAAAACAGAACTACGCATACTAAGCGTTATGTATTATTACCAAGTGTACTGCTTTCTGAAACGCTGGGGGAAAAAAATCAAATAGAAAAAAAATCAAGTAGAAAAAAAAATATCAAATATAAAAAACAAATATACTGTGTCAATTCAGCACTGAAATATTAAATTCTGAAACACAGTTCATGTAATAGATTCTTTATATTCTGCTAGCCATGAAGGGTAGACATGCATAAATGCAAAATACATATTTCTACTTACAGCAAACTCCTCAGGAGTTACTTTCAATACATCAAATACAACTGCATCATAGCTCTTATTGGCATAATCTGAACTCTGACCTTCCAGAGAATCTGAGCTGCTACTACCCTACAAAGAAAAAAAGAAAAAAAAAGCATGGTGGTTTAAAAAATATCAAGAAATTACACACACAAAAAAAAAAAGAACTTCAAAAAGATTCATACTTTTAAATTATTAAGCTTAGCTTCACATAGTTTGTGAACATTACCAGAAAACTTCCTTCTGTAAGAACTAAAGCAACATATAATTCTAGCTCTATAGATGTTCCAGCTTTTGAAAGTTATGTTTGAAATACAGATAAAAGAGCTGTCACATAATGGCAAACTTGGGATTTTGAATATTCATATTCAGTGGAAATGTTTCAATTAAATAAGCCAAGCAAAGGGTAGGAATAGTAGACAGATTTGAATCATGCACACAGAGAAGGGAAGAAAATGAAAGTGAAAATTAACCTGTCCTGAAATGTAACTAAAGTTCAGTCTTCACAAAACATGCAGTAAAGCTGAGAAACACCCCGATATGGAATTCTGTACAAGTCCAAAGATTACATGGATTCAAAGAGGGGACAAGATTGATTTCTGGAAGACACCCATTAAGAGTTACTAACCAGAACATTCCCCTCAGGAAGCCCTGAGGGTGCAAACATATGGCATCAGGGGGATGTTCACTGTGTGCTTGCACTGCCCCCGTGCCCCTCCTCATGCATTTGCAGTTGGTCACTTTCAAAGGCAGAATAACCGATTAGAAGAATCTTTGGTCTGACCATGGAGACTACTCATTGTATCCAGAGAAATGGCTTCTTCATACCATATTCAACAGGAATTTCAACTTAAGAGGAAGGCAGAACTAAGATTTACACATCCAGATTGAAATTCTCCCCATCTTGAGAGAAGAGAGTGTTCATATT
The DNA here is from genome assembly GCF_054131305.1 of Coturnix japonica. NCBI lineage: Eukaryota > Metazoa > Chordata > Aves > Galliformes > Phasianidae > Coturnix > Coturnix japonica. The sequence goes on from NC_140683.1 coordinate 2,619,314, forward strand.
ATATTTAAGAAGGTCTTCTACAGGCCACAGCTGTATTATGTATTTTTGTTTTGTTATATAGTTTATAGAGTTCACTACTGAAATAACCGATTCACATCGTGAAAATTAGGAGAATCACTTCAAAGGGATCAAATGCCATGTTTTCTCTTCATTAACACCATCTGCTCGCTCTCTGCTCTTCCCCCTCTCCTGGAGCAGTGGCCAGTGCTGGCCAGGTCGCGGCAAACCCCTTCCTCTTTTTTTTTACCCTCCACTCCTTCGTCTCTCCTTTTTCTTTTCCCAGGGCCTGCAACCCCACCACGGACTGACTTCAAGGGGTAAACCCGTGACAACTGCCTACCATCTGAACACAGATCATATAGAACGCTTTTTCTGTTGCCTGGTCTCCAAAGGATTAAAATGCACACCATCTTAAAGACTACTAATAGACAAGAAAATTTATTCCCCAAAAAAAGAAAGCCAACTAGATGGAATATATCTGAGTGGCACATTACATTGTTCTTAACTAGTTAGCAAATACTGGTATTTTCAGAAATGTACATTATGCAGTAAATGGTCAAAAATACTATTTAAAACTAATCTAAATCAGTAATTATCATTATCAACAATAACAAAAGAATAGGATTATAACCACAGAGCTCAAATTACCATGTTGTCAAATATTAATCAAAGAATCAGCGAATTGTGGAATCAAAAGGTTGGAAAGGACCTACAAGACCATCTAATCCAGTTGTCCTCCTATCATCATTACTATCCACTAAGCTACTAAACCGTCCAGACACCTCTTGAACACCGCCAGTGATTTTACATCACTCTTAAGAAAGACAACTGACATGACCTACAGTGGAAAAGTGCTTCCTTGCATTTTGAAACAAATCAAAGCTTTCATTTTGATAATGGAGATAAAACAATACAATTAAAACAAACAAAAACCAACAGTGAACTGTACCTCTGGAGTGGCAGAGGTGACCATCACATTGGCCTTGAAGTCATTCCTTTTATACATGCTCGCACCAAGACGCAGAAATTTTCAGCTCTGCCAGCACTGGTAGTACAACATGATGAAAACAAAACTCCTGTAAAGCAAAAGGTAATCATGAAAGATGATTTCCCATTCTTTTCTCTGTGAAAAAAAATCTTAGAAACGATATAATTGTAAAGGTTAGATCCTCTTTTGCCTTTCAGGAACCAATTCTAAAGGACTGTATCATGAAAGCTATGCCAAATCCTGATCTCCACTTTCAATTAATAAATGTTTTGGTTTTTTGCTTTAAAAAAAAAAAAAAGAAGAAGAAGTGTTGGCGATTAAGTTGAATTAGATTTTATGTAAAGACTACATTCATTCATCTAGAAACTGTAGGATAACAGAATACATTTAGAGACAAGAAATTGAAACAACTGACTGAAGAAATGGTGTTTCCTCACAATTCCCTGCTCATCACTTCTGACTGCACTAATTACACTTAAAAAAGGACATTGAAATCTGACTGTATTCTTAGAAAACAGAAATCACGTTAGTAGCTGCTCAGACCTCCGCTAATATTTACAGACAGGTGTGCATGAAAGTATTTTATATCAGGTCACAAAGAATGGATACTTTCTAGGACAGAAAACCAGCCAACATCACCCTCCACCGCAGGAAGAATTTTCAAATGGTCTTCAAGCAGAGAGATGCAATTCCAAATTGGCCTGGGACTTCACACATATAACATACCACGTTAAGCTTCCTCCAGAAACCAGAGACTGAATGGCCACAAAAACCTCAAGTGGTATAACAAAGACATTACCTCTGTCTAGTTGGTTGAAATAATTCATTCCAGCTACATAGCCACAGAATCACAAAGAAAACCTGTATCCAAACAAGCACAACTGAAGTAACAACTGATGTGACTACAGGAATTCAGGTAGCAAGGATACTCATAAGAATCCCACACAAATTATCAAAATAAAATCAGTTATCCAGATACAACAACTTGTACATCCACATACAAAAGCATTCATTTTATTGAAAATTTTACAGAAGGGTAAATAAAAGAAATCATGAGCAACTTTATTTTCAAATCTACAGAGAAAAAAAAGACAGAAAAAACAAAACAAGAAGAAAACAAACCAACAACCATACAGCCTGACCACAGCACTTACTAATTCAGAATAAATTCTATTTCAGCTTAGTTAGTAAAGCTGACATTTTCACTGCACTTAACACCCCACAAGGTCAGCTCTCCACATAATCTCATGGACATGTGAAATTAATCAGTATCTCTGTTGAAAATGATGCCAGAATTGTCTCAAACTAGTCAAGAAGCAATTTCCTTTACCTCACATACAAACAAATTTCTGTTTTGAGCAGTAACAGACTGCAAATTATTTTTGGGTCTGGAATTGCTCCTATTAAAAGCACTTAGAAATACTCCAGAGGAAAGCAGTTTTTTATGATGGAATTTCCTTCAAATGTGGCACTTACACCATGGCCATATAAAATACTCTAATCTCTTCCTTCTCCACCTTCTTTACTAGGCTTTCCAGTGTGCATGGACTCAAAAATGCTCTGACTGGGGAAAAGAAAAGCCTCTATATGATCTTGTAAGCTGCCCAAGGTCAGTTTTACTGCTAATTTTAACAATCACTACAGGAGAGACAAAAATGCTTTAATATCTGTGACCAAAAGCACTAACATTTTTTGCTGGTAGCAAAATGATGAATCAGAGTGCAAATACACATACCAAACAGAGGTTGTTGGTTCTCTGCTGCCAACTAACAAATACATTTAATGTAAGCATTTCTTCTCCTTATAGTAATCAAGTAAAATTAGAAAGAAAAAAAAAAAAACTAAAAAAAAAACAACCACAAGAATAATACCTACAGCCACTCTGCCACTATTCTACCTGCATTTGTCCAATTTTGTCACCTGTGACACCAAAGCTACACCCTCTGGAGGCACCATCCAGAGCTAATTTTGCATTGTTTTTAGTGATATATATATATTTGACAAGGATCATAAACTCATTATGCAAAAACAGCTGTGAAGGCCACTGAGGTACAGATAGCAGCTCTGGCTAATGAAAGTCCCACGTCACAAATTCTGAATGTTAGCAGAGCATTCAGGAAAAGCAACAAACCATCTCGTCTTCAAAGAACATGAGAATGATAATCCAAACCACCACTGGTGATGATTACTCATTAATGTTCTTGACGGAGGAAAAAATACCAGGATAGACAAATGTCTGATCAGACCTAGTAGGGCCATTCTGAGCTCTAAACTACAAATATATTTGCCAATTTCCAACCTTACTTACATGTACCATGCTTTTAAATGAAAACATACTTCAGTATATTATCAAGATGTAACAGTTTCTTCCTATAGTCAAATTAGCTGCTCACCTGTTCAGTGAAGACAATTAAAAAACACAAGGGCCCCATGTGAACACTGATAAACTTGGCTGAAATCAGTGGAAGTTACCAGATTTGGTTTATTGAAAAAAATAAAATGGTACCAAACATCAGAATGATTAACTCTCATGGAGCAAGGCAAGTGAATGAGTAACAACAAAAGGATCATGTTTTCAAGATTTATCTCCAACAAGATAAAAAAAAATAATAATAATTTATTCCACTTCCGTCATTCTTTTAGGCAGTTGTCACAACCTGAGGACTGAGTTCCATGATCAGCTTTGGTTTATGATCACTGCACTCATTTCCCTGCTTCTTCATTCCACAACTATTCCTCTAGACGTTCAACATTAGAATGTTTATTTCCTTCATGAACCATGAACAAAATCATATCCAGATGCTGTGGGCGTAGAGTACAAATGGAAATATGTTAGTACAATTAACATATCTGAAGACAAAAGTGGGACTGTATTAAGAAAACAGGATTAAACAAGAATGTGGTTATAATTGCACCCCCGTGCTTGCATTCAGCCACTGATGTGAAACATATCACCACTCACACCAGAACCAGCTGCAGCCTAGAGGCTTGAAAGAGGTAAACAAATTCCATTGTTTTCTTTTTTTAATAAATATAGACTGAAAGGGAAGTAATATCAAGGTTATCTAGAACCACGTTTTGCTGCCTTTCTTATTCTAAGTAGTTATGCAGCTTTTTTTTCTTGAAATTTCCTTTGCTTAGTGTCATTGCCTTAAAAATAAAAACAAAATGAATTCTCAAAATTATTCTGAATCTGAAAAACTTACAGCTGCTTTGTCATTGTAGTGACAGAATGCCAGCTCAAATGCACTTTAAAAGGAAAATTTCCATAAATTTTTCCAAAAAGCAATTACTGAATCCTGCTACAACAGAATACTCGCTAACCTGGAGAACAGCAACACACAAACTTCAGAAGCACTGAGCAACAGCACTGTAAAATCACTTTACTTCTGACTGACGGAAACACCTCTAAAGAGTTTAGTAGTTTCAGACACCAGATCCTATCTTTATTTTCCTGAGTGCCTCCACCCAGTCACATACCCATCTAAACCTCACTTCTCATTCCCTCCCATGTGATTTTTGCAAAGTGGATAGGAAAAGGATCATGTTTTCAATTATAAAGGCAGAAGTGGTCTACTTTTTCCTTTGGAAAAGAGCATCATTTTATACACTGTTCTTTCATGACATACAATGTATAGATAAGCATACTGATGAGCATCTAGACAGTTGAATTGTCTAGTCACAGTGTTTAATATGAACAAGCTCGTGTCCTGAAATAATTCAGCACTGAACAATTTCAGCCATTTTGTACAAGACAAAAACTCTGAAGTATTCAAAATAAATACAAAGATAAATTGCCTACTAATAGCTCAAGAAAAAAAAAGTAATTAGGCTCTACAAGATTTTAAAAGCCTTTACACTTATGTGACTAAAGTCTTCTTAAGTGACAGCTGTCTTGTGTATTTCCTACTCATTCCACCAGGAAGTTACTAAAATAAGTTTCATGATGCTTTAGGCAACAGTACCACCTATAGATAAAGTAGGTCAAGAACAAGCTAGAAGTTCCACACACATTCTTTTCTAAGGATCTTATATAGTTAATGATGAGCAATGAAGAACTAATGGAAATTAAGCATATAAAATCCTATTCTGATTTGTGACAAAAGTCTGTGAAGCTATATCACTGTTTAGAAGAAAAGCAGTGTTCCTAAGTTCAGTGCAAGAATTTAAACCATTCACTGCTTTACTACCAGCACAAATACAAAGACTTAACAGGATTAACTAAGAAATTATGTCTCATTAGCCTTGTTAGTCTACAACAGATTGAAATATGAATGTAAACAAAAACATATAAATATTTTTAAGGTTCTCTGGATTAACTGTGTGTGAGTCCTGTCATTGAGGAGACTGCAAACCGAAAGGTATATGAATGCTTTCCAATAACATGAACTATTACTGAGTAAACAAACTGAAAAGTAGGTTCTTACATCAACTGACAAAAGCTGCCAAAGAATCAAGTCCAAATCATGAAGAGACAGATTTCTCCTACTAAAATTGTTTCACTTCTCCTATTTCCACTTCTCTAGTGCATGTGTACTTAACTAAGTTCTATCATGAAGAACGAAGGACAAATACTCCAAATGCCAGTAGTTGCCATGGTGAGTTGTAAGAAACAACTTCAAAATTCAGGTCTCAAACTACCTGGGTTTTATGGATGTACGCAATTGATTTGAATTATATCTAACAGTAGGTTTAGAAACAATATTCAAAGCTCAGTTTGTTTTTATGATATGCCCTCTAAAACCCAGCTTTTCATTTTCACTGGAAAACTCTCAAGCAGTAATTTCTAGTTAAGCACTGCACTACATTTAAATTTCTCAATGAAACTAGCTGACATCTCGCCTGCCACACTAATCAGCATCAACGTACCGTGAAGCACGGTAGTAACCTACTATAGAAACACTATAGTACAGCAAGGACTCGTAGTTGCAGTGTTTGCCATAAAAGCAGAGGAGCCCCTGCAGTTCCAAGTGCTCTATAAAAAAGAAGATAGCTTTGTGTTGAGATGTTAAAAGACAGCAGGAGTATCTCACATGTCCTGCTCTCACTGGAAATAAGAAGTTGCAATTCTTAAATTAAGAAAATAAATCCAAGCTACTTCTTCTCCCCCCCCCCACAAAAAATAAAAAATAAAAAATCTAACATCCTTTGCTACTACATAAAATGTCTCCTTCTGTGTCAACCATAAAATAGACTTATTCTTGCCAAATATGATTCATTTTAGAACACTTCAGTATTTCCAGTGTTCCACTAGGCGGCAGCAATTCTTTAGTTATTAAAAGCCCTATTTTTAAAATGCCTTAACTTTTTTGTTTCAGTATGGAATCACAACTCAGAAAATCTACCAAAGACAAATGCATATTCTTAATAAATTAAAATGGAAATGAGTTCTTTCTAGGTTCTGCTCTTATACACAATTACTCAGAAAATCTATTTTTCAGAGTTCTTTAGAAAAATGGAAAAAAAGCGTCATAACTTGGTTGATGTGAAAACAGTAAAAAGACAACTCTTAATTGTTCTACATTCCAATTAATTGAATGCACCCAGGGCTGGACAATACTTTAATCACTCAGATTTTCCAACATCATAGGTGTTAATTCTGCAGTATTGTTTTGACTGTAAGATCAAGCATTTTGGAATAGATTTGTGAATCACAGGAACTAGCAACTACCACCACTGCTTTGCCAGATTTAATCTATGATCCAGTAATCAAGACATCCAGAACAGGACTGGATAAATATTCCCTTGTTAGCATTAAGAGTTATTTACTACAACTATTGTCATGTTCGTTCACTGCTTCTCCAGTAGAAAGTTAATTCAGAAATCCTACTGTCTCTCAAAGACTCTGTAACATCCGTAACTTTAATACTCATTTTTTCACAGAATCACTGAGGCTGAAACTGTTCAAATCCCTGTGTTCGAGAAGGGCAAGGTGCTCAGGAAAGTTCAGACAAATTTTGATTGTCACCATTCTGCAGTATTTGTGGGCAAGCTATTCCAGTGCTTGACCATTCTCGAGGTAAATAAGCATCTTCTCTTGCTTAGATGAAATCTCCCAAGTTTTGTTCTGTTCCCTCTCTTTTCCATTCACTGGGTAGCATTGAAAAGTCTGCTTCTATCCTATTTACATCTTCTTATCAGGTGCCTCTATACATTGGTAGCATCTCCCATGGGCCTGCTCTCTTCCACGATAGGTAGTTTCAGCAATCAGTGTCTTATTATATGAAGGATGTAAGTGCCCTTAACCATCCTCGTGGACCCTTGTTGGACTCATTCTAGTACGTCTATAACTTTCCTGAACTAGGGAGTCCAGCACTGAACACAGCAGTCCAGATATTATGCAACCAAGTGCTGAGAAGACGGATCATATCCTACAGTCTACTGGCACTGCTCTTCTTAGTTCAGCCCAGCACTTCCACAGTAACAGAGCAGTCAACAAATTCCCTTTTCTATCCCACCCATTTTTTTCAGTGAACTAATGATGAGTGCTTAGGACTTTAGTAAAAAAAAAACAAAATAAACAACAACAACAACAAAAAAACCTGCTACCAGAGAGCCTTCAACACTGACTAAGGAAGAAGTGTGTTTGGGTGAAAGCAGAGCACAACAACAAACAAAATCAGGGAATAGCTGGCTGTACAAATAAAGAAACTGACTGACATAGAGATAATTGAAATTGACAGAATTTCTGAGGATTACAGTGCGGCACAAGCACTTCTGATAAATACCACAACTTCATTTCTCAAGAAAAATAGGGAGAAGGAAACTGGGGGGAAATAAAGCAAATGCTCGGATGACTCTTCATTTAACGGGAAAGACAATGATCTGGAACTAACCAGATCTTTAGATTTGAATCCTTCACGGTGATAACTAGAAAACTGCTGAGCAATAAACTTTTGACTGCTCGGTGATGCCTGTTGTGAATATATGGACAAAGGAGACTATGGTTTAATTAGAGAAACTTTCACCCTCTTGGTGGGGGAAGGAGGAAGCAAGAGTGAACAGAACCTGTAAACTCACTGCATAAGAAATAAATTGGATGCCTTAGAGACAATTTATCTGTTAGAAATGTCAGTGTAAATATCGAGAAGGTTTCTATGCCTCAGTCAAAACCGAAGGACAGAGATGTTCATTATTTTGGGACCATTCGAGTATTAAAAAGACCTTAGACTGTGTAAATGTCTGCTTATTTCATTTGATGTGATCCAGAAGGCAACTGTAATTATGATGTTCCCAAAACAAATAACTCAGGAAAAGACATACACACAGGAGAAGGAATTCAGAGATTACTACTGGTCACAGTGAATAGGTTCACAGTCATTATGGGTTGTGCTTCCAACAAGGTGTAACAGACAGAATCTGTACCAAAAAAAGCTGACAGTCACTGAAGGCAGTATTTTGATCAGCCAAGACAGTGCTCAAGAACATTACTAGCTCCAGCTGTTTTAGGCTTCCTCTAGACATAGACGCTAACACGAGCAGAGAAAGCCACCTCATGCCTCTCAAATGACTGGTTTAAAATTAATGAGTCTGGAAGCAATCCTCATTCCCACAGATGACTGTGTGAAGGTGACCTAACTGTAGTACATACACCAGACCAAGCAGGCCATCAAATCAGAATCTCCAGTTTAGTCTTCTATTGAGGGTCTAAAAGGAATGACTGTGGACTGTTGGTCCCACTTTCACAGAACAATGGATGAACAATATACTGCTATATGTATGTATACATATATATTCTGGCTTCTTCCAGAAACGCAGTTGAGGTGTTATAACTCCCTACTATGTGCAATTAGATTGCCTTACTACAAACAACATACATATTCTGCAGGAGTCACCCTTACAAAAGCAGCTCAAGAAGGTTGCCTAATGACACCTGAAAAAAATAACATTTATAATGCAGAATAACATTTATAACGTAGAATAACCGATAATTACTGAAGTTAAAAAAAACCACAACCACCAACCATCTTAGCAAATGGTAAGAAAATGAAAGATTATTAGATAGAAAGAGGGGGGAAAAAAATAAACACCACTGTGTAACACTGAAGGTAAAAAAAAGGTGAAAAATATTTATCAGCTTAACACCACAAAACCATGACACAATGCTAGCTACAAAAACAATACATATGCTCAACAAAGAATAAATAATAACTGTTAACTCCAAGAATCTGATACCATCACAATCCAAATTGAGCTCCAGTTTTCTCTGCAGGAAAAGGAAGTTTTCTAACAAAAGCCAGTACTCCTCAAACAGGTCTGCTGACTTACAAGATGTGTGTTTGAGAGAGCTACAAATTCAGGTAAGTCTCAAAAAAGCAAACAAAGAAAAAGAAACATCTGCAGTATTACTGTCTATTACAATTACTTTCACAACTCTAAGATCTTTCAGCAAATGAACGCTGAAAGACCATTCAGACAAACAGAAACAGTAAAATACCCACTCCAATCACAGATGAATACTTACAGAATAAGGTAGTTCTGCGCTCATTCAACCCATTTTGCTGCACATCTTCATTAGGCCATTGTTCAGACTCAACACCTCTGACCAGACATTAGTTTTACAGTGTTTACAAGCATGATATTCCTGCAAATCACCAGAAAACAGAATTATGGCAGTATTTATTATATAACTCCCTTATTCTCAAACTGCATTTCTAGCTCAAAACATGTTAATGGTATTTTTATAGGACTATACAGGAAGCATCCTCCCAGATTTAAATTGCTTTGGTGGCCAGTTCCACAGTCTCGTTTGACTACTGTGTGACAAGCTGCAGGACTCAAAAATGAAGGTTACATCACTGATGGGGAGCAGCGTTTTAAGAATTTCATAACTAATTCATAACCAAATAAATACCTGCAGCTTCTGCTCAATCAGTCAGTAAAACTTCCAATCAGATATGGCTGTGTTTCTTGGTAAACACTATTAATTCTCATTATGGTTTTCTCAAGACTTAACCAAACATAGCAGAATGGACACAGAATAAAATACAATCCATTATTCTTACTTTTTATGTTGACAAATAAAGAACAGCTCTTTTAGCAAACAAAACCTGAGAAAACACTGTTCTGGTAACTCGCTTTGGTAACATAGAATACATGCAGTTCCTACCAGCATCACAGAAAGCAATCCTTTGCTTGAAAAGTGCTGTTCTCTTCACATACTCAGAACTTATCTGTGCTCCTAATAAACACAGAGCAAGGACCATCTGCCGAAGCCAAATACCCTGAATCACAGAAGAATCAAAGTGCCAAGTTACAAATGAGTCAGTATACACTGAAGTATTTCAACCAAAACGAAACACAGCGCACACTCTCATTCCACCTCAACTTTGTCAACTAAACTTAGTCCCTGCCAGTTTTGCTTACTTGCTTTTTGAGGACATACTCGATTCAATTTGTTCCTTCCACTCTGAATGTCTCCAAATACTAACTTCCAAATAAAATTTTGATACATCTGAAAAAACTCTTAGCAAACTCCCTGCTCTCTACAAATGCCAGCATGATAGAATAGTTCAGTTAGGCAGAAATAATTGCTTCTCCACCTTCACACTATTAATAGTTAAAGGTCATTTGCTACTGAAGGTGCAGACTACAGTGAGGCAGACAGGATTTATCAAGAACAGATGCACATGATGCATGATGTCATCAAACTAATGCAGGAACAACTTACTGTAGAAAACCATAATCGATATTCAGAATACTAAAGGAGACCTCCATGTCATCTTTTCATCTCGAGACCAATATTTTTTTCAAGCTAAAGCACATTTCACACAACAAAACCAACAAAAATCATTTCAAAAATAATCCATGCATTTGCTATACTTGATGAAAAGCTTGTTGCTAGAGAAAACATTTACCACTAAATATATGAAGGAATGACAAAAAACAGCCACTACCACTATAAGAACTAACTCAAATCATGCTGTAGACAAGTGTAAGGATTCTGATGTATTCTACACTTCATGGTACCTGCTGAAGGCGCTAGGAAAGCTTCCACAAAGTTTCCATCTTCTCAGTTCCTTTGGTTTAACATGTTCCTTCAGAAGGGATCTCAATATTTATTTCGGAGAAATTTCTGAAAGACAGGAAAATGCTCACTTACCAAAACATGAGAAAAATACAGACTTTTAGTACTTAAATTCCTTCATTTTCTTAGTTAAATATACTTACGCTTACTTAAGAGATGGGATACTGAATTTCTGACTACTTAAAAAGATGTTAGTCATAGAAGAAAATAATTGGAAGCAGTGTATTTCAACTATGCCATCTAAGCAGTCTCTATTTCAGGATCAGCCACACTTTGCTAAACACAAAAATGAAGTCTACATTCACACGCCAGTTGCAGCTTCTCTAATTCAATATTCAAAAATCTGAAAGCACGAGCCAGTGTACAACATACTTAAGCTACACTCAACTCTGAAAGTCCTTAAAGTAGGGAATACCCATCCAGATGCCAACACAGACCAACCCAGATTTAACGCTTTCTCGCAAAAAAAGAAGATGGGAGAGTAACTGTGCTCCTTTTCCACACACACACATTGACAGACCGGGGGCACACAGCAGATCTGTAGCCAAGCATATCAGTAGCTCTTCCTCCACCCAACGCTGACATCTCGACACCCTGCAGCCTGTTGCAGCGCAGCTCAAGTTTGAAGAAAAATAACCCGAAGTGATCTGACAACAGATTTCACGCAATCGAGGCTCCTTATGTGTACAATATAACCCATACTGCGTTAGAACAGCTTCCAAATTTATTCGTGAAGCCCACCAGAGGATGTAGTCAAATCCAGGTGGTTTCTATCTGCACTTTCCACTATCCAGCTGCGTCTCGAACCGCACAGCACCTCCCGAATCCTCAGGCCCCAAAGCGACAACCTCATTTCATCAGACCTGAACAGCGAACCGGTCAGTAACCCGCCTGCGCAGCACACACGGCTCACAACAGATCGCCCGCGCCGGTGTATGGAAAGGAGCAGCCGGAAAGGGGCAACAACGTAACGCAGCGGTAACGAGACGCGCTTGGAGGTGCGCGGCCTGGCGGACGCAGAGGACAGCGACAGCTCCGGTGGGACTGAGCGCGGCTGCAGCGGACCGGGGGACGCTCCTACGGGCAGAGCCCGCGGAGGCTGCAGGGCCCCGCGCCTCACACTTGCCCTGGGGCCGCACCGCACCGCGCACCGCGCCCCGCCACTACGGAACGCCAGAGAGCCGCGCGTTTCCCCCCGGTGCTCGGGCTCCGTCCGGGCCCGCGGCCGCAGAGCTCCGCCCGCCGCACACGCCCGAGGCGGGGACGGGAACGAGGGCGGCGGGGATGGGCCTAAGGGCGCTGTGCGGCGCAGGGGGCGCAGCCGTCCCGTGCCAGCGAGGAGGCCCCGCCGCCGAACACCTGCCCCGTACGGGACGCGGGGCTCGGCCACATCTCACCTGTCCCGGAGGCTGCGGCCCCGGACGACACTCGCGATCCTTCTCGGTACCGACACCTCGGCAGCAGAACGAAACCGCAGCCCGCCCGCCACAGACACACAACGAGGCCCGAGCCGGCAAAGGGGGGAATCCAAGGGAGAGAACGGGGCGCGCCGGACTGACGGGCTCACCGACCAACCGGCGCTCCGCACGGCAGCGCCCACCAATCCGCGTGCAGCGGGGCGGGGCCACGGCAGAGAGCGGCCGAGTGCGCAGGAGCCGCCGCTGCCTGCAGGTGCGCGCAGCTCCCGCCGGCCGGTTCGCCTGGGGTGTGCGGGCTCGTAGGAGCCGCGTTGGGTTGGGCGGGTTCCTGGGATGAGTCGGAGCCTCAGGGCTGTAACGGGGGTATCCGCGCTGCTCGGTGGAACAGACACTGCTGGGGTTCCTGCTGCTCCAGTTCAGACATCACTACAAGGAGAGCACCTGCTCTTTTGATTGGTAGCTGCATCACATTGGTGCGAGCTCCCAGCTGAACGTGGTGGAGATGTGGTGCTCCAAAGGAATGCAGCCAAGTCTTCAGGGGCTGATGGGATCCATCCCAGGGTACGGGAAGAGCTGGTTGATACCACTGAGAGGATGGTCCCAACTATTCTGCAATGGCCTTGGGAATCTGGAAGGGGCCCAGTTGACTGGAAGGTGGAAAATGTCCCCATTTCCATGAAGGGGAAGAAAGAAGATCCTGGTAGTCACAGGCCCTTTGTAATAAAGTTCTCCATCTTGACCCAGGAAGGCCAGTAGGTGTGGGGGGATTTTTTCGTTCATTTTATTTTAACAAAGTTGTCAATATTGCTTCTCACATTGTCTTTCTGGACAAAATGCCCAGCACAAGTACACAGAGGAATTAATTGGCTGGTAGGTTGAGCACAAAGGGATTTAGTAGATGGGGTTCCATCAGGCTGGCAGGTAGATACTATAGGGTCCTGCTGGGCTCTCTTTTAGGGCCACTTCTCTTTTACATTTTTATAAATAATTTGGACACAAGAAGTGAATGCACAGTAAGTGCATAAGTAACTTGCAGTGCCCTGGAACCCGAGGGGCTGCCATCCTCTGGGCTGATCCAGACTCAGTACTGCCACTGGGTAAGAGCATGTATTGTCCCACTGTGCTCTGCATAGTGTGGCCTCACCTAAAACGCTGGGTGCAGATATAGGTGCCACAATGTAAGAAGGACATAAAACTATTAGTGAGTGTCCAAAGGAGGGCTATAGAGATGTGGTAGGGTCTGACATCACATCCGCTGTCATGGTGTGTAAGGAGCAGCTGAGGTTGGGTTGGTCTGCCTCATGGTGGCCTACATGTCCTTACAGAGAGCTCTGCTCTCCAGTGACAGCAACAGGACCTGAGGGAGCAGCGTGGAGCTGTGTCAGGGAGGGTCAGGCTGGGGGCTAGAAAAGGTTCTGTAACAGAGGGCAGTGGGCACAGCCCATAGCTGCCAGAGCTCAAGTTGCATTTGGACCCTGCTGTCAGCCATAGCATTTGGGTTTGAGGTGGTGCTATGTGGAAGCAGGGGTTGGGCTCATTGATTCTTTTGGGCCCGTTCCAACTTGGGCTGTTCTGTTCTGCTCTGTACACACAGGACTGCTGTGTAGTGCATCAGACAAGTTTTGTATAGAGAACAAGGGAACACAAACTAAATGAGATTCCTTAGAAGGAAGTTTTGAGAGACTGCATTATGTCCAGTCTTATGTCTCCAACAATTGTTTATCATTGGGTGAACAACTAGTGAACAGCTATTAAATCTAGAGCAGTTTGAAGATCTTCAGATGTCCCAGTTAAATATGGATGAACTTTCTTTCCAAAGTAAATGGGTTCATTCTGAAATGAAATTAAAACAAGCAAACTCAAACCATAGATTTGGGATCTGCCTGGGAATAATGATGCTCGCAACTTGAAAATACAAATCAAAGCACGAAGGTATTTCCCTACAGCTTCTTTTTTGTTTTTCCTTAAGAGCTGCTGAAGAACTGCAGCTTATTTCATACACACCTTCACTTACTGCATAGGCATAGACTACTCTACACTTGACGTGGTATAGGGAACCTGCTTTGGCAGGGGGGTTGGACTTGATGATCTCTAGAGGTCCCTTCCAACCCCTACAATTCTGTGATTCTGTGACTCTTTGCTATCTGTCCTATCTCATTATACCAGGACATTAAAGACAGCATTTGCCCAAAATTCAGAATCACAGAATGGTCCAAGCCCTGCTCAACCAGAGCCGCCAAGAGAAGGTTGCCTGCAACCATATCCAAACATCTCCAAGACAAAAGACTTCACAGCCTCATTGGGCAACCTGTCCCAGTGCTCCATCACCTGATATTAGAAAACAACAACAGCAACAACAACAACAAAAACAAAGCCCTGCAAGGTAGTTAATTCTTACCCTAATTATAACATTCTGGGGCAGTGTTTTCAAAGTGATTTTCTTGAAGAACTGCAAAGTGATAATGTCCATTGTGATGGACATTGTGATAATGTCCATTGCCTGAACAATCTTGGCCACTGGCTGAAATCCTGGATAGAAACACTGCCTTGCTGAGGATGGAATTGCTCAGCAGCTGCCTAAACTGAGGACATATATCATAAGTGAAGGCTGAGTATTTTCTTATTTTCCACTTCAGGTTACTACTATGTACTGCTCCTTAAATTATCCTTCCATAATTCGTGTTTTAAACAATTAGCGAGCATCCTCTGCTGGGGGGAGGGATGGAGTAGAATTCTTTCTGCATAGATAAAAAAAGCATAGATAAGATTTAGGGCTGTGCTGTACTGAGCTTTTTTGAAAAGATTGGCCAATTGCTTGGAAGAATATCACTATAAAAACATCATTGTGATGTGTCATTAGTCACATCATTCCCCATTATTAAAAGTTACTGTCTACATTTCAATGCATTGGATATTTGATTTAAATCCCTGTGAATCTGTGCAGAACACAACTGGACTGCGCTATTTCATGAATGTGACACAACAAACCATCCGTGGGGTCAGGCTGCATTTTGGACACATGATTTTTGTTGCGAAACAATAAATGCTGTGAGCTCATATTGGCTGTTTTAGCTTCCCCTCAAGCTGTTTCCAGGCATTTTGCATGACAGAAGTTTATTCCTGCATGTACAGAAAGAAAGATCAGAACTTTTTGTCTTTTTTTTTTTTTTTAAATGCAAGAACATAATTTTTTTTCTAACCTAAATCAAATTTTCTCCTCAGCCTTCTTAACATAACATCTGTACATAATCTTGGTCTGCCTCCTAACTTGCTAAGTGGTTTTACAGCACCCTTTCAATGAGTATTCCTTCTCAGTCTATTTTTCTTACTACTGAGTTCCAGTGTGCCAGCTGAGAAAAGTTGAAGTGTTTCAGAATATTATAAATACCCAACTACAAAAATGCATCAAATAAACACTCGCACTGGGCAATCAGGTATGAACTGAATGAAATTAGCACTAATTAATTTCAGAGTTAACATTCCATTTGGGGTAACAGAGATTTGCATTGCTTAAAAGGTTTGGAGATAATATGTCAATATTTTTACTGCTGCCATCTAATATTACCCTGTTCTGCTATTTATCTTGTCCTTGCTCCAGCTGCACACGGGAATGGTCACCTTTCCTTCTGCTGATTAAGTTACACAAGTGGTAACTTCCAGCAAGAGATGTATAGCAATGCTGTAACTCTATATTACTAGAACATCTGTATGTAAAATCTAAAGTAAATGATGGTGGGTACCCACAAAAACAAGCATATAAGTAATGATAAGTCTGTTCAGTATTTATTCTACTGAAATTTCCATATTTTATTATTTTTTTTTTTTCAGAAAAAAATAGAATCAAACATCATTTGAGCAGTTCAGGCAGGCTGCATTAATTTGGATCAAGAGGTGCTGCTTGCTACTGAAGTGATGAGACATTAAGTAGTTTCTTAGCCTTACTTTTTGCTGTGTATTTGTCTGTCAGCATTAATTGGAATTGTTTTAGGAAATACTTTTTTTTCAGGCAATACAAAATTAGTGCATTTGAAATAAGTCACTTTACCCTGTACAATACAATTATTTTATAGGGTATTTCAGCTGAAGTAGCCCATTCTCCAAGTTATTAGGAGCAAATTCTAAACAAGCAAGTTGAAGTTTAACTATACATACTGTACTATGGCACTGTAATTATTGCCATGGATTACAATTTCAAACAGATCTAACTATTCAAGGTCGGTGGTGTATCCCTAGATAAAACTAGGTGAAATTAGGATCCTACGTAGCAAAAATGCAGCTAGAGAAAAATGGAGTTAGAGAAAAGCCTGAATACTTTCCAAGTGTTAAAGCCAAAGAATATATGGATAATTTTGTTAAATCTACAGATATGTTTAAAATCTTACCATAATCTGATGCACTGCAATAACTCCTTTTAATTTCTCATCTTCATGTGCTGATAACAGACAAGCTGCAGCTCCCACCCAGATTCCACAGTTGACCCACACGACCTCACATCCATCACAGCAGAACACCTCGCCCTTGTCTCAGGACATTTTCAGACTTCTGATGTGTTATGCACAGGCCTGGAGTTGGCAGACTCTGTTTTATATGGTGTGAAAATCTGACTGACATCATTTCAGCTTGACTAGCATGGCAATTTTTGACGACTACAGAGTCAAACCTATACTTTCCTGTTCTTGGTGTTTGGTTGTTTTTTGTTTTATTTTTGTCATCTCTCTCATTTTTGATCCTTGCCTTCACTTTTTTCCTGAGTTTTCCACTCCAAAAACAATTATCTTCACTTTTAAATTTCCACTCTAAAAATCCACAGATTATTTTATCTATTTTATTTTTATCATGTTTTACTTACGTTTAGTCAGGATCACTGTCATTTGCCTTCTTGTTTTTATGCTTTCTCCAGTACTGCTTCCCACTGCAGAACTCTCCATCAACTTTGCAAGTTTGCCACAAAACTGCATCAAAAACCTTCTGTTTCAAGAGCAGCAAAACTAGTGTGGGTGACGGCAACTCACCTCTCTGACCAAAACCCTTCTTCTCCTTTCATGCCTACAGTTAATTGTTTTTTGTTTTACATAGTATGAGATTTCTAGGGATGCCATATGGGATCACGTCTTTCTTAAATATGGGCCTGATTTATAGTAGTACCATGACAGTGAAGACAGGTACTGAAGTATGAACAAGAAAGTGTGAACAGGAAACAGCCAAAGCTGTTTATTTATAATGAGGGAAACAGGAACTATTTTCTGAGGGAACTTGCGAGCGGGTTCGCTGCAGAAGTTGGCTGCAGAAGACGACCTGCAGCCTCCCAGCAAGAGGAAACAATTTACCTCCTTAAAATAACAAGAAGAACAAGAAACTAAACCCCAGTTCGCTAGGTTGTTTCTCTGCTCTCCTTCCTCAAGTGAAAGCAATGTTACCTTTATTCCATCCTTCAGTCGTCTTACTTAACCTACTTCACATTATTTGACTTTTCAGAAGCTATAAGCACAATGGAACAGATGCTTTGTTCTGACTGTAGAGGATAAAGAGATGAGGGGAATAAAACCCTGCCCCCTGAGCCAGTCAAGATCCTTCAACTGATATAGGCACACCCTTTGGTTCCTGCTAAGTTTATAGCTTATATAAATTTAATTCAGCTTTATTATAGGACAAAAGTCTTTTCTAGCTAACATCCCACATACAATGGAGAGTTGGAAACAATGCTAGTAAATGTTAAATAAAATTTAATAGCATTAGCTGTCTTTCTGCAAGATTCTGCCTGGCCCTCAAAAGACAAGTCTATCTCAGCAAATCAGTGATAGCACACACTTGGTTTTGGATATATTAATTACTGCTAGAAGTTCCTTGTTACAAAGGTACTTAAAGAGCCAGCTAACATGAAAGAAGCTAAGACTAGCCTACCAGCAGAAAATAGCTACCAGTCATTGGCTACTCGTGTTAAATTCAAGCTTGTATGCTAGGAGCTGTTTCCTACATGTGGTGAGAACAGCATTAGCTCTACTGTCATAAATGGCACAGCAAAACATCCCTCTAGAAAGGAAATACACCTCCCTGCCCAACTGAGTTATCTCCGGCTTGCTATTAGTTTGCAAAGCTGTTTTTTTCATTGTTCTGCAGGACAAGTTTTGAAGCACAGCACTGAAATGAGAATCTGTTCAGAACTGAACAAGCAAAAAGACCGAAACTTCAGCAGTACTTTGACTCTAAAGTTTTCTGATTCCCAGGAGATAAACACACATAAAGCTGCAGCTTTGTGTAGATTCTTTTCCTGAAGTCCACTACTTAATATCTAAATGTAGACACTGACACCACAGAGGTTTGCTCTAGAAGCATTTTAATTTACAAACAGCAATTCCCACTGACTTTATACCATTAAAAAAAAAAAAAGCGATTTACAAGCAAGAAACAAATTCATCAGAACAAAATAAAGCAGCACTGAAATATTCATGTCACAAATCTAAAACCAAAGTGAATACAAGAGTAAAATATCATTTGAATAAATATTTTAAAATTCATGCTATAAAATAATTCTTAACGGCAAGTTATTGTTACAGCATCAGCTTAGCTAGCTTCATTTACTTCATGTGGCGATGAAGTGTGGAGTTGTGAGGTTACCAGTTTATATTGCAAGACCATGACACTCAGTCAAGTCATTCAAACTGTTCAAATATTAATCATGAAAACAACCATACAAATAAAAGTTATTTAAAAATACAAATTGTTGTCAGAAACAAACACTGTTAAAATCGTGCAAGAGCTCTATCTAATCAGATACAACCAGAGGCTTGCAATACAAGTCCAAAGGCTGAATTCATAGCACATGTAAATTGGAGAGACAGCAGTGCATTGTATCTACCATAGTAGGAATTACTTATGTAAACTAGAAGCAAACCTGCTCAGTTACTGATAATCAGCTTCACATCCCCTGAAGAAATAAATAGAGGAACATATTCCAGGTTTCTTTTGCCCTTTTTTTTCTTTTTCTTTTTAAATGAAAACTTACACAAGGAAATTCATGCTGTCACAAGGATGTGCAAATATACCCAAACTACAGTATTTAATACATCTACGCTGGCACTTGTTAAAAGATATGTAAAATGCACAGAGTTTCAACTTTGAACATTTTGAATGACTTTTACTAAATTTACTAAATTTCAGATTCAATCACTGAGTATTATGAAGTTTACAATGAATGAACTAAACAGATTCATATAAAGAATTTACACAATTACGCAAAGACTTTCAAATATAAAATTTAATAAATAACCCTGACCAGTCAAAAAGCACCATTCAAGGGTAAAATTCCCTTGGAAAATAGATTAGGTGTTGCATATTTGAGTCCCTTTCAATAGTTTCATCTGAAACCTGTTTAGAAAAATGACAATAAAAGAATCACAGTAAACTAATACAAAAATTCAAATAATATATTTTTAAAGGTAAAGCTCATTCAATTGTTTCCCAGCCCTTGATTTTATTCCTGCTGTTCTTCCCCAAATTCAAACTTAATATATTAAGAGGCCTCATTGTTTTGTCTAAAAGTAAACCAAAGACTTCAGCATAAAACATTAATTTATGCTTGGGAAGACTGCATTAAAAACTATCATTTCAGGCCTACAGTATATTCTGCTGAACAGTGAAACGACAGTATCCTTTATGCTACTGAAAGATTTCACACTAAAAAGAGCAGAGCCAATCTTGAAGACTTATTGACCATACTGAACTGCTAACATACTGTATTTACAAAGCTATCTTCTAAATGTATTTACAAGTTTTAAAATAATATGGAAGATAACTGATTAAGTAAACTAAAATAACTGTTTAAAACCACAAACATTAGCAAAGATATAAAATCCTTTATTTTCACAGTTTGTCATAGTTGTTTAAACATATAGAGGAAAGGACACTGTCGCTGTTTTCACATTTGTCTATAATCAAAAAGGTAGATTAAGAAGAGACTCAATTATGAACTAGCCTACATAATTTCATGATTTTGCTGTCAAATACTCACAGATTTTGACGTCTGTATTTATTGTAAATGAAATGTGTAACAGCTCCATGCTAACTTAAAACTGTACAGAAATGAGATGCTGTACAGCACTTCCATAGTCTGCTTAAAATAACACAGCATACTCTTTTTTGGCGGACTAGTGAAATTAACTTCCATTAGACAATGCTTCACGTTTCATGACAATGTTAATCCTGGCATACCGTTATGTGACAAGGCACAATTTATTTGCTGTAGCCAGGTTTGAAGTTTGTTTTCTACCAGAGTCATTCACTTCGCAAGTGTAAATGTAATGCTGAATGATATTTTATACTCGCCTATGTATGCATCTTTTGAAGCACTGTTGAAATTTACAGTACTGTGTTATGGCTTGGTAATTCTTAACACTGCTAGCAGTTGAAAAGGTAAATGGCATATCAACATGAATAGGAGCAAGTAAAACTTGCAAATTGCTGAATCATGATTTTGTAGAAAGAGAGATCACTTCCTGCTTCTTAACAGTCTTGTTAAAATGTTTTGAACCTGAACCTGTACAATCAAAGTGATTTTGCGTTTTATGCTTTTTTTGTTTGTTTGTCTGCTTTTGTCAGAGACAATTTTGGATAAGTCACTCTTTGGTAAACTCAAACCAGTTCAATAAATTCACAAATACAAAGAACAAGATTTAAACAGCATTAAGATTGTGACACTGAGAAATTCAAGAAATATAAAATCAGTACCCATATCCTGCTATCCTCAACTCATACTTCCATGGGAAAAGTCACACCAAAGGCACCACAGCACAGATCCAAGATAAGGGTTAAGGATAACTGTACATTTCTTGGATTTTGCATGTCTCAAACTTAATTTTTCAGGTTGGATTTTTTTTTTTTTTTTCATTTAATTACTTAAACATGTAAGAAAAAAAAAAACCAACAAAACAGTATCAGAAACACGAACATGTTTTTAAGTGGGTAAACGAACAGACTACCTCCCCTCCCCTAGACACAGACATACAATTTCCTTTACTGGAAACAACAGTTCTATTGTTGGTTCAGGGAGAAAAACAATGTCCCATCTCCCCATACCTCTTTTTTTTTTTTTAGGCAGTTTCAGGACAAACAGGCAAATTAGGTACTCCGTTTAATTAAAACTGCCCCCAAGGAGCCAGCAGATTTATACTGAAAATTGGTATTTAATAGAATTCTTATTGCAGACCGTCACAATATTAAGAACTAGTGTATTCAATAAAGCTACTGCACACATATGCCCCAAATTCAGAGGAGCCCAAAAAGCATTACAAGATAGCAAACCTACCTCTTTGCTTTCCTCAAACTTATGAATGAGCCTTTATTCTCTGAATTTCAGGACTCAAACAACAGATAGACGTAGTTCACAGATATCTTTTCATTATTTGCTAAACAATAAGGCCCAAACATACAAAACATGTATTTTAAAGAAGTATGTGATTCATTTCATTTTGCTTATCAGGTAGAATCTACGTAGTAGTGTTTGCCAGCTCATGCTTTTGAGGTCTCTTAAGCACTACTGTGTGATTTTTATTTTATTTTTTTAATTTTCCTTAACTGTTACCATTACATTTCACATTTTAATATATCATACTGACCTAAATGATGAAGTTAGCACCATATTAAAAAAAAACAACAACTCAAAAGAAACATTTGGTGAAACAAAGAGTATTTGAAAAGTTGTTGGTAATTCATTTATGCAGCAAACAACCACTGAAGATATGAGGGAAGCCACAGCAACTCTGTAATACTTGCATGTGAAATAACAGACATATTGCTTGAAGTTCCCATAGTGTATTTGTTTTTTTTTTTTAATTTTAATACAAAAAAGTACAAATTCCAAGTGCTGACACGTCACTTGGAGCTGTAAGTAGGAAGTCATTGTGCACCTGAAAACAGCTCTCTGTGAAGAGACCTATTAAATACTGCTTGGAAATACTACAGTTTGAACTACAAAATATCTCTCAGGTTAGTATTAACCAACCACAAAGAGCAATGAAGTTATATTTAATTACCTGGTATGCTTCTACAGTACGAAATGAAGGTAGATTCTGAGGCCAGTAAAAACCACAATGCTACTTTTGGGTTTGCTATTAGTTTTCTTTTTTTCTTTTTCTTTTTTTTTTTTTTAAATATATATATATAATATATATATATAGATATATATCTATCTCTATATATATAAAAAGGTCAGCACCACAGGTTGCCCAGTTTATGTTCTAGACAACTAACAAAACCCCTTAACAATTTAACCATAATTTAATAGATTTATGGCATTTGGTTTACAAATGTTACAGAGCAAAGCCATTAAAACAAGGTAGTACACTTTGCTCTCATTTGCACACGAAGTAATAAAAGGAAAACCAAACATTCTTCTAAAACCAAAAAGACTCTCCCATAGTCTGAAGTCCTAAACCCCAGACAGAGGAGATCTAGCAGTTGAAAGAATGGTACATGGTATAAACCTTCACATATTTTTACATTCACTTCAACCAGAATAGGAAAAGTGAAAGCATTTTATATATATAAAGCAAATTTATATATATAAACAGACTATCAAAAACAGTTAGGAAGAAAAAAACCCAATTCATTGGTACACATGAGGGAATCAAATGTGTAATATTCTCTTTCCCCACTGCTACGTAACCCTCATTATCAGCAGTAGGATCTAGGAAATAAAGTAAAATAAAATTAAATTAAAAAAACCTACAGCTTCTTGGTGTATCCAGCAGAGATGCAAATCTTATTCTAATATCTTTCTCCACTGGAATTTGTGTCTTACCAGATCAACCAGCAGGGACACTTTATCAGACTCTTCCCATCTGTTCCCTAGCACAGTCTTTTATATTTTAAGCATTTTCAAAAGTGAAAACAAAAAAAAAGAAAACCACAAACAAAATCCACCAACCCAACCTCCTACAGAAACAAAGAATATTTATGTAGCCTTTTCCAGAAACGATTTCAAAACAAGTTCCAGAAGGTCAGGAAAATTAAAAGGCTCTTATACTTGTAATGAAGACTACCAAAAGAATAAAAGTTTTTAAAAATACATTATTAATGTGCTTGTTTACGTTGCACTTATTATTGTGTAATATTTTAATCAGATGTGTTAGACATTGCATGAATTTCCATACTAGAATCCATGGCTTCAGAAGCTGAAGCATCATTATCTACTTTCTGTTCCACAAATGCTTCTGTTCTGTCTGGAGACTCCACTCTGTTTCTTACTTCTGTTACCCCAGGGTGATTTTTTCGCAAATGCTGGTTTAGTGTACCCTGGAAAGGAAAACATTTGCCACAGATCTCACAGCGAAAGGGCTTATCATCTGTGTGACCGCGAATGTGATACTCAAGCTGGTCCTTGCGGGTGTATTTCTTCCCACAGAATTTGCACACAAAAGGAGTTATTCCCATGTGCAACCGCATGTGTCGATCAAGGCTCCCTTTCTGGTTGAAAGACTTTCCGCAGTAAATACAAATCAGCCTCTCGTTGTATGGATACCAGTGACCTCTTGCATTTCTTTCCTGTGGACTATTTTCATATCCTGTATTACTCACCATGGAATCACCATCAGTCCCTTGCACCAAGCCTTGAACATCACTATGTAAATGACCACTGGATATCCGTTTTTGGCGTGCCCGACCCCCTCTGAAACAGCTCAGCATTGACCTTGAAGGACTTGAATTGTTAAGGTTTCCAAAAGATTCAGACACACCAGTAGCCTGTGATGAGGCATGGGTAAACGAATAAACATGTTGTAGAACAGACCCATAGGAACCAACGTTTACTGCTACTACTTGCTCTCCATCCACCATTTCAGTATGATATCCATCATCACCAAGGGAAGAGCTATCAGAACAACTTGGCCTGTCAGACTTTTCCATTTTAACTTTCACCTCTGCAATCTGACTTTCTCTTACTATCAAGTCTCCTTGCTCATGATCACCCTCAATTTGAACCTCGTATTCAGAGATACTCCCACTGCTTCCTCGATCTGAATGCCCTTCTTCTTGCAGTCGACTACGTAGAGTTTTGCCTGGAGTAGTTTCCATCCTAAGATCACTGCTTGCTGTTGACTGTCGCATCTGAGAGCAATAGGGGGGAGATACCTCAATAGGGTTGGCAAAGTAGCTGCTGTCTTTAACTCCATTGCGATTTTCTGAATTTTCTTCAGCACCAACAGTAACAGAGTCAACATCACCAACACTGATCTTTGAATGAATACTCTCCAGTATCTGCGTGCATTTATCAATGACACATTGCATCTGTAGAAAGCTAGCTGCAGTTAGAAAACTAACAACATCCTTCAGTTGTAAGGACATCCTTCCAGTGTAACAGAATGAAAGCAACTGTTCAAAAACATTGGGATTTTTAATAACCGATATTGATAAGCCACTCATGGTGCTTAACGCTGAATGGTCACGGAAATATGGCGAACTGGCTGCTAAGACAGCTTTATGGGCTCGAAATGGCTGACCCTGAATATGCACAATTATGTCACACAGCTTTCCTTGCAAGCGGAGTTCATTTAACTGGCTCAGAACAGTGTTGCTGTACTCAGGCACATCAAACTGAATGAAACTGCTGCTGTCCATTTCTACTGATGTAAAGTGGAATCTGAAAGAAAAACAAGAACATTTACAACTGAGAATGAATACACAGTTTTCCATTCCAAAAAGAAACACTTCTGCATGCTGAAGTTAAATTACCGCTTTGATCCGTTCAAGGTGTGTTACTACAAAACTGTCAGTATAGAAACTTGATGCAATATGAGAAGAAGAGTCTCAATCTACCTATTTCTTGCAATGCTTTCACTCAAATTATCCCTATGTAAGATTCAGAACTCAACTGTTTATAACATGACAGGGTCCATTGGACAGTCTGTATCAAAGCTAAAAGGAACTTTATAATTTTTCTCCCTAGTAAAGACTACAGAATAATTGTCCCACACTCTCAAAAGAATATTAAAGTCACGAGGCGAGTCAAAAAGATCACAGTATTCGCTGTCTTGAAGCAGGTGACTACACGGCCACTTGCAGGGAACTGTACATATAAATTGTCCAGGAATTATTTTTGGAAGGTATTTCATGCAGTTTTGAAAATCTACTAAGGAAAATTAACAGAAGAACATCTGTTTGAATACACACACACACAGAGATACTTTTAAATTAAAACTGTATTCCTTAGGTCCAGATATGTAGCATATTAATCTCCGAAATAAATTTGTCATCAATTGCATTTCTGTCTTTAAAAACCATGCACCTCCTTAAAAAAATAATCTCAATAATTATTAAATAAATCCATCATTCAATATTTACATCCCAAACAAAGAAATCGAATGAAGTAAATAATTAAGTGTGGACTCAATTCTAAACTGTTTACTCACTGTGTCAGGTTTCCTGACAAAGAATGAGTTAGTAGGCAAAGAACTATTTGAAGGAAAAGAGCGGGAATCACCAGCAAACATTCAATTTTTTAAGCTTCTTTCTGTGATTTTCATTTATTCCTCCTTCAAGGCTCTGAAGCTTATCTAACACAGTAATCACTTCCTAGCTAGGACAATTTACCATTTAAAGTTTAACATATATTTGATCCCATTAGTATTCGTTTTCTTGATCCAGCAGCAAAGGGTGTTCTAAGAGGTTTTAAATAAATGTATAAATTTCAGGAAACAATCTAAATAAAGGCACTCCATGATACTGTAAAAAGAATTAATAAACATTTTTCCCTTGAGAGTGTATGTAGCAGGCATCAATTAACATTATACACCCTAATTAAGTACCCAAGAATCTTCAGACTTTCATTGTGATTCTTACTAACACAGTAGTGTAAACACACAATATTGCCACCGTATCTGCTCGTCCAATTGGACAAACAGATCTCAATGTCACTAATTGAATTCCTAATCCAGGAAGCATCCCTGAAGTATCACAACATACTAAGAGATTTTTTTTTCCTATTTATGTCCTATGTTACATGCTGTAATAAGGCACATGAACAAATTAAATTAAATCATGAAAATTCACCAACTTTAATAACAAAAATCAATAGGAATATTATAAAAAACTTACAAGTAAGAACTGGAGCTGTATCACCTGTCACTAAAACAACGGTTTGCTGTCTCTACAAATAGGAGATAAACAAGATAGCCACCTTCCTGACCTGATGAGCATTATTGAGAAAACCAGTAAACTGTTCTTCATTGGAGTTTTAGTAACTGATATTTAAAACCAGGACAAAGCCAAAAAAAAAAGCCAGCAAGAATAGATAATGATAAAACATGATCAGTATTTCATTTTTCTGATATCACACAGTAACACCAGGAAAACATCTTGAAAACTACAACATGAAGTTGTGCGTCTGCCAGTTAAGTATTAATTTCTGCTTCTAAGTCTGCACCTGTTTAACATCATTCATACTCCAATATACATTCTGCTGTTCTCACTGAGTGGTGAACAATTCAAATTATCCTCCTTTAAATTTTGTAGTATTTAGTACTTACTATGTACTACTTACCCACCTGTGAGAGCTTACAACATTATAGCAAAAACACATTATTATTCAAAAGTATTTTTAATCCATGAATCAGCTATCCCTATCAGCTGTGATCATGGAGATACTCTTTGCCTCCCCTGCCAACCCTTAAATGAGGTCTGGGCAGAGGTGGATCCTGGCTCCACCCCTTCTGGTCTCTCAGGTACACTGCACACACCCCAGCTCCCCTGGGTTGGCCCTGCATTCTCACCTAGCGCTCAATCCCTGTTTCAGGCCATGACTTAGCATTTCTGCTACAGTCTCACAAAAATAAAGGGCTATGAAACTAATCAGTTCTCTTTAAGAATAATAACTATAATCTTTTTTTTAAAGGGTTTTAAGTTCTCTTTCCTCCCAGTCGTGGCCATTCACAAATCAACCTGCACAATTAAGTCACAAAACATCTCAAGTTTTGGGAAGCTCTGAACTAAGCTAGAAGTACCCATTGGAAAACAAAGAAATATGATCATTTTTGTCAAAACCTGAATTAGTGAACTGCAGTGAATTATCTGTATTAAAAAGACTGCAGGAAAAGGTACACATACTTTACTATTAATCTCAAAAGAGCTTTGAAAATGAGTGCTACACTGAATGTATATTTTAGTCCAAACTATTTGTTATAATAGTGAAGACTGCTTAGCAAATTTAAAGTTACATTACCTCACAAAATACAGGATAACCCATGTTTCCTAAATAAACTAAAGCCAGCCACCACAAGCTGAAGTGCAGCTACTAGCAAATCTAGTTCTTGAATACTTTTCATGGGCAGGCATCAAAATACTACAATGAAAATGAGTATCATAATTCTCTTTCTGTGGATAGATATGCAACACCTTCCAAAACATCCATAGTAGAAAACAAAGGAAAATTCATGTCTATAATGCAAGCTCTGCTATCCTAAAGCATCACAGGATACAATCCCATCACTTTCGTATATGAGTAATACATTAACCCTTCTGTTTTTGTAGGAAGTTCTTAACAAATTTTGACATTTATTCAACAGGAATTGAAAATGATTTATTTTTCACCTGACTACAGCAGGATGAGTATCCTTACAGACAGAGCAACAAGTGTATGTACAGAACATAGACAACATCGTATTGGCCATCCTTAGAATACACTTTAAGGGGTGGGTAACTTTAATATTAACATAATGACTATTAATATTAACCACTTCAGTTCTATACATGTACATATAAAGTACTAATGCTGTAAACACTACAATGCTATTCTCAGCTCTCAGTATGGAGCACCAAGGCAATTATTAGAATTGCCTATTTAAGATCTTCCATAAAAACAAACAACAACACCAACAACAGAAAACCTCTTATTTGAGCAAATATCCAAAGACAGCAGTTATGAGACTACTGGTCTGAGGGCTGTTCTCCTCCCTTATTCTCAAATTGACCCCTTACAATTGCTTGCCTTTTCTTCTGTGCACCAACTTCCTAATACAGAAGCATCAGAATGCTGTTTATTTAATCCTGAATAGTTACATCCCACACTTCCTATTATTTCCTAAATGTCTGACAACTCTGAGGTACATTCTGAGAAGTTATTATTGAAATCAAAGAAACAACTGACTGCACGATCAGACGTGCAATATAGGCACAGCCAGGCCTTTATGAAATGCATAGAGACTGAGCTTTTATCTATTATAATGATAAACCCATTAACTATTACAGAAATAACTGACTAGTGCTGTGTGTATATACAGTGCAAATATCTATATCACTTCTTTTCCTCCCCTCCCTCCTCGTGTCTGGGATTTCCCATATCCGTGTTTATGGGGCAAATCAGACTTATTCCATGTTCACCTTCAACTCTGCTTTATTTTGTAATGAACCTAATCGTGCACACTGCACCTCAGAGCTTCTGAAGGGCCCTTTTAACTACACGGACCGAGTCCTAACAAGAACTTCCAACTCCTCAAGCGGATCAGCGGCAGTCGAAAGGCGCGCTAACTTCTGGCAGCAGCTCCACAGCCGGTGCCGGTCCAGCAGCACTGCAGCCAGCCGAGCACGGGGCGCTGCTTATGCCGAGCCCCGTTCGGACTAAGAATAGGCCCAGACGCACTCGCGTTCGTCCTCTCTAATTGCAAATCGGAACCACGTATGTCACAGACTCAGGTTACGCGGCGACAGCTTTCTGTAAGATGCGGCTGAGAGGAGAGCGAGCTCGGCGGCGCCGGGGTCGGCCGCGGCAGCGCAGCCACCGCCCGCACGGCCCAGCGCGGGGCTCGCGACAGCAGCGGCCGCACGGCGGCACGACCGGGAGCTTTGCGCGGCTGTCCCGCGGGGCCACCGCCCCTGCGGGGCCTGTCAGGGGCTGGAACCCCCCGCCCCGAGAGCGGCCTCCGCCCCCACGGGAGAACCGCCGCAGCCCCGGGGCCCGGCCCGCCCGCCGCTCACCTGGGGCTGTCAGGGTGTCTCACATGGCGGGTCCCGGCCCCTCTCCTGCCCGCTCCCACCGTCGCTTCCCGCCCGCTCCCTCAGCTCTTCGCACCCGGAAATAATTCCGCTGGAGGCGCTTCCGCTTCCTGGTGACGTGCGCCGGCACCGGGCGCCCGCCACGCCCCACCGAGTGCGGGCAGAGCGCGGCCGGCAGAGCGGCGGAGGAGCGCGGAGCTCCGCGCTAAAGAGCTGCCACAGGAGGGAGCGGAGCCGTGACCGAAGCCTCTGGGTAACACAAAACGTACGGGCCTAAAACGTCAGTCTTGGGCTTCATAACACGCATTCAAAAATTAACTGGGGCGAGGAATTTGGAACAGAGATAACAAAAACGTGTTTACTATGAATGGCTCAGCATCAACCAGAAACATTACTGGAAATATGTGATCTGATGTATTTTGAGAGCTTTTTAGAAAACAACAAACAAACCAAACCCCAAAAAAACATCCACTCCGGCTGCCAGGCACGATGTCGATGATAAATCCATTCCCAGTGCACAGAGAGGCAGCAAGAAAACTTGGGATACGTCGGGAGGGGTCTCCTCTGCCCCCAGCTGTGCACAACCACCTCTGTTGAGCGTCATGAATTGGGAATTAAGGTCATATTTGCTACGCTGTCCTTTGCCCTTACAGCCCTGCACATGCTCATAGCATACATGTGGCAACAGTTCACTGCTAAACTCACAGCTTGCTGTAACACTGGATGGAGAACAACTACTGCTACGATGATCACCTTCTGCAACTCAGGCATCACAATTTACCTTCTGGAGGCATGTCTTTCTCTCCCTATAAAGCAGAGAGAAGATGATCTTCAGAAATTAGGTACTCCACAGTCAACATAACTAAGTTGCTTGAGCGAGTTGACCAGGGCATAAATAGCAAACTTAAATAAGACACTTATTGCTGGAAATCAAATGACTAATACTGAACAGGCACAATACTCTGGGCTTTTTCTTTTGAGTGTATGGAAAGTGTAACTAACAGCAATGGTAATTGAATTTCCTCATGTCATATTCTGTTCAAAATTGCTAAATATGGAGGACTGTGGTATGCAAACCTGATCTATCAAGAAAATCAGTTCAATATGCATTAAATGAAAGTAAGTTGATTTATTGTTTAGGTAGCAAGCACTGACTTGCTGAGTAAGATGCATCAGCTAAGACAGCTCCATGAGGAATGAACCAATAGAGGCTGGACAATACAAATTGTTTGGTAAGTGTTTAAACTTAAACAGAAGAGGAATCCTCAGAGGAACATAAGCTTAATTGTTAACACATTTACACTGCATGAAATTTCTTTTGTACTTTGACAAGAGAAATTAGATGCCTTATCTGTACCTACTTCTGTAGGCATTTTGAGTGTGCACTTGTCTCTACTGTTAAGTGAGCAACTGGGGAGATTTCATAAGTCTGTACTTATATCTTTTTCTGTAAAACAAACAAACAAAAAAACACCCAAAAATTGAACAAACAAACCAACCCAACAACATCAACACAGCCACAGGAAAACCTGTTTGATGAATTCAGACTCACGTGACAACTGCTTATCTAAGCTGCAGATAAAACTGGGACCAACTCCAGAAATCCATCAACTACCTGTGTTTTAAAAAACCAGTTTCTTGTTTAGTGTTTTCTTAGGCTAAGGTGGCATGCTCAGTACTTCAAGAAAACACGCTACAACTTTTTCTTTACATATTTAATAAAGTTATATATGAACAACTTTTGGATTTAAAGTATTGTTTGAATACTTAATTTGGTAAAAGTGAAATATTAAATACTAGTACTAGACATGCATTCCTTTCGTTCAGGCTTAAGAAAACATTACAAAGTTGACAGATAACATTTATTAAAACATGTTATACAAAAGGGGGGCATGAGACTCTTCTATAAGAAGAAAATATTGAACAGTAACATTAAATTAAAACCATGCTGTACAATTAAGACAGCAATATTTATAGACAAATCTATCCAACCTCTGCAATACAAGCATTAACATCTCACAAAATATCGAGATATGCAGTTTTACTATTATAAATGACTTGTTTAGAATAAAAACATATAGCTTATTAAGGAAGATTCACTTGACTTGCATAAGCACTTATATTTCTGGAAGAAATATGGAATCCCATGAAGAACAAAACAAAACAAAACAAAGCAGCAATCGACACACACAGGCTTCAAGCAAAATCAGAACTTACAATTTAATCACGTTAAAAATGTACCGTTTTGTTTTCCAGCATCTTCCCCCAGGGCATTGTCAGCTTACAGCTGAAGTATTCTAGCTATCCAATTAAACATTTAAATTATTTAAAAAAAAAAAATAAAAAATCATCTGTTTTGAGAAATGTTCGAATTCTATTAAAGCAAAACACTCAATATACTGCTATGGGCTCTCAGAATTCAGAGAAAGGTCACCTCACCTTTCAGCTCAAAAGGGCTGAAATTACAAGTGACTCCATTCTTTCAGACTCAACAACATAGGGACTTCAGTGTTATCAGCCTTTGCTCAGCCTCCCTTTTTGATATGGAACAAAGTTTCTTAAACACAAACATCTCAGATGAATAAAAGGTAAAACCAAAATTGTAATGGACAGTATTCTCTAGACTCTACCTGCTCATCCATTAAACGAAGATAGCTGCTGCATGCAACTTTGAAGGTAACACTTAAAAAAAGAAAAAAAGCACTAACAAATCTACTACAGGAGTGTGTGAATATTAACCTCCTCCCTCCGAAGGGTCAGATACACATCTAAAGGACATCCTAACCCCGCTAAGCTTTTTTGATATTTTTTTGGGAATCTTGGTTACATAGATTACATGGTAATTAACAGCTTAGTACTGGAATGGAATACAAATGAAGTCAGCTGTCATAACAGAAGACGTTCTTCCACTGACAGGACAATGAGTGGCTTCACAGTAATGGAAAAATTTGACAGCCTCCTGTGTGTACAATAATTCTAGTTTTCAGAAGATATTCGCCTTACTGCTGTCAACAGCAGAAGTGAGCAATATAAAAATATACAGAATTTTCAAGGTTGGATTATTAAAGTAATGAAGCTTATGGGGAGATAAATGAAATTTACCAAATATACATTTGGATACAGACTGATCACTTTCCTCCTGCTCACAGACAAGAAAAAAACAAAAAAAAACAAACAAAAAAAAACCCCCAAAAGCCCCACCAAAACTCTCAAACAAATTCACTGCCCTAGAAGTGACTAACAGCTCAGGAGCAGCTGCATCTACATTTCTCTCTTTACTGTGTACAGCTGCCTTGGGCATCAACTGCTGGGTTTCAGTGGGCTGCAATGGTGGCACACACAGCAATGGTCATGAACTGCCCTGTGCCTGTCAAAACAGCTTCTAGCTAGCACTAAAACTGATATAAACAGCCCGTTACATGCCAAATTTAGAACCAGCACAGCACTTCTGCTGAAATACATTTACGAACAAGCAGTAGATGCTAGCAAGAGGTGCAAGGGATGAAAAGAGGAGATACTCTTGAGGAAACAAAGCTAGAAACATGAGGAGAAACTGGAGATGCTCCTAGGAAGACGTGCAAAGGAGATACTGAGGACACGTGAAGACCCACCCTCAGAAGGTCATACAGTGCCAGAGGAGAAACATTTCCACAGGACTTCAACCAATGGATAAGCTGTGCTAGAGCAAGTACAGTTCTGAAATAACTGAGTCCTGGGATGAACCAATTAAGAACAAGCACACCCTAGGAGCAGCTACAGTCTGTGGCTACACCACACCAAGAGGGCAGTGACACTGACAAGCCTGGCACAGGAGGGGCCACCCACTAAAAAACAAGGATATGTATGACCCCAATCACCTATGCAAACTTCCACCTCACCAAGAGGATTGAAACAAAGTAACTGAGAGGAACTCCCAGTGAAAATAAGCAGAAGTGCGATTAGGAAGATGGAGAGGAAGAGTGGCATCAGAGTTAAGGTGAACCTGAGGAAAGGAGAGAGTTTAATTTTATGTTTTCTTTTTCTCGATACCTTCATCAGTGTTTAGAATTCTGTCGAAGCACAGTAAGTTAAGCTCTGTAAAAACATTCCAAGTCAACTATTTTACTTGTGGTAGACAAAAGTAACATTTTTACAGAAGTACCTCAAGCTTCACTTAAACACTCAGCCCTCTCAATTAACTCTCAATCTTATCAATATTTTCCTTTAATTAGTTGGTTTCATGTAAACTAACTTCAGAAAGTCAAGTGTTTAAAAATAATAATAATTTAAGAAGTCAGTGCAGCAACATTTGCTGGAGTTCCAGATGATGTCATATTACAGAGTAAAACACGAACAGGTAAATATTTAAAAGATACTATTCATGCTGAATCACTAAAGGAGGATATGGTTCTACAATATGATCTACTGGACCTGTTATAAAAACATTTAAAGTGTCTCTCTTAGTACATTTTAAAGCTTTATTTTAAAGTAATTTAACTGCAAATAGGAGCAATTTTCAACTTCAAAACATCCCATATAAAAGTCATTCCAAGCTGGTAAACAGTTTTGCTGGCAGCTCTGTAAGGTGGTCTGGATTTAATGGTTATAATTTTTTGCTTGACCATGGTTCTCAGCCTGGTGCTTCTGACCAGCCTTTTATTGGTTAAATGGGAAGTGACATCCTTCATCTTCTTATGCAACACTGAAGCGACAGTTTGAAAGGGTTTGAGAACCAATGCAGTATACAAGATCATTCTTGAAATGAGTATGAATATAGCTTGCTCAAAAATGTGTTGACAGTACTTGCAGAAATGATGCCCCATACGCAGAGTAAGGCCTTGAAGAATGGAAACACAGGGCCAGTGAGTGCAAGAACCCCTTCCTCTATACTTATGTAAACAGGCAAGCATCATAATTTTCTTAGTATTAAAAAAGACAGTGTTAGCAGTGTGGAAATAAACCATAAAGGGAATGTCATTTCTAAGTTTAAAAAACATAATTATAATTATTTTTTTTTTGTTTTTACTTTTTAAATACAAAGTGCATCTATATGTTAAAGCAGGTTACAGTGTTAATGAGCAAATCCCTGTTTAGTTACCTTGATTACAAGGGTTATAAATATGGCCACCATGGTATATTAGAGAGTTCAATTAAGTGCTAAGAATAGGAACTCCTTGATGCTGACTATTCATGCCCATTGCCAGCAATGGTTTCATGATATTTGGGAGTATCTGTTTTAAGAACATTCTGTGTGAAAAAATATCTGAATCGTTAGAAGATTTAGAGCCTCTTAAAAAACTGAAGTTTGTAAGCAGAATGCCAGAAAAGAAGTGACGGCAATTACAACCCACCAAGTAATAAAACCCAGCTTGTACAAGATACTGATGTTCAGGATAAAGTTTGGTTGCATCTCAAGACAAGCTGTAACTAGAAGTTTAAAAAAGAATCCAAATTGGCATCACCTTCGCATGTTCTTGCTTCATCATACACAGTCATCTGTTTAAGTATGTTATCCCATAAGTTCCAGATTTAATGCATTAACCAGGGCCAGACAGGTTTAGAAGGCCTTTGATACTTGTTAGTTTCTTTCCGTGTGTTACACTGTGCTTGGATATCACTTCTTTCTATTATAGCCTAGGTATACTCTAAAGGCTCTTATATTTTAGAGAAGTACAGAGAAGGACTATTGCTTTTGCATTTAAATGCACTATGCTTTCAACCCCCAAATCCTGTTGCCACTTACACCACAGTGTAAGTGATGCACTCTACCTACACAGCCGGCAGCATCTCTCAAAGCTACAAACATTCCTCCATCTAGCTCTGAGAATGAGATCCTCACCCTAATGAAAAAGCGTCACTTTCCCAGTGAAATTCCAGACCTTGGACATGTGCACAGTACCATGTTCTGCAGCACCATTACTAGATCCAAATACTGTACTTTCTACATCTTCCCACCCAGCTTCCACAAGCAACTTCATTTGAAGAGGTAAATAGATCTGGCTACTTAAAATCATGTAGCCAGTCACAGTAGTTCAGTACCAAGAATCTGTATCATAGCTCTTACTTCTTACAAAGAGTAAAGAATTAAGAATTATCAATGCCTAAATCATTTTCCCAAAGCACGTTTCTAAAACTAGATAAAAATTCTCAAACAAGATTTTATACCAATAAACGCCAATTCAATTTACGAAACTACAGAGTTTGGTACTTGCTACTGTAGTAAGTCACAAAAAAAGTGAATATACAGTTAGATTTTAGAATTTTTAGTATTTTGGGTAAGATCCAAATATTACTTTTTTTTTTTTTTTTTTTTAAATAAGATATGCTTATTATACACACTTCAATAGCTCTTGTTATATAAATCAAGCCAAGACTCATACAGCATCAGGCCCTGGAAGAACAAACTAAATTATATTAAATACAGATTTAAGTTCACATAGTGCTCAACTATATTTAAGTGCCTTACAGACTCTTTAAATAAAAACCAGCACAAAATTAAGCAACCATTTGTCTTACTGGAGATAGATTAAAAAAAAAAAAAAAAAGTAGAAGAGATAAAGGAAAGCCAAACCACCTTTAACACAGCTTTTCATTAAGCAATACAATAAGGGATATTTAATAATGCAGGCTATTTAATTATGCATGTTGAGTATGTTAACAGACAGTCTCTGGTCTAAGAGAAATTCTACTTTTTTTTTTCCCCCTTAAACGTGAATCACAGAAATTTTATTAACAGATAATCCACATAGCCCAGTACAGTTATCCTAGTTCTCTTCAATATTAATTTTTCCCTCCCCCAGTAAGGCTTCTTTTTTTCGTGCTTAACGTAAGTAATTGTACAATTTCAATCAATTTTGAGCTAGGTATTACTGTCAATTTATAAGACTCAGAAAACTGCAGGGCTTCTAAATACTGTTGTGAAGGCAATTAATGTCACAAAGACCT
This sequence comes from Coturnix japonica, assembly GCF_054131305.1. NCBI lineage: Eukaryota > Metazoa > Chordata > Aves > Galliformes > Phasianidae > Coturnix > Coturnix japonica. Next base: position 2,655,648 of record NC_140683.1, read on the forward strand.
TATGGAACACATTTTGCAAGCACCTTTCAGATTAACCATTTCCACTGCACACCCACCATCTGGAATAGTATAGTGGAAGATAAAACATTTGGTCTGCTCACACCAGCGTAATCATTGAAACCTGTTTTTTGAGAATTTAAATTTCACAATAGCAAGTACCAGACACTATTTGAATGATTAGTTTATTTTCATTACTGTACTGAACAAATGTAAGCTCTAACGTCTCAGTTCATCTCAGTAGTACTCTGCTCAGCTTTAGAAGCTTGATATGACTTGGTACAAGACGTCACATGCCGATGAAAACTGTCCCGCCACATAAATCTTTTCCCACAGATGTTACATTCATATGGTTTTATGCCTGTATGAATTTTCATATGGCCAACAAGATGGTGTTTCATTTTGAATTTCTTACCACAGACACCACACCCATAAGGTCGAAGACCAAGGTGCATACTCATATGCCGATCTCTCTGACTTTTGTGTGTAAAGCTCTTACCACACTGACAAGGATACAGCTTATCAGCATGTGAGAATCCAGTGAGAGATGTTTCTTCTTTAATTCCTGCAGCCATTTCAATGCCTTCACCATAGCCTGTTGCTATCATAAGATCTTGTCTGTGAGCACTTAAATTTCCATCTGCCCTTTCAGCAGAGAATTCTTCCATAGAAGAGCCATAGAAGTCAACTTGCTCATCGTAATTACTTTCATCTGCTTGTTCATCAAATTCTGCTTCCATCTTTTTGTCAGCTATATGAAAGTCTTCAACACCTGAAGACTGGATTGAATGATCTGCCTGAATGGCATTCATGGATTCAGAAACTTGATGTTCATCATAAGAATTATCAACACCTTCACAGTCTTGTTCAAATCTTTCTGGTTTCACATGGATCCACCGCTTGTGAGACATGATGCTGGGTTTGCTATATATAGGTCTGGTATACTGATACTCAGCGCTATCACTAGTTCCTTCTTCACCATCCTGACTCGTCATTCCTGTACTAAGTCTGTCGTGCTCTGTTGAAGAATTACTGGGGAGGTACTCATGTTCTGTCAGTTGACATGATAGCTCATCTTTAGAACTCTCTTCTTCATTTTCACCATCCCTCAGTTCCTGCACTTTGTGGAATTCTGTCTGCCCTCCAGATCCAAGTTCAAAGGTTTCAGCAAGGCCATTGTAACTACTACTGCTTGGGGACTGATGGTCACTGCCATGATTCATTTTCTGACAAAGAACTGTTGGGTTTCCCTCTAGCACTTCAGTGCATTTATCCACTACATGCCACATCTGAAGGAAACTTGCTGCTGTCAAGTAACTAACAATCTCTGGAGCAGGCATTACCAGCCGACCTGTGTAGGTAGACAGAAGAATGTTTTCAAATACTCTTGGGTTCATCACATCAGGCAGGACTATTCGCCTGCTATTTTTTAAGAGAACCTGATCACAGAAGTAAGGTGAACTAGCTGCAAGAACAGCCTTATGGGCTCTGAAGAGATGGCCCTGAACTACAATGGAGACATCGCATAATTGTCCTTGCTGGCGCTGCTGATTTAACTTCTGCAAAATGGTGCTAGAAAAATCTGGAAATTCCACTCGGAAAGAGCTTGATCCAGACTCCATTTCATTACAAGTTTAGTGTTGTGCTGAAAGAAAGCAAACAACAAAAGATCAGAAATTCTACTTAGTGAAGTATTAATCTCTCAGTTTCCTTATAAACTCACGCGAGAGTCACTCCAACACTTTCTGGAACCTATTCACTGCTATATTTCTATATTTCTATTTCCTCCCCCATGATTTCAGCTTTCTCTTTCCTGAAAGTTGTACTGAGGACATAAATTGCTATGCCAGCATATTTAGCTGTGCTTCTTCTGTTCAAGGGGACTTGACCACTACAGCAGGAGCTAAGAGTTACACCTCGTATATCTGTAACAATTCAATAATCGTATACTAGAAGCTTAGCTAGTAATTCAGCTATTAATGTTTATGCTCCCATGGCTCAGATGTCAATCACAAAGTTGACAATTATTAAATAATACCATTCTTTAAAATGTCTGCACTACATTTTTTATTTGAAGTTTAATATGAATGTGCACATTGTTATCACCAGAAATAACAGAAATTGAAGAGTAACAATGAAAGACCAACATTAACATCTGAATAAACTAAGTTCACGCAATTTTTCAATTTGATGTGTAAATTGAACATAATGAAACTCTAAAAGAGTTATGAAGTAGAAAGCAGTTTTTCCCATAAAGATACTTCTTGTAAGTAGGGAAGAAAGTTTTAACAGATAGAGTTGCACATCTAGGAAAGAATACTAATTAATAAGCAGAGAGCACACATGTACATGGTACAAAAATAGAACACATTACAAGCAGTACTCTGAAATCGAAGTGATTCCATGGAAACACAGAACTGAGAAGATGTGATTATGAAACTCTGCTACAGAGTCTGTACTGCAACTTTAGTGCTTATAATTACACACTGTATATAATAAATGCATATACTTTGTATATAATAAATGTATAATGTATATGATTACAGAAGCAGCTATAGAAAAATTTATTAGATGCACTGCATTCAAGCGCTGGCATGTTGACACAATGGTATGACTACTAAGTGCAAGAAAAACAGCAGTGTGTGCTTACAAAATACTGTCTACACAGGACTGATTATGTAAATCAATATTTAATCAACAGCCAATTATGACATAATCCCTTCCTGACTGTTGTTGTCCAGCTCATATTGTTAACATCTTTCCTCCACTCTCCCAAAGCCTGACTGTTCCCTCTTTAAAGTTCCAAAGCTAGAAAAGGATGACGACATACAGAGCGCAGGTGAAAACACATTTCACCATTAACTTAGATCAAGGTGATACAATTACCATGGAAGAGAGCGCATGGGATCAGAAAGGCACCAGAACTTTCAAGAAATACATGCCAAAACCTCTCAAACACTGAGGTGAGCAACTTCTATAGAACTGTGAAGATTATACTTTAAAATGCCTTCTTTTTCTTTTTTTTTTTTTCTTTTTTTTTTAATTATAAGTATGGCATCAACAAGATTCTCATACGTAGATCTCTGGATTGGGAAGAATTGCTTGTTATTCAGAAAACCATTCATAACAGTAAATAATGGTAGCAATATATTCAATAGTTAAAAAGGTACCATTTCTGTCTTGAAACCTCACACAAATTTCCCCCTGCTGGATATAGCAGGAGGGACAGTAAAGACTAAAAAAACCCCAAAAAACTCAGCCAAATGACTGAAAGTTCTGTAACTGAGCACTGAAACTGCCTGTAAACAGCAACATTTGCATCTTCATAAACTGTCACTGCTTTACCAACTGGAGCAATGATTCAAATGAAGAGGTGTTTACCAACTATCTCAAGATTCCCAGCTAAAATATGAAAATGAGTTTAGAGAGCTCCTTTCCTACAACTACTGCCTTCCACAAGCATTCTGCTGAGACAATTACCATGTTGTATGAAGTGAGAAGTAGCCTAAAACATGCAGATGTAACTGTCTGCAAGTTAATTCTTCATTCAACTTTGAATAAAAGACTTGACAACATTATGGCAGGTCTTCAGACACTTCTACTCAGCTCGTGTTATGAAATGCTTATTTTTTTAAACATTCTTTAGAAATCCAGGCACATTAGTTCTTTTCAAAGTATTCTCAGATTTAAGATTCTATTTTTCCATACTCACCTGTAAAAAACAAACAAAAACAAATAGAAAAAGCAAAAATAAGCATTCAGGAAATACATGACATCAATATAAAAAGAAATCTCTGTAATTCCTGCTTGTCTAAGCTGCCAGGTATCAGCAAGTACATGGTATGGTGTTTCACCAGAAAAAGTCATGGGTGGGAGCACCCTTTCTATTATAAGCTTTAAATTCCCATGAACAACAAAGCTATCGAAACACAACTGAACAAAAGCTCTCGAAGAAATCCCATTCGTTCCCTCCACCCGCCGAGGCAGCACCTCGGAGCGTTAAGGTACCCGCAGGGACCGCGGGGAGTCCACGCGGACGCGTTACAGACACAGCCGCGACAGCGCCGCAACACGCGGCCATCGCCGCCCAGCAAAGAACCGAGAGCAGAGCGGGCCCACGAGCCGCATCCCGACCCCCGAGGGAGCGCCTCGCCAACAGAAAGAGACGCAGCAGCCGCGGCGGGAAGCGGAGCGCGGGCAGCGGGGCGAGAAGGCCTCGCTCGCCGTCCGGGCCCTCAGCCTCGCGGCTCCCCGTGATCCACGCTCACACAGCCCCTCACCTGGAGGCCTCAGAGTCTGTCTCATAGTGGGCCACGACCTCAACTTCAGCGCTCAGTGCGGCCGACACAGCTCAACCAGCCGGAACTGCCCCGGAAACGGCGCTTCCCCGTGAAGGACTTCCGCATCCCGGTCACCTGACGGATAGAGAACGGCTCTTCCGCTTCCTGCCCGCAAGGTGGTGGGGTGGGGCAGGGAGGGGCGGGTCGGGTTGGTTGGGTTCAGTTCCACTTCGGTTCCGCCTGATCGCGGTGTCAGCTCAGCACTGTAGGTGGCTCGAACGTAGTACGTGCTGCTGGGTTGGCCTGATATCTGACAAAAGGGCCCTCCGCTCTGTGAAGTTCCTTGGTCGCTTTGTGCGCTACTCCTTAGATCTCCTCAGTACTTCTTTTTTCCCCCCCCTACTCTTCAATGGCGCAGGATGTTGCTCACTAACCCGAGGGACGTCTCTGCAGGGCAGACCTCTGAAACAGCGAGTTCTGCTGGAATTCTGTAGTGAAATTTGAAAATAGTCAAGTGGCAAAAATGGGTATTGTTATAAGTTGCAATAAAAAGAGAGAAATAATGCCTGTCTTTGGGGATGTGCATGCTGCTGAGAAATCTGGGAGGGACTGAGTGTTCTTGGATCCCTGCAGAGGGACATAACTGACAAGTTGGAATTATTATTATGTTATATCTGCAGGCAAGGGAACAGCTAGAAAGTCACCAACATCTAGGCGCTATTAGTTTGTCACTTGTCTTAATGGCTTTGTGATAATGTGTAATTGCTTTAAAGATCACTTTCTTTTTATGGTTTGATGTTGAGATTGATGTATATTATTGTCATTGCAAAGGTTTCCCAAAAGAGTCCTTCTTTCTCTTTATTTCACTGCTACTCTCCATTGCAATTGTTATCACTGTTCCAGGAGGGGACAACTGGAGACCAACATGTGGTTGTATCAAACCAGTTTTCTTGCTGCTTACTCATGCTCTACACATACTACGAGCAGATGCCTTACCTGCTACATAACAAGAAATAGTCTACAGTTGGACCACTCAATTGGCCATGCAACAAGTACAGATACAAACTTTCCAAATAAGGACAACTTCCAGTGTAAAAATAAATCAGATGTTACTCTGAATTCTCCAAACATACCTGGGGTGTTCATGATAGCGTGTTATTGTGCCAGAATAATGATGGGGTTCTTAACTCTACAGGTTTCTGTAAGACATCAAGTTTCCAAACAAAAAGTTAATGCATTATTGACAGTATTGTAACTAAGACAACTGATTACTGGGCAATCTGGGGGGAAATCAACTTCTGAAACTTTGGGAGTCCTGTTCTAAAAAAAGAAAGGGAGTTCAGAGAAAGCCTCTGTTCCTGTTAGATGCCATCTCATTTTCCCACAGTTGTTAAGGAAGCAGCAGTACTTGTGGGCTGTTGTGGTTTGTTTGCTTGTTTTTCCCTTAAAGACACTTCTGATCTAAGCCAGGGTAGTGCCCATTTAGTTTTGTTTCAGAAGTTTCTAATTCGGTTCAGTTTTGTTAGAAAGAAAACCTGACTGAGATATCTTTGTGTGTAAGAATCCAGCAAAATAATTGGAGATATCCGGCATAAGCAGCAACTGGTATATATTTCTTAGTCTTTCTCTGTTTAGATGTTCTGAGCTTCCCTAGAAATAATGATGAATTTAATTTTAGCTGGATGCATAACCATTGGCTCTCTTTATGAAATGGTCTTCAGGAAAAATAGGTTAAAATATATAGATAAAAATATTTATCTATAAAGCTATGTGTCAGCGAACTTCATTTACTGACATTTCTGTCTGTCTACCAATTACCTTTTAAATAGTAATGTTTCAGTAAGGAGGGAAAGGCTGGGAATCTGGGTGATAACCGCTACTTCTTCAGAAGGTTATGCAGAAGTCTTTATTTCTAGACTCTCTTAATTCTGGCATAAATAAAGTACAGGTACGCTTGATTGCTGATTGAGTGTTTTACATTTAACTTTGTCTACGATCCTGGGCTGAGTGAGGCAGGTGAGACTGCTCTGTGCAAAGTATTGAAGACAGAAGAATGGTCAATCTCTTTTTAAACCAGCAGATGGCGCTGAAGGACAGGCCAACAGCACGTCCTTTATTAACGCTTGGACATCAAATGCACTGATGCTGCAGATGTTTTATTACTTTATCTCTCTTCAGGTTTTTCGTTTGTTTATTTGTTATCATTTGTTTTAAAGAATGCTTGGTTGCTCACGGTCACTTGGAAGCCACAGGTGATGTAGTTCCTGGAGTTTTAACCACATTGTCCCAGAACTTTGTGTTAGTGGGAGGGAAGTTGGCATCACCTGGACATAATTGACATTGAATTGAACAATTGGAAGCTTTTACTTTTGTCGTTTCTTAAACCACCCCTAAATTACGAAAATGTTGCCTTTTACTACTGGAAAATGGAAACACCACATCTGTATGAAAATCACAATGTTTTTAAGTGTCACACTTGTGATTTCTGAAGCCATGTACTTGAAATACTAATTTGTGGAATAGTGCTGCCAACTGCTTAGCTTTTTATAGGAAATACTCATTAAATTCCCTTTAGTCAGGGAAGAGGTGGTCCGTGAGTGCCTAGGAAACATTAAGGTCCATAAATCCATGGGACCTGATGGGGCGCATCCGCGGGTGCTGAGAGAGCTGGCGGAAGTCATTGCTGAGCCACTCTCTGTAATCTTTCAGAGGTCTTGGAGAACTGGGGAGGTGCCTGAAGACTGGAGGACGGCCAGTGTCACTCCAGTCTTCAAAAAGGGCAAGAAGGAAGACCCGGGTAACTATAGGCCAGTCAGCCTCACCTCTGTCCCAGGGAAGGTGATGGAACAGTTTGTGCTGGATGCCATCTCCAGACAACTGGGTGATAAGGAGGTTATCATGAGTACTCAGCATGGGTTCACCAAGGGTAGGTCGTGCTCGACCAACCTGGTGGCCTTTTATGAAGATGTCACTAGCTGGGTGGACAGGGGGAGGGCGGTAGATGTAGTCTACCTTGATTTCAGTAAGGCTTTTGATACTGTCCCCCATGACATCCTTATAACAAAGCTGAGGAAGTATGGGATAGATGAGTGGACGGTGAAGTGGGTTGAGAATTGGCTGACTGGCAGAGTGCAGAGGGTTGTCATTGGCGGTGCGGTGTCTGGCTGGAGGCCTGTAACTAGCGGCGTCCCCCAGGGGTCTGTGCTGGGTCCGGTCTTGTTCAACATCTTCATCAACGACCTTGATGAAGGGATAGTGACCACCCTCAGCAAGTTTGCTGATGACACGAAGTTGGGAGGATTGGCTGACACGCCTGAAGGCTGTGCTGCCATTCAGCGAGACCTGGACAGGCTGGAGAGCTGGGCAGTAAGAAACCGGATGAGGTTTCCTCTACCCCTTGTACCTGGGTAGAAATAATTGCATGCACCAGTACAGGCTGGGGGAAGACCTGCTGGAGAGGAGCTCTGCTGAGAGGGACCTGGGTGTCCTGGTGGACGACAGATTAACCATGAGCCAGCAGTGTGCCCTTGTAGCCAAAAAAGCCAATGGCATACTGGGGTGTATTAAAAAGAGCATGTCCAGCAGGTCGAAGGAGGTGATCCTCCCCCTCTACTCTGCCCTGGTGAGGCCTCATCTGGAATATTGTGTCCAGTTCTGGGCTCCCCAGTACAAAAAAGACAGGGATCTCTTGGAAAGAGTCCAGCGGAGGGCCACTAAGATGGTGAAGGGCCTGGAGCCTCTCCCCTATGAGGAGAGACTTAGGGAACTGGGTCTGTTTAGCCTTGAGAAAAGAAGGCTGAGAGGGGACTTGATCCAGGTTTATAAATACCTGAGGTGTGGGAGCCATAGTGGTGAGTCTGGTCTCTTCAGTAGTGCATGGGGATAGGACTAGGGGTAATGGGATGAAAGTACAGCATAGGAAGTTCCGCACAAATGTGCGGAAGAACTTCTTTACAGTGAGGGTGACGGAGCACTGGAACAGGCTGCCCAGGGAGGTGGTGGAGTCTCCTTCTCTGGAGATATTTAAGACCCGCCTGGACACCTTCCTGTGTGACATGGTGTAGGGAGCCTGCTTTGGCAGGGGGGTTGGACTCGATGATCTCTAAGGTCCCTTCCAACCCCTACAATTATGTGATTCTGTGATTCTGTGAAATTCTCTCTTTTAAGAATCAAATCTTTATATTTGCTGCTTTAAGCTAATTAAGTATATATATGTGTATGTGTATACATATACACACACACACATATATATACTCTCTCCCAATTAATTTTCCCAGGCTAGAAGACTCAACTAAAACTCATAATTGCTTGGCATAAAGTTCTGGACTTAGCTGGACTCCATGAATCACAAGCTAAGACATCATGTCTTGTCATGCAGTTGCACTAATGTTTTTTACACTGCTGAGGAAGTACTGATGTTAAACATTCCATATTTCTCTAATGGAATCTGTAGCCATGGCTAAGGTCCTGATGGGGAGAAAACCATGTGCTTCTTTGAAGCTGCATCTTTTGGTGCCAAGTGTCTTGACAACAAGAGCTCTTCATGTCATAGGCTGTGTTGTGGTTTTGTGCTTTTTGTTGTCGCTATTCCACACAAGAACATCACTCAGAACAGTGGCAGTTAAAGAGTTCGTGTTCTGGTTCTGTGTTGCTGCCTTTTGGGGCATTTTGGGTTACCGGGGAAGAGAGGTGGGGAGGGGCGGCATCCTCGGAGGATTTGGCGTTAAGAGGAAGGGCACTCCAGACCCCAGCCACTCTCTGCCTCTGGTCGTCTCAGCTCAGGGCGGAGCAAAGCACGTGCTGCCCTCGCACTGCCGTGGTTTGACTCGTACTTTGGGTACTCCTGTCTCCCTCACTTTGTTTGATTTGGTTCCATTTAGTCTATTCCCGTTCCTCCTCAGATCGTTGCCATTATTTTCTCTTTGTTAAAACGATCTGCTCTCTCTTTGCCCTTCCCCCTCTCCCGGAGCGGTGGCCCGGTGCTCGGCAAACCCCTTATTTTTTTTTCCATCGCTCTTTGTCTCTCTCTTTCCTTTCTCTCTTTCCTTTCTCTCTTTCCTTTCTCTCTTTCTTTCTCTCTCTCTCTCTTTCTCTCTTTCTTTCTCTCTTTCTTTCTCTCTTTCTTTCTCTCTTTCTTTCTCTCTCTTTCTCTTTTCCTTTCCTTTCCTTTCCTTTCCTTTCCTTTCCTTTCCTTTCCTTTCCTTTCCTTTCCTTTCCTTTCCTTTCCTTTCCTTTCCTTTCCTTTCCTTTCCTTTCCTTTCCTTTCCTTTCCTTTCCTTTCCTTTCCTTTCCTTTCCTTTCCTTTCCTTTCCTTTCCTTTCCTTTCCTTTCCTTTCCTTTCCTTTCCTTTCCTTTCCTTTCCTTTCCTTTCCTTTCCTTTCCTTTCCTTTCCTTTCCTCTTTCCCCCAGACCTGTACCCCCCTGTCCTGGACTGATATCTAGTGATAACCCCATGACAGGCTGAGACAGGCAATTAAACAACAACTGAAAATAAAAGAGCATGTACTGTTGCACTTTTAGGTCTAGTTACTGGTATTGTCATTGGTGCACTGAGGTGGCAGACTGGATCTATGTTGCCTTGTTTTCATCAGTGCCCAGAAGTACATCATTTCATGGTTTATTTACAGTACTTTGATTTGGTAGTGGCCACTGGAAGAGGAAATTTATTTGCTTATGTTTCCACATCCCACAAAACCCTTTTCTGCATGTAATACAGTTTTATTGGTTTTTGCTATTTGGGTCTGTTCTTCTTGTGTCTGCTTGGCTGTTGTGGTGGTGTTTTTTCTTAATGTGTGAACAAAATAAGAGTTGTTAAATGCTTTGGAGCACTCTAGAGGCACCAAAATAAAGCTGATGACTGAATTCTATGTAACACTGCCAGCATTAGCTTGTTTTCATGTAGGTGTCTGAAGATAGGCAACGTGTGCTTGTGAAAGGTTATAAAAACCCTTAGTGGCATTTTGACTTCATCTGTGGAAGTCTGACAGATAATTCACTTAGAAGGAAAGCAGAGAAGTAACAAATCTGAAATAACAAGTAGTTGTACAAGTTTGGCTTCGTGATCTCCTCCTTTTCCACTTCTGACATAATATTTTTACTTTTTCTAGTTCACTGGTATGAGTTCTGCTGGCTGTTAATATCTACTCAGTAGCTGAAACCAACACTAAAATGTCTGCTTTGCCCTGTATATTTAAATACATACGAGCTTTTACCGGTCTTCGTGTGAAACAGCAGACATGAGTATATTTGATTGGATAGGGATAAAAAGGGGTACCATATTAACAGAGATCAGTATAATTACATCTTCCTTGTCAGTTTTATGTATTATTTATGTCCCTTATTTCAGCATTAACCTTCAGACTTCAGAAAATGCTGTTAACTGTTTATTCTGTGATACAGCATGAATGACTTAGATGGAAATTAATTCTTTTAACCTGTGTAGATGCTGTTATCTGTCTCCAATGCAACTTTCTTTTGGCGTTAGTAATTACCTAGTTGTTACTTTCTGTGTGTTGAGGTTTAACAGAGAAGGCAGCCAAGCACCGCATGGACAGTCACCCACTACCCCTGTCTGGATGGCGGAAATGGAAGAACAGTAGGAGTGAGTGTTGTGGTTTTGCCCGGTTCTCTGTGAGGAGACAGCGTGGTTGGAACTTCCCACCTCCCACAGCCTGTCGGTGAGATTTGGACTTGTTTTTCTCCTTGTTGAAACTCTCTCATTGTTGTTTAGTGTCATTGGGTTTATTAAACTGCCGTTCATTCTCAGATCGTTCTTTTTTTCATTTTTTCCCTCCTAGACCCATTCACAATCTCCCTTCCCTTCCCCTCTCTTGGAGTGCACATGGCTGTTAGAGAGGGGAGGTACTTTGTTCCTTCTCTCCCAGGTCTGTTCCTGCTGTCACTGAGTGAGCTCTAGAGAGAACTCCGTGACAGTGAGAAAACTTGCAGATCAATATGGAGGTAGTTTAATAGCAAAAAAAACAAAAGCTGTGTACGTAAGCAAAGCAAAGTAAGGAATTAGTTTACTGCTTCCCATCAGCAGGCAGATGTTCAGCCATTACTGTGAAAGTAGAGCTCCATCTCATAGAATCACAGAATTATAGAATGGTTTGGGTTGGAGAGCAACAGTTACTTTGGAAGACAAGTACAGTAACTCCAAATGTCTCCCCTCCTCCTTTTTCTCAGCTTTTATTGCTGAACATGATGCCATACAGCATAGAATATCCCTTTGGTCAGATGGGGTCAGCTGTACTGGCTGTGTTCCCTCACATCCCCAGCCTATTTGTGGATCAGTATGAGAAAAACAGAAGACTTTGATTCTGTTTAAGTACTGTTCAGCAAGAACTAAAACGTTGGTGTGTTATCAACACTGTCTTAGTCACAAATCCAAGTCATGGCGCCATAAAAACTACTATGAAAAGAAATCATCTCTATCCTAGCCAACGCCAGTACACTTCAACAGCACCGTGTAAAGATAACAATCACCTAGCACCACTCTAGTTGTTAATTAATTAAGTAATTAGATCCCAGAGATTTAAAAAAAAAAAGAAAAAGGCACCTATCATGAGATGAAGCACCATATTATTTCACACGTTAGTACTAGTAATTATCTCTCATGGCTGCAAATATTTCCAGAATATTGTTCATAAAATACCTCCAACCTGGAGAAAGAAACTCTTGGATGTGGGCCTGTATCACTGCTGTCCTGCACCTTGTGTGAGTGCCAGAACATGCATAGACCCACTGTGATTCAAGTAACTTTCACTGATGTACCTACTTTGTGTTGATAAAATGGCTTGAAAAGGAGAAAAGTAATTAGGACTAATGTGCCTAATGTAATTCCTGTTAATATTTAACCACCAAAGTAACAAACATACAGAAATATATGGTGACCGTATTAGATATCTTCAAATAGCAAAATGACAACGCCAAAGGAGAATTTTTGCATTAAGATTTGGTAAAAAGCAGATAGCTGAAATTATTTTAGGAAGAGTTCAGTTTTTATGTGCTAAGCTTCAAGTATTATTTCTGATTTTGTGACAGATACTTTAGATATCTCTTTCGGTTAAAATAAATAAATAAATAAATAATCTTAAAATTCTTACATTGGCTTTAGCTTCACAGTGACAGACAAAAATGTACTCACTCCTGTCCCATAGTGTTCAGATATCCCGAAAGTTAGTTTCTTCATTTCTAAAAGAATGACAACAGTACCTTGATGTGCAAAGCCAGGTTTACCTATCAAACTACTCAGAAGGGCAACCTCTGGTACCTCTGAATACTACATAGTTGCATAGTAAAGTTTTCTTGGTTCAGAAAGCTTGATTCCTGATGCTACACTCCCTGCTAAGATAAAATTCTGATTTTTAGATGTTGGAAGAAGGTTGCTCAATTTTTCTTTAATCTGACTCCAGTGTGTTCACAGTTTTTCATTTTTTTTTTCTTCAAGTTAGAAGAAAAACTTACACATCTGTAATTGTAAAGGATAGTTCACTTACACATCACTAGGTCTGTGTTTCACATTTGTATAAAATTGTACATTTGAGCGGTCAGGCTCTGTCACTGAATCCATGATAGTACTATTGTTCGGGAATGCACCAACCCATTCATGACCACATTATCTGACATTACTGCAGAATTAAAAAAATCTGAGCATTGATACTCTAGGAGATAATTATGACTGTATCAAATATTTATTGTTTGCCCGAAAGAATGAGAATGCCACATGATAGAGATAGGTATGCTTTACAGCATAAGAAAAAATGATGTGCAGCTTTATAGCGCTAACCAAGAATAAGAAAGTATCGAGTTCCACAACACCTTTAAATTTTAAATACATGCATGTTGCAAAATCCCTTGAGCAAAACTTAAATTATGCATTGAAGAGATATAAATTTCATACTGCTTCTCCCAAAAAGGGAAAGCTGTATGTTGGGAAGACCAACATGTGTTGAAAACAGACTCCAAAAAAGATGCTTGCAGAAAACAACCAACCAAACAAAAAAACATTTGTGATTCAGCTATAGACTTGTCTTTATTGTACTTATAAAATATACATAGCCTTTTATTGAATTGCCTGCTGTTGAAATCTGCAAGAATTTTATTGCTTTTTACTGTCCTGGAGAGGAATAAAGCAGCAGCCTCTGTGTAATTTCATAAGAAGCAAGGACAGTAAATCTAAAATTACTGGATATAGGATCGATAATAAAAAATCCCTCAATGACCAAAATTTAGAAGTTTTGGAATCCACAGTGCCTGTACATCTTCTTCTCGTTAGTATTTTTAAAATAACTTTATTGTTATTATTTAATATCTGATTATTTTTCACATTTCAGTGTATTACACAGTGAACTATTTTAAGCTTTCTATTTACACATTTCTCATGATAAACACATTAACCTGTTCCATTATTAAATCAGGGTTTCATTCTGTGCACTTTACAGCAGTACCTTCTTTCTTTTGTTTACTTTGAAACAGGATATAGTTGGCTCTTTAATATGATGGGAATCACTAGGATTTGGCCATCTAACAAGATACTTTACATCCCTTTTATTTCCTGTAAACCAAATGAAGAATCAAAGGATAAACCCCCCAAACTGTCCCTAGTGAAGCCAGTAGCCTGGAACTTGAAAACTGGGGTACAATTCTAAAATAAAATGATTAACTTATGAACCTTCTGACAAGATGTACAGTATTCTGTTGTCTTTGTTTCTAACCTGTTACAGCATACGAACCCTTGGGAACGTTCGGAGTCTTTCAGAAATTTCCTGAATATCCAGAAGAAGATTCCTGGACTGTTATGTGACTGTTTTTTTGTCACGTCCTTTCATAAGTGAAACAAAAGTCAAAGAAAAAAGATATTTCTTCTCCTACCTTCCAACAAAGCTCAGCAATGCAATCAGTTTAACAGAATGAGGAAGAACATGGAAGAAAACATTCATTTTCCATTGTGTGGTTTCTGAGTTTGAATAGGGAAAAAATATTCTGGAGCTGATGCCATCATATATGTTCTATCTGCTCCCATTCTGGAGGTTCCCCCAAAAATTCACAGTTTAAGCATTTGACATAGGTCAGTCCTAAGGCGATCCTGAAAACTAAGGATGTACACAATCAAATTGTTAAATTATCAGCATTTCAGGACAGGGAGTGAAGAAGAAACAATAATCCCACTGAAGGTTTTTAATATACAATCCACAAGAAATAAAAGACAAAGAAAGCAGTATGAGACACAGATAACTGAGAAAAAAATAAAGCTACTTAGTACAGGACATATGAGTAAGAAACCATCTCTACCATGCTGTCACTACCAGAAAATGACTGCATCTCTTCCTCAGTTGTAATAAAGTAAGGAAGGGCACTGGAGGAAGAAAATTTTGGATTGTAAACTGTACAGTCCTCCAGTCCTCCAACCTGACCTGTTCGCAAATGCCATTGAAATTTAAATTTTGTGGAGGAAAAATATACATATCTTACATTGCAGAATACACTACTCTATATAGTAAAGGAAAACCTTTCAAATCTTGTTTGCAATCTGGAACATTAAAAAGAATCAGATTAATGTAACCAGTGAAACAGAATTTTAATGTACTTCCAGGTCAGCACTTGCTCTGTATTTTGAAATAGGATACAGCAGACTTTGTATCTTCCCCAGGGAACCTGTTGAAGATGTAGGGGCCACTGCAGCTGGACAGTTTACTCTCAGTGGTTTTCTCCTGGCAACTGGCATGTGCTCTTGTTAAAGTGGAGCACATGAATGAATGTGCTAAAATGCAGTTAAAGAAGTGCAGCTCCCTTTCAGCTTGTATCAGAGCTGTCATTGTCCATCTACAAATTTTACATTATGTGCTTACTGTGAACAGATTTTAGCAGAGTGCTTGAAGACCAAAACTCTGTGCTTTGGACTGAATTACTGATGCTGAAAGATTGGCTCCTGAAATAGTTCTGAAAAGCTGAAAACTAATTCTGTTTTTATGATGGGTTTCTGTTGCTGTGTTCTACTGCAGGGAAGATAAGGCAGCTCAGATGGTAGACAGAATTAGTCTACAAAGCCCTCTCATTTGGTGGCTGTTCTGAATAGTTTATTTGATATCTAACAAGAAGAATGTACCAGAACAACTTGCCAACCTCATGAGTTTTGCCTGTTTATAGATGAAATTACTGTTGCTCCTCCACAGGTGTGCAGGCTGGCTGAGGTGCTGCTGAGCTTATCCGGTTTCCCTGAGTTTGGCAATGAGTCTTGATAAGCAAGGGATGCTTATCATGTTCATTAGCTGGGTTCTTTTGTGTGCGCTTCTACTTGCTTAAATAACTGAAGTTGAACATTGCTATTCTGCTGCTTTCAGAATTGTGTTTTGCTATTCTACCTGCATCAACTTTTGTCTCTTTTTGGAGGTAATTTTTTATGGCTGCATAGATAGATGTAATGTTGTGTGCTGGCCTGCCTTAGCAAATAATGTAGGGGTGTGTCTTTTCAAATAAGTAAGAAATTTCAGATATGGAACAGTAATGAGAACTCTGTTAAAGTGTTTTTGTCTTCCTTTGGAGGCTTTTGACACATAATTGTATTTATTTATTTATTTATTTTGTCTACAGAGAGAAGTGGTACTATTAAGAAATTAGTTTTTGCTTTGTTAGGCTGTGAAGTAGGTAAAATCTTTCTGGAGAATTCACCATCTTGCTTTGATTTCGGTGTCTTTGCAAAGGGCCTTGCAGAGGAATGTTCTGTGGTCATATCTATTCATCTAAGAGAAAGTTGACAAGTTTGGGCATACAGAAAATTTTATAATTGTTCTCAGATTTACTTCACTTTGACTTGTTTGTTTGGTTTTGTTTTTTTTTTTTTAAATACACACAAATACAGCAAAGGCAGCAACTTGGCAACTAAGTAAACTGTCCTTCCATGTTCAAAAAAAAAAACAAAAAAAAACCAAAAAAAAAAACCAAAACAAAAAAAAACTTTTCTCCTTTAGGAAATAATAGCTTTTCATTTCAGTTTAAAAAAGGAAAAAAATAAAAATAAAGGATAAATTCTCCCTAGTGTGAATTTGAGCATTCTCACAAAAACCCATCAGAGGAGGTAATTGTCTGTATGGGAAAATCCCATTAAAAGAAATCTATAAAACAAAAAGCATTTTAGTTCTGCTTTAGTACATCAGTCCAGGGGAAACATACATCTTTATTGTCAAGACATTGTCTTTGGTAAATATATCACTGTCCCTCCTGTCAGTGGTGGTGAATAGAACTTGCATCCTGTTCTAGCAGGATGGCCAAGGCTGTGTTGAGAAACTGGGGATAGACAGACTTTCACATTCCACCCTGTTCTTCCAGCGAATGCAAGACAGCTGTGTACAAACTGTCAGTGCCTGGAAATACTTTGAAATTCAGTTCTAAGCTGTGGTTGTTATTATACAGGAAAAAAATAGAATTCTGTGTCATTCATCAAAAACTGTCTTATTCTGACAGTTCTTTACACAAAAGGTTTGCTTTCTATCTGAATTTCTTTCATTGTGTTTTTCAAACTGCATGGATGTTTATGAGAAGTAATTTATCTCGGGGCACCATGGCCAAAAAGAATGTTAAAAATGATTTTGCATCCTGGTATCATCAAGGCACAGCTTGAAGCCAAAAGTCTGCAAGTAAATATGTATCTAGGGATAAACTGATACCGGGTTCCTACAAGAATAATTTATCAGATACTGGGTCTTTAAAGCTCTTAGATACTTGATACCTGCAAAAATTCAATTAATTCTTTCTTGTCAAACAAATCTCATTTTAAGTGTTCTACTGTCTTAAATTCCAACGTGAAGCCAGGAATGAGAATAGAGCATTGTATTAACACTGATGCCGTCTCTTTTCTTTCAGCAACTTTGATGAAAAATGAATTCAGAGGAACACGGCTAGAACTTAAAAGTCCAGTCATTGTGGGGAGTAGTGTAACATCAACTTTTCCTTAGATACCCACCCCTAAGAGTTACCACTGTTCTAGGGGCTGAAACTTTTGATATGGCAATGGTAGCAAGGATCAGTCCCTGCAAGAATTGTCTATAAAAGTGCATCCTTTGAAACCTCTGCTCTATTTATAAAATCATAGAATCATAGAATGGCCTGGGTTGAAAAGGACCACACTGGTCATCTCATTTCAACCCCCTGCCATCTGCAGGGTCACCAACAACCAGACCAGATGGTCCAGAGCCACATTCAGCCTGGCCCTGAATGTACCCAGGGACAGGATATCCACAGCTTCCTTGGGCAACCTGTTCCAGTGAGTCACCTCACTCTGTGTGAAAAACTTCCTCCTAAGATCCAACCTAAATCTCCCTTGTCTCAGTTTAAAACCATTCCCCCTTGTCCTATTACTATCCACCTTTGTAAACAGCCGTTCTCCCTCCTGTTTATACACTCCCTTCAAGTACTGGAAGGCCACAATGAGGTCTCCCTGCAGACTTCTCAAGCTAAACAAGCCCAGTTCTCTCAACCTTTCCTCATAGGAGAGCTGCTCCAGCCCTCTGATCATTTTAGTGGCCCTCCTCTGGACTCGTCCCAAGAGCTCTGTGTCTTCCTTGTACTGGGGGCCCCAGGCCTGGATGCAGCACTGCCCAGGCATGAGTGTTGTGGGTTTGGCTCCTGCTGATGCTAGACCAAGACACAAGGTTGTTATCTGAGAGGCTGAATTGCTGCAGAAGCCCAAAGCGAGTGTTGCCATCCACTAAGGCACTGGCATTACAACCAGTTATTCATTTGATTTTGATCCTACAATATGAAGTACTCCTTTAAAATCACCCTGTTTGGGGGCAGGGAGGGGAGGGCAGTTTTACTTTTGCAGCAGATCTTGTACATAGACCACAAGTAATCTGAACGTACAGAGTTCTTCTGAGCATCTGTCTGAGTTCTAAGCAGGGCAGCTTACAGACACTGCTAACAAATTAACTCAATAGATCACTCTCCCTGTGCTGGAATCAATGACAGTGTTTAAAGGTCTGTTTTTCCACTAGTGAGTTTATAACAAAGCTGCCACTAAATAGTTTAATGTCATATGTTTTCTTCTTTATTGATTTCAATAAAAATGCTAATTTGGAGATATGCTGGATTGTCATTTCTGAGCGGAGGGCAGTTAATATAATGAGTGGTATCACTGCAGCACAATGGAAACATTAAGCCTGCCTCATGCCTAGAAAACAGATTGAGTTCAGCGGTAAAAGGTCCAGATGCACAGCCTATCTAAGACAAAATGAGGAAGCAGCCATGATGAATGTTGATTGGACAGTGTGTGAAAAGTGCAGCCAAGCCAGAATCTTGGTTCTCTTTGGCTCATGAACACCAGTGCATTCCTCCAGACCTTGTTGATGTATTGCTATGCTGTGTACATGGCACCAGCACAATCTTTCTGCATTTGCAAGGGCAACAGCAAAGGGCTGTGATGCCCAGCTGCTGCAGTGCAGCAGGAACACATACTTGGCCTTCCTGGAGCTGTCAGGATTTTGATCTGTTTTAGAAGAGAAAGAATGCCTGCTTCGTACACTCTGCTGAAGTGCTGGTACAGAGGGCAGGAGGCAGTGCTAGTTCTATCGGCAGGACTTTGCACTTGCTCTATGCAAAGGGGTGGAGATTAAAGCACTTTAACATCTAGAACTGCTGCTACTTCTGAATCAAAACTGCTCTTCCATGTGCTTTTGGGCAAAAGCAGCAGTAGAATGATGAATTAGTTTCTCTGCAGAGAACTGCTTCATCAGCTGAATTAGGAAATAGCAGAGGGCCTCTTGAGTGCAGGTGCTTCCTTTGCCTTGGATGCTGCTGGCAGTCAAGGGGATTACTTCTTTCTGGGCTCACCTTTCCTTGGGTTCAGATCCCAATCTGATCACTGCATCCTCTTATGAGTTTTAGGATTACATATGCTTTTCAAACGGACAGGGCCAATGCTGATAAAAAGGCTGCTGTAGCAGAATTTGATGCAATAACTGCTGCAGTAGATTAACAATATAAGGTATACCTAGAGTGAGAAAAATTTTAGTGTCAGACAGTGGTATGTGGCTCCAAGCCATTTGTGACTGTGAGCTTTTTAAAAAATTCTGGCTTTGGAAATGTTAGTCTAAGCAGTTCAGGGTAGTATTTCGGGAAAGGCTTTAGCTACTGTAACTCTAGCATTAGTAAGAAAACTCCAGTTAAGTACCTGAAATAAACAGAGACATTCTTAAAAGGATTGTTCTGCTTAAAAACAGCATTACTTTGGCTGTATTAAGGGTTCCTTTTTTCAAAATAAAAGGATTAAACAAAAATTATTTAAAAAATCAACAAAACACAAACCAAACTAAACATATTCTGACAAAGAAGAAAATCTGTTTAAATACTAGGCTTCCTTCAGTGTATCATAATGTGAGCATGCAGCAGCCTGCTAAGGACTTTGCGGGTGGCATTCTAGGTTTCTCAGAGCCATGAAGAAAGAGGAATCAGTTCTCAAAACAACTACGTGAAGGGCAGCTGCATGCAGCTTCAGACCACAGACACTACAGTCAGATTGAATGGGGAAGAGACTTCCACAGGGAAGTCTCAGTTCCAGCCTTAGCGCTGAATACTCAGAGTACTATTCAGAGCTCTGTTTAGAGGATTATTTACAGACCACACAGTGCTGTGATCTAGATTTTCCAAGAATAAGAACATGCAGTTGAGGTAAATATCTCTATGGGAACATGGCTTTATGTTTTGTTGCAGCAAAACAGGAAGTCTCACTGTGAATGAAAACACATAAGGATGTACATATATCAGGATTTAAACAATATTTATATGTATGGTCTTTATAAAAATGTTTGTGGAAATTATACCATTAACTACTGGAGACTTACTATGGATCAGGAAAAAAATGATGTCTCTGCTCTTTTTTAAAACAGAGCTCTTATACTTCTTTAGATGTAAAGCAGTGCAGGCCACTCAGCTTATATAATACAAATAGATCCAATTGCCCTATCCTGTAGCTTTTTCCTGTATTTTAGTTTCTTGTGGCCATAAAATAGTGATGCATTTGCTATATGCTTAGCTTTTGTATCTTGTTTACTCTAAATACTAGAGTATAAATACTACACTAAATACATGAAAAGCAGTACAGATTATGTACATTTGTACAAAGCTATGTTCATAACCGACTTCATTTGTAGGTATAAAGACAAGCAGCATGTGGATGCCAACTGTCTCATTATGCCACATTTCAGTGTCGTGTAAGGGGACACAAGTACATAGGTGTATATTTCCAGCTACAAGGTCTGATAGGAGAGTTCTTAACTTTTCATCTCTGCTTATAAATGGAATTGGTTAAATTATTGTAGTTTAAGACAGAGAAACACAAAAGCTGCTCAGCTAAATGATGTTTGGCACAAAATGAAGAATAAAGCAGATGCTGGCTTCTCTTTCAAATAAGTTCTACTCTCTGTAGAGCAAAGATCAAGCCAAAGTTCACATTATCAGCTCCTGTACCTCACCTGGGGCTCTGTTATTGATAGGTCTGTCATCCTTCCTAATATTGGACGGGTAATAACAGCCGATGATTAGGCCACTCTTGAGCTATTAACTACATTTCTTATCCCTTTTTATAAGAGCTTCTTAGTCAGCTGGGAAACAAAGGCTGCCTTCAATGAACAAGAGCCCAAATTGTGGTCCTGCATCCTGCAACCTGAAAGACACAACTGTTACACTTAGAGGAGCCTCCGAAGTCAGCAAGGAGGTGGATGTCAAAGGTTACCCAGTGGTGTTATCTGAAATGAGTGGGCTCTTACTACCTCTTGTGCTGACAGAAGCTCACAAAGAAATTATAGAAAATTGCCTGTTTTGTCAACATTTTCTCGGGAGGTTTATAAAAAAAAAAAAAGACTCTAATTTCAGAGAGTTAAAGAGGCTCAGTCAGCCTAGAAGTGACTGACAAACACTCTATTATTCATCTATGTAAAAACGTGATATTTTATATCATTTCTTTGAGTGATTGTTAAGTGAATGGGTAGTGACACTGACATGAAGGATAATCCTGGTAATATTTCCAGTACTTGTTTGAAGGCAGATCTACACATTTGTCAACATTGACAATAGATATTCAAAAGGCAGTAGTGGTGAAGATCCAGATCCCAATACAAACCCAAAACAGTGGGAGGGATCTGCACCCTTAGACTTTGGAACAAGATGGATTGGAAACAAATTGTACTGTTGTGAAAAAACAGGCACACATCCTCCTTAACCAAACATTTCACCTTGGCTAAAACTACAGATACAAACAAAAGGATTTCTATTACATTGCACTTAGAAACACGGTTTTCCTGCCTGCCTCTTGTTTTTACTGAATAACATAAATTTTCTGTGTAGACTGTTACTAAGTTGGAAATGATTTTGTGATAATGAGACAGCTAGTAAGCTTGAAAAATAAAGCTTTTGCTTAACATTAGATATGCTAGTAATGAGGGGATCCACTGTGAAAGAGTCAGATCTATAATCCTCAGTGGTGTCTCGATTACATTTTCCTCATACCTGTGGTTTGGAGACTGCCCTGTGCAGTGTAACTTCAGTGATTCATTGCTGGCATCACAGGGAAAAAGTTAGGGTTAGCAGAGTAAAATCCCAACTTGCCTCCCCTGTCATAAGCCTGCAAAATAGTCATTTAAAGCTGATTCCTTGCATTATATGATCCTGTCAGAGTTTGCTTTGTTTATTTTGCCATCAGGATAGTTTCTGCAATAAGCAAACAACTAGCTGTCATATCACAGCCATTGCCAGCCAGTACACCAGCCTACCTCTGTGATAGATGCTTATGTGCTGTGATGCTCCTCCTCAGCATTTTGCATTAAGAAGAGCAGATGTATAGAGGTGACTTTATGAGGTCCATGAAGGATATTTACATTTTAGCTGAAGTGATATCTCAGCTGTAGCTCACAAAACAGTCAATAACTTGTTAGATTGTAGCATTGCTGCTGGTCGGTAGAGGTTTTCAGATTACCTGAGAAAATACTCCAGCCCAACTGAAATAGAAAGACAGTTGGGGAAAAGTACACATGAATTTCCTAAGGGACAGTATTTGGGATCATGTTTAATTTTATTGAGAATCATAGGTTCATAGAATGTTTTGGGTTGAAAGGGATCCTTAAGATTATCTACTTCTCATTTCCGTGCTGTAGGCAGGGACACCTCCCTCTAGACCAGGTTGTTCACAGCCCCATCCAGCCTGGCCTTGAATATTTCCAGGGAGGGGGCATTCACCCCTCCTGAATGTGGCTTTCGAATATTTTACTGGTACATTTTTTAAGAAAATGTAACTTTGCTTTGGCAATGAGCTGCCTTTGGCATTGTTGCTACTGGTGACAGAAGGCTTATGGTGAATAAGATAGATGGAAGAACACAGCAGAACGATGTTGCTCAGATGTTGATTGCACTCTTGGAATGCTCACCGGCTACTGGAGGCATTCAGTAATTCTGCAAAGTTAGTCCAAAGTAAAATCTTCAAGACTGAAGTGTGGTATGGTGTGGGATTCCAGGCTGCCTTCTGCTTTACAAAGGACTGAGAATATATTTCAGCTGCTGGTGGGAAACTGAAAAGAGAAGTTGGGAGAGCAGATTCTAGAGAAGCACTGTAGCCATTAGTTGGAGCAAAAATGTTTTATGTTCATACACAAAAATTAGGTACACTGAACAAAAACTGTTATAATTTCATTACTCAGATACGACACTTAGGACTACTTTTTCAACTTCTCTATCTTAAAATGATGCAATACGAAAGTTCAGTGAGTCCAGAGGCAGGAAACAAAAAGAATTTGATTTTACAGTAGATAACTTAATTTTGTTGAAAGAGGAGATAGAAAAAGAAAGAACATAAAAATGACATCTCAAAAAAGTCAACAGAAAATCATGCTCTCAAATTTATCCTTTCAAATAATGTAGGAGCAAATACAGCTGAGGGTCATAAACACTTTTCTCTCACAATCATCTTGTGGAATTCACAGTCACAGGTAATCACTGAAATAGATGCTTAGCAAGTTGAACATGTGAAAGAAATAACAGTCACCAATTCTTCTATGTCTTTATAGAGGTTCTGAATACTGTTGCTTCATGTTGCACATGAAGAAGGCCTGTATACCCCAAATCTTGAATCACAGATCATACATTGTATAGTGAAGTAGATGATCTCTCAATATGAGATTTGTCTTTGATTTCATTATTCTGACCAGAGAATAATGCTCTCTTCCTCCTTTTCACACAATGAAAGATTTTTCAGTCACCTCATCAGAAGGGTAAAAAAAAAATTATTTGTATTTTTCACATTTCTTCATGAATGTCAGCTGTGACTGCACAGGAATTAGTCATAAAATAAAAGGTGACATTGAATGATTTTTGATTATTGCCTTCAGTAGTGAATTTATAAACAGCTTAGTGTCTACAGAGAAGTATTCAGTAAGACAAACTGCTAAGTCACGTGATTGTTGTTGAAGTAATTACTGTGTTCCAGCAGAACTGGCAGAACTAACACTTCACACTCAATGCGTGGCAAATGCAAGAACAAATACATTAATTTTAATTTCGCCTATGAGAGAAAACATAATGCGCATCACATTATGCCATTAGAGCTGGTTGTACTTCAGTACAAAGCTGTTGTTAATGGAGGCACAGACACTGCTTTTGGACAGAGTGAGGCAGATGTGGAGCACAGGAAGGTGCAAGGTAGGGGAAGGAGCAGCAGAATGCGGCCATCATTGTCAGCAGTTCTTCTCAGCTCTTCAGACCAAGCCATGTCTGTTCTCTCTTGGCTTGCTGCAGCTTTGCAGCACATTGCATATATTTTTCCTAGACACCATTAAGGGCTCAAAGAAAATTTCACATCTTGATCATTTAAAATAATTTCCATAGATAATGTTTTCCTCTTACTGCCAGTTTTGCCAGGTGGGAGAAATCGTGTAAATGTCTTTGTCTCTGTTGATATAATTGCCTGCACATAACAGGAACTCGTAATTCATTTGTATTCAGCACATCGCTTTGAAATAGTATGGCTTTCAAATCCCTTCAAAAACCAGGACTTTGTTGGAAGAATACTGTATGTTTAAACACTGCGTTCCAAGGGAACTACTAATATGACGTATAACTGTGGTTGTATGTGTATGACAAGATGTCAAGAATATGCTCTGAAATGTGATACTCCATGCATGGAATCTCCTGGTTCATTTCATCTGGGGACAATGCTACTTGCCTGGTGATCTCTGCAGTAATGTTATTGGTTTTATCAGGGCAGCAGGTGTTCACTAGTTAACTATTTTGCTACTCCACTTAATAAGACTCTTCTCAACCATACAAAGCATTCTTCAGAGAGAATGAGGAAGAGAATATTTCATTGAATTTTGATCATTTAATCTTTTAATTTTATACCAGCATTCTGTTCTGAATCCATAGAAAATGACAGCTATTAAGGACCCAGATCTTGGGTGCTGCTGCTGAAGGACTATAAAACATTAGCAACAATGTTTGGTTTTACAACCATAAAACCTAGGCACACCACATACAATTAATATTTCATGAGCTATCAGAATGCCTACTGTCATAAATTTTATTTACAGCCAAAATAATTCAACTTGCTTCCATCGACCCTTGCCATCACCTCAGTAAGATCCAAAAATCTTAGGTTAGAATCAGCAGCAAGTAGGTAAAAGAACTAAGCATCTGTGAGAAAGCCACTGTTAATAAACCAATATATTTGGGAAATCAGTTTCCCAAATAAATGTCAGTCAAGCTTGTTAGTAATGAGAAATTAAAACATCTGTTCATATGTTTGCTTGTTTTTTGGTTGTTGTTTTTTTTCTCAAATACAACTGTTCTTAGATTTTTAGTCCTTAGATAACCCCAGCTATAGGAGCACCTTTTGTCAAGATAAGAGGGGTAGAAGCAGTCTTGAATCTTTTGGGTAGCCCTTGAGAAGTACACAGGTTGGAATTCCTCAGTTCAATTGCATTCTTAATTTAGCTCTGTTTTCTGACATTGAACTTGTTTTGTTGATGCTCTTTGAAGAGCGATTTTTTAATCCAGATCACTCCAAAAATTCAGGTTATAGTGCAGTCTCAGAGTCAGTTATATGGGAACAAATGAGGATCAACAATGACGGAGCATGAGAGAGAGCATATGAGAAACTTCTCAAGCAAAGCCCATAGCAAGGAAGCTGCAGTTTGGGAGTTTATCTTCAGATGCAGTTGGACAGCACCATTGTCAGAATGTTCTGAACTCCTGTGACACCAACCACAGATGTTAACATGCCCCTGATATTTGCTCTGTGGTGCATAAGGGCCACTGTACAATCAAATGTCAGTCCACAGCCATACATAGTGAAGCAAAAAGAACACAGCTGACAGTGATGAAGCTGGCTAAGTGAGTTGTCAGTCTTGGTCACTGATTTAGAACAACGGTAGGGAAACACAGCTATCAACTGCTTCAACCTCCCATATAACACAAAACACAGGACGTCTTGAAACTCATTACATTGGAATTAGTTATCCTAGTAAGAGCATATAATATCTATTACTGAATTTGATTTTATCAAAAGAATAAAATTATGTAATGCAGCATCAGCGAGTCAAGTAATATTCTCAGTAACCACGAAATCATGTATGTAACAAAGTTGTGCATCATTCTTTGAATACTGGACTTTTCCTCTTTTAATTCTCAGCAATGGTAGATAGTGCAGATTTACCTGCTACAGAGGTATTCATTTCTTTTTTCTTCCCTTTTTTCTTCCCTTTTTTCTTTCTTTTTTCCCCTTCTTCTCTTTCTTCTTTTTTTTTATACATCCTTTAATACTCTCTAAAAAGTCTTTCTAATGTGAGTTTTCTCCCAATGTTATTAATTTTTTTATTACAGATCTTGTTATTTTCAAGGTTCCCAAAGGACCTATTAACAACAGACTTTTATGGAAAGAAGCATGGTTAAACTGGTGAAAATAACTGTGCACAAGTTATAAGTAATATAAGCTGCAGTAAGGATGTTGTGTGTTGGTTTAATTTCCAAAATAGCAACAGTTCAGACACGTAATTGCATTTTTTATTACTTTTTTCTTCATAGCTGACTAGTGTAAAATATGTTACCAGTAATATTTAACTACTAACAGCTTTTAAGTTTCTTAAGCCAGCATTAGATTTTTTATCCTATTGGAGAGGAAGGTCACTCAATGCGCTCTTCATACTTATGAGGAAAAATACGCTATTTTGGATATATATTGGATATATATCTCTATTTTTACATTCTTACAGAATCAGCATTACCTATAATCTTTTCTTCAGTAAGAAAGACTATAAATAATTCATGTCCTTTGATGGTATTATGTGTGTAAAGGGAGGTTTTCCACCAAAGGGAAATTTTGCTTGATTTTCAGTCTGATTCACTGTCATGGACATACAGGTTTTCCAGTCCCTGCCCTTTCCTAACATTTGCAACATTGTGCATTTCTCATTACAGTTTGGACATACTCCCTGACTGGTACAAGTCTGGCAACACTGTACACCTTTCAGTTTCTGATGCTTCATCAGCTCAGCGTCCACAGCAGGTCCAGTGCAAAGATAGATTTCTGATCCAAGGATCATGAAGAGCTGTGCTCATTTGTTCCAGAGCAGCATTTCTCCACATTTCTAATCATCTTGAGATAAGCAGTCAAGAGGCTGCAGATCAAGTCTGATGGAGCAGGGCAGGGCGTTCCTATTCCCATAGACATAATGGTGAAAGTTCATCAGGTGACAGATGCCTCATTTCTTTCTCTATTTTGTGTGTGTCTCTGTTAGCACTGATGGCAGAACCTTTCTTGTGCCTTGGACATTCAGCTAGTACTTATTCTCTGTTCTATGAATTTGCTGGTAAGTGCCCTTTAAGATCTGAACTAACTCTGAGATTTAGCTGTGATCTCTAGGGTCTTGCTTGTTATAAAAAACCAGGAGGCCAGAGCTGGTGCTTTCTCTACAGCTTTGGATCAATTATGAAGATAATCTGTTTGATCTGAAAATATATAAATATATTTAGAAGAGAGAGAAATAAAAAAGTGGAATAAGGTTAATTTAACAAGTTTATGGTTATCCAACTAAAATTTGGCAGCAATGAACTTTACTATCACCACCTGAAAACACAGCAGGTGTGTATGGTACATAGAATATTTGTGAGGTGAGAACAGTTCCACAACATCCAGTTTGTTTTCTTCCTGCACTCAGATTGTAGCTCTGAGGCTGTTGAAGATTCTGGTGAATTTCACAGTCATGTTATTAGCATTTTTATATTTGTCCTGTAAGTAATATAATGAGGATGATAGAAAAGCATTTACTTTGTACTATAAAGAGCAGATACAAGATGTTGCCCTAACAGTTACATTTCTAAGTACTTGGAAAGATAGGAGTTCTCCTATAATTTGAGTTGGTTTCAGTTTGAGGTGTTATTTAAAAATTCCTCTAAACCTCTCATAGTTTTCTGCTCCAGTACTGCAGTCTGCTTTTCCAGACTTCTTCCCTTATCAAAACTGAAAGATCATTTACATCTGAGATCTCTATTCATGCTACTGGCTGACTTTTCTGCCTAGAATGCATGCATCTTTGTCTCCTTTTCACAGTTTATAGCACCTTACTGCCATATCTCACTATTTGGAATCCAAAGCTACCCTCAGTCACTATCCACACTTACCCATTATTCAAAAAGCCTTTCAAATAAAGATGCTTTCCCCACACTTTCTGGGCTGTAAGCACCCACTGATTGCTCACATTCAGCTTTTCATCCAACAGTACCACCAAATCCTTCTCCACAGTGCTGTTCTACA
This sequence comes from Coturnix japonica, assembly GCF_054131305.1. NCBI lineage: Eukaryota > Metazoa > Chordata > Aves > Galliformes > Phasianidae > Coturnix > Coturnix japonica. The sequence goes on from NC_140683.1 coordinate 2,683,713, forward strand.
TCTACTAATTGCCTAGACTGCATTCATGTTTGGGACTGCCCAAGCCCAGGTGCAGGACATTGCACTTGGCATTGCTGAAGTGCATAAGGTTTGCACGGTCTCATCTCAAAAAGTGTGGCTAAAATGGTGCTGTTTAAGCCAACTCTGTTTTTTTAAGTATATAAAATTCAACAAAAACCTTTAAAAAGAGATATCTTTGACACAGTGTCAGTGTTAGGGGAGAGTAAAATCATCTTTGAACTTTCTGCCAACTTCTAGTCGCTTACTGAAGTTTTATAGCATTAGCTTAGTACTGGCAGTTTTCTCTATCTGTCACATCTTGTTTTACTTGCATCAGAGGGTATAATTATATTCATACAAACTTTAACTTATTTTAAAAGTTGAAAGCAGCCCCTGATTTATGCTCCCTACAAGGCAATTCTTTCTCTCCTGGATGTAATATGTCATGAACAAGTGAGGCTGCAACATTGCTGCTATCACTTTTCCTCCTCCATCCATGCCTTTGGGATACTGCAGATAGATTAAGCTGTGACAGCAAGCTCTGGCTTCTTCCTCCTCCTGTTCAGTGCTCAGATTCAGAGGTTGTCAGTGTCTTCACAGTAGAATTTGTAAGCAATGACTTCTCAGAAATGCTAAAGCATGTTTCTGAAGACTCAAACATGTCTAGTCTTCTATGCTCACAGTTAACTCCTCTAGGAGCATGGCAGGACCCACAAAGGTAGCTAGTTATTCCTTCTCATTAGCAGAGATGTGAAGAGAATGAACAAGTACAAGGTTTTGTTGATGTGTATGGACTGAATCCTAGAAAAACAACAGCCTGACCGGCTTTGGGGAAAAGTACTTTGCATTGCTAAGACCGTTCCTTAATAAACCTATATGGCCGTGTATTCGGGTATCCGCATACCAGCTGCCTGCACTGGAGTCCTCACTCTTCCCTGCAGCTCCTGGAGGTGAAGAGTGGCTTTTTTCGGGAAGGTCACACCAGCAGGGTTGAGGAGACTTCCAACACCAGTCTCAGCTGGACTGTGCCAATACTGGCACAGGTATTCAAGCGAAGTAAGGAAATTGGGTGCCTATCTTATGTAGACCTGTAGGCATGGGTTGTGGTACTGTAAGGGTGCTGACTGTGCCACTGGGGTGCAGGGAATGGCAGAACTGAAAGTAGGCCAGGTTACAAACTAATGGGAGGTGACTGCTGATGGTAGTGGCTGTGAGAAAGTGCTGAAGGAGGCAAGAAACAGCAATGCGAGTACAAGGACACTGAAGACTGAATTCTTAAAGTACTAGGAAAGGGCAAAGCATAGGGACTTCACAAACACCTATGTCTGCACCCTGTACGCTTTTGAGTAAAGGACACCTTTGTTTGATCTGTAACTTCATTCATAAAATTTCTAAAAGGAATTCTGAGCAAGAAAGATCTGTGGAGATAGCAGTGTATACTGCCTGGGATCCCATTTCAAAGTCATTGGTGTCAAGAATTTTGCCTCTAAACTGCTGAATCTTCCTGCACTATTCCTTACTTTCTTAGTTCTTCTCCATATCTCACCTAAATGCTGTTAACTGACTAGAAAGATATAGTTTTTGGCTATAAGACTACAGTAAAGATTTATAGCCTATGATGCTTCTCCTTAGGGTCATTCAGGAAGAGTGAAGTGATACTGTTTACTCTCCATATATTTTTTCTGACAACTTTAAAATAACCTTGCTACTTATTGTCTCTTAAAATACCTTTAAAAATAACTTTCTTAAAATTCTTTGTAATATCAGCAAACATGAAGCTAGCTTTCAATGGCTGAGAAAGGACTCAACTGAAGTTGGCCAGTTTGTAAGAAACAAACAGAAAGGAGATAAAATTAATGCCTAGAAAAAGTATGAGACTATGCACAAATGATGCATAGATTTATGCTTGAATGATATTAATTATGATATGAATTAGGTTTTTATGTGTTAGTAGAAACAACTCTAACCTCGGAAACCATTCCAGTGGCAGCCTGTGGAAATGTTGGGCTTTTTGACTTCTTGCTTCTTTTTATTTCACATAGTTACCATAGTGCTTGTGACCCAATCACCTCTCATAATGTTCAAGTGGAAATGGTAATAAAGGTGGAGTTCAAAACCTGACTCGGATGAAGGGATCCTTGGATATCTGTCACACAAGAATAAAAGGAAGTTCCTTGTTCTGAGGTGTCCAGCGAAATGCATGAGACAAGGAGTTAAAATTGCAGCAGGTGGAGCTGGACTGAGTAGGAAGCAGTGATCACAGAGACAACAGGCTTGAGCCAAAGTCATCTGAAACCTAGTTCAGTCCAAATAACTTCTTTCAAATATGGGTAAGGATCCAAGTACTTACCTCAGATCTATGACAGTGAAACTGGTCCTGCAGCAAAATTTACAGTTGTCTTCCCAGTTCAGAGCTTTAGCCACAGAGCTCTAGCCATGGTCTATATATGTGTATATGTGTTTGCTGGATAGCAGTTAGAGCTTTCCCAACCAAAGAAGAAATAAGGAGACTATTTCCAGTTTAGTTTCAAAGACAGACTCTCACATGCTGCCCTCCTAGAGAGAATCTTCCAAAATCTCAGTAGTAAGCATCTCCAAATTTCATGGCTCAATGGCTTGATCTGTATTTCAGATGCTTCTGCCTTCTTTCTTCCTTAGTTGATATCCCTGTTTGGCATTTGAAGGACAGCAATTACTTTGCTTTATGAGTTAGAAACATTCCTAGAACCTGTTCCCTGACACTCACAGCATCTTCTTCTCTGACATCACTTCTCTGCCTCTGCTGATATTTATTCTTACAGAAATTTATCCACAGAAGGTGTGTCTGCAGCAGCAGAATAACGTTTAAATTCAGTGGGTTACAAAGGAAACCTCAGAAGGATTAAACTGCAGAGGGTTCGCTGAACATTTTGAAGAACTTGGGAACAGTTGGAAAAAACATTACATGATTTACTCCATGCATCAGCTTTCCCTTCCTGTATTTCCTACTAAACCACAGAATGTGACAAGTCTGATAAAGGTACGATCTTGTCTGTGATTTATTCTGTGAATATACAGAAGTGAACATATGGTTGCTGCATCTGATGCACGGACTCAGATATGAATGATCCAAATCATTTATTAAAAGTTCTCACATCACTTATATACCTTCACAAGTTTTCTTTTCCTAGCTTTCCCATTCGCCCCTACATGTCAACAGAACATTCCACAAATACTCTTCAACTGTTCATGCGCTCACTTATCCAGTCAGAGCTGCAAGCTGTTCTTTCTTCTTCATACAATCATAGAATCACAAGGTTGGAAAGGACCTACAAGATCATCCAATCCAACCATCCTCCCATTACTGTAGCTACAGCAAACCACTAAACCATCTCTCGGTGCTCCTCATCCAGACACCTCTTGAACACTGTCAGGGACAGCGACTCCACCACCTCCCTGGGCAGCCATTCCAGTACCTGACCACTCTCTGAGAAATAAAGTTCCTTCTTATGCCCAGTCAAAACCTCTTCTGGTACAACTTGCGACCATTTCCTCAGGTCCTTTTTGTTGCTTGGGGGAAGCAACAAACCTTCTTCTAGAGGTGTCCTTGGTTTTTGTGCTGTTTATCTTGCTCCATAGCTGCTGCTGTGTACAGTCCTTCTTGTATTCCGACATATGGTTTCTTCTGGGTACACTTAGCCATCAGTTAATCATTACAAGGAAATTTTGCTGATTATCATAGAATGCCATGTGAGCAAACACCCCATCACCGGGCAATGAGTCTGAAAGACCAGGCTGGATACACCTGTGTTATATTTACCTTTTCATAAATGTCTGTTGAATGAATAATTGTCCATGTGAGAAGGATGGCCAAAATAATCCATGTTTACTTCTGTTTAGCAGTCTGCTTCAATTTTCAGAGAGCAGCACAAGATCTACATCAACCAACACCCCTTGAATTTCTAAGCCCCGTTTGCCTTGAATTTTTAGGTATCTTCCCAAGCAAAAATTCCATCTGAAATCCCATTCCTGCTTCCAGCTAGTTGTTTTCCTAGCAGTGCCCCACACCCTCCATGAACACAGATTTCTGAGGAAATGTGGGTCACGGGAAGCTGAAAGATGAGCAGGCCTCCATGCTCAGTGCCCAGATAGCGAGGCTAAGGAATTTACAGCCCTTCGATTGCTCACACTTTATTTCTCTCTGCTGTTGTTGTTACTGTGCAGTCATGTGAGCCTTCTGTGTTGTGTCAGCCAGAAACCTTGGACACAGAGGAAAGTATTTTCCAGTCCTTGTTCGCTGCTATTATTCTGAATTTCCTATCTCTGAACTTGGGGAATATTTCAGATCCCTTACAGGGTGTATTGATGTCATGAGTTCAAGTGCTGTGACTGCAGCAAGCAGGGATTTGTTCCTGTGGGTGGGTGAGGGGGGTAGGGAGGAGAGGTGTGTGTGGCTGCCATCCATCCTAGAGGGAGGCATAAACCAGAGTGGGTTTGCTCTGCAGTGTGTGCTCTAGTGCTCACAGCTGACCTCTGGACAAGGAGGGGGAAGGGGACTGACAGCCTTTCACTCTGTGACTCTGTCGTCTTTAGACAATACTCATTTCTACATTGCTCATAAACAAATGTATCTGAAACACCACACTTTATATCCACTTACAATTCTGAATACCTTTCCATTTATCTAAAGCTTGCTGAGGTGAGTTCCTATAAGGGAAGACTTATTTCATTTCCATGAAATGTTTATATTTTCTGGGAAGTTTCTCTCTCACCTCTTTAAATTTTACTGCAGTTGGCGTGCAGCCTGCAGCAGGGTCCTCCCAAGGAAGCTGGTGAGGCAGTGAGGTTCAAGAGGGACTATAAATTTCAAACTCTCTGGGTTAGAATAATTTAAGTGCACTAAGTTCTTAACCTTCAAGGATCAATACTGAGTCCTTTTTTTTTTTCTTCTTTTTTTTTTCTTTTTTTTTTTTCTAGTAGTACTGTAAAATTCAATCTAAGAAAAAACAGCAAAAAACAAACCCTGCCCCCCAACCCTCAAACAAAAGTAAATAAAGATTGCATGTGACCAGGGGATTGGTTCTGAACTATATTTCTGGAGTTTCAAATTATATTGTCAAAAGGACGTCTGTTTTGGCTGTTCACGAGAATAACCATCACAGGAAGATTTTCCTTACAAAAATATAAAGACCAATGAGCAGATCCTCATTCTTGCAAAATGGACGTAGTTCTCTTTCTGCATATTATTTCTTTATTTAAATCTCAGAAGGGTTTTGGCCTTTTCAGTGGTGTGTTTTGGAATGGGTTAGGGCTGCTAGATATGATATGTCCCAATGGGTGATGTATGAACCACTTTTCCATATTTCACCCTGCTGCAATTATAATTTTGCATTAGCTTCCTGAGTGTCCAACATCATATCAAACACATATATGCAGTCTTTAAATCTTACACAGCATTTGTATTAAAGAAGGCGCTGATTAACCTATTTTATTTACTGAATGTTAATAATAAATTCCCTCAATGAAATATGTAGCTGTCTCGCTCCAATTTAGGAGTGAGGCAAAGGTTCTTTTGCTATGTTATGCCCGGCGTGAGATTACGAAGAAGAGCATTCAAATGTTGATCCGACCAGTTTATTAGAAATGATAGACAACTGAGGGGATGGGGAAGGGAGAGAGACGAATACCAAAATTAGGGTGATGGGGACGGGAAAGTAGGCGATAGAAAAAGTAGGAAAAGAGGCAAGAATTGCTTAAAAGCGGGGAATAGTCACCTCCTGGATGCAGCAGCGACCCGTAGTACGTTGTTACGTTGATAGGGGAGAGCAGCAGCAGAGTAGCAGGCAGCAAGCAGCAGATCGGTGCAGCGCAGAGAAGGCGGTCAGAGTACCGTGGTCTCAAGAAGCGGAGTCTTGGGCAGCGAGGTCTCACGGAGCAGAGTCTCGAGCAGCAGTCCCAGGAGAGACAGTAGGCAGCAGTAGGATGACGGTGGAGGAATCTGAGGTCAGTTACCTAAAAGGTTCTTCAGCATGCAGGCATCTTCTTCAGCATGCAGGCGTTCACGTAGAGAGGCATCTGATGACAGAAAACCTTGTTTCCATAGTGAGGCATCTGGTGTCAGAAAACCTAAATTCGGGGTTTGTACGTGCCCTTTTTTATCCAACTTCTTCCCAGCCTTCTGGAAGGCTCGGGTCAGTCATGTGAATTCCTCGGAGATGGCCATCTTCCTTGAGATAGGCCCACACAAAAAGACCACTTTAGGGCCATTAATCAGCATCTTATCTCTCTTTCGTATCTCCCAGACTTGTCCATCTCTTGAACAAAGGGATTTCTCGAACCTTGGTTCCTGTGTGTCTCAGACAAAGGGAGTCCTGGAACCTTGGCCAGGACTTGCCTGAACTTGTCCATTTCAGCAAACTTTGAGACAGTAATATAAAAAGCATGGCCTCTTACAGTAGCTAAATATTCAGGCATCCATCTTTGTTTTGGGAAAAACTAATGCCTTCAAATGTGGCTTACAAAATTCTGGAATAACTACACAAAACATTCAGTAGAAGATCCCAGGTGTTAAGTTTTTTACCTACCAGTCATGTAAGGCGAATGTGTCTTAAAACACAAATGTAAATACCATTATCTTTTTTGCCATGACTTCAGGTTAGTATTTCCCTTAATCTTCCTAGTGATATCACAGTCACTTAAACCAGCATTTAAAATCTTATCTTGGCAGAATATATGAGATTGTCAATTGAATGTGGGTAATATAGGACCCAGAGGTCAACATTTAACAAGTTAGTGCAGCAGAAGCTGTCCTATTAAATTTATTTTCTTATTCGATCTCTAACTGTACATGTTATCTTCAACAATAATTTTCAACCTGAAACAGTTTGACTCCATGACACACCCAAAGACTCAAAGAATCACACTCATCTTTTAGACTTACTAAAGGGAAAGTTACTTCATGGAAAATATTACTGGCCACAACTACATCAGCTGTGCTGTGGCTGAGAGTAATGTCAGTGACAGAATGCTGTACTTGCAGGAGGTGCTCACAACTGCCTCAGGGGGAGGACACTGCTGAGCAGCCTGATGCATCAGGGTCCCAGTTTCCAAGAGAAATAACAGAAGCTGGAAAGTATTCATACATGTTACATTTTTACTAGTAATTAAACACTTCTCTGCACTGAAATTCATTTTTATCTACCGTTGAATAGTTAGCGTAGTCCTTGGCCCAATTCTGTCTTAGGCCACGTAGCATTCTCCATCTAATTCCCAGACATTATTTGAAAGTTAATCCAAGTTGGGAACCCTTCCCATTATGTATTTTCCATGTGGTCAATGTTTCTGCAGCCTAATATGAAAACAGACACTGTGCCAGCTGTCCTCAGCACCAGTGTCACTGGTGTTTTGCTCATGCATGAATGGTCTTCCTGTCTAGCATATTTACTCCAGCTCACGTGGGTTTACTCCAGTTCAGTTGGTTTAATGTCTGGCACCACTAGGAAGCACACGATCAACTGAATTTACTAATGAAAATTCCAAGTATTGCCAGAAGTGTGCAGGAACAAAAGTCTGGCTGGCTTAGTGTGTTGTCTCAGGCAAGGTACCAGGCTGGGAAAGCAACAGCATGCTATGACTCAGAATCATAGAATGGTTGAAGTTGGAAGGGAGCTCTAGAGCCATTTAGTCCAACACCTGCTCAGGCAGGAGTCTCAGAGCAGGTGTCCTCAATAGATGGCCACTTTTCCCAGTTTTCTGATCGGTTACAGGTATATTCAGCAGCACTGCTCCTTCCCCACATCTTTGAGATAGCTGACAATTTAGGCCCTTTGTTTCCTATGTAACTGATTGATTGAGCCCCCAAGAACAATCTTTGTTTGCTCTGCATTTTATGGTGAAATCTTGAAAAACCATGTTTACTCTCGTAATCATCTTGTCACACATATTCTAGCTAAAGTTGACGGATTTATCTGGTATATCTTCCTGCAACAAAAGAAACCACTATCTATTGGTACAACTATTCATATATATAGATATATACATATCTGTATCTATTGGCATAACTATTATCTATTCTCTTGTAGTCTTATTCCATGCATTTTCCACCACTTTAGCAGTGAAAAAAATGTTGAATTTATATTCAGAAATTCCACCTTGACCTATGAATGGACTTTGTGAGAATCAAAAAATAGCAGAGATAGAACAGAGTTAATGTATCTAGTCATATCATCTGCAGATGACACTGTTCTCATCTGCCATCAGCCAGCCGAAACCAACAGGGACCAGGCACAGTATTAAGATTCTCAGTTACTCCTCAGTGCACACACAGCCACTACCTCCATGTTTCAGCCACAAAAAAACACCCCAAACCTATTCTTGCTAAGCATGTTCAAGCCTGCCACAGACTTTTCTATAGCTGACTGACAGCATATAAGGGTGAAGGTTCATAAAACTGTAGCCTGCTGTTCTGCAGGAGCATGGCAGGAGCCAAAGCAGAGATCCATGCTAATGTAATTTGTCCTCCCATAGCTTTCAAGATAAGAAGAGAAATGTGGTATTGATTTGCCTAGTAGAAGGGACACCCTCAAACATGCGGAATCCATCTCTGCTTGTCACTCAGTGCTGCTCTGCCTTTTGGACAAGGCTGCTTGTATGTGTGAAGTTATTAAGCAAAAACATATTGCCAAAACTGATGATTAGAGCCAGCTTCAGAAAGGCAGGTATTACACCAATTCAAAGAGCATGCAAAAGACTAAATGGCACTTAGCAGTAATCTGCAAATCAGGCTGCAGAAATGTATACAGATATCTCAGTCTAAAGACATATTGCTACTCTTGGACATAAATCCCATGAGATGTTTTAATTAATAATTAATTCAAGTTGCTTCTAATTTAATTTTTTTAATCTGACAAGGCTAAGGAACTTGCGAGTTTATACAACAGAGCTTGTGCTCAAAGCTCTTGTGTTTGTGAGATTATACAACAAAGAAAAGTTTACAGAATGAAATGCCTAGGAAACTCATCCACAGCTAATCACCTGGAAAAAGAGAAGTTGTCATTGGCTCTTACTTTATAAATATCTAAGTTATCAGGTGTACCTACTAAATAATTAAGGATGATCAATGTCAGATGATTAATATTTCCTCCCAGGGCTTAAGAAGTTCCAGTAGTTAAGATCTGAGCAGTGTGGAAGGGTATTTGTCCTTGGTTGATATTGAGTACTGCTCAAATCTTAACTACTGGAACTTCTTAGGCCCCGGGAGGAAATACGAGATCTGAATTTGCATCTGGGTCTAAGGCTAAATAAAGTTGTGTGTATAGCAGAATGGCTCTGTGTTCTAGTTCTATTCCTTCCTCTTCTTCCTGCCTGTCTCCATCAGGCCATTTAACAAAGAGCTGGAAAGAAGTAGTGTCTCTCTGTGGACTTGTCAGGAAGCTTACACATCCAATAATCAATGCAAATGATAAGCAAGGAGGCAATGTTGACCAAACAACCACAGAAAGCACTGAAGGGAAAAAAACTGCAGGTAAGGAGTGCTACACTAGCATGGGAGGAGGGAAACAAATGATTGTGTCCTGGCAATGGTCATGTGAATGAATTACAGTAACTGTATCATGGTGTTATGAGTCCCCACCTGGATGCCTACCCGTGTGACCTGGTATAGGGAACCTGCTTTGGCAGAGAGATTGGACTCAATGATCTCTGGAGGTCCCTTCCAAACCCCTGCGGTTCTGTGATTCTGTGACATTTGCTATGGGTATTCCACATCATCATGTCATGTAGTGCACAGGGAGTCTCAGAAGAGATGTATACAGCTCCCAGAAAACTCTGTTGTTCCATTTCCATTTTCTGGTTGATGGGAAAGATGAAACAGGATGGATGTCATGGGACAATCTCTTTTTGCTCCCTGGCAGATCTGAGTAAGAACCTCAGTTAGAAACTCTCATTTATTTGATTCATAAGCTTCAATCCCAATTAACTTGTATTTCTGCTTTTATAACCAGTAAATAAATTTTCCTCCTCAGATCATTGCCACTGCTTGTTTGTTTTGCTTTGTTTAATTTCCCTTTCCATTCCCTTTCCCCTTTCACCCTTTTTGGGCACTTTTTGGGCTGTTGGGCCTGTGGGCCTGCTGTTCCCTTCAGATAGATCTAAAGATAAACATGGCAAACTAATAAGAGATGCAGTCAGTGATAAAGGGTGAATTTGCTATTAATTCTAATCCCCTGGATTATAAAAAGCACTGTCAACTATCTCAGATTTTTTTCTTTATGAGAAAATGTGAGTATCCCCAATAGTTAATGTGAAATGGGTTTCGTTTCTGGGGAAGGCTAGTCTTTATTTTAACCCTAATCACTTGTTAGTGAGCACTTGCTAGGGCTGGGCTGGAGATACTAGAGCAGGAGGAGCCTTACAGTTGTGCTACCATATATGCATATTCTGTGTGGATAAGGTAACAAGGTGGGCAGAACACTTCTGTGTGTTGTTTGGTGTGGTACCATTTTTTTCAGGAAACCAGAATATGATAAGCATGTTCAATGTGAGAGATACCAAAAATGATCTGGAGTAAAAATTAGTAATTTTTTTCCTTCTTTACGCTTGGCATCACACCTTAGGCTGGATACTTCATTCTGGTATCTAAGTTCAAGGAGTGGATACACTGAAAGAGTGTCAGAGAAAATTAGTGAGGTCTGGAAAGTGTGAAAGTATTCTTATAAATGTTTTAAATTTCTGTCAAAACAGCAGTGTTCAGTGCCTCAGCTGCCCAGCAGGTTTGCCTCTCTCCTGGCAGGTTCCTAGGAGTGCAGTCTCAGGGACAATCCTTTTGCTGAGCTCCATAGCAGTAAAATCTCACTGCAGCTCTTTCAACAACAGAGAGGACTTCTCTGATGTTTTTCCACTGAACTCAGTGTTTATAAGAAGCTTAAGAAGGGACTTCTTCAGATATTCCTCATTTTTCTTTGTCTCTTGTTACTATCCTCTCTTGACTATGCAAAGCAAGCCGTTTTGGCGCTTGCTTTAAATGATTCTTCAGTTAGGAAAGTAGCGGTACAAATAATTAATTACAGTTTATGATCATTTTAACTACTGTGGAAAAAAAAAGAGATTTTAATCTTATTCTTTGTAAAATATATTTTCTAGGATAGTTAACAGTGTAGAGACTTTGTTTCCCATGAATCTTTCTTGAGACTTTCTAGGGAAAAGGATGCAGAGGAAATATTACTGTGGGAAAGGTTATTCCTAAGCTGAATGTTTTTAGCACTTGACAGGAGGCCAAACGTTCTTAGATAAGCAACAGCTTAAATGTTTTGTTTTTTTGTTTTTTGTTTTTTTGTTTTTTCACACTGGTTACTGAATAGAAAAAGTTTCCTTTACAGCAGCAAATAATACAAGTTCCATAGCAAGATGCAGGGCCTTCTTTCAGGTTTAGCCCTGTTGTGTGACCAAGAATAACAGTGTGAACAATGCAAACAATAAATAATGATAGAATCAAGAAGTATGGAAGCCCTTTTTCCTGTAACGGTATATATCTTTTAGCAAAACACTCTGATATCACAGATGTAAGGCACCAATACACCCCTGAGGCTGCTTCTCTGATTCCACATTTTATGGACTAGCTCTTTTATTCCTAAAACCGGCAGATGTATGGCTTACAACTGATCCCAGCATGGGATGCATCACAAGCAACTTGTCTATTAGAAGTGGCCTGCAAAAGAGAGGAAATAGTGTTTGTATCTTTTGTAGCATTTTCACAGATATAAAAAGTGATTTAGAGGGTTTCTTTTTTTTTTTTTTTTTTTTTTTTTCCCCAGATCCTGTGTATTGCTCAAGGTGAGGTTTCTGGAGTATCAGGAAAACTGAAGGCATATAATTCCTTTATTTCTGTGAGGTGGGGCTTGGGAGAGAACATATGATGTTTAGCGAAAATACTTGGAAATGTGATCATACTGTAAGTAATCTAGAAGTTATCTACAGCTCTTCTCTGGGATTTTGACTTGATATTCCTCCTCATACAGAACTTCAAAGGTTTTACTAACAGTATGATTTTTAAAATAATATACCTAAGTATTCTTTAAGATTTCATTAAAAACAATCCTCAGTCTTTATCTTCTCATTAAGATGTTTTTGTGTTGCTGAATGTTACAGCAGAGTACACTCAGTAAGCACAGAAGCGTTCTTACGTCCTTAGGTGTGATCTGTACACTCTATATTTGTCATTTCAGATTGCAGGCTCTACTGTCTACTGATTATTTCTGGAGTGTAGTGCTAGACTGTGTGTGAGGTATAAACCGGATTAACAGAAGTGATATTGAATCTATAGTTCCATTTAACACCTACCACGGTTCCTGAGATAAATCTAGACAAATATTTGTGTGTTCACCTATACAAATAGACATTATATATATGTGTGTGTGTGTGTGTGTGTGCATGCATATAAGAGTGTGTATATATGTATCCAGTCATTGCAGAAATGTTTTGGAGTACGTGGTCTACATAATAGTTGAAACAATGGAAGGTATGCCAATGGAAGGTAAAGGTTCCAGCTGCTGCCACAGCAGAGCTGGAGCTATGCCTGTCTTATCTAACAAATACATTCTGCCGTGGAAATTAATAGAAGTTAGTTCCCAATCACTTTTGGATCGTGCTTCTGATCTTGAGTATAAAAGCCAATCTCCTGCACATGGAGTCATATTATTTTTTGGTAGGCAACAGTGAATTGGTCACTGCAGTTGGATGTCACCAGAATACACAATACACTCTAAGAAGATCTAAGCAGCATTACTTCAGGATCTTACCACTTCAAATATTTTTCATGTTGTTCTATTCACAGAATTCTGCAGCTTAATCACAAAAATGTAAGTTGCTTTAGTTGCATTCCTCAAATTTCTTTTATCATGTTGCAGCTTAATTTTTTCCCAGAGGTTATTTACAGCTCAACTTTCTTATTTTTTGGAGGGGTGAATATTTCAGGAAAACAGTTTGGAACTGCTCCAAGAAGACACTGATTAATTAGGGGGATGCTGAATGAAGGAGGATTCGCATATGCATGTGTTTAGTTAAAACACCACCTGTATGTGTTGTGTCTCAGTTGGAGTATCACGTGGGAACTCTGATTACCACTGTTGAATGACTGTTCTGTAACGAGACACCAAAGCATATGGCAGAAAACAGGGCTAATATTTTCTTTGTCTCTTGTTTTCCTTTTCTTGGATCCGGCAGCCTTCTCTGGCCTACCCACAAAACCAGCTTTGTACTTGGAGACACAGCAGTCTGGTTGTTTGCCTTAATAATTCCTGCACGGAGTCAAGACAAAAAAAAAGGGGGGGGGGATCAGGGGGAGAGGGGGAGCACTTGGGGGTTAAGGAAGACATGATGCTGTTATGTATGTATCCAGCATAACTTTATTCAGGTTTGATAGAGGACAGGTGTGATCATAACTGGTAGCTTACATACCTTTGCAGAAGGTAAGGTGTGTAAATTTGAAGTGGTGTTCTGCTCTTAATAAGTACTACATATGTGAATTTTTATAGAATGGGGTTTTATTTTTGAAGGTAAGTTTCTTAATCTCCATTTCCTTGTGGAGAAGTCAAACCATTCTTAAAGTCTGTGTGTCACCGGATCACACAACTAGCTTAGAGACTGCTGCCTGTGTCCAGGAGACTTTGAAATTCTCTCTTTACTGGTGTTTTTTTGTTTTTGTTTTTCCAAATATGCATCGCAATTTACCGAGCAATACTATTTTAAGGATTTCATTATATGGAAGGGGGGAGACAATGGAAAGATTGACTCCCAAGCTATGGAAGAGTCTGATCTAAGTTACCTGAAACCAAACACAACAGGACTGCAGCAAGAAAACGGAGTGTTCATTTTTCCCCTGGAATCGAATGACGTCTCACACTAACATTTGGCCAAGAAGCTTTATTATTGTTGGTGTGATTTTGAGCCTTTTCCTTGTAACTCTGAAGTGCTGATGTGGAGGACTTGCACTCTTGCTTCATGGTACTTAGAATTTAAAAATAATCCCTTGAAAAAGAGCACAATTGGAATCACAGTTGAAAGTGTTGATTTTTCTCCCTGCAAATTCTACAGAGAACCTTCATAAAAGGGGGAAAATCATCTGTGTGGCCTTGAAACCTTATAATGTTTCTGTGTTGGGACAATAAAAAATATCCTAATGGTTATTTTGTCTGAGCTCAAGTCTTGAAGGGGACATTGGGCTGAGTAGGAAAAAAGTTCTATGGTTACAGCTCTTATAATTCTGAGAGCTTTCTCCCAAATACCTCCTACTTTCAACCTCTGTCTCCAAACACTCAAACTGTGGAAGTGATAACCTGCAGACTTGGCAGTGTACATGACATTTTACTAAGGGAGCTTACACAAATATTATCTCAAGTGAAATGAGGGTTTAATTCTATTATCTGTGGCTTTTCTTTCCCTGGGGTCAAAAGTACAGAAAGTGGTCATGTTGTCTTTATAGCCCAAGAAACAAAAGACCTGTTTTTAAACCAAATAATTAGTCATCCAGAACTAATGTCCCACAGCACTAACCACTGAGGGGGCTTTAGAGTGATCTGAACCATTTTGCAGTTCTCCAGGGGCATCACTTCAGACGTGCTGGAAGAATGCATTGCAGGGAATTCTCTTGAGATGGGTGACACTATAGTTAAGGAAACAGAGTACAGAGACCCTACAGGTAATGTCAAGAAATTCTAGGGTAACAGGTCATAGGTATAAGGCTGTACTTGGCATATCCTCAGGTAGCTACCAGCCTCCTGTGGTGACCAAAGAACAGATCTAGGGTGATGCTGATAGAGTTTCAGATGTAAATAGCGTGTGGTCTAGCATTCTCCAAGACATCTTAAATGCTGGAACTGTGATCAGGCAGTAGCAGTTTGGAAGTAGAAACCTTCCATCCCAGCACCCTGAACTGGGGTTCACATAGATGTGCTCTTAGCTTTGACTAATCACATTTAGAGATTCCTGCACAACACCGATGATTTTACTCTGTTCTCTGCTTTAAGCCTGTTCTTGATTCAGACTTGAGAATTCTGCAATCTGTGAGAGACTGGAAAACACTAAAAATTTTATAGGCATGGAGCTAAAGTCTTAGTAACTCCCATGCTCAAATCCAGCCTCCTCCACTTGCGCCAAAGTTGCAGACTACAGGTTGGTACAGTTTAGATAAAAGTTGTATAAAGCGTATTGAGAGGCAGCGAAGTGCTAGAGCAACATGTTTTCTATCCTTTCTTGTCCAGTGCTGTCATGTGACTTCCTTATAGGTAACGACTGCTGAAAGTAGGAATGATGAGCTCTGTCTTGCCAGGATTTTGGCAGTGGAGCAAGTCAGATGTCCATGAGAGCTTTTGGAAATGGCATGACCTGTGGAATTAACTGGGAAGGAAACCTGTGTCAGTAACACACATATCTATTAGGTTTGACTTTGTTGTCAGGGGACACTGTGAAAGAGAGGTGCAAGCTTCATTTTTAAACATGATGGGAATTTTGAAGGATCGTCTTGACTCAAGGATTTAAAGATTTAAGAACTTGCTGCAGGACATGTTCCAAGCCAACTTTTTAGCTACTCACTGATTTGCAAGCAGTGCCCACAACACTGATTATTAGTGCAATCCTCAGCAATGCAAATTCAATGCTTGCATTATGCAAGAGCCATCACCTAAAGTGAGACCCACAAGTAGATATGTTTTAGCTCACCTGTCCATCTTCCCAGAGCACATGCTGTAATCTGCCAGAGCTGCTGCAGCACCATGGTAGTTCTCTTTGCTACTGTCCTCTGCTGACACTGATAGTTTGATCTCTAAGTTTCTATTTGTCTGTTGTGCTTTGGGCTTTCTTTTAGTCCATTCAGGTCACTGCCTGCCCTGTATTCATCTGCATGAATGACTGCATATGATTGGCCAAAAAGTTTTACAACTACTTTACATGCCATAGTGATTGAAACCAACTCAACTCTTATAATTTGTCAAGTTAAAATCGGCAGATCTCTTTCAGGATTTTAGATCCTTTCTACTTTCTGAAGTCATTTCAGACCTTTTGTTCAGGCTATTTTTCCCAACACTACATCAGGAGCTCTGAATTAATGCAAAAAATATTTGTATTCATGACTGAAAAAATGTGTTTCATTTACAGAATGTGCTAGAATAACAGAATATGATGATATCATTATGGTATTAACAAGTGAAGTAGTCCTTCACCTTACAGAATACTATACAGACATTGTTTATTCAGATGGTACACTGTCCTTTTGGTATAAATCTATTACTCAAATTTTCCACATAACAACTTCCCAAAGATGCCTTTGAAAATTTCTAAAGACAACATGTGCTTAATACTTTAATATAAGTGGCCTTGATTCAATGCAGATTGTTCAGAAGCACCAAGTGTCTGAGGATGTATCTTGGGTTGTATCTAAATCTGTACTTCCATACATATTTGTGTGTCTGAAAGCAATCCCAAGCCACAGAGTCTGTGAGACAGCACAGTGAGCTTAGTAGAAATATGAACCATGTGAACTATGATGACATTAAACCAAAGATCTTCCTTTTGTCTGTTTTGATAGCCCACGATCCTTCAAGGACACGGAAGTATTTTTTGGTCCAACAACTGAAAAACAAGGACACTTTCGATTCTGGAAAGAAAAGCATTCAGCTTAAATCCATCCCTCTATACTTTTGTTTTCAGACACTATCTGTCAGTCTAGCTTTTGAAATTAACACAGATACCCATGAGGAATACAATCCTGCTCAAGACTGTGAATCAAATACACTGCAGCCAATAAATACTTGCCCTTTGACTTCCAAATGATGTTTAATCTCTGAAGCAGGTACAGTAACCTTGGATAATCTGCTCATTAGTTTTTTTTAGGTTAAAAAAGTAGATGTAGTACATTCCTCTAGATCCCATTGTTCTGTAGTAGCAGCAAGAGCACAATATCATCAATACAGAAAATAACAAAGCACTGTCTGCTAAACACCCATTTCAAAATTAATTTGAAAATTTTAACGTGACACAACTTACATCTCTTCCCTTTGCAGGTTTCCAGCTGAAATATTGTTCAGCAAATCCTACAAATCCTGGTCTATAATCAGGGCTCTTTTTTCTCTCTCACTTGAATAATTTACTTACTAAGAAATTAAGTTTAATTTAACATGCAGTTAACCTAAAATCCTCTTTGTTTTATTTTCTTTCTTAAGACAGATATGTGCAGAGTATGAGGGCATTGGACTGCATATCCAAGTATAATACAAAGTACCCTAGTCAAACTTACTGATATGATGATCCATGTTAGTAACTGAAATTTCAAACTTAAGAAACATTTCAAAACTTTCTGTGCTATCTGCAGTTTCTTGCAGAAAGAAAAAGCCAAAGGTTCCAACTCACCATTAGGTGGTGCCCCTGTCTTTCATTTAAAAAATAAAATTAATGTTAAAAACTACAATAGTAGTTGTAACTACTATCTTTATCTTCATTTTGCATGCCTGCTGAGCATTAAGCTGTGGTATTTGAGTGGAATGAGGGAACAAAACAAGTGTAATTTCCCCTTTAGGAAGTGAGATCCCATCATGCGCAGACTTAAGGAAGCCAGCATTGCAAAGTGGTGCTTTCTCCACTTAGTAGTTAGTTGGAGACTAATACCTGTGGGAATGGGCAGCATCTGTGTCCCTTGAACCTTTTTGGTCAACAGGTCCAGGGGCTTTTGCACCGGCTTTGTGGAGGGAACTGGGAAGGGAGAAGGAGCACCTCGCCTTTGTGTGACTGCTCAGAGTAATGCTATAGGTGGTATGAGTTGTAGTAGTCTGAGGATTAAAAACACCAGATGAGCGTGGCTTGTGTCCAGTCACTGCAGCAGAATGCTGAGATACAGTGTTCAGTTAAGTCGTATTGGAAATGCATTATTTCAGTCCTCTCAAGCTCTGGTAAAGCTGATGTTTACAAATATCTGTGAGGGCAAGATGGAAGATTTACCCTCTCCAAGATGTCATTACTTGTACAATTGGACCTGACCTGGACCTGTAGATTAGCTTCTGGGCCTGACCACAGACCTGCCTTACAATCTCAGACTTATCTGATGATCTGGACTCTCAGCTGACACTGGCTGCCATGTCTGTCCCATCCTGCTGTGTGGATCCTCGTGTGGGTCCTGATGGATCCTTGGCTGACTGGGACTCTTGGTGCCAGCTGTGTCATCATGCTCATCTCTATCACTGGGAGAGCAGCTGGCCTTTGCCTCCATTCACACTTGCCACTTGTCCAATCCATGTTGTGTTGTCTCCAAAACAGGCTTGCTTTTTACCCCACTGCTGATATTCTCTCTAGCTCCTAAGACTTAAAGGTTATTTTTAAACAAGCTTCTCTTCACTTCTAGAAACTAGATCTGATGTTTTGAGGTGACACTTCCTCCTTTTATTTGGGAGATTCTTGGAGATCCTAATGCAGCTTTTTGCCTCAGGGATGTTGCTGTGCCTATGCGATGGTGAGCAGCTGACTGTGCTTCAGTAGCCCGCTAAGACTGCTTCTTTGTTCCTTGGCTATTGTGGAAACAATCCTAAGAAATGTGGTTTGCACCTGCTTCCTTTCTTGCACGTTGTATTTGGAGATGAACTTTTAGGCTGTGTCAAACATCCAAGAAAAGAAAAAAAGAAGGAAAAAAAAAGAACAAAAGCTCTAGTCATTGCTGTAGGATTTGACTTTCTTGAACTTTTTCCAAAATTACTAGCTGTGTGTAACTTCATCTGCAGGTGAACAAGAACATTCTCTGAGGCAACATCATGCTCTGAAGACAGAAGAAGTTGCGTTGTTACTGCACGTCTTTACCAGGAGGATGTGAATCCACCCTGAGGCTGAGTGAGAAGAGGAAGGTCCGGGGACAGGAGAACTCTGTGTATTTAATGTCACTGTGACTCTCAGCATTTCAGCTTCAGATCTAACTGCAGCCAGAGTAGAGTTCCTTGCTGTGGATGGGGAAAGATACAACTCAAGTGGTTTTTTTTTGGTTTTTTTTTGTTTTTTTGTGGGTTTTTTTTGTTTTTTTTTTTTTTAATAAATGGGTGTGCAGGGGATGTCTGAAAGGAAAACAAGAAACTTTTTGATACATATAGTACAATTCACATCAGGATGGAGTTCCTTTCAAGTTCATTGTTTTATTTTGTTAAGCCTAATTGCCATGCAAGGCAGATTCTGAATTTTGTGAGCAAAAGTTACCTTCTACTTTTACCTTCTGTGAAGATGGCATTAATTTCTCCCATTCAACATAATTTTATTTTTATCCTTTCTTACTCATTAATATATTCTTGGTATGTGTTAAAGCTGAACATGTCGAGATTGCCTTTCCATCCTTATTTCATCCTGTGCTGTAGGCACGTTGTAGAATTATTTAAACAGACTCTAGTCTGCACTATATCAGCTGTTGTGACTTGGACAAAGAGAGGCTTGCAAAGGAGAATGCTGGTGATCCCTCTCCTAGCTTACAGTCTGCAGATTATTTTGAGAGTGTACATGTTAGTTAAGCTCTGAGTATCCCACCTAGACTTGGCATCCAGAGTTTTTTATGGAGCACTGCTTCAGTATTCGGTTATTAAAATCTAACCTTATGACTGTTATACCAAGCGCATGTACTGGCACATAGAGTCTGCTGAAAGAGCCCATAAATCAGCCTTGCCCAGCCTCAAAACTTTCAGCCTTTCACAGTTCAAGGGGTTGGTACAAGCTGCAGAGGCTCTGACATATGAACCACCATGCCTTGGTGACCTGGAGGTGCAGGAATTGAGAAGAGTTTCTGACCGTGGTGTCCCTTGGGCCTCAGGGTCCCAGGAAAGATGGCCTGCCTACATGCTCTTTGTACTCAGGAGTTTTGGTGCAGGTGGGCAGCAAGGCCATACCATGAGATATGTAACAAGTGACAGAATAGGAGCAAATCCACCTCTTGTGGAAACGTTCAGACAATAAATTGGAATGTAAAATGCATTCAAATTAGAAACTAGGTGTGACAGTGTTAGTGGCTTACCACAGCTGGAATTCAGTGCTGAGCAAGGGAACCCAGCAAAGATTTGCTCTAATTTAGATCAGATGGCATGCAAGAACACGTGTGCTAAACTGGGAAGGTTTTTTGCTGGTGTGGTAAGGGGTAGCGTACACCACAGTAGTAGCTCAGATTGGCAGTAACCAGCCCACTCACTCCAGTGAGACAAATTGAATAGGCAGGTCATGCCAGTAAGTGAGAGACTGATCTCAGCAAGTTGGCAGAATACCATCATTGTATATAAATAAATAGAGGAAGTATAATACCTTCTCATTTTACTGAAAGAAAAAAATAAAAAAATAACCTCTCCAGTAGAAAAGTTGGAGAGGGCTGAGGGGGCAGTGCAGGAGTTGCACACTTCAGTTAATTTTGGCTGGGCTGTAGCAGCTGGTCTTGAATTTGCTGCCTTCTACCAAAAGGAAGAGAATAGGAGAGATCAGTAGTGGTTACTCTTCACCATCAGCAGTTGTTTCATGGAGGTACCTTCAAACAGATAATTCCAGGTCAGGTCAGGGCAGTCACTTCTGCACCTGTGTTTCACTGTCATGATCCTCTGAGTGTTTTCCAAGGTGTGTCCCCAAAACCCTTTGCTTCATTGACCACGGTAGCTCAGGTCTTGAGTTCTTTTCTCCTCACTGCTTGTGCTGACTGCAATCAGGAAGGCAGAGGGAGTCTGAGTGAATGTTCATGATGTTCTCTACAGACTGAGGCTGCCTGGCCCTCTGGATTTGTGCCCAGACTTGATTATAGTTGCCAGAAGTGTGCATAGACATAATGTGTGTCTATGCAGAGGAGCCTCTGCCTGCCCTGCCAGGGCTGCAGCTCACGGTGCTTCTCAGCTTTCACAAATGTTTTCCCCAATTCTGACACTTGCTGAACATCCAGAACATAATTTCCACCTAAGAATATAAAATCCTACATTGAATGGGACAGCCTGGTCTAGCAGTTGGCAACCATGTGCATAGCAAGGGGGCTGAAACTAAGTGATCAATGCGGTCCTTTTCAACCCAGGCCATTCTATGATTCTACAATTCTGGGAATTATCTTAAGGCAGAGGGAAAGCTCTTCTGTGTAACTCAGAGTTTTCTAATTGACATGGTGTGTATGCGTTCACAGCAGTTTCTGTTTTGCCAGCTTCTATGCAAAAGTATAACAATGGGACAGTGCTAGGCTTGGCATGGCTGGGTCTGGGAGTTTTCAGCGAGGCAAAACATTCTGGGACTTTTTGTTTTATTGCAGAAATATAAAGTCAACTCTCAACAGTCTTTCACTCCCTGTGTTGTGGAGATTTTTTGTTGTTTCTGTTCTTTCTCTTTGATTTTCGTTGCTGTGCATGTTTTCCACAAAGGACCCTTCTGTATCATGTGTTGCCTGGAATCCAAGTTGTTTTCAAAGCACTCCCTACACAGCTACTGAACACAAACTGCGGGGCAGCACAGCAGGGGCTGTGCAGTGACCTGGAATCAAAGAGAGAAGTTCCTCTGCTGGCCCAAGTGCCAAACGATCTTGTTTTAACTTAAGAATGTCAAAATAACATGGAATAAAATATGTGAGGAATGATCTCCCATTGCTGATGGAGTGGGGGAGGGATTCCTTCATGCCTTCCTGCAGAGAACTGTCAGGGCTGACTCCTGCTATAGGAAGCCCAGAAAGAGAAAGGAAGGAGGGAGGAGAAAAGGAGAGGAGGAATCATATGGAGGCGTGGTGATCTACAAAGAGAAATGTTGGTGCTGATGGGAGTACAACTGCAGAGAACTCTTTCTGAAGGGACTGGCCTGCTACCACATCAAGGAATCTGGTGTTTCAGCAGTTAGAAGGATAAAGCTTTAGTGGCTACTGGCAGGCAGCAGGTACTACTGCCCTGCTGAAGTGGGTGAGGATGGACTTTCCGACTGCAGCCTGAATGCTTGAAAGTTCAGCCTTTTGCTTATTCACAAACACTGGCAGGTGAAGCAGGCAGTGGATTTAAGCCAGCTGGCTCTGTGCCTCTGTGTCCTCTGTGTCTGTACCATACTAATAGCAGATGATCCATGATCACAACCTAATCCAGTCGCCAGAGGCTACAGTGGGTGCAGTCAGGTGTCATCTGGGCAGCTTGTCCCTGTTGTTGTTTAGTGCAGCAAACAGGAGAAAATTGGCTCATAGTTCTCATGGCATCTAAAAAGATGAAATTTGACCCGAGTTTCCTAGGAAAGACCACTAGAAACACGTCACCAGCTCAGAGTGGGGATGCCCATGCCTCCCTTGTGTGCCACCAAGCAAAATGGGTTTCACCTCCAGTCCCAGCAGCTGTGCAAAGCACAAGCACAGTGCACTTCCAGGAAGGTCTGCTCATGTGCCTGGCATCTGGCTGGTTGACAAGGTACTGCTGGGCTGTGACAGAGATGCTTTTACATGCTTTTCACAGATTTTGGGATGTTTGCAATGATTACAGTGACAAAAAGATATAGTGCAGAACAACCAGGACTGTGGAGTTCCATACTGAATGTCACCTCAAAAAAGCGTTTCAAAATGAAAAGATTTTGCATTCTCTCGCGTCTATCTTCTGAAGTCCATTCTCTGAATTTCAGTAACATGGAGTAAACTCAAAAGGTACTGAGGTACCACTAAAGCAGATAGGTGCAGCTACAGTTTGTGTTTGCAAATATGTGAAGGTTGCCATTCTGCTAAGACTTTAATATGGAAGTCACTGTTAACAAAGATATTTCATTAAGGAGAAAAGTCAGACTTGGGACAAACTGCATAGATATGGAGATTCCTTCAGCTCCATCTACCCCTAGACTGCTCAGTTTGGCTTGGATTTTTCTTCAATTACAGATAAAAAGTTTAGGGCCAAGCATTTTAAAGAAACCAGCAGTGTTAGCTATAAGCATTATTACTTAAATGGGTGGAATGTGAACCCTTAAGGTTGTTAGTACAAATTTATTCCTTTGTGGATTACTGTAAGACGCTGTTGTGTGACAGACCTGTTTATAGAGCAATGCTGCCACAGCAGACAGATTGCTATTTGATTCTGACACCTCTGCAATTCAATCTTTAGGTCCCTCTATGCATTTTTTTTAATGCTCTCTCATGCAGAAGAAAAAGGATGCAATATTAAGACTTAATGGCTTTCTTGTTGGGTAAGTTAGGCAGAGAGTGAAGTAATTTGTAGTGGGATCACATTACCTGCTGTTGCTGAGAGGTGTTGTGGGACAGGTACTTACTTCTGACAGGTTGCTAATTCTTGCTAATTGTTTGTAGCTCATGCCCCAGCTGAAGTAAGCAATGGAATAATCATTGCAGTGTTTTATGTCTTCTCAGGATTCTTGAACTGTTCTAGAAAAAGAATGATGCACTTTTGCAGTAAAGGGGAAGAATTTTAAAGTAGAAAGTAGCAACTTAAGAGAAACAAGGAGTGAAAAATTATCATGAAGCCCTGATAGTGCTTTGATGCAATTGCTGAGCTTGGTTGGACAGTTGGGCTTTACTACTCTGCAGAGTTTTCTAAAGATGCTGAGAACTGCCCTGACATGGGGGCAGTAAAAGAAACTCATATGACTAGATTTCATATAGAGCTCCACAAAATAGGCACATGTAGCTAAGAGCTACATATGTGTGAAATGGGAAAAATCTCACCACTGTCTCTACCCACAATGCAATAAACCTCTCCACTAGCAAAGCTCAAGACTTTCATGCTTTAGTGGCTAATTACTGACAGGAGATTCATTCAACACTATTGATAACATATTGCTACCTTCACTTGATACTTGTCATGAAAATATCACACCTGACTTGGAAAGGAATTTCACCACATCCACTGAAACGAGCGAGTTGTGAAGTATCCCCATGATAAAGAGGCTTTGATATCAGAACCTAAACTAAACATTTTCATTTTGTGTCTGGTTTCTTTAGCTAATATGAGGTCTCTAGAGAGTAATTTGCAGCAAAT
This sequence comes from Coturnix japonica, assembly GCF_054131305.1. Classification (NCBI taxonomy): domain Eukaryota; kingdom Metazoa; phylum Chordata; class Aves; order Galliformes; family Phasianidae; genus Coturnix; species Coturnix japonica. The sequence goes on from NC_140683.1 coordinate 2,707,658, forward strand.
AGTTATTTGACAAAGTTATTCTCGTTTTCTGTCTGTGAAATGCCATGAATATATCATGTACTTTTAAAGAATAACTGTAATGCTGTTCTATTTTTGTACCAATGGTTACTAGTACTTAGAATTCAAGCTATCCTGCTTACGGGAGAGTGGTCAAACAGTTTCTATGGTGCTTTATTTATTTTTTTTCCTCACATAGGTAAAATTAAGAAATCTGGTACAAAGGCTCATAGCATGTAAGCATGGAAGTTCACTTGTGTGTAAGATGGAGGTCCTTTATCAGAAATATTTTTGCTTGTTTAACTGTTCATTGAACATGAATACGTGCTTATGGCGCATGGACTTAGAAGATGGAAGAATGGCTTTGGAATGGGTTCCCCGCCTTCCTCAGCACAAGAAGTGTGAGCAGCCCTGCAGTTCTGTACTGTGTGATGGACCACATCAGGCTTGTGAGAGTGGTGGTGCTTGCAGTGCTCCTCTTTAAAAAACCTGGTTCAGTACTGTCTGCCCTTGGATTGCTCAGATCTTGTTAGCTGCCAACCAACCCCAGATGCTAGTGCAGCATGGATGGGCCTGCCACACTCATGTTGTGGTGACACTCACACCCTCTGGTCCTTTACACTGTCATACTTTGTGCACCACCAGGTAACTGAGGATAAGACTCGTGTGTGATTTAATCACCACGAGGTTAAAGTATGATCTGGACAATATGTCACCAGAAGCAGGTCTGTGTCTGATGACTAGGCATTTCCTAGCTACCTCTGTGAAATGCTGGGAAGGTCTCTGCTCACACTGTGCTCCCAGGCAGACTCTTATTTCATGTGAAGGAAGTGTCTTGACCACAGAGATGAAAATGCAGTCTAACATATTCTTTTTTTATTGAGTCTGCATTTTGGAAAATTAGTGCTGAGGTTCGAAAACTTGTCCAAACAATCTTTTCATGAAGTCTGTGCCTTCAGTGACTGGCCCTATATGTTAAAACATTTGGGGCAGATATATATTTAAACCATATCTAACTTGTTGTTTACACTGAAAATGGAACCAAGAACTATGTGGTGTAGTTCCTACATCTACTTCTACAAATACAGTCCATATGGCACGATAATTTCTACAGCAGCAGTTCTTACTGCTTAATCTTAATCTTAGGTTATTCCCATTCTGGTTAACATATCTTTCTTATAAATAATTGGGGACCATGAAACTCTTCCCCCAGTGCTTTTTACCTCCTTAAGCAACAGCCTGAAGGATATGTAAGATAGATTTCTTTACTCAGTTTTGACACCAGTTCTTGACAGAGTTGTTCTTTTCACTGCCTCACACAGTGCATGTAAAAAGGAAAAAAGCTAGACTATTTCTGAGCCACACAGACTGGGGAAAGTTATTCAGCTTTGGAATGGAGGAGATTCTCTTTGCAGGAAACTTTGTGCAAAAGGAAAGTATTGATAGAAAAGAACGGTATGGAAAGAGTATGTCTGATGGTCCAATGTGAGGATCCACAGTGGGAGAAGAATAGGAATCACTGAAGCTCCAGCAAATCAGTTTACTTGACTTTTGTGTGCAACTTCTCCTTTCCTTGGTCTGGGATCCCTGCTAGCTGCTGATATAACCACAGCCAATGCTTATGGCAGACTTACTGACTCTGCCTTTCTTATTCTCAAGTATCCTCTGTAACTTCACCTTTATTCTGCTTAATAATGCAGCCCATTGTCTGCAATTCCCCTAAAGACATTTCAAGCAGTTCTTAGTGTCAGCTGTAATTCTGTCAGTAACTCAATCCAGGATGGACTGTCACTGTTTAGCAATGCTCTTGAACTCTGTAGCTCCTTGGAAGCAGTTGCTAAATTAATGTAAACAATGCCCTTGGGATAATAGATGATACTACTTTTGTTTTTTTTTATCTGTAAATAAAATAAGGCTTGTTTCCACTGGGAATGCGACTGGCCTGGTAATGAGATCCCATCCTGGACTGGCTTCGAAGTTCACATTTGTTTATCAGAAGAGAAGCAGTCCTGAATATAAACTTGATCAGAGTCCCACATTCGGAAAGAGCAGCCCATGGGATAAAACTCTGGAATAAAAATATGGGATGAAGTGTAATATTTTCTTTTCTTGAGAGGACAAGTGTGATCAATAGGTGACTTCAAGAAAAACAAAGTGTTTGCAGAGATGCCAGCACTTCTGTGTCAGAGGATGAGCATTATTCCTGGACCATTATTCCAAGTTGGAATTGTCAATAGATTTAATAGCTTGGATCATCAGCTAAAGGAGAACTATGCTCCTGGCAGCTTTCTGTACAGAGAAGAGTGGCCTCTTCCTTGCTAGCCCCAGTAGGAAGGAATGAGTTGTACCCAGGCAGCATAACTGGGATTGACGAGGTGCAGATCACTCTGGCATGTCACAGTGCTCTCACATTCATGGAGAGTGAGGGAGAAGCATGAGCATGGGAAGCAGACACTGGCTTCCTTCTACCTCACGTTGCCAATATGCAGCCTGCTCTCAAATGTTCTGTGACAGCTACCCTGCTGGTGTAGATATACAGGTGCAGATACTGTACATGTGGCTATCTGAGTAACTGTGTAGGATGATAATAACTTGATACCAAGATAAAGGTAGCACTCATTTGGGATATGTATGTGCCAGTGATAAAATCGTGCTTATCATTATAGCTGTGTAATAAGATAGTAATACCTTTGGAGGAGACACATCTTCTCTTAACTTGAGCCAATGTACATTAATCCCACAGGCTTTAGTAAATTTCTCTGTAGCAGCATAGGAGGAGGAGGTTTAGATTAGACATAAGGAAAACTTTTTTTTTCTCAGATAGTGGTCAGGCGCTGGAATGGGCTGCCCAGGGAGGTGGTGGAGTAGCCATTCCTGGCAGTGTTAAAGGGGCATCTGGATGAGGAGCTACGAGATATGGTTTAGTAGCTTGTGGTAGCAATAGTAATGGGAGGATGGCTGGACTAGTTTCAGTAGCTGTGGTGAAATTCCTTTCCAACCTTGTGATTCTATGAATCTAAAGTTTTATCTAAGAGCAGAATTTATCCTGTTATCTCTGCCTGCTCACATACATGTGCTTAGTGGAGGCCTTGACCCAAGGCTTTTTTTCCAACCCTGCCTTTGTGTAAGATGATCCTGAAAATTAAAGATTCAAATAGATACCTTGTACTTCACACTTCCTTTTAGAAATCAGCATAGTTTCCGTATTTTCTGTCAGTGCTAATGAGGCAGTCAAAAGCTATCAGACATAGCCTTCATTTGCTCTAAGGAAGGACAATCACGTGACTAACATTTTTTGAGGTAGTCTCTTCCTTTTTACTAAGAAAGCAGACATGGAGTTATAACTGTAAAACAAATGCTTGTCTAAAACATCATCTGTCTCTCTAAAAGTTATTCTGCAACTCCTCTGTGTGACATCTGGAAACATTCCAGGTTAAACGGACAGCAAGTAGCGACGGTTCTTGTAGGATCTTCCAAATGTTTTTCTGTTTTCAGGGTACAGAAAACTGTTCCTGCAGGAATAATTTTATGGAACATGGTTGACAATGTAGAAGATGTTATCTTTGGGAAAAACACAAGTGTTGTGGTAAATCCCTGAAATCTCTCTCATGCACCATGTTTTTCAAATGCTGGAAAACGTGATGCTTATGCATGTGCCGTACAGCGTGTTCAGACTTACAGAAAGCAGATTTGGAAGTTTTTTATAACTTCCTGAGAAAATGCTCTCCCCTTCAGTAAGCTTTTACAAGTGCCTTGGATAGAATTTTTAGCATTTTTCAAGGTTCTTGAGATTGTTAATAATACTGCACAGGGCTTTGGAGAATGAGTAAGATGATCTAACAGGCTGTTTCCATCTCTTATTTCTGCGTCTCTTTGATTTAAGGATTTTCTGCATTTATTGTTTGCTGCTTCTCTTGGCCACTTTGTACACCGCCTAGTGATTTTACCAATCATAGGTAATGGCAGAGGCTACTTGAAGCACCATGTTGCCATAGAAACACAATAGCATCTAGTTGGGTCTAACCTCTCTCTCTCCCATTTCAGTCCCCATGGGAAGAAGAAATTCACGCCTTAAAAATTAATCAATGTGATGTAAACTTTTTCTTTTGGTTGCCTGGGTTTCCTGCTGGATATTCTCATGCTGACTTAATTATTTACACTACTAATAAAATATTAGAATTACAGCAACTAACTCTTAGCACCAATAACCCAGTAGTTACCAGAGCCATCATTATTCCTAGTATTACCCCTATTATTATTATTTCTTGTTTGTCCGCTTGAAAGACTAATTGTATTCTTATTTCAGCTGCCTATTTATGTAGCCATGGAGGGAAACTTGCAGCATAGTATGGGAGATACGAATCCAGAGAAACCTGAGTGAGATCTTCAGTGACAGAGGGGCTCATGAATCCTGCAGAGGAATGTGCCTCAGCCAGCGTCCCAGCTCAGTAGTGCCTACTTAACTCTATTACACTGAATCACATTTCTTGCTTTTGCAGATAGTCATAATTGTTTCCCAGCCCCCTACAGCACTGGTTTAGCACACAGTACTATGATCTTTTCTTTGGAGGGGCTGTTTTTCCCCTTAGTACTAACAGTTTTGTGAAACTTGTTCTCTTTTTGGGCAAGTGCTCACTACACCAAGGACTGCAATCTGATGTAGGTCCTTCACAAGCTCCTTGCCATGATTTAGAGATCACTTTAGCCTGCGGTATTCTGTTATTTTATTCACTTAATCTGATTTAAGTATGGCAACATCTACAGGTCATGAGTGAAGGATAGGATCTTAATAATAAAAGTGCTGGGGAGTGTTGTTCTAATGGCACTTGTCTCAGGCAACATGACTTTATAATTTAGTACTTAGAGAACTGTAATTTCAGGCAATCTAATAATTAGCAGTTTCAAGAAATCCATGGGAATCAGAGTTTTCTGTTACATTCAGTCCTTGTGAGTAGTGATGTTTGAGTCTTTTTTACTCTGGCATTAAAGAGCAGACTGGTGCTGGGATACCTCAGAACAGGATGGAAAAAGAACCACACAGCTATTGTTTTAAATTTCCATTACTGGTTACAAAGAAAAAACAAAGATATCTGCTTGATGCATCATTATGATGTGAGCTGCCCATGTCAGCTTCGATGCTAACAAAGATATGACATCAGAGTTGCTAGCTTCTTTTGGTTGCCTTTATACTGTAAATGCTGTTGCCTGGGAAAACTGAAGGAAAAAATATCAGTGTTTGCAATATGCTATCTTCTGTTAAGAGAAGAAGATATCTCTACTCACTCAGAGGTGACATTAAACCTTCTGATCCCTCTCGTGTCCTGGTCTATGGGAATAGGAAGTCTTTAGGAATTTTACCTAAGAGTTGGCTTTTAAAGAACTTTCTTTAACTCCAGACCAGTAGTTCATTGCAGTGAGAACTCTGAAAAACATATATCCAGTTACATAAATCCCATTCAGGGAAGAATATCCCTCTAATAATGGTTTAGGCTGCAAAAGCATAGTATTGCCAAGATTGGATTAGGAAATTACAGATGTGACTGTAGGGTCCCCTTCTCCTGTGCTCCTATGATAAGATCAGGCTGTGGCCTTTCAATTTAAAAAACAAAAAAACAAAACAAAACAAAAAAGTATTTCTAAAGATTTAGGAGACAGTTTTTGAATATAAAAGGAATATAATCAGTTGCCTCAAAGTATAGAAACAGCTGCCTCTGTTGGAGAATCTTAATCTTTGACATAGTAAGAACACCCGATATATTTCCAGCAGGTGTTTATTTGAAGGCCAACTGTTGACGACCCAACATCTCTCTATGATGAAATTGTGCATGTCTATTGGGAAGAGTGCTGGTGGCTTCCTCATGATGAGAAGACAGCTGATGGTGTGGTCATCATCAGAGGGCAGTTGCCTCCTTCGTGGGAGTGCTGAACCATGCTGCTGCACCTGGGAATTGCACAGAGCTTCGGATGCTATCTTGACATGTCAGCACCATGCAGTGTATTTACATACATTGTATGTAGTTCTGGAGTTTGCAGTTCATCTGACTGCTCTGTACAATTTCTGTGGGGTTTTTTTTGAGAGTTTACTCTTCCCTTCCTTCTCCTGACTAATGTGTTTCTGATCTGTACCAGCCTATGTAAAAACTCAGAGAAACTCTCTCCACTCTCTTTCTGTAAACTGCTAAACCTTTTTTCTGAGACTTCACAACCCTTCGTAAGCACACAAAGTACATTTCATACTTTCCAGGTATAGTGCATGAAAATTCTGCTATGTAAACACTGTAAAGTAGGTTTTGAGAAAATGTTAGTCACCATTATGCAATTCCAAAACCAAAACCACAATTAATAGTATACTTTGTTTTATTGGCTGTGACTGAAAATACTTTGTACACAAAGGAAACCTTTGAAAACCAACCAGCCTACAGTTGTGAGCATTTCACTCTTACAAGGCAATTTGGGTAGTAATCTTGGTGTTAACGTTTTTCATCTAGTATCCACAGCTGATCACAGCTGATCAGAATCACAGAATCACAAGGTTCGAAAGAACCTACAAGATCACCTAGTCCAACCGTCCTTCCACATGCCACTAAACCATCTCTCATAGCTCCTCAATGCTCACTGATCCAGTGGACAGTGTTTTTTGGTATTACACCTAAAAATTCACATAAGTGGTGGTGGTATTTTCCCCTTTTTTTGTTGTTTATTTTTGTTTGTTTTCTTTTGAGTGAGGTCAATCTTCATTTAGTAAACAATCTCACCTGCTCTTCTTTTTTGTCCCTGCTATTAAATACAGTGAAGATGATGTTTTCATGCACTGTCTGTTTGATTCAAAGTTGTCACAGTTAAGTAGGACCAATGTGCACATCACAGAAAGTACGTAAATCCTAATTTTTCAGGCCAGCCAAGGCTACATCTGTTTAAACATGTTATTTATATGCATGTATACCATACAGGAAGCTGGAGTGCTTTTCAGGGCTGCCTGGAGTTGTATCTTTTTTATTCTTCCCTTTCTCAAAACAATTTTAAATCTACAAGAAAGGTCAGAAGAGGTTACGATTCCTGACCCACTGCTGAACTGAGGCTGCCTGTACTGTCTTTTTGATGCTCTGACCAGGGTCAGTGAACTGGGGGTTGTTATTGGCTCCCTGTGTCTATGAGGCACAGCCTATCCAAAACAATTTTTAAATTACCACTGGCATGAGACTGTCAGGAGGGATAGTAGCTGGGAATGTCTAGACTCAGCAGCCAAGACAAGCTCCCCTATGGTGGAGACAGCAAGCACCAAAGGGGGTCAGAGAGAGGGGCCAGGAAACTGCCCCCGGAGCTCTCAGGCTGAAAGACAAAACTCCTGTCATGCACCCTGCGATTTGCTCCAGGGGTTTAGGCGAAGAATTTAAGATAAGGAAATCTATAGACCTCGCAACTGGGAGAATTTTCAGTTGTTTTATTGCTTTCCATAGATTCTAAAGCCAGCTGTCTGCTTTTATGAGCTCTTTAAATCACACATCACAGTATCTCAGTTTCAGTCTCACTAAACTGTCTCTGAATTTGTGCTGATTCTTCTTGACTTTATTCTTTAAAAATTAATATTGAGGTACAACTTTAAAGATGTACCAAAGAATTCTGATCTTTTTGCAGAGCTACCACACGATGCAGCTCAGGTCAACTGTCTTTTCCAGTGTGTTAAACTCCCAGCAAGGCACAGAGAGATCATGGGAGTCCTCAAAGGTTTCTCTTTCCTGTTCATCAGCTCAAACAGAATTGCTGAGGAAAAGAGGTAAACCCTTTCCAAGCTTTCAACTCAGAGTCAGTGTTTTTTTATCTTGGGTTTCAACTCTTCTGTATTTCAGGAGGTTTAATCCAGAGTGTGCTGGCAATTTATTTACTAAAGATACATCAGACTTTACTAATAGTATAACTTGTACATTAATTTACTCTGTACTGTTTATAATTACAACACCTTCAAACTTTATACTGAAGGATATTTTTAACAGAAAAATGTCCTTTTCAGTCAGAATATATTATAGTCAGTACTAAACTTTCTCCTCAATTTCAAACCAAATTTTGAAATAGCAATGATTTGTTTTAGTGATATTTTGGAGAAATAAGTTGTTGATTATTTTCCTAAGGGAAAGCACAACTGTATGAAAATTGGAGCATTTTCCCTTATGCTCCTTGTTAATATTCTCCATTTTCCAGAGACAATTTCCTGCTGTTCCCCTTCGCTTCACAGTCACGCTGTTTTAATAGCAGATTTGGATCAACCTATGTGTTACTGGGAAAACCACTTTCCATGCACTTGTTTCCCAACATTTGATTTCTTAAATCCACATTTTTCTTGTATCACAAAAGAAACAATGTTAGGGCTGATTATGGCACCCAGCACAGAAGAATTCCAACTGCTTGCCACCTCAGGCACGAATGTAGTTAGGCACACAGCAGATTTTGACACACAGCAAGAAGAACATCAGTTTGCTTTAAATCGGGCAATTACTTTGATTAGCACTCCTGCTATAAAGTTCACTCTCTTACTGAGTAAAACATCAGTGCACTCCTTATCACTGAGTAAAAAACAGCCTATTAGAGCCAAAGCCAAATTTGCAGTATAAATTAGTTTTCATTTCATTCATTTAATATAAAATTTAATAAATGTAGTGGAAATGCTAAGTCACAGCCTGAAGCAGTGATGGAGCACCTGGTGGGAAGGCAGGGCCAACCCAGGGAGCTCAGGTGTGTGCAATGTACCTGAGTGATCGGAATGGATGTAGGCAGGATTCACCCTGGCCCAGACCTCCTTTAAGGGTTGGCAATGGAGGTAAGAAGCTCCTGGTGGGGTTCTTTGTGTGCCTGAGGCTTTCTGAGGGTAAGCAGAGTCTTTCATTTTGTTTCTATGCCCCAGCTGTTACATTTGAGCATATCCTCACTTGCTGCAGCCAAGGACTTTGTTGCTACCCTGCTATCATTGGTGGGCTTTCCATAGCATTACAGTAACAAAAGAAGGGTAACTGAAAGAGATACTAATACACATGCTAATAAACTTCTAAAATTTCAGGGTTGTTAGGGAAGTGACAGCCCCTATCTTATTTCCAGCAGTAATCTTTCAGTTAAGGAATCACCCCACCTGTGTATAAGCCATAAATGGAGAATTGTGTGTGAACTTACAGAATGAAAGTGGAGATAGTTCCACTTACCCTGTACTCTCCTGCTTAGAGAGTCACTGGAGGTGTGCTGCTATGAAGTGGTTTACAGTTGTTAAGATCTCCCTAGTCCTCTGTACATTGCAGGTAAATCACTGCAAGAGAAGTAGTAAGTATGGAATGTGCTTTTGACAATCATCTTTAAGGAATACTCTTCTGAATGTTATAACACACAAAATGCCATTGAAATTTAAAATGCAGCAGCTGAATGTCTGTATCAGAAAGAAACATACAAAATTTAATCTCTTTAATTCAGATATATCAGCAGCCCATGAATGGATATTCACTGGAAGATACTGAGGCAGGAAATGTTTTGGGAATCAGAAGGAGATCTAAAAATGTATGTGGATAACCTGAACATCCAGAATGTAAGATCAGATACAGACTTCCTCAGGGCAGATCCAGGACGTGAGGAGAGTTTCTCTGTGAAATAGTAATCAGGGAGAGTCTTCTTACTGGCTGTGATGTTCAGATTGGAGGGGAGATGCCTCTGATCCCATCTTACCTCGCTAGTTTGCCGCCGACAGATTAAAAACAAACAGCTTCCTATTATTTGTGGCACTAAGGAACAATTCATTTTAGTTACATTCTCCAGTTACAAAGCATCCTTATTTTCAACAGACAGTGTGAACTCAATCACATCAATAACCCAAAGCCCTGCCTTGCCCAGGGAGTTTTGGGTCTGTCTTTTCTGCTGCTTCTTTATCCTTGCCCTCCTTCCACACTTTCACATTTGTTTGTGCAAAGGTTTACTCAGAAATTCATTGTGGAAGACACAAAGTAATTGTAGCAAATAAGTGAAATCCATGTAGGAGAAAGTTATCATTTCTCTGTAAGTTTTTTACTCAAAGGAACACCATACTTCTAGTACTGAAATAATCTGCAAAAAGCATAAAGTTGCAGATTTAGTGTTAATGGAATATTGAAAATTAAAAAACAAAACAAAACAACCCCTATCATGAATATCCTAAATAAAATAATATTAAAAACAACTGTTTCTTAAAATATAAATTTGTAAGACATTCAAAAGTTTTGTACATAGGGACCCTTGCACACCTAAAATATATCAGAGCTTAAAGAATAAAAGTAGTTTCCAATCTGAGAATATTCAGTGGAAAAAAAACTTGGATGGCATCCTAGTGTTCCAATTCAAGTCTGTCAAGCTGCAACATTTTCATAGTTTCTGCTTATCTTCTGGTGTTCACACCACAATTACTTCACAGCAAAACACTATTATTGCAGTGATAGTACTTTATTTTAATAGGAGCAAAGCATCATACTACATCACATTGCCACAGCCTGACAAAGGTATGAGATATCCGTACCCTGACAGTGCTTCACTGGTATTTATATTCAGTAAAAATGTAAGACCAACTAATTTTCAAACTTTAAATCATTTAAGAAATATCTGTTATAATGAAGAATATTAAAAATTTCAGTAGTTAAGAATTTATTCCCTACTAATTGTATTGAATGTGATTTAAGGAACATAAGTCCTATTATTAACATGCCTAATAAAAATAGCCTCTAGATTCTTACTGTTTGACTATCAAATAAAATTGCTGTTAAGATTCTACTTGCAAGTTTAATACTGAAGAAAAATATTCAAAAGATTTTGGCACTCAGCTGTATGTTTTGCTTATTGTATATGTATGCTTGTTGTTATACAGAAAAGACATGGCAAGAATCCTGTCAGATCAAATGCGGAATAAATGCTCATCATTTAGATAATTCCCCTAAATTATTGGGGATAGTAGGGCTCTCCTTGTCCTGCCTCTAGGTGATAGAGTCTGACTTCAGAATGTAACGGGAATGCAGCTGGGAAAATTAATTCCAATAACCTATGAAACTAGATATGTAACCTTGATGCTGAAGTCATTCAAGAGCAAGAATCCTTAATATAAAATTAGAGCAATAAATCAAGGGGTTTTGTCATGGTTTCTTGTCATGCTAATACTCCAAGCAGGAAAACTCACACTGCAGGGGGCAGAACTGTATACATTGCAGTACAGAGCATTTTAAATAACGCTTCCCTTTAGCTTTCCATCACTGCACTGCTGGGATTGTATACTTTTGTCTGGATGACTCACCTTGAATTGCACTGCAATTACCCAGAGATTATAAACTCTGAGAAGATTAATTTGATTAAACCCTGTGTATTCTGAAATACAATACAAATTAGAAACATTATGAGAACAGCAGTAATAGTTAAAAAGAAATACAATTGAGAGAAATATGCTATTTTTACATTCAAAATGTTTTCCCCTTCGATACTGAATCATCCCTTTAAGATACATTCAAATGTAAATTGAATTAAAGCAGGTTCTGTTGTTGATTACTTTCCGATTATCTGACAGTAAGGTGAACTTCATCAGATAATGTATTTTTGAAATTTTATCTCCTTATCAATGTGTAGTTTGCCTTCTAAAAGTAGGCAAATTGCCGTTCTGATTACACAGTCTCCAGAGCACTCAGTTTCTATAATCTCATCATTCTGAAACATACAAATAGCATATTTCATTTCCAAAATTAGGAAGAAGCTCATATGTTTTTTACTGGTTTCCCAATTACTGGTGGGGAAAAACCCTCAATCAGCTGCAATTTCTGCTTTAAATATTTTGCAGCTACATTGTTCATTGTGCTTTATTTTCTCTCATGTAAACTGCTTTTGTCTCTCATTCTTCAGTCTGAATATTCATTCCTATTGAATTAAATTCTTCAAAGTCTATGATGAGCTGATTCTTTGATGTTAATTTTAACAATGGCAAACTTAATTTTTCAGTGTACGAGGGAACTTAGTTGTGATGTTAAACAGGACACACAGGGAGTAATATTAATCAAGAAAATGGCCAAACGTAAAATACAGCATAGTCAGGGCATTGCTAATCAGTAGATCCTTTTCTGTGGTTAGCTGCAGCAGCTGATAATTCTTCAGCTTGCAGGTACAATATCAGTAGTAGAGCATTTCTTTTGTGACAAAGGAATATAAGTTGCCCTGGAGATTTTTAATTAACTTTTCTCCCTTATCCCTGCCTGCTTATCATTTCAGTAGTTATTTAATCTTCACATCAGATTTTGGATATTGTTCCTCTGAAATGTCTTTTTATCTCCCCAAATTAGCATTTCAGCAAAATAAGGTTTCCATAGCGCACTACTCCTTCCACTTTTTTTTATTTAAAGGTACCGTTCATATTTACAATCATTAATAAAGCCTTGAATATCAGAGGAATCTTAAAAAGGGAAACTTATATGAATACTGCAACCAAAACAAATCAATATTCCGAACCTTAGAATTCATGACGATTACATCTTTAATCAGATAAAGATCCTTCTTTATAACATGTTATAGATTTGTTTATTTTTATTTTATACCTTTTATGTGCTTTAGCTGTTTTACTTGATAAGTTAAGGTGATGAGAAAATTTTTGAATGAATGAATTTGAATGAATTGGAATCATTCAGGATAACATTGAATTTAAATGTATTGTGCATTTAGCAAATAAATATACCTTGCAGAATCTATTGAATGTGATCATTCCCATTTCAGAATGGCTAATTCAGCAAATTAGGCTAACATACATTCAATTTTTAATATTAATACAAGGGAACAAAGTTGGAAGAGGGAGAGAGTGCTACTAATGACAGTCAGATCCCCTGATGTCAGACAATGTTTCTCTATATTGTTGTTCTTAAGAGTATGAAATTTATTGTCTTCAGAGCTCTTAATGCCATTCAACTAGCAGACAGCTTTTCGGGCTTTTTTCCCCTAGATGCATCATAAATTTCACAAATGCTCCCAAAAATGCAAAATTGGAAGCTTTTCTTGCCCTGAAAATGGAAGGAGAGTTTAAGGAAATATGATTTACAGATATAGGATTAATGCCGTAAGCTAGAGGGAGCTCCACCACAACGAAATAAAAAGGTTCAGCTTCATTTATCAGTGTGCTTTCTTGGCTTTGTCTGCTTCTGAACATGAAAGACCCAGTTTTATTGCAGATATTATCTACACCATTCTGTGATATGAATGTTATTGTTTAAACTGTTGCTGAGACATAAAACAGCTGAAATCCTCCACCAGAACCATGTTTATGCCAAACCTTTTGACAAATATACAGTCAGCAGTCACTGGTTGTATTCTTTTTTTTTTTTTTTTTTTTGTTCACCATCATTGCCTTTGTCTTCATCATAATGCTTAGATGTATTTAATGAAAACACACCCTCTGTAAATCCAGAGTGCAGGGATGCTTCAGAAACGGATCAGGAAGAACCCTTTCGTGTGCAAGTTAATGTCCATTAGCTGTGAAAGAATTCCAGCCAACTCCCAAGCTTTGTATCTGCAAGCACTAATATCCTACAGTTTCAATTATTTTACAGAGCTCTTTCCAAAGTAATTTACACCATTAACTCACCCTACTGGAAACCTATTTTAATCCACAAGTGAGCTTAGAAAGTGGTCAGTGAAGTGAGGTTAGGCTGATCTGTTTGTAAGCAAAGTGTGACAATTATAACTGGAACAATAAGAATCTGCATCCTAGAGAATGAACATCCTGGGTACAGGCAATCTATTAAAAATACCAGTACAAAGCTTGCTACCCATTCTGTAGTACTGGCAAAAGAGCAGTATTTTTCCACTATTATTATTAGATGTAGCTTCAGTATGAGAATGATGTTTTTTTTAGTTTTACTTGAATCCTTGCCTCAACATTGTTAACTTTCCTAGTCTATGTTTGAGGTTCTTCTTATTTACCTCCTGGTCTTTAATCTAAACAGATGGCATTGCTCTAGTCATAGAAATACTAAGAATTAACCTAATATCTTCTCATTTGCTTTTGTTAATGAAATATCACTTCACAGAGAAAGCAACAGCTGAAACCATCAAGCCTAGGTTGTGGCTGAGTGAGTGAATTTTATTTTGTCTATTTGGGATGTTGAATCACGAATTAATTCAGCATCTTTCTTATTTCTGGAATACCCAGAAGCAAATGATGATGTCATTCCAGTCTTTCTTTTGTGAATTTAAAACCTTTAAAATTTAGTTGGCCAACCCTTTTGTCCTCCTGCATTAGAGCAGAGAAATACAGTTGGTCATAACATTCTATCAGAAAATGAGTAAGATCTCCAAACAACATTGATGTAGATGTTCTCCCACTATAAATTTAAAATTAGAATACTTCAGCAATTGCTGCATATCAGCTTTAAGCATAAAAACTATCAGACTTGACCTCATTTGGTAAAAGGCCATAACAAGGATTAGAACTGTGATGCCCAAGGAGGTGGATGAGTCACCATCCATGGAGGAGTTCAACAACTGTGTAGGTGTGAAGCTAAGAGATATGGTTTAGGGGGGGATATTGGTGGTGTGCGGACAGTTGGATTAAATGATCTTGGAGGTCTTTTCCAGCCTTGGTGATACCATGATTCTATAATTGTGCAACAATTTTTTATGACTCTGTAATTAAAGATAAAAGTATGGTTGTGAGAATATATGAAGGAAGCTGGAGGTTGCCATATGAAACCCAAAGTGTTTAAGTTCTCTAACAGGTTGTCCAAAAATTGCTGCTTATGTAAACACAAACTCCCACTTCATTGGAGATTAAGTTAATGAAAATTGTCATGAAAAATCAGCGGAGGTTTCTCTGAGATATGCCCCCCACCAGCTCTGCCCCAGTGAGGCCACATCTGGAGTAGTGTTTGCAGTTCTGTGCTCTCCATTTCAAGTAAGTTAGTGAACTACTAGGGAGAGTGCAACTTAAGGCTACAAAATGATCAGTGCCTAAAACATCTTCCTTAGGAGGAAAGGCTGAGAGGACTGTGACTGTTCATCATGGAGAAGATTGAGAGGGGATCTTAATAGCACTTAAAAATATCTAAAGGCGGGTATTGAGTGGATAGTTCCAGACTCTTACTGGTGCCCAGATGTAGGGCAAGGGTGACAGAACACTGGAAAAAGATGCCTAGAGAGGTTGTGGAGTCTCCTTCTTTGGAGATACTCAAAACTCTCCCAGACACTTTCCTGTGCAACCTGTTCTGGGGGACATCCCTTAGCAGGGGGATTGGACCGAAGGACTTCCTGAGATGCCTTTCAGCCCCAAAGATTCTGAGATTCAGTGCATTCTCAGCAAGTTTGCTGCTGACACTTAGTTAACCAGTAAATTTGATGCAAAGGGATAGCACCCAAAGAGACCTGGACAACTTGAAAAGTGGGGTTAAACCTCTCCAATTTAGAGATAAGAATGCGGTGTGGGACCATATGAAAAACCTTGCCAAAGTCCAAGTTAGATAACATTAGTTGTCTTATTTTATCTACTTGATGCCATCAGTCCATCATAGAAAGCTACCAGATTAATCAAGCACAATCTGCCTACAGCGAAGCCATGCTGGCTATTTCAGATCACCTCCTCAACCCACATGTGCCTTAGCATAGGTTCCAGGAGAAACTGTTTCATGATCTTCCCAGGCACAGACTTGAGGATCACTGGCCCGTAGTTTTGCAGGTCTTCCTTTCTATCTTTCTTTAAAACTGCAGCGATGTTTCCCTTTTTCCATTCAACAGGGTCTTCACCTGACAGCCATAACTTTAAGATATTCTTTCATTTGTAAGCAGCACTGCTTTCTTTTACCTATATTTACATGGGAAACCCTCTGTTACGGTATTGTTATTACATGCTATTTTTTGTGATATGTTTCTTATACAGCAGTGGAGAAATCCATGCGTAGTAGCAGTTGCAGCAAAGACATGGAACTCTCTCTGCCTCCTTTCCTGTAACTCATGGAAAGGCAACCCAAGGTGGGATGCCAAGAACAGGTGGTTTTATTTGCTTCTTTTACTACAGATCCTTAATGTTTTCAGTGTCCTGGGAAAGAAGGAGTAAGTCCATGTTCCAACTATGATGATATACAAAGACCTTTCTACTCCACGGGGAAATAAAAACCATTGTATTACCAAAAATTCAGCTGTACTGTGAAGAGGTAGGCATTTTTAAAGGGAATATCTGATCATGCCTGCCCTATTCTTTACTGGCTCAGAGTGGGAGACTTGGCTTAGTGAAGAGTACAGGGTCAGGACCAGAGTACTGTTCTGCTCACACAGCTTTCTGCTTGCTAAGTGGTGCAGCTCTGTTTCTGATGCTGGAGAAGGCCAATGAAAGTTTGAGCAGTGATGTTACCTTCTGCAGTCTTTACTGTTACCTGCATCTGAATCACATTGTGGGAATTGTGGAATCTGGAACAAGATCCAAGTGAGTGGCAGGTTCTTCTCAATAAGCATTTGAGAAATATTTATCCTTCTGATGATTCTGACTATAAAACTGGCATTAATTTGCAGGTCAGGATATTTGCTTCCAGCAAGATATCTGAACTTGTTGCTTAGAGGATTCTAATTTCTGTAACACAAAAGCAAAGTGCTTAATAATTTGCAAATACCATCAAGGATCACATGAGAAAAATGATTTATTTTTGAAAGTATTTTTCCCTCCCTCTTCCTGTCTCTGCTTGAAATAAACTCACACTTTCCAGTGTAGAAGTTCTACAGAAAAAAAAAAAAAAATGTTTTCTACAGAAGTAGTAAAATAAAACTATTACTTTCCCAATGATTTAGGGCTGCTTACATTAATGTTTACTAACATCTGTCCTGAGACTATCTCCTTATTTTCCCATATTCCCTTAAAATATGTTGGAAAGACAGAATGTGATATCACAGAATCTTAGAATTGTAGGAGTTGGAAGGGACCTCTAGAGATCATCGAGTCCAACCCCCATATCAAATGGCTGTGCTTCTAACAACCACTAAAGCCTTTTATCTGAGAAATTCTCTCTTTGGGTTTTTTGTTTTTTTTCCCCTTCATTTGCTATTTAATATTAAATATTCAAATATTAACATGTTCTTGCTGGCTTTGTGAACAAACATGGAGAAGCAATTCTTAGAATCCATTATTAGTCACAGATGATAGCCATCATTTTGGCATCACAGTAACAAATAGCTGGAGGAAGCAATACAGCCTTAAAGGTTTTTCTAATGGTAATTGTAGAGTTAGCTTGCTGACAGTCTTCAGTTTGTTTTCTTGGTTTGCTGAAAAGTCCTGCTCAGCACCTTTGCGAACTGCCTAAAAACAATAAAAGAAGCTTTTAAACTGTGTTTGTTTCTTTGGCATATATGATACTGCCTCAGACTCCTGATACAACCACTTGGGATGCAGCATTCATAATGCAGGTTTCCTGTCATACTGGCACCTAGCAGGTTGCCATAGTGACAGACATA
Source organism: Coturnix japonica (assembly GCF_054131305.1). Classification (NCBI taxonomy): domain Eukaryota; kingdom Metazoa; phylum Chordata; class Aves; order Galliformes; family Phasianidae; genus Coturnix; species Coturnix japonica. The sequence goes on from NC_140683.1 coordinate 2,725,106, forward strand.
AGAAACATTACTTCAGAAATGTTGCTTTATTGGAGTTAAAGTGCATTTTGAAAAAGGATCCAATTTCAAGTTACTCCCTGTGTTTTATACAGGAATAAGCAGAATTATTGATTTATACTAATAAGAATTATTTTGAACCTGCCCATCCCCCAACATATATTTAAAAATACATTGTGATGCATTGTAAGTTCTTGGCACTACTTTTAAGTAAAAAAGGCCAGCATTCCTCCATCTTTATCTCTGTCAGTACACACATTGCACACTTTGCTGTGCTACATTCTGAACGATCTGCTTTCAAACAGAGCTGAAATCATTAATTCACTGCCTTTTTCAACACGCTGTATCTTTTATTTATAAGGAGCGTCTTATTTCAGACTCCATTGGTTTTGTTCATGTTAATGTAGAGGAGACACAAGGGGACATCAAGGGAGATTTCTGAGATTTTCATGCCTACGTCATGTTTCAACATATTAATCAAATAACAAGCATTTTTTTAAGCAGCAGAGCTGCCAAGCAGGTCTCTGCTAAGCAAATCTCTCAGATCTAGGATGGGTTTGCCCATATGAATGTGAAGCCTATGGAGATTCAAACTGCAAAGCTCATCAGCTGTGCCCTCACCCTGCAGTGCAGCCTCCATGACACAGCTGGGGCAGCCCTGAGGCTACCAGCATCCCACCTCTCTTTTGATTAAACCTATCCCCACCATTCTGCCTAATAAATGAGACTGAAGGCTGTGCTGGTGAGGGGGAGGAGCTGGAACAGAGATTAGAAATGGGGGAGCTGAAGGACTGCATGGGAAGCATTAAACCCCTGAGAGTCTTGTGGCAGTGATACTCTTGTCCCTTTGGTTGCAGGTGAGTGTACACCCAGATTCCTAGCAAGTACAGTCATAGAGGCAGACTGCCCTGCTCCCCTTGTGTGCATGTAGTACCAGCAGGTTATCTACCAGCAAGCGGAAAGCATCTTTCCATAAAGCACTGCTGACAGGTCTGATGTATTTCATTACTGCTAATTGAAAATGTGCAGTGGAGGCGATACAGATTGCTGTATAGGGCCTGGTTCTGTTCGTTTAGAGAAACAACTGTGTTTCAGAGCACCTGGTGCAGGCAGTTGTGGGTACAGAGAAATACAAAATCTTCACTTTCTGGAAAGTTGTGCCTTTCCATCCCTGTTAAATATAATTTTGCTCTACACAAGTGGGAAGCAGTTAAACCAGTTTGTAAGTACAGATCATAATTAACAACCATTGCTAGATCTGTTTTTAAAGCTCTAGCCTGAAATGACCAGAAAAAGCCTAGTTTACCCCAGTAGCTGAAAGCTGTCCTTCTATCTGGAAATTCTTTTATAAGACAACAATTAGCAATGATCAACATTGTGATAAGCTGATTGATTGCCTAATGAAAAAGGGATACAGGATGAAACATTACTGCCACTTGTTAAAGCAGAACTTAGATCTGTGACTCAGATTTTACTGCTGAATATTTACTGAATATCTCCAGAGAAGGAGACTCCACAACCCCTCTGGACAGCCTGTTCCAGTGCTCTGTCACCCTCACTGTAAAGACGTTCTTGTGCACATTTGTGCAGAACATCCTATACTCCAGTTTCTGGCCATTTCCCCTTGTCCTGTCTCCACACACTGCTGAAAAGAGTCTGGCCTCACCACTTTGCCCCCCACACCTCAGATATTTATAGACCTGGATCAGGTCCCCTCTCAGTCTTCTTAAGGCTAAACAGACCCAGTTTGCTTAGCCTTTCTTCGTGGGGGAGATGCTCCAGGCCCTTCACCATCTTTGTGGCCCTACACTGGACTCTTTCCAAGAGATCCCTGTCTTTTTTGTACTGGGGAGCCCAGAACTGGACACAATATTCCAGATGAGGCCTCACCAGGGCAGAGTAGAGGGGGAGGATCACCTCCCTTGACCTTCTGGACATGCTCTTTCTAATGCACCCCAGAATGCCATTGGCCTTTTTCGCTACAAGGGCACACTGCTGGCTCATGGTCAATCTGTCGTCCACCAGGACGCCCAGGTCCCTCTCTGCAGAGCTCCTCTCCAGCAGGTCTTCCCCCAGCCTGTACCGGTGCATGCAATTCTTCCTCCCTACGTGCAAGACTCTACACTTGCTTTTGTTAAACCTCATCCAGTTCCCTACTGCCCAGTTTTCCAGCCTGTCCAGTTCTCGCTGAATGGCAGCACAACCTTCAGGCGTGTCAGCCAATCCTCCCAACTTCCTATCATCACCAAACTTGCTGAGGGTGGTCACTATTTTCAAGGTCATTGATGAAGATGTTGAACAATACCAGACCCAGCACAGACCCCTGGGGAACACTGCTACTTACAAGTTCCCAACAGGACACTGCACTATCAATGATGACCCTCTGTGCTCTGCCAGTCAGCCAGTTCTCAACCCACCTCACTGTCCACTCATCTATCCCACACTTCCTCAGCTTTGTTATAAGGATGTCATGGGAGACAGTATCAAATGCCTTGCTGAAATCAAGGTAGACTACACCCACTGCTCTCCCCCCCATCCACCCAGCCAGTGACAACATCACAGAAGGCTACCAGGTGACCTCCCCTTCGTGGCTACTCCTGATAACCTCCTTTTCTTCCAGTTGTCTGGAGATGGCATCCAGCACAAGCTGTTCCATCACCTTTCCTGGGACAGAGGTGATGCTGACTGGCTTGCAGTTACTTGGATCTTCCTTCTTGCTCTTTTTGAAGACCGAAGTGACATTGGCACCAGTCTTCAGGCACCTCCTCCATTCTCCAAGACCTCTCAAGGATGATAAAAGAGCAGTTCCGCAATCACTTCTGCCAGCTCCCTCAGCATCCATGAACATAATTCAACTGTGTTTTGGTAGTTTTGTACAGCTATAAGGAAAAGCTTATTTCTGTGATCAAGTGATCTTTACACAAAATCTTAAATTCCATCAGTAAAATTGAGCACACCAACTTGATTGTGATGTGACTCTATAGTTCAGTAAAAATAATTAACATGGGGAAAAGATCCCCATTTCTTGTCTGGAAATGACTGAACCTCTTTTCTATTGAAAATAAGAGCAGAAATCTGCCTTGGAGCACTTAAACCATACAACTTCAATCTAGCACAGGCATAGAAGTTACAGTGAAATTAATCTGTAGTTGTAGTTGTGGGTAACCATCAATAGTTCTTCTGAGAGGTGGTCTGTGATTTGGACTGGCTCACAAATGAGATGGACTCAGAGCTAGAGAGCATAATTTGCTGCAGTTTTCACCAAAGCCTGTGGAAGAAAACCTAAATTGAAAGGAGGCTCTGCAGAGAGCAAAGTGTTTGACATCAGGAGGGATGAAGCCCACTGAGGAACTAACTCTTAAATCTGAGTCAAACTGTGCTCTGGCTTTTGTCAGGTGTGGGAAATAGGCAGAAAGGAAACAAAATGTGTCAGACTTTATATCGGATGATATTCTCTTTAATCTCATGCAAACTTCACCTTTTCTTTCCTTATATCCCTGCATGAAACTATGCATTTGTGGTTTTCTGTGTAATTAGTTTTGGTGCTGAGAGAGGACAAGAGAACTTCTTGTTAGATGGATTAAAAGGATCTGTGCTCTACAGCATCTGAGTGACAAGAGCTGTGTCAGAGCAGCCTGTTGTCAAGTTGAGAAAAAGTGACAGAGCAGTCTGCACTGTCAGAGTGAGACAAGTTCTTCCACTTACTGAGTGGCAACAGGCAGGCAGAAACTAGCCTCTGCAGAGAGCAACCACAGGTGACTGGGTCAAACAACTGGGGCAGAGCCAATAGAAGTCAGTCCTGTAAGCAAATGGCATGACTCTTCTCTACCTTACTAGAAACTCTCCTGCTGAGGCTTGTATGTACCCATCAGGAGCATCAGTAAATGCTTTCAGACCTAAATGGGGGGAGGGGGAGAAGGCAGGTACCAGCTTTGATCAAGTATTTCCTGTTTTGTAGACACTAATTTGGAGTAGTGTTTACATTACCACATTCAGTAATTCACGTACAGTAAAATAGGATAGAAATTCAAATATTATGAGAAAAACAGAACCCTCTATGCCTTTGTTATTTCAAACAATGGATTGTTTTCTTCCAACTTTGATCCATTGCAATGTTTGGGACAGGGGGTGAAGGCAGATGCTTTGCAGCCTTGTGCCTTCACTGCCTGCTCTTCAGTCATAACTTCATGCATCATTTCAGAGCTGTGTTCCCAAGTCAAACATGAACAAATCTACAGCGAGTTCACATGCAAGCAGAGAAGATCCAGACACAAGCTAGTAGGTGCTGCAGGATTACAATTAGTAGACAAAAGAAGACTGCATCTTCTCCACTCCACCCAGCCACCAGCATATGGTAGTGCGGAGTGCATCTGGGGCTGCGCATGGGTACATGTGAGTTTCCCCTTTCATCCCATGAAGCACGGGCATTTCATCACTGCCATGGTTTGAGGAGTGTACACAGCTCTCTGCGGGGCAACTCTGCATTCTCTCCCTATGTGCATATGCAATTACAGGCACAGACTACTATGTCAAATATGCATCTGTAGCTATAAAAGTATCAACAGAGCTGCAGATGTGCTGTGACTACATCTGACAATGCAGGCTAATATAATCTCATTATTACCTTATGTTCTGCAGGTCTCTTTGCTATCTTTACCTGTTGTGAATCTTCTTATACCTACATTGTCAGCTTTTCATGGTAGATAATAATGACAGCAGCATCGGTAAAGCTGCAGTTTGGATGGGTTAGTGTGTGGTAGAAAGATGTTTGGTAAAGCAATGGTGAGACTGCTGTGAAATGTATATGGAGTAATAGGGCAAGCAGGGCAAAGTAAGTGATTTAAACGCTCTAAAGAGGAATGAACAGCTGTGTAATACTGATGCAGGAGATGAAAACATAAATCATTTGGTGATGATCAGCAAAATGATGGCATGAAAATAACCAGCAGGGTGACCGCAAAACCAGAGGGTGAGGCTCAGCATAGTAGCATCACAGCCATTCAATTTATAGTAAGAGTGTTGAAGTTAGAAATTGCATGCAAAGCAGTTAGGGCACATATAAGCCATAAAATCTGCAGTTGCTGGATACAAAGTGACAATTGTCTTTGTTGGATTTTTTGTTTTTGTTTTTGTTTTTTCTAATCCTTACTATATGACTCTGAAATGTGGACAAGTTAGCACAAGAACATCAGAGGAACAAGAAATCATTAATCAACAATACCTCCAAGCTATTATGCTTATAAGTGTCAAGACAAAACTCATGAGTAATGATTTTCTGCAGCACATTTTCATAAATGGTTTTAAAAAAATATGAGTTTTCTGGACCACAATTTTTACCTAGCTGAAAGACATGAACTTGTTAAAGCACAATATTATTTTAAAGGACAGAATATAAAATGCAATAGAGAAATGGAAGATCTGGGAAAAAGGTCTCGTCTGTAGTGACTTGGAGCTTAGCAGCAAGAAATCCTCAGGTTCAGTTGACTAATTGGGAATGACTTTCACATGCAGGTTACAAGCCAGAGAAAAGTGTTTCTGCACTCACTTGCCCTGTTGTGGAGTAGCCAAAACTCAATCGGGCTTTTTACTATCGGCTTCCAACTCACAGAAGCCTTTGAATAACTGAAATTCATGGGGAACAACTCACCTAAATCTTTGATGTTGTCATAAATTCCTACTGCACTGAGTTGTCTCTAATTTAAGAATACATACCAGTTTTCTGGCTAAGAGCTCTAACAGATGGCAGGTAGGTATATGATATTTTCCTATCACTGACTGTCTGCAATAAGCCAAATGAACATTAAATGCTTGAATACATTCTACTTTCACTTACCCAATTTTTATCATCTGAAAATAGAATTTATCACTGAAATTTTCCATGTTAGGAATTTCTTCATTTTATCTGAGATAAACAAACCCTTCAAGAGATGCTGTATTATCAGGAAGGGTCAGAGTGGTTGTTCTTTTAAGACATTATTGTAGGGGAAAAAACCTAACGACCTTAAAAAAAAATGAGAACCAAATGTTCAAATCTCAACCAGAAAACTCTCAGCCTTATTTAATTAAACATTCTTATATTATCAGCTATTTGTTTTCTGTAAATTTTACGGTTTGCATTTTATACTCCTAAAGCACTGCAGTGGGAAGAAAAAGGACCATTTAAATAGCTGTGCCTGGATACTGCCCTTGGTTAAGACCTTACTGCAAATGTACATTATTAGTCTGCATGTTGCACTTAGCAAGTGCTGGGTGCAGGAACTGCTGCTGTGCTTTGGGCCCAGACTGTGCCACAACATCTGAACCTGAGCTGACAGTAGCAGCCGGATGTGCCAGTTGCAGTGGTGCACAGCAATGCCCTTAGAAGCAGATGTGATTTTTTCTCAGACCAAGAGGCATGTGACACAGCACTGCCTGTCAGGTAGCTGTGAATTCCACTGCACAGCAAAGCCTCCACCTGTACTGTGACATAACAGCTCCTTTGGAGTATTTTGCTTTGTGAAATGTCACTCCTTCATGCCCTGCTGCAGTCAAGGATCCTATGTCCTTATCTTGACATTAAAGGAATGGATTTAATTGTCAGTCCTCTTAAACAAGCGTTTAATTCCATTCTGTGGGGAATAAAGACACTCTTAAATAATTGAGCAGCTAAGAGATTGGTTATTTCTGTTTTCATTGCCCATATTGATTTAAGTGTAGTTAATCCTTTCAAATACCCATGTCACACAGGGCCTGATGGCTCTCTTTAGGGCAATATTGTTCCTCTGGCTAGATTATTTGACATCAAGCATTGTAATGTCACAATAAATCCTTCACGTACGCTGTTCTTTTCAAAGAGAAGTACCAGATGGGGACTTTGCTTCTTACATTAAACTCTTGGTTTCACTAGTCAGAAGTTGGGCTTGTGAATAATTTTCATTAGATTTTGTGCCTCATAAAACTACCTCTGCAACAGTGACATTAAATAATTAGAAACCCACTTAAACAGGCACGTGGACATAAAACAAACCAAGGTGTTCCCCTCAATACAAATAAAATATAGTTGTGTGTGCAAAATAATTTCATTTGGGATATAGCCCAATGCAGACCTTTGGAATAAATTTTACAGACAGATGTAGGTATAGAAGAAGCCAAGAACTAACAGACATGTTTTACAAGTCACTGCAACTTTTCTCACTTTTAGTTCAGTTCTGCATCTGTCTTCATTGTGTTCAGTCCACTTAGTTGAGGGATATCCCACTTGTCACTTCCAAATGGATCTGAATGGACCCAATAAATATGTTTTCTTAAACTTGCCTTGTAGATATTGCAGTTTTACCATCATGTTCATAACGTGTTTTATATGGATGATGCTATGTTTCTGAACAGCACATTGCTGCATGGGTGCTGTTTTAGCTGTGTGATGAATGAGATCTAAGGCTGCTTGGTTTCAGACAGCTCAGCCTGCAGGAATAGCTCTGGGTCTGCCACACCGTACCTCACCAGGACCTACTCTTCACTCCCTCTACCTGAAAGGGAAAGCTTTATTCTGTATGACACCTCTGTTTACACTTGGTTCTTGGTAAATTGTTTTTAATGCACTGGTGAATTCTTGCCCTCTACATCAGGAATGTCCAAGACATCGGTGCACCCACCTCCCCCAGATGCTACCATTCCGTGCTGTTCCCACAGATCACAAATACAACTTTACACTGCTCAGTTCAATGGCTGGTGCCGTGCAAGGATGCACTCTGGAAGTTCAGGATCACAACCTGACTTCACAGTGGTGCTACGGCAGTGAAAGACAGAGCTAAGAGCAGGATTAACCAGTCATACCTCTCATCTCAATGACATGGGAGCCCAGGCTTATGACATTTTCATGTGGATCTATTTTGTCAAAATATACAATGGCATTTCTATAAGTTCTTGATAATCAGCCAACGGTTCTAAAGCCCTGACCAAGACACTGCTCTCTCCTCTGCTCTTTTAAGCTTTATCACAGCATCGCCTTGGAAGTAGCAATAGCAGGTCTGGTGTTCATGGTATCCATTTCAGTTTTCACTGCAGGGATTGGGTCACTCTAACATAAAGGATCTTGTCAAGGCATAATGTACTGCCTTCTGCTTATTCTACCCCATAAGAAGTATCCTAGGGATTTCCTCCAAGAAAAGCTCCCAGGATATGCGCGCTGTCATAACTATTATCCTTCTCTCTATCTTAATAAATAGTTTTATCTCAAGCCACGAGTTCTACTTTGTTTTGTTTTGATTCTCACCCCCATCCCACTGGGAAGGGGGAGGAGTGAGCAAAAGACTGTGTGCTGCTGAGCCTCCTGCTGGGTTAAACCACAACAGTACTACTGGCAGCAGCTCATTTTTAGTAACCTAGGAAAAAATATATTTTTTAATTTATTAATAATGTATTAATAAGAAATTCTACTTTGATGACTGCATTTTTTTTTTCTTTAGTAAGCAGATGTGTTTCTGAATTTTCTGTATTGTCTGGATGAAGCGTCTGAATTGATCTCGTTGTGCAGCATTTACTGACAAAATATTTTGCATTGGCTGCTAAAAGGAATCACAGAGAATCAGCTGGTAGCATTCAGGGAGCCTTTTAGTGACTTCATTAAGCTGAGCAGAAGCAGAGCGGAAGCTTCTCAAATACCAGGCTCTCTTTCTGACCCCAGGCCAAGCCGAGTACTGTTCTTACTGTTCTCCTACATCTACGTGAGCAGTGAATTCTCACATGGACTCACCCAGGAGATGGAATTTTTTTTCTATATGTGGAACTGAAAAACATGTTCACTACTTCAGCTAAGAAAATTAATCTCTCACTGATGAGACCTGGAAGAACAAAAAACCCACATTTCAATGGACTCCTACCAAACCAAAACTGTTTTTTTGTTTGTTTGTTTGTTTGTTTTCCCCATAGGAGAAAAAGAAATTCTCACAGAAGCAATGCAGGTGCACAGTATTTACAGGTGTGGATGGTTATTCTTCCCCATTTACCTCACAAGAGTGTGTATTACCCAAAAAGAAAACTCTTACAGAGGTTATTTCATTGTTTTGGTGTACACAAACCTGTAATCAATGTTAACACTGGAAAATATCACCTCCCTTTTTGGCCATTTGAATGATGTTTCTCTTCAGGGGTATTCTTCTCTGAAAAGTCAAATTGTGTGTTCTGCGTGGTGTAGTGTGCAATAATGCTATGAACTCCTCCCCTCAAGCAAGCTGAACAATCCCCACAGACCAGCACAGGCATCACAAACTCATTCTCAGTATTCCAGAAGTGACTTTTACAAATGAATTGGTTGCACAGTATGTTGCGTGACAGCATTCTTCACATGACAGAAGAATCCATTGCTGAGTGGTCCAACGGCATATGTAGGTGAAGTCATTAGTGCTGGTGGAGGGCATCATCCTGATCAAACTGTCCACAGTTTTGTCCATTTCCACAGATGCATCACACCAGATTTTTTACTTTTTTTCCATCATGTGACTAATGCTTGTATGTTCTATCAAATCTAGAGCATAACATGGATAATTCTTTTTAGCCCGCTGTAGCAGAAATGCTAAGTCACGGCTTGAAGCAGTGATTGAGCACCTGGTGGGAAGGCAGGGCCAGCCCAGGAGAGCTTGGGTGTGTGCAATGTACCTACCTGAGTGACCAGAATGGATGGAGCCAGGATCCACCCCTGCCCAGACCTCATTTAAGGGTTGGCTGCAGAGAGACAAGGTTGTCTTGTTGGATTTTTTTTTCCTTTATTTCTGTATCCACAGCTGCTGCATTTGAGCACATCCCCACTTGCACCAGCTTAGGACTTTGCTACTTTGCTATCATTGCTGTGATTTCCATTGAGTTACATCTGCCATTTAATTTTCTTTCTGAGTTGCATGGGGTGGATGTGGTTTCTTCCACAAGCAGGGATAAGCTAGATGATATTTCAGAAGTATGCAATGATTTTCAGAGGTATGTGGAGGTCTTCAAGTAACTTGAGATGTGGGAAAGGGATAATGCTTCATATAATATTAAGCAGTATCTTTTCACTGATCTCTTAAAATTTCATCTAGCTTTTCCACAGCTAAATAGTCTTCCATTACATTAGGTCTTCTGCATGGACAGGGGATACGTGCTCTGAATATGCAGCATGCTACAACTCCAAACTTTCTAACCTAAACCCAGCAATGAATACATAAAATTATGTTAACAATGGGCAGGTATAAATTCTTGGCACCTATATCAGTGCTCAGGCTGGACTGCCAACATTGGTACTGCCCACCACTTTGTTCGTATGATCCCTTTCCAAGCTACTCCTCTTTAGCTCTCCCCTTCTTGTTGCATCACAGAATGCTGGTCTCCTTTGAAGGTTGTTCTCAAGCTACCTGCTATTCCTTATTCAGAAAGGAATCATAATCTTCTTCAGCAGAAGCAGCTTCCACTAGTTAAATAAGGTTAAAATCTGTTCCCTGTAGATCATTACATGTCTGTCATGGTTGTTTTTCATTCTACATAAAGAGATGATGATCACGACAAGAAATGTGCTAGAAAACCAGGCAGGCAGGCAAAGAAGCTCTGTAAACACAAATAAATGGATATTTTACCGCTTGTGTGTATAGGGGTGCAGGCATTCATTGTACCTGTGGGTTGTACAAAATCAATTTTGTATCTGTTGTCTGAAGAGGTTGCAAAAAGAACTGATGACTATGACTCGTCTGATCAGCCTACTCATGTTACAGTAGCATGCATAGCACTTTATCTATTGATTGCTGTTCTTCCATTTCTTCATCACAGAGCTGCCCTAATCTTCTTCTGGGTGGTCATAACAGATTTAAAATCTGCAGTGAGGCATAGATCAATGTTCAGTTCAGATTATTCTTTCAGATGTATTTCTTAAAGGTAACTTGGAAAAAATGTGATTGAATATACATGTTAGTGTCAAATCCTGCCCTTATTAAGTAAGAGTTTACATATTTGATGCATTTTTAAATGACATTTTAAAGAAGTTTTCTTAAGATTATAATGGAGACAGTCTGTCAAGAATGCAGTGAGCAAAAGCGAAGGGGAACATTCCAACGGCATTACCAAGGCCCTCTGCAACCACACACCCAGCATGCAGGCTTTGCTTCATTATGCCTAGAGGTGTAAGAATAGCTGTGAACAGCTAATAAGAATCAATGCTATTGGAGACATCTGTTTCAGTTTTCATTTTTCAGTGTTATTAGTGCTTATTGGTACAAGGCTCAGGAATGTATCCAATCCCTTTGAAGTTAGGTGTATTGTAAGGCTAGAGGCATTGTAAGCCTTGTTTAATTGAAAGGTTACACAGAAGGTCATCAACATCTACAATGCAAGGAATGAGAAAAGACATCCTTAAAAGAGAAGATTGGTATAGTGAAATCACGCTCTTGGCCTTTCAATACTCATTTGAGATTTTATAAAGCAATCTCCAATCAAATAGGTTGTTTAATTCTTCAAAATTCTTCTTAAAGAATCTGTGACTCTGGTCAGGTGAATATGCGACCACTGTTTTTGTTACTGATGTATAATAGAAGTCCGTAGTCTGAGCACAGTATAAGTAACCAGAGAAAAGATTGTTGTTTTCCCTGAAACTAGAAAATAAAACAGATACCAGCTGGAGTTGAAGTCACTTTCAATTATGTCCTGTCTTCCTCAAAAGAAGTCAGTCCTGATCACGTGCACTGGATCAGGTTCTTGACATATTAATGAAGCGTTCTGCATAACCTTTTCAGATTAGAGGAAGGTTTTCTGGGAGAGGCATCCTGCTGACCACAAGGAAGTCAGTGCAGCCTTGGGAATCTAAGATGTGTCTTGTTACAGCTCAGGAATGGTAGCACAGTGTTGTCTAACAGTCCTGAGCATAAAGTATTCTCCAGAGGCATCTCTCAGTGCAGAAAACTGAGATGGTAAAGGGTCTATATCTTTAACCCCAAAGACAACGGTGATTTGATCTGGAGAATATTAGGAGAGGTGAACTAAGCAGAACCATCACTGTTTTTACTGAGAACCACCATATCCATGCCTTTTCAAATATCTTACAGTCTGATAAACTGTTGTGGTTTTGTGCTTTTTGTTGTTGATATTCCACACCAGAACATCACTCAGAACAGTGGCACTTAAAGAGTTCATGTTCTGGTTCCGTGTTGCCACCTTTTTGGGCACTTTGGGTTCCCAGAGGGGAGGGGGTAGCATCCTCAGAGGACTTGGTGCGAGGAGGAAGTGGGGTGGGACTCCATACTGGACCCCAGCCACTCTCTGCCTCTGGCCCCATTCACAAGCTGATTCATCAGCTAGAGAGTTAGGGGGTGATCAGCAGAACCCACTCACCATTTAACAGCCCCACATGGCTAGTGCATAAATCCAGTGGAGAATGGAGGCTGATGGTAGATTACTGTGGCCTGAATGAGGTCACACCCCCACTAAGCACTGCTGTGCCAGATATGTTAGAACTCCAGTATGAGCTGGAGTTAAAAGCAGCCAAATGCTATGCCACCACTGACACTGCCAATGCATTCTTCCATTCTGTTGGCCACAGAATGCAGGCCACAGTTTGCTTTTATTTGGAGGGGTGTTCAGTACACATGGAACCATTTGCCCCATGGGTGGAAACACAGCCAGGCCTTTGCCATGGGCTGATCCAAAACACATTGGAACAGGGAGGTGCACCTGCAGTACACTGATGACATTGTCTTGTGTGGTGATACAGCAGAGCAAGTCTTAAAGAAAGGAGAGTGAATAATTCAAATTGTTCTGTGTGCCAGTTTTGCTATTAAGCAAAACAAAGTGAAGAGGACATATATTCCAAACTACAGTCTCATAGTGAACCCCCTCTATCAGGTGATGAGAAAGAAGAACAATTTTGCATGGGGTCCTGAACAGCAGCAGGCATTTGAACAGATTAAACAGGAGACAGGGCTGCTGAACCATGGAAAGACACTAATGCCCGAACAGAAAATATGGTTATAAACGTGTGTCAAGTAGATGCTCTTGTGCTCAAGAGTAGGGCTACTGAAGAACAGCAAAATAGCCATCAGGTAGATCAAGCTGCCAAAATTGAGGTGGTTCAAATAGACTTGGACTGGCAGAACAAGGGTTCTAGCTTGGTGGGCCCATGAGAACTCGGACCATCAAGAAGGAACACAGCGTGACTGTGACATGTGCCATGAGTAAGCATGTCAAGAGGATGAAACCTGTCTGGGGGGAATGGTGATAGCAAAAGTATAACTGTGCGAAGGCATGGCAGATTGATTACATCACCTTACCAAGATCTCGCAATGGTAAACATTATGTGTTTACCATGGTGGAGGCAAGCACTGGGTGGCTTCAAACATATGCAGTACCCCATGCTACCACCCAAAACACTATATTAGTTCTGGAGCAGCAAGTCCTGTGGCGGCATGGCACCCCAGAAATAATTGAGTCCAATAATGGAACTCATTTCAAAAATTCACTTGTAAATATCTGGGCCAGAGAAGTGGATTTATCATATTCCTTACCATGCACCAGCCTCCATGGTAAGATCAAAAGCTACAATAGGTTGTTAAAAACCATGTTCAAAGCAATGGGTGGCGGAACATTTAAGGTGAGTTTTTCCTTATAAATGACCTTTTGAATATCTGTTCTCATCTTTGTATCATTCCACCTTACAGAGCACTTGGTGGGTGATGGAGAAAAATGGGGATGTTCCATGTGTACAAGGGAATTTGATGCTGGGGAAGTGCAGTAAGTGATTCTGTGTGTATGTATATATATGTGTGTGTAATGCATTAATTATTGCTTGTTCCCATACAGATATATATTAAGCATGATGTGGAGTAAGGGGTGGAATGTTGTGGTTATGTTTGCTGGGGGTTTGTTTGGTTTTGTTGTTGCTGTTGATATTCCACACAAGAACATCACTCAGAACAGTGGCAGTTAAAGAGTTTGTGTTCTGGTTCCATGTTGCTGCCTTTTTGGGCATTTTGGGTTACCAGGGAGGAGAGAAGGGAAGGGGCAGCATCCTCAGAGGATTTGACGTGAAGAGGAAGGGCACCTCGGACTCCGGACCTCAGCCACTCTCTGCCTCTGGCCGTCTCATCTCAGGGTGGAGCAAAGCACGTGCTGCCCTCGCACCCCCTTTTCCTTTGCTCCAATGTCTCTCCTTTTTTTTTCTCCTTTTTTTTTCCTTTTTCCCAGGGTCTGTGCCCCCTGTCACGGACTGACATCTAGGGATAACCCCGTGACATAAATCAGTTCTGAATTCTGTTTGGTAACCCTTATGACAGGTACTTTTACCAAGACAAACTAAGAGAAAAGTATTATCTGGACTGTTTTATTGTAGGGGACAGCTGGCTGCTGTTCATTTATGGAGAACAGTGCAAAGATTTGATGGTTCTTTGTACAGCTCTACCACAAAATGATGTGAATCTTCCTTCTGAACTGTCCTGAGGGAAAGCCTATGGGCTTGAATCAAGTCTCAGGGCCTTGAAGGAAGCTGAAGTTTAAATGGCATGATGTAATGACACCTAGTGCTGACCCAATGCAATATTGAAAAGCAAGTGGAGACAAACAAGTGAAAACGCAGCCTGATGGCATTACAAACAGCAGTAAGAGAGGTGAATAGTTGCAGTAGCACTTTTATCATTGCCTGTTGCTTCTCTTAAGTGGTAGAGAGAAACGGTTTGGGTTTTCCTGTAATTAGCGTGAAGTTTGACCTCATTAATTTGATATGTTTTTTTTCCATAGAGCAATTTATACAATTATTTAATTGTACTTAAGTAGAAAGAGTTAAAATATTAGCAAGGAACAAAGCCTAATAAAAATGGGGTAAGAGGGAGATGAGAAAAGTTACAAAAGGTAGTTGGTCTCAGAGAAAACACATTACAGCCCACAAGTGGGAGAGGAATTATTTACAGTCATATAAGCAGGAATGACTGAAAGAATGAATGAAGGGAGACCTTGGGCTGGAAATGAACTCTGCTGGGCTGTGAGAAAGTATCGTAAGCGAAGGGTGGAGTATATCACTATGGACAGTTAAATCAACTAGACACTGTACAGTATAAAATGTCTTCTGAAAAAAAAAACCACCTATCATAGTCTATTAGGTTGAGATAAGGGAGGTTACAATGGTCTTAAGCTCAACCTGTGCATTAGAACAAGCCACCAGCTTTGCTCTTGAGACATGCTTTGGCCTTCAGCTTTAGGAAGGGCAAAGGGAATAACTGCAGCTAGTAAACATTCCCAGGGCAGAGTCCTGACAAAGCCTCTTCCTGAAACTTTCTATGGGACTGCAAAATTCTCCTGTGGTGGAGCTGTATGTCTGTGTGTAGAAGGGTATCACCAGGATGCAAATCTTATATGGCTTTCTCTAAATAAGGCCTTCAGAGAAAAAAATGCTGAAAACAGTAGGAGATTTGAGTGGTAGCTAAGGAGCAGTACCAGCTGGTTATGACTGTGGTACCTGTAAGTCTAGCATCCTCTTGCCTGTGCGTGTGGTAAGTCATTTTAACTTTCTGTAATGTCTGCCTGCTATGAGAGCATGTGAGTAGGACCAGATCTATACCCTTAAATTTACCTAGGAAACATGTATGTTTTTTTGACACCTGGTGACATGGCACAATGCCACGTCCATTTGTGGCTGCCTACTTAAGTATGAGTGACACCTGCATTATGCTTTACTCATGTTATTCAAGATGGAGATGGGTGCTGCTATTGTGTTAAATGCCATTTGCTGTTTTACCATTATATGAATGGCCTCCTTCTGACTGTCTCAGACCCAGTTCCTCCTCTCTCCTTTCTCCTTTTGTTTTCTTTTTAATCAGCTGTGGCTTGTATTTTGATATTATTTTTCTGTGCTTACTGAGATGGGAATGGGGTGAATAGCTGGTGATTATTCTACACTGAATGGATAAAACAGCATACAGATTTGGTTAGAGCTATACAACAGCACAGAAAGCATTTCTATTATGCTGTAGAAATACAGATTTATTTAAAAGTTGTCCCCATTCAATGCATGTTTCCAGGAACCCTTGAGTTGCAACAATAGCAATAAATCAAGTAAAGCTAACAGGAATTATTCTTCATATTGAAAAGTCATAGACAACTTTTTTTATCTTTTAGACATCACTGAATGGCTGCTTCCCAGTACGGACAGCAAGAGTATGTTTTAAGTCTGAAACATCTTTTCTTTGATAACCCATATAAGAATGCATTTACATTTTTTTCCCCACTTCCACAGTTAGTTAAAAAGGAACAAGATGGCACACTGGGACAGTGGATAGAAATGTGGAACAAAGAAAACTAGCCCACCATGGAAGTGGAAGTTAAGAAAACTGTACATTCCTATGCCTAGGGCTTCTTCACACTTCAGTATCCTTAATTATGTTCCAGGGTATTTTGGCGTTCCTTCTATTTGCATTTAGATCTTTCATCAGGAAGATAATGTTCTCAGAGCAAGTAATATCTCCAACCCCATAAATCCTAATGTTTAATGCGTTAACGATATAGAGATAAGTATTTAATTTTACTTCATGCATGACAGAGAAGCCAATGACAAATAGCAAGGAGTAGTATTTATGAGTTCCATGCCTGGAGGAATTATAAGCACCTTAAATTACTGTAAATTCTGACAAGGCACATACATTGAAGACTTTATAAAATTTTATCCTTTATGCATGTAACTACAGAACAGTTCTTTTCCCTGCCACTGTTCAGCTCCTGATTTTTTTTTCTGAGTGGCTACAATCACAAACTGGCATCTTCCCAGGCTGAAGTAATCTGTAAGAATGTCTCTAACTCTCCTGCTCAAAATCACTCCAGCCTACGGATTCCAGCTCTATTCTGGAACGTGCCATGAAAAGGGCAATAAGTAAAACTCTCAGAGTGTTGTGGAAAGAGCATTGATGGGCTGCCGATCTGTCCATCACAGCTAGAATCAAAATAAGACTCTTTTCTTTCATTATTCTTACATTAATATTATATGTTTTGCATTTTCCCCTCTGGAATACTGTTTGTCCTTTCATATTCACAATGCTGAACCAGATGCCCTTGCCAGCTGCCTGAAGTACTCACAGAAGTACCCAGGATGTGTCCCATACTGACTTTTAGGAAACTCCTGATTTATTTATTTATTTATTTAGGGGTTGGAAGGGACCTCTAGGGATCATTGGGTGCCCTCTGCCAAAGCAAACTCCGTACAGCAGGCTGCATAGGTAGGTGTCCAGACAGGTCTCGGATATTCCCAGAGAAGGAGACTCCCATCTATGAAGATAATCAAACAAAACCCCAGCTGAGCATTCATACACATTTGCTAACTTTCTTGAGGTTTCAAAGGTTTAGCTGCGGTCAGTTGCGATACTTAGAATGGGACAGAATTGCTAGTGAACATTTCAGAGCCACAGAGTGGCACAGCTAGAGGAGGAAAAGTTACCTATCTGTAAGAACAGCAGCATTTTCTGTGCGCGTCTTAGAAGAATTTGACAGTGAAGAATGAAGAACTAAAAGAAGAGGAGGCTGATGATAACATGGGAAATTTATAGGAAAGTACTTTGATTTCTTGGACTTCCAAGTAAGCCTCGTGGCTGAATTCAAAAATGTAGTTGCAAACATACTTGGAAGTAGCTCTTCCTCTCAAATTTGGTGGTGGTAGCAAACTGAAACTGCCTTAAAAGGAAAATATTTACAGGGTACTCATGACAGAGAATGACAACCTTGTGCAAAATGACAGTCACCATCTCTTGCTAACAAAGGGCACCCTGAAAGGTATGCAACTCATAGCACTAACAGAGATTTGACTGTTACACCACCATAAGCATTCTATTTAAAACATGTGTTGAGAAGAGAATGAGTATTTGGATTTTAAAATGTACATGACTGTGTGACCAGGTTTCTTGATGTCATGTAGCTAAGCGTGATAAAATGAAGGGAAAATAGGAAGAATTTCCTTGTCCAAAATTGAGTTTAGTGAAGAAGTGGTTTCCCCATTCTGGATTACAAGTCACACCACCCACCCCTGCACAACATCTGTGTGAACTATCTGCAGACCATGGTCTCTGCACAGCAAGATGGACAATTCATATGCACTGCAATATTCATTTTTGATTGCAGAAGAGCAATGCTGGCAGGAACCTGTGTCACAGACCTGCTTGGCAGAACCTCCTCTCTTCCCTCAGAAAAAAAACTAGTTGGTAAAAAAAAGTAGAAATAACAGCAACAAACAAAAATAGTTTCCAAAGCAAGAGTGCTTTTCCCTCTTTTCCTTAAGGGCAAGTTGCACAACCTATACCCTGGATGGGACCATTTCCAATAGAAGCCAATAGTTTTATTTTCACTCTGTTAATCAGGCATGGCAGGAAACTGTTACCAGTTACACACAATGCATCTAGTCTCTTCTGTTCCAAATGTGCTTGGATTTATTAAAGTGCAGAAGACTTTGAAAAATATGATGTTATGGGCTCGCCAAAATAAACAACCAGCAATAATGAAGCAATAATGTATTTAACAAAGTGACATAGATTTTGAAGCTAGACTTTTTCATTTGCTGTGCTGCTATCTGCTTTATCCTCTGCAGCTGCATGAACCAGAATCCTGTGCATTTTCTGAGTACCACATGCAGAAACACCACATGAATTTACCCAACTTCATATGCTTCACTCAGATTGTAATCTTGGTCATAATTTTAATTTTGATAAGAGCAACAAACAATTACTGCCTATACCTTTAGAAGAAACCTCGTAAGCAATATATGACTACAGAAATAAAAGAAAAAAACTTCTTCCAGCTCTAGTTCAGGCACTAGAACATGACTGGACTGTCAGAAGGAGAATCTCCAACATAGAATAGCAATATTCCTTCCCCACAGGTACAACACGAAGGGCTGACAGTGATGGGGGAACAAACTAGAACACAGGATATTCCATAAGAACATTTAGAAAGCAGCACTCTACTGCGTGAGTGACAAAACATTGGCACAGGTTGCACAAAGAGACTGTGGAGTCTCCTCTTTGGACTGGCCATGGTATTGGAGCATGCTGCTCTGGGTGCTGCTGTTTGAGGAAGGGTTGGGCTGGGTGGACTCCCAAGATCTCTTAACCTCTCAAGCGATCTGCAGTTCTGTGATGTGAAAGAGGGACCGTTCAATGCTGCAGTATGTACTGCTAATCAGTGGACACAGCATGGCACCTGGCCTCTCCTTTATTGCTTGCTACTTTGCTCCTGCACTTGGCATCTTTCAAGTCTGGTTCTCTAAACATCAGATATGTTCAACTGCTTTTATTAACATATAACACATTACATATTAACCAAGCAGTACAAATTTCTTACTCTGCTTTGTATTTTTGGGTGAGAAACATACATAATGGGCTTCACCCAAATAGTAGCATTCTGTTGCTCTGGGCACCCATCTATAGCTCATTTTCAGCTCATTCTAAGATTTGAACTAATGAGAACGTTGCGGACACACACAAACAAATATAATTCAGAATATGTGCAAAATGCTCTTACCCTTGGCAGCAGGAAGAAGCAAACTGCCCAGCAAAGGGGGGGATCTGCCCCCAACCTCACAGACAGGTGTCAGTGGGTGAGCATGGAGTATGTAAACATGACAAGGCAGAGCCACTCAGAGCTGAAACAGTCCCTCAGCTGCCAGCTGAGCAGCACACTGCCACCCATGTGTCATACAGCCATGAGGACATGCTGCCCTTGAGCACCATTTCCCACCTTGTTGGGCCAATAATTGTTTTATAATTCATTATTTTGATTATATGTATATAATTAGGTATAAATAATACAGATAGCAACAGTGAGTTCTTAAATTTACCAGCTACCAGATAAATTCTTTACGTGGATGGAAGGCTCTATTGCAGAAACAAAAGCAAATATGAAATGCAATGATTTAATTAGCAATAACAACTCTGAGCTGCTGCCTGAGGACAGCAGAAGCAATAATCACAGTGCTGATTTGAAGGACACCTATGAGGTGAAGAACAGTTAAACTACCAAAAACTCAAAGCATCAGGAGCTCTGGATGTGAATCGCTACTTCTTCTTTCTACACTTCTTTCAAAGCCTACTTTAAAGTTTTGTCTTTTCCTGACAGCTTCAAGAAGCGCCTTACTGAAATAAGGGGCTGACCTTGGCACACAGGTGTTGAAAGGAAGTCTGGCTTGTCTTGAGCTTGTGAGGTCAGAACAGGGACTGCAATCATCCAGATTGCTCTAAAAATGAGCTTAGCTCCCTTCCCCCCCCCGCTATTTTTAGTGCTGTTTCTATCCACTATATGCAAGACAGAAAGATCAACAAGCAATGGAGATCGGAAATAGGAATAGAGGGAAATCCTGAAGCATCTCACAGGAAACTTTGGGCTAAGATGGTGTTTAATTGCAAAAAAAAGAAGCTGCCTGTGCTTTATGATGAAAAGGGAGAGAAAACAGGTTCTGAAAAATGAACTCAAATGAACTCAAATTCAGGATACTTGATAATTAAACTGAGCTGCAATTAACTTCTATTATTTTCTAAAAATAATAATAATAATCTCTTTTATGGTAGAAAATTTCTTAGCCTGCTTGCTTTGCTTGCATAATTACTGTGTGTTTTTATTTTATAGGTAACACTAGCCAGTGCTATTTAGAGTCATTCCTCTGCCATTCCTCCTCCTCTCTCTAACTCTGCCATGCCAGGTTGAGCCTCAGGATGTCAGTCCCCCAGGAGAGCCCACAACAGATACAGGGATTACTTCCAGAAGCACAGAATTCACCCTCTATACGATTTGTTGGAAGTCTTGTCAGGAGTTTTGAAAGCATATTTCAAAGCTTTTCTTAATAAAAATACATGGGTCTCTTACCTTTCTTCACAGACATAAGAGGATGAAATGAGGATGATAATTCACTGCAGCCTATGTTTGAGTGACTGAGTTACCTGGGCATGAAGGGGGTATTTTAAGTGCCTGGAGCAGGGGCAGGTTGGTACCCAAACTAGGTTTAAATATTGCAAGGTTTTACTTCTCTACTCTCCAAACCAGTGAAAGTATTTATTTTGAAGAAGAATTTTCCTGTGCTCCCAAACAAAGCACTGCAAAAGAATATTTAAAACATTGCTGTCAATGCCTTCTAGCACCAAACCTAATTAAGTTGCTTTCATGTCTTGGAGGACTGCACATACCTGTTTACAGAGGATGGCAAAGTGCCGGCCCTGCCAGGAGATCTGTGTCAATGTGTGGGGTACCTCTGCAGCAAGAAGTAAATGACAGAAATTGGTAGCTGGTACTTGTAACATAGACCCCAGGAGCTAAGACTGACATTTTCTGGCAGGAGGTTTGTTGTGGTTAAGTATCTTTTCTCATTAGCCAAGGAAAAGCACTCACACAAAAATAACTTGATCCACATCAGAACAGGATTAGCATCAGGAAAGGGTGTCTGGTAACAGGCCTCCCCTGTACAAACCTCTGTCCCTGAATGGGATTCATTCTTACCCAGCTGAACTGGTGGGATGTTCTTTTTCCTACAGGAAAGTGCACAGGCTGCTGCAGTTGTGTTGTTTTTACTCTCTCCCTTCTACAGGGGTCAAGTGTTCTTCCCACAAACTTCCTCCTGTAGGTCCTGACATAAGTAGCCTACCTTGCTCATTCTTCCCAAAGAGGTTTTATAGATGGGGTGTTAGAGGCCCCATAAACAGCACTGTTTGCTCATTCCAGGTTCACTGGAAGGAGATCTCACTTCAATCTTCAGCCTGTCGCGGCCATTTCTTTCACATGTTTTCTCTATCTTTTTTTTTTTTTTTTTTTTTTTTCCACGGCCATCTCTCAGTGAGATCTCTCCAGCGCTGCCAACCAGTTCTTCCAGGCTGCAAAGTCTGGCACAGGGAGAGAGACAAAAAGAGACTGACTCATTTACAAAAACAAGGCACCGCCCATTATTTTAGCACTCCGGAGTGGACTACTGCTGGGAGATCTCCAGTGCCAAACAATAAACGAATCCTCTCCGGTTAATCGTCACCCCTGCCAATGAGATGAAGGTTTGTTGCTTTTGCAATAAAGGACAAAAGTCTTTTCTTCTGCTCTTTGTTGCCTGTAACAAAGCTGGTTGGATGCAGCTGGGATCAGGCCCACAGCTGATCCTCCTCTCCCCCTCCCCTGGGCCATTCCACTCAGCTCAGCTGGTGTCGCCAGGACAATAGGAAAGCTGTGTTTGTTGCATCTCAGGATGTTAGGTCTATAGTTTGGACAGCCCAAGAATATGCATGCATTCTCCCCATTGATGTTCAGGGGCTTGATACTTCTTTGTTTGGTTTGCCTCATTGAAAGGTAAAACGGAAGAAGACATAATGCCGCTGCTTAGAAATATAGGTGCACAGTGGCGTAAAAGGGAGGAGAAAGAAATATTTCAGACATAAGAACTGAATCCACACTCCTGATTGGGGGGGGGGGGGGGGGGAGAGCTGGTTATTGTACCAGCTGTGATGCCCCACTGCAAGATTTCCTCAGGCAGGATCCTTTTCACAGAGCAAAGTCCTGCTCCATGTTCAGATGACAGATTGCCCTGGTGCAAGACAGCAAGTTCAGCTACCAGTTCCACCTGGCCTCTGGCAGGTAGTTCTCCATGCAAGAGTGAACAAGTAGTACTGACTCAGCTGCAGATGGACAAGCCATCAGAAAACAACGACCAGAAATTAGCATTCCCTGTTTTATACTGTTGGAATATTGCTTTCCAGTGTGTCTGATGTAGGCACGTTGAAAGTAAAGGATATTTTTTCCTCACTGTTTTTATATTGCTTTTCCCAGCCTGGGAGAAAATAGGAAGATCCTAGTGCATCGACTTTCTTCATACTTGTGTCACAGCAAGAGATAGAGATAGCTGTGCAAAGTACATGTGTTTTCTTAGAGCCTAACCTATAGCTGTGCAAAGTAGGTGTGTTTTCTTAGAGCCTAACCTTGCCTGCTTCCCCACAGACTGCTCAGCTGGGCCTTATAGCAAATCACTGCATAGCACCCTCATTTCCATAAAGCATACTGCTACCAAGAGCCTCCTATTACACCTGGCTACCTTTCATGCAGTCTATCATAGGCACTGGCTGAACTTAATTTATTCTGCATTTAATCTGAAGAAATCATCCGCACTGAATACCTAAGATACAGTGCCAGTGCTATGGCTGAGATAAAAATAAGCTCTGATACAGACTGTACCAGTGTTCTTCCCCCTTCTTTTAGCTCCTAAATAACTGTTTTCATGCCTTCATTGTACAGGATGATAAACATCCTTAGAGAGCTCTTTCGAGTTGTGTTTACCTGTACACATAAATAAAACTTGAGATAAGTGTTTCTCCTACCTTACCCAACATAGGCAATCTGAAGTTCTCTTTTGTCTAATGTTGAAGGTATGAATGACTCTTACTCCATTTTCTGTTTTGGAATAGCATATTTCCTGATTCTTTTAATGTCATTGGATTGTTGATAGTTAGCATGTTCTATCTGCATATGAATGCTTGTACTCTTGCAAAAGATAGTCACCTAGAAACCTGTGGAAATTGAATACATATTCAGGACTCAACAATTCTTGCCTTATATATTCTAACATAGTAGCAGAATTTCATCACCTACCTCACCATCAAATTTTTTTCAGATCTTATCTTTTCCAGTCATAATCTGAAAAAGATGCATGATACAATATCCTACCAAGTGCTGCAGGGAATGTGACTCCATAGGTAATTTGTGAGATAGATGTTGGGAGTGTCCCAAACTAAAATTGTTTGAGGATAAAATTACTGAGCACAGTGCTGAAATGGTGGATCACCCACTGGTCTTGTCTAGGATTTCCAGAGGGCTTCTCTGTGCCAAAATACTACTGAACATCAATTAAAATAGTGCCTAAGTAATTTCACTGAAACTCACAGCTCATCCTTCCCGTAACATTCCTTTCAGTGATTACATGAGCAATCCGATAGACTTTGATTGTAATAGACAACATTGTTATAGCAACCAAAGCCTGAAACACTAAAAGCTGGGCTGACTGGACAGATGGAACGTTCACGGGCATCTCTGATGTACACTGCAGAGGAAAGTTTTGTGGCTGTGCTTAATCAGCTCACACTGTGTGAAGGCTCGGGTAGAGAAGAGGAAAAGGAACAACTTGGATCATAATTCACCTTTTCCTCTTGGGAATTTTCTGTTATGGTTCTGCTCTGAGAATTCTTTGAAAGAGAGGAGGTTTTGTGCTGCAGAATCATAGAATGGCTTGGGTTGGAAGGAAGCTCAACGATCAAGTTCCAATCCTCAGTAACATATATAAGCCCCAGTTTTCCATCAAACCCTGAGCATGAAATTATTTCAGAAACAGATTTCTTGTTAGTGTGTTCTCTCACCACCTAAACAATGCCACCTCTCCTCAGCCTGTGTGTTCACAGATGAGCAGTCCTGAAAGTGACTGAAAACCATTTTTGTTTCCCCTGAATCTGTGTAAGAAAGTTATTCCATATCAGTATTAGAGAAGGAAAATTTGCAGAAGGTTTCATAATATATAGTCTAGTACATTATATACTTTAAAAATGTTTTCTTAACTTTTTTTAGATTCAATGGAATATTATATTTCTTAAATAGACATGTTCCTGTTGTCTCCTCTTTGTCTGCCAGCCACACAGCAAGTGTTTCTTGGTCTCTATCCTGCTTAGTTTCCACATAAGATCACACACAAAAGAGTGATATGGAATATGTATTAATACAGTTCCTCGTTATGATTCCATACAGATATCAAAAATATTCACTGTGATTATTTAATATTTAATTTTTTTCAAAGTACACTTTTGAATTGAAAACGATAACAAATATCGTCCATGGCATCATCTACAAACTAGCCTGATATTTAAAACTGAAGTATTGGTGTCACACTAGGACGCTATTGGTAATGTGCAGGACTCAAAATTCCCAGTAACATCTGTAACTGCACATTACCAATAGTGTCCTAGAGATAACATGTGGGAGGTCTGATAAGTTCTTGAGAATGGCAATAGATTAAAGTGAGATATCACCTTATCTAGCTCCATGAACAACCTGCTCTGTGTGACTGGGAGTGCAGTCTCCTTCTGGCCTGAGGGTTCAGGTCCTAAGTGGTTTCCAAAGCACACGTGACTCCTGAGAATCACAGAAATGCGTAGGTGGGATTTTTGTATAATGAATATAGATACTTAGAAATGGACCTTCCCCTGAGTTTTACTGATAGGAACTGAGTACCTAGAAACACTGAATTCTGAACTTCTTGTATCACTCAGAGCCGTGAGCAAAGTGAGTATAGTGTCCTTCATACGGTGAAGCAACAACAGTTTTCATGTGAACTTCCATTCTGTTGAACAAAGCCCAGCACTCCATTAGCACTCTCAGAGATGGACCAAAGGATCACTGAAGACACAGCACTTATCAACAGAGCAAGATTATAATTTCACTAGCCACAGCATTCACACAAGAAAGACTACTTAGAAATGCCTACTTAGGAAGAGAAGAATATTTGTAATTCATATTTGAGAAATTGTTCAAACTTTGAAAGTTTGCTCTAAGATGCATCCAATAACAGCTGTTTTGGGTAGCAGACAACTCAACAGAGGGCTCCTGGAAAACAGCGGGGCAGAATATGTTCTGGGGGTCTTAATAGACACCAAGTTGAACATGGGGCAGATATGACCTTGCCACCTTAGAAGGTTAATTGTATCTTTGGCTCTATTGAGTTAAGTTTCACCAACAGGTCAAAGAATATTATCCCAGTGATCTTTCCCTTCTACTCAGCATTGATGTAGCAGCACCTCAAGTAATATGTCAAGTTCAAGGACATAATGAACTCCTACCTCCTTCAAAACTCCTTCTGCATGATATCATATGGCATGAAATATCCCTTTGTCTGGCTTAAGTCAGTTGTCCTGATTCTGTCCCCTCCCATTTCCTTGGGCCTGTCACTGATAATGGCCGTGGCTCCAAACAGCACTGCTTAGCAGCAGTTATAAACCTCAGTGCACTGTCAACGTTGTTTTCCTCCTAGAACCAAAATATAACATCATGGCAGACACTGAAGACAACAGCTCTGCCCCTGCTGAAGCTCAGATGCTCTACCATAGGCATTTTCTTGTGCATACTGTGCTAACTGTGAGAATGCTGATTTCGTGACATCCTACAGGTGGAGCACATGGGGCACTTTTATCACTTGTGCCTTACCTGGAAAATGCTTTACCACTGTATGTCTGTGTGTATACACTGTGCATCTCTTTTATCTCAGGTGAGGTATATCACTCATCTTTTCACTGATCACAGATGTCTCACAGATTGATAATCGCTGTATTCTCCATCATTCAAAGCCAGGTTCTTCTAAGCTTGCTGTTGTCAGATAGTGTGCTAGTAAACTCTGCACACAGCTCCCGCTGGCAGCTCAGGTGGAACTGCCTAAGGCTGCCTGCATCTGCATGCCTGGGCCCAGGGGAAAGCCCAGCTATAACTGCCTCCTCGAGATTGTTTCAGGAGTCATCACTGCTCAATCTGGATATCACTAGCAGGGCCTGGGTACCCAAATCAATAAGGAAAAGCTGCCACTCACTATTCAGTGAGAAATGATATGCTATTGCTGGCCTCCATTCAGCCCCAGATAAGGATCTTGGTCAGATTTTGATATTGCAAAGTAAAAGTTGGGTATCTTTTACTAAGGAGGAAATGAAGTGCACAAAATCCTCAAGCTGTCAGAGTGAAGCAAGGAGACCATTTTTATATGGCTGTGAAGAAGGAAAGATACATGAAAATCAGGACAGGTCTTGAGGAGATGCTGTAGCCCTGCAAGAATATTTTGGGGGAAAAAAATGACCTTCAGATGTTCTTGATTTTACTCCAGGAAAAAAAAAAAAAAAAAAAAAAAAAGAGAGGAAAAAAAAATTACATTGAAATGTAATTCCAGGTACATATTTAATTACTCTCAAATTATATGAAAATGTTCATTTTTGAGGCAATCCCCCTGCGAGGCTTAGTACTGAGGCAGCCTCACTTGGAATGCTGTGTGCAATTCTGGGCTCCACAGTATAGAACTGGTGCCCCATCCCTGTCAGTGGTCAGAGGCATTTGGACAGTGCCTTCAGTATTAAATAGTGCTTTGACTTCTGGTTTGCCTTGAGGAGGTCAGGCAGTGGGATGCAATGAACTGTTGTTCATGTTGTCATTGGATTTCATTAGTAAAACCTTTACTACTCACTTATGCAGTTGGTTTGAAACTAACACAGCATTTTCTAGAGTTCTTTTCCACCTTTGTGTAGATGGATTTTCATTATAGTTTGCCTTATTTTTCACTGAAATAATAATAATAATCAATTTTTCTCCAGTCTTATAAGGAAAAGTTTGGCAAAGCAAAATAGTGATGACGGATAAAATATTATTCCATTAATTGAATAAACTGTTCATTTTTATCTATGTAGTCTGTGGAGTTTTGTTTTACTTTCTGTGGTGTAATTGTTGGATTTGGTACTGAAATATGAATATTCCAGACGAGAAAGCTCCAGCTTTGGGAAACTGCTGTCTGAAAGGTAATTGAGGCTTCACTGGCATTGCTGCTAGGAGCGACACAGTCTTCCTTTGGTTTCTCTTAGAGTGAATAGCCTCATTGGTGTAAGTAAAGTAACATAAAGGAAAGCAGCATCCAGGGAAAGCAGGGACTGGAGAATCTGAATGGACTTGCCAGAAGGTACAACAGCTCTAAAAAGTTAAGCCCTGGACATCTGGAGGTAAGTTTTGATGGCCTGGCTCTCCAGTGTGCCCCTTTAAGCATCTGAACACTACTGTGTGTTTTGGAAAGATTAAAAAGAAAAAGACACAGCATCCTGTAATGGAAAATGAAAACTACTGAAAGCAATAGCATCTTCAGTGTGCAACTTTGAATAATATATGGAACAGGGTAGTAAAGGTTCAGAAATTTACTACGATGCCCTTGGGTCACATCTTTGGAGTAGCAATATGTAGAGATAACCAAGGTATCATGAGAATGAATGTGCTTTCTGTACCTACAGTAATTTGGGCTAACTGATGCAGGCTCAGCAACACTCTGGCATGGAGCAGAAAGCTCTACAGAAATTCAAAGCAACTAAGCTATCAACTTCTGTAAGTTTTTTATCCAAAAGGCTCCCTTAAAATTGGATATGGAAAGAATATTCTTGCACAGGCAGTCCATTCTGAAAGCATCCATAGATACAACAATATTTCAGTTTTGAAGGAAGTGAGATTTTTAGAACTTTTCAAGACTTCCTAATTATGCTTGCACTGTACCCAGGCTTCCATTGAGCCCAGAAGAAGAACTGCTATGCAGTGGAGAACCAAGGGCCTCAGGAACCCCCAGTGATGGCTGTCCTGGCTCTGTGGAAGCCAGGGAGAAGCTCAGTTCACTTCCGTCTGTTCTGCCTGGCACCCAAACCCGTCAGTGCTTGGCCATATTTCCAGCAGTACCTGAAAGATTAAAGACTAAGATCTGCTCCTAGTTACAACACTTTCCTCAACCCATCCCAGCACACACATAGGTAATGGCCCCTGAGGCTGCCTGAATCATCACTGCCACATCAGTATCTCTGACACTTTGCTTTGCAAAGCATTTGCTGTTTAATGTCTATCTTTACTCCAGTTCCCACTTCGTTGAAATGATGAAACCCTGCACAATGTCAGCCTGACACAATTCTCTTCTCCTGGAAAGGATTCGTTTACTGCACTGGCAGAGCTGCCAGGTATGTGGAAGGGGAAGGGCTGTGCTCACATGCTCCAAAGGTGGTTGAGAAATCTAAAGACATCGCACAATCAGATGTAAACAAACAAGTTCTGCATATTCTCCTTTCCCAAATATTCAGAAGTCTTAAAAGAATTGGGTGTGTAATTGAAAGTAGCCAAAGGCAGCTTTATCCTGTGCTACCAGCATTCATGCAGCTGATCATCCAAAGTTTCACTTGGCAGGTTGACAGGGGTTATGCATTTTCACATGGGTGAAGCTCTTCAGTAAAGTTTTGCAGCCCTGAACAGCACAATAAATAAATAAAAATAAGAATAATGGGGGGAAAAAAGCCCAGCACAAAACCCCCACATCCTCTCATTCCACTGATTTTATTTCAAAAGGCTGGAAAGTAAATGTTCATTCTCTCCAGCTCAGCCTTGCAGCTAAGCCCTTTGTCCAATACTACAACTTTGCATCACCAGAATCCTATTTTCTTTTGCCTCTGGAATCTCACCCCCATTTTCTTTGAGAGGCAAAAGGAATGATTTTTCCTGTATAAAATCTCTGGTGTCCCACGTCCTCTGTAGGCAGTTTGGAGGACGTTGTATTCCACTAACAGAAAGCGATCCTGACGCAGGATTTTGGAAGGCTTTGTCAGAAAACTGTAAACTTGATAGGGGTGCAATGGTTCTGAGAAATGGAGAGTGTTTCCCTGAAAACCAAAGCACTCTCAGAGTGGGCATTCCAGAGAACAACACTGGCGTTAATGCCAGAACATCATATCTGTTTGCTTGCATGCTAAGATCTGCACTTTTTTCTCTTATAGGCCAGAGGAGAAAATAATTGTCTGAAAAGAAAACTCCACAGACAACACATTACTGAACAAACCAGTGAGGAAGAAGGGAATATGAGGCTTTTGTTGCTCTGCATTTGAAGGAATGGAGAAACTTGCACTTTATACTATTCAGTTTCAATAGTTCTGAGTAGTGATTATGATAGTTATTTTCCCATCTATTGAGAAAATTGTCATTTCTAACTTTGTTCCATTCAAAATGAAAATTGAAATACAACACGGTAAACAGAAAAGGAGGGCTGAGAAAAGAGTTTTTCCTGCTTTTTTCAATCATTGCACTTGTGAGACAGAAAAGTCCACCTACAATACAAACCATATCATTTACCAAAAGCACAAGTGAATGCATTTCTGGTACTTCTGTGGCAAGCTTTGACGTCTAGTGGCATTCCCAGCATGGAGATACATTTATTTATTCATTAATTTAATATATTCAATAAACCAACCAGCACATAGACTTATTCTTTACAAGTAATTAGAATGTATTACAAGCATACAAATGTGCCTAAGATGGAGAACTCAGGTTATAATCTAATGAAAATATTGTCGCTGAACTAATTTCCTATGTGGTGCCAGAGCTGTGGAATAAAAAGTACATTGAAAGTCTTCAGAGACCTACTGTCAACAGCCTAGCACTACCTCTACTTCAAGCTGGTGAAGATTAGATTTCAAAAGCCTGTTCTATTTCACGCCTTTTCTTAGTTGTCTTGCAGGAATCTTCCATGCTTTAAAGGTCTCTCCAAAATTTCAGTGACTAAGAAAGTGAAGAAACAGGCAATTGCTTCTACAAGTGTTGCTAATATGTCTCACCGAAACATAGGTCAAATACAGATGTACCGGGAAGTTAAGGACACTGGTCATCTGAGCAAAGCTGCAGTCCATTATATTCTGCAGATTACATTACCACAGCAATTGAAAATTATACTGCCTGGCTGTGCTTGACTGTAGTTTTGATAAAGTCTCTCTTTATCGAAACTGCAGCAACACTGTACCATCACTATGTGGGAGGTCACTGCGGCTTCAGTCCTACAAGCAACTGGATTTCACACCCGACTGGCATTTTCCACACTCTAAGCATTTTGCAAGGTAACTGATTTTGTCTCATCAAGAACAGGAATATCTTTCAAGAATGAGATATATGATTGCAACAGGTTTTTTAGGGTGTTGTTTTTTGTTTGCTTATTTGTTTGTTTGGGTTTTATTGCATGAACTGGAATGTGGACAAAGGCTGTGTTTGATGGTGTTCTCAGAAGATAACTGCAAACTGAAGGGAGAAGCAATCATAAAGTACCCTTTGGAGACTTGTTCTTTGTCCTGCCATTGGAAATCAGGCAGAAAACCTATTAGTGGCACATTAATTCCAGCTTTCCTTTTCATCCACTGATATGGAGGGTCAAGAAATCTTGCAGAAATTGCTCTCTTTAGGTGCGCAGGTTTCAGACACGGGCTGTGTCACCATTTGAAGCAGTTTTTTCCGATGCACCCCTGGAGCCGCCTGTTAGTAATCTATCTTCAAAGCCACTTTTGTTTCTCTCGACCTAATGTAGAGATCCCAGGGCTTCTCACTCATTATGCTAATGAAAAGAGGCGATTAGGTTATCCAGGTCTTTGTGGTTAATTCTGCTCAGTCACAAGTACTTTGCCTGCTTCAGTAAGCAGCAGACAGGCAGTGCTGTGTCCTGCAGGAGCACCATTGCCATCAGGAGTGTAATTACTCAGTCCTAAAGCAAAAAGTTTTCTCATAGCAGGAAGGTGTAGAGAAAGATAAAAAACTGTACGGGCTTAATGGGGAGCACTTTTGTGTGGAGCTTATCAGTGGATCCTTACTGACGTTATCTGACAGCACAGGTGTGAGGGAACCCACAGCTGATACAGGCTGTCTGATGGGCAATAACTCACTGTGCTTTGCTGGACACCAGTTCACTTGTTACAAGTTGAACAAATAAAGAAATTAAGAAAGCTTGATTAAGTAGTTTTGGTAATGAGGGAGGGGTGGTGAGGAGTTTAGGAGAGACCTGCATGTCTTTGCTGTCTGTTGGTGTGGGTAATAACCATTACACAACACCCACAGACACACTTCCTCCTGCAGAGAGAGTTCATGGTAATTAAGGAATGAGTGTGTTAAAAAAAAAAAAAAGGAGCATTTAATATTCCATGTTCCTCATTTTAATAACACAGACTTGTGTTGTGAAACATCCTCCTTAGAAAAGCATTAAAGATGGTGGCACATGTCCTCGGCTGCAGCAGGATGATCCCCATTGCCCATGAGCAGCTGAGGGAAATTCATGCCTAGAAGTGTCACAGCTTCTCTTTATGAATTCCAAAATGGTGTTTTTTAATACCAAAATCAGGCAGCAAAAAAGCTAGAAGTACTTTCTGAAAAACTTGTCTCAAGGCTGCCATAGTCCTGATATTCCCAGAAGGAAGTTGACTTCTTATGCAGGAAATAATATTTCAAGTAGAAAACAGTAAGAAAGCCTTCAGACCTTTTTACACTACCATGTATTAAAAAAACAGCTCAACTCTACCAAAACTATGAGAATTCTGAATAAGTCATTTATAAAGTAAAATATAACAGGATACAGACCAATTTTTGTTAAAAGAGGGAAGGACAAAGAAAAGCAAGAGATAATGAGGAAAATCTGTGTGTCCCTGACTGAAGACATTCGTTTGAGTGCTGCAGTCAGGCCTTCCAGCTCTGTTCACAGCTCCAATCGTGTCAGTCTTTGTGTCGCGATTATCTGCCAGTCATTTGAATACTTTTTCCTTTGGACATCACTTGACTACATCAGGGTCCAAGCAAACTCTCACTGTCTCTGATGCCAAGAATGGGGTTGGTGTTCACCACCAGTGACTCAGTGACCAGCTGGCACAGCTGGTGGGCAGGCCTGGTTTACATTGTGTTTTATGTCACCCTCCACTCAGTATTATTCTCTTTCCTCTCCAGGTTGGAGTGAAGCTCTGGTCATCAACAGTAAGCAACACATCTCACTTGTAATGTGATCTGCATAAGCTGTGATGCCAAAATGTTTGGGTGCAGCACAATGCACTGATGTGTTGGCCAGGATGAGTCCAATCTCAGCTACTGCCATAGAGAACAGCGAGATCCCAGTGAAAAGTGATGGACCAAGGGGACAACCACAATGGGTCTTTTCTGAACTTAAGTTCTTCTACAGCTACAACCAAAGGCAAGATTTCTCTTTATTCAAGAAATCCATATAATTCTCAAAATATGAGGGAAAAATATTTTGAGAATGCAAATGGCAGATGTCACTTTGATAAGTAGTACAAGTCAAATTCATTAGTGGTCTTTAAAAGAGAACTGCTTTGGTTTCCTGTCATAAGCAAACAAAGAAATTCTCTGTCACTTCTCTCATTTTAGAATATACATTAAGATTCTAGTTCTAATGTCCGTGTTCCTTTGACAGAAAATATACCCACAGTATCTTAACAGCAAAATCTGGTTTTCAGAAAGGAATAGTTATCTGAGAACATGAAAAAAAAAAAAAAAAAAAAAAAAAAAAAAGAGAGAGAGAAAAGAAAAGAAAAGAAAAGAAAAGAAAAGAAAAGAAAAGAAAAGAAAAGAAAAGAAAAGAAAAGAAAAGAAAAGAAAAGAAAGGAAAGGAAAGGAAAAGAAAAGAAAAGAAAAGAAAAGAAAAGAAAAGAAAAGAAAAGAAAAGAGAAAAGAAAAGGATCATTTTTAATGAGTAATTTGTTTATATTTGTTTCCAAATAAAGGAGAAGCAGGTTTACTATTTAATAGCATTTAATAGTTTATTTAGTATTTAATAGCATTTAATGCATCATCATTTCATACAGCGGGGTCATATTCACAACGATTCTTTTATGTTATTAAAATATTGATAAAACACTAAACATTCATTAGTTACACCAATTCCAAGTGCACAAAAGGATGAACAAATGTGTTTTCATTATGAGAGGTAATAATAATTAAGAGTGACAGCACCTTATCCACAGGATCTGCCTCCCAGCAGCAGTTTGGCTGATAAAAAAAAACAGAAGTTAAGATAAGGCAGCAATTATTAAGACAAATCTTTTGAAGGGCTGTTTGAACTCCTGTGTCCAGCAGATAATCTGATTTTACAAGGTGCTCCAAGGCGGGATAGGCTGTGGGAAGCAGTACCCAGGTGCAGGCCTTCAGCCCTTTGCACCGGCATTTTTACCTCTAGCCATTTCCTCGGTCTCTTCTTCTTTTGTTTGCTACAGCTGTGGCATATAAATCAGTCTTCATTTCGTCTCACTGACACCAAAGAGAAACACAACACAAACAATGCAGAACAGCAAGTCCCAAATGTATTAATCTTATATCTTTTTTTTCTCTTTCCCCCCTGATTCCTTTCACCTTTCTTTTGGGGAGGTTCAGAATGACTGTGGGCAACTCAGTAATTCTTTCTTCATAAATATTACATGCACGCAGAGCATGAATATCTGAGCAGTTAACTCTGACTTAGGTGAAACCAATTGCTAATGGCAAATCATTTTTCCTCAGTGCCATTCCACCAGTAACAAGCACGAGGGGGACAAGATGATGCAATTTAGAGGTGGACAGTAAAAGGGAAAGAAGGTTTAGACTGGGAACAAAGAAGGTTTACTGAAGGTTACTGATCAGTCCTTCCAGTTGAGTTCTGAGGTGGGAGTTTTAGCAGAAAGATACCTGTGTTCAGCAGCTATGTGGGTATTCTTAGCAATTAAATTAGCAGACACTGAAAAAAAAGACTGCTTATGGCCAATTTTTATCATGTCATTGAGCTGCTACATCTTGGTGTGCTATGCCCTGTGCAATGACGTACACTTCATGTGCCCTGGTGGCGCAATTGGTAGAAGTGCCGCTCTGCAGCACAGAGGCTCGAATCCCGGGGGTTGGACTTGATGATCTCTAAGGTCCCTTCCAACCCGCACGAGACTATTACTATTACTATTACTATTACTATTACTATTACTATTACTATTACTATTACTATTACTATTACTATTACTATTACTATTACAAACTGCAGTGGGAAAGAGCAGAAAGCTCTCTAACATCCTCCCCCTGCGGTGCACCATATCCCCAGTGGTAAAACAGTGTCTCACTGTGGGAAAGGACAGCGTGGCTTCCCTCTGCCCAGTCCTATTTCCCCCGTGCATTCCTTTCCTCTCATTGGTTCTTGCAGCCACGTGCTCACAGCACAAGGTGGATCAAGCAACTGTTCCAGTGGAAACCACTTACATTTTGATCCTTCATGGGATGGTTTTCAAGCCAAATGAACTCACACTGCTGCACATGGGCTGCAGAAGATGTGCTGAAAGACTGTGCCTGGCAGTGGGGGTGAGATCAGGGCTGCCCCTTTTAGTGATTTCAAGTCAGGTGTAAAAATGTGTCTACTGACTTTTAATAATGAATAAAAGTTGTGACTTTATGCTTGAGGCATAGAAAAGAGATGTAGTGTCTCCAGACAACAGGAATAGCAACTGGTAGTCAGTTGAATTTTACTGCTTACATTGTCCCAAAGACATCAGCATGTATTGGTCTCAGATTTGCCTTTATTGGGTGAATACTTTATAATCCATTGATAATAGTTATGTACACTTGTCTACTTTAGAATCTCCCTCCTCTCACTTCTGTTTTGCCTCAAGAAACAATCTTGTTGGATTGCTTTGAAACCACTGCAGTGCACACATTGCATTGTCAGGGCTTCTGCCCCACCAGCCCAATCCTGGGCACTGCTGCAGCTGCCTGGTTCAGGACCTGCCCTGGGGTGGGTTGTGCTCTGCAGATGATGCCCTCTGAGCTCCTGGGCTGGCCTGGCCATCCACAGTGTGTGTGTGGCACTCACAAGCCTTGCTCAGCCAAACAAGCCGACAAACTTTCACCTTTGGTAGAGGACCCGCTTCTCATTCCAGATAAAACTGCAGTTATTCACTCACTGAAAATACTGAGTGCCACATTAGCAGGAGTCTGTGAAGCAGGTGAAGAGAGGATCGCTCCTGAGGAATTCAAATGCAAATCGTACACCTTTGGACAGTTGTGTTGAGCCTCTCCCAGTCCACTGGCTGTGCTTCTGCCATTCTTCCCAGTGAATCTCGCAGATCACATGGATCTGCTGACTGCACAGGGCAACCTGGAGCCACCTGGGATGCTTAGGGACCCCACAGGTAGGTGGTATTGGACAGGGCTGTAGTACTGCTTTGGTCCCTGTGTGCTGCCTGCACATACCAGAAACAACTGGCAGCTGAGAGGGCTTTCTGAGTCCAAACATCAAGGATACTAACACTCTGTTTTCCAATATGAGCACTCTGTGGCAGGGACCAACAGAGCAGCACATTTCCTCTGCCAAGGAAGGACAGGAAAATGTTGTTTGAGTTGGCTTTATTTCCCCATGCTCAGCAAGCTTGAAGAGCAGAACCTGCTCAGGAGACAGTCCAAGAATACTGGGCAACAGTGAGCTGTCAGTTGGGTTTTCCTCATTCCCCTGAAGCTCTGTGCCTAACTGCCTTTCCAAGTCAGCAATACTGCTTACTTTTCACTTAAGGATAAATGGCATTGCTTAAGATAGCAAAAAATAACCACATGGCCATTTCTGTGACACATAACCAGAGCAAAAGAGGTTAAAAAACTTTGGCCCAGGCTCTCCAGCTGGGAGTTCTGGAGCTGATTCACTTTCCATACCTGTGTTTGCTCCACTTTGCTTCACTTTAAAGAATACATCTTTCAGAAAATGTTCTTTTCTCATACTTTCTGATGAAAATCTGGCAGTTTGGGTCATAAATTTTCAACTTGAGATGTTTTACTTTTATCTCTGGAAAACTGAGCATATTTTTTCTGTAGGTGAGAAACAGCACTTAATTGTAATTCTCAGCTTAAAAATAGTTTCAACATAAATCTTTGAAGGAAGCCTACTAACAGTGTCTAAGTTGCCTTACAACACAACTAGGCAGACAAGATCATATCACAGCTCTTTGGGCGATAATCCCATTTCTGGTTGTTGTCAGCAGCGAATGTGCTGTGTCAGGGCACAGGCACAGTGGGGTTCTCTGAGTAATCCTTCCCTCCATGGACCTCCAACCCCGGGAAGCAGCAGGACAGCTGGAGGCTTCACCCAGGGTACCATTAGTGGCAGCAAATAGCTCTTACCTCCGCAAGCTTATCTGACTCCTGGACATCCACTGAGGCTGCTGGTCTCCCCAGCAGGCAGCAGCAAGAACTAACTCAGCATTTCCCTGAAGCAGTTCATGAGACATCAGAAACACTGGCAATCCTCTACAGCTCTGCTACTCAGTGGATCAAGCAGGTGGCTCCACATCACCCAGCAAAAACCAACGCAGTGCCCGGCTGCAATGATCTCCTGCTTTTCTGGCCTGAGAGAACAGCGGTGCCATCCCATCCCCCAGTAGACAGAGAACACACTTTCAGTCGGCAACAGCAAAGAAAGAACTGCACTCTGAAAGAAACTCCTGCATTGTTTACAGGTTGCTTTTATTTACAAATATACTGAGGTGTAACCTCTCTCTTTTTTTCTTTTTCTGTTTTCGTTTCAGTGTCTTTGTGTGGGTGGGTGTGTGCACATGGGAGGAAGCAGAATGGTTGAGAAAGTCACGTCTTGTGGCTGCCAGGTCATGGTGGCAGAAAATAAAATCAGCAAAATGAAATTTAAAAACACTAATAAATAATTTAACAATGACAAGTCATTAAATAATAAGAAAACAACAACGATCTACATACATTATGGTAGCTTTTTACCAACACAGAAGGAAAGAAGGGGGAAGCTACTGCAAAAGGCAGATGGTTACGTATGGAAGAGCATATTCATATTTTTACAAGTTAAACAAATTGTAACAGACAGCTACAAAATACTACATTTTGATAACATAAATACAGAATATATAAATATACAAGTAATACAGCCATACATAGCTAAAAAATAGGGTGTTCACTTAAAAACAGAGTTCCCAATGCAAAATATCTGGCAGCCCCTTCACAGTCACTGCTGAACAGAACAACGGTGGCAGAACCAAGAGGACGTGGGCCATGTCCTTTAGGAAGGCAAATGACTGCCAGTTTATTGGGGCAGGCCTCAAGTGGGCAAGGCTGTGCCTAAGTCCCACCAAAGCCAACACCTTCTGTACTTGCCCAAAGGGAAGCACGTGCCTAAGGAGCCCCCTAGTGAGACAGATCCAAACCTGAAGACCTGGTACACTGCAGTGGGTGCAGCTGTTGTCTGCCTGGTGCCACCAGGTGAGGAGGAGGGCTGGCACCGAGATGGACCAGCACATGCAGGAGCACCACATCCATGGATGTGGGAAGCACATTGAGCATTTTGAGATTGTGTGCAGCACTGCCCTGAGCACTTCAGACTTGGAGTCCTGTGGCTCCTGCTCCCGCAGCTTTGTTGTGCTTTAGTGTACTCTCTTTCCTTTCACTTTTGTGGCAAAATTTGGGACCTGTAAGAGCTCTTTCCTTCCTCCTTGCTTCTGCTGTTAAGTTTTAGTAACTTTTTGGGGTGACCAGGATTACTGATTCAAAAAAGGCGCTCTCACAAACCCCAGCTTGCAGCTCCCTGGCAGCATGATGGAGAGCTGGGCTCCTGGGGCACCTGGGAGGCCTTGGGTGTGCCTCTGATCCCTAAGGTAGCTGAAGGGAGTTCTAAGCAGAGTGGGAAGAAGCAAGTGGGTTCACACCACCCCTGGAAAGGTATGCCAGCATGAAGAACCTTCCCCACACAACGATGGCACATTGAAACGGCTGTCAATAGAAGAGCACTGACCTCCTTAAAGGTCATGGGAGTATTCATCAGACACAGCTAAGGTAGGTCTGAAAAATCTACTCATCAGCCATCGTGAGACTGGAGTGAGTCGTGCCGTGGGCATGGTTAGCAGAGACTGAGCCAAGTGGTCTGGATGTTTTTAACAACAGATTTTAAAGAAGAAAATGAGATCAAAATTCTTGGGACGCTGTTTCAATCTCAGTGAGTGTGACCACTGTATTTTACTCACAACTGTAGTTCATGTTGTGACAGTGAAACAGATCTACTACCAGTCCCTAAGCACTCAGAACACAGGCTTTATTCCATAGTGCTTTGGAAAACAGGGGGCTGTGGAGAGCATGGTAGGAATTGTTCCCTTGACACACAGCCATGCAATGAAGCACACTGCCACCCAGCTGAGAGCCACTTGAGTTTGGTGACTACCCTGCTCAGAAACCACTTATGAATGCAGGAAAATCTGTGTGCTATCGTGGCTTTTAAAAACAGATCGGGTAATTGCACAGTAAAGACCTCTGAGGAAGATGTAGCATAGTGTATTCACTCTGATCTCACAGAGATCTTTTTTTAAGCATTATTGAGCAAACACTGAAACCTAATTAATCATCTTTCACTTAATTGCATCTTGTCACCACTTTAGCTTAACATGTATTCCTTGCTTAGCCAAAACAACATGATTGAAGCACTGTGAAGAGCTCACTTGATGCATTTGTATTAGAGAGAGGTTAATTTCCTAGGGAAAATGATCACTGTAAGGTGCATATAATAAACTGCTGTCGTGACCTCTAGCCTCCAAGCTCCCATATGTGCAATCATTGTTTGTGGTTTCCGTGGAAATTCCAGATGTTAAGAATTTTTGGCAAGGGTTTATCAACTTGACTCAGTATAAGATATTACTGTGATATGGCCCATTAAGCATTTCACTTTTACCTGATCAGTGACATTTCCCTTGCCAATAGAAGAGTAAAAGAAAAATCAAAAAGGTCAGAGGTTGCTGTATAATCCTTTACTGCGGGTCCCAGGTTAAAACTACAATGATCACAGTCCAGTCGGATAATTCATTCCACAAAAAAAAAAAAAAAAAAAGAAAAGAAAAGAAAAAAAAGTGACATTTATTTTGTTTTAATGAACTTTGGCCTTTGCCAGATATAATGGGTCTGCTGGAAACCTTCTGCTATGCATTCCTTTTCTTGACCAGCAGCAACCCACAGTGGCAAGGGAAGCATTATGCATGCCAGAGGGCTCAACTGTGTAGTGCGTGTGGCACCAGAGGTGGAAGAATACGGGAGAGTCAACAGCTGTGACACCATCACACAACACTGAGGGAAAAGTGATGGTATGTACAGATACACTGTAGTGAAAGAGAAAGAAAAGTTGGCAAACAGCCATCTAAGGAACAACAAAGGATTATGGCTTTTTCAGCTATCAAATGGGATATCTGATCCTTTTCTTAGAAATGGGTTGTATTTTCAATGTCCAGGACAGAAGCAGAGGTAGAGTTGGGACAATGCAGTTTTGCAGGTCACATTATAGCTCTCATACAAGTCTCTGTTTACATTAAAAATGCCATTTTGATTCTGCCAATAATGAGGGACAAAGCAAGATTTGTGTCTAGTTTATAAACCCAGTGTGTTTAAGATGGTGAAGATGTTTTTTTATGACTCTAAAGGAGCAGAGGAGGAGGATGGGGGAGAAAACATAATGACACCATTGAGATTGGTGGTTACAAATGTTTATAATGTACCATACAAGAAGTGCTTGCCTTCTGCCCTGCAAGCAGTACAGCTCACCTGAGTTCTTCATAAATATTTACTACCATGCAGAGTTAAAGGAAATTCTTTATTTTAATACAGAAGAAAAGGGAAGGATGGGTAAGAAAAGAAAATTCTTCCTATTTCAAAACACATCTTGGTGTTCATGGCCTTCAACTAAAAAGCCACGTCCCTATCGGAAAGTGAGAGAATGGTCACTAGCAAAAGCACAGGGGTGTAAAGGCCCCAACTCCTCAGAGAAATGAGATGGGCAGCTGCAGGGAGGGGAGCATCCTCCAGCACCTGTGTGGGGCCAAGGGATCCTTTGGGCGCTGGGAATTGAGTGAAAGGCAGATACGGGTATGGCTGCCATGCAGCAGCAGGAGGAGTCTATCTCCAGGTCTGTGCTTCACTGCCATACTGTATGCATGTAGTCTTCTCCCCCAGTGCTTGCCTCACCTCCATAGAGTGAAGCTGCATTAACTTATCTCAGAGATAAAAGTTTGCTTTCTTAATAAACCTCTAACACTCATATGAGGTCCACGTTTCCATTCTGGAGAGGAACATGAAGGTATTTGTTTCCTCAGGGCTAGCACCCAGTCCTTGCCATCCACTCGTCCTGGGCACACAGAGAACAGTTCTGCACCAGGAAGATGTGAGCAGCCTCAGCAGAGCTGCCCAGCAGGACAGAGGTGGATGCAGCAGGTGCTTTCTGCAGGGCATGCTGCCCCTCAGCCAGGGCCCCAGGAGCAACCTTGATACCGTGAGCATGCTGTGACCCTGGGAGGCTGCAGCTGTACCCCACTGCCAGTCCTCAGCCCAAAGTCACCCAGCACGCTGGACTTAGTTTTGGCTGTTACGGTCAATGCAGTAAAGGCATTTAGTTCAGAATGGGTCTATCCTGCCAATCTTTCCCCATGAGCTCTTACGGAACACACCCTGTAATTACTGATATTACCCTGGCAAATTCACCCCATGAAGTTTGCTCCGCTAAGAACCATGACTGTACTTGTCTGCCTCTCCATATTATAATTATCACCAGGCAATATTCATAACTATGCTATTATTATTTATGATATTTTATGCCCTATGAAAATCTATATGACATATGCTCAGACTTCAGAGTCTGAGATGATCAGACTTCAGCTGGGACATTCCCTTCATTTAAGCACTTCTTGTTCCTCCATTTGCACTTCTAGAAGGTTAGTTGGAGTATTTATTATAAATATAGGAGTCAGTGTGAAACCTGCAGGCATTCAATTTGACTCAATACATCCAAACCTCTCACTGTGATCTTTCCTACTTTTTTTCCCAGTTGGTGCACATTTCAGGACTTCTGATGGCTCAGGCTAGAACTATATACCATAGATTCTTGCTGAGGCAAGACAATTAACTAAAGGAGTGCTTAATTATTCCAGGTGGACAATGGAGTATAGCACATTTATGCCTCATGCAAAACATAAATAAACAGAACAGAATGAACAACACACCAGCCAATCATAGTCTAGACTTAAAATTTGGCACTGAAATACTTACAAACAAAAGTAAATGTTTTATTCTCACACTTCAGAAAAATTAAATAAAACTCTGTCTTGTAAGCACCTTTAGTTTCAATTATTTAAGATCAATACTAATCTAAACGCCTCTGTCCCTAACATGCATCTCATCTCCATGGTCATAGACCTTTCTTGTTACAAAATCACTGGCTTTCTCCACAAATATTACTGGTAACCAGTTTCCTCAGTACCATATGTATAAGGGCTATAAACTAATGAGCAGATCTAGGTTATGTAGAAAAAGTGTAGAAAGGAAACAAATGTTGAACGTCACATTTACATTAAATTCTCACAGTTCAAATGGCAATTTATCCACAACATAGTATGAATCATGCAGTAAGAAAAGGGAGGAATCTCCAGTTTCTTTGATTTATTTGTCATATGGTTGACTGATGTCAGTATCAGTGGCTTAAAAAAAATTTAAACATCCAAAAGAAAGGAAGAGAGAAAGGAGGAAAAGGTCTAACTTTCCGCAAAATCCATTTCCTTTACAACGAAGAGCTCAAACCAAACCAAACCAAAGGCTGCTGAAGAGCAGAGTCTTCTGTTCCTTTCATGCTTCTCTCTTGGTCTGGTGCAAGCTGGGAATCAAGGGTATGTGACTGATGGATATGTTTTGTTTATATATGCATGTATGTAGGTTGGTAGGTACTGACAGATGCACGTACATACATACATATATGCACACAAATGTAGTCTTCCTAAAAATGCTCTTTGCAGTCCAGAGGCAGCAGGAGTCACTGTGAAGGAAGAGCTGGGCAACATATGGCTGTAGAGTCTGCACTGGAAAAAGTCACTGGCTAAATACACGACGGCTGTTTGTTTTCGTTTATTTTCATGAGGCGAAATACGAGCTCTGCATAGAGTACAGCCTGTCAATGGGGTTTCCTACCCTAGCCTGCATGGAGTTAACTTCAGAAGAGGCAAGAAAACAGTCGCTCAAGCTAGTTAAAGAGGTATCACTGTCGATATCATGAAAAATGGAGTCGTTTCCTGCAAATGAAATGTATACATTAAGCTGTATTCTGTGCAGCCAGAGGACACAGTACACACGGATGCGATGCTTGTATATAGCACACTGCAGCAACAGGGAATGCTTCTGGTCTTGTTTTTGCATGTTAACGTAATCTGGCTCTAAGGGTCTGACCTATAAAAAGAAAGGCTAGAAACCAATCTTCAGAGTTCAGCTGGCAGCAATATCACTTAGAAATGCGGAAGCCTGCCAGTTTCTAATATATATGTCAGTCAACAGCAAGCCTTGGCTGATGATGTGAGCAAACAGTGTCAGGGGAGAAGAGGGCTCCTGGTGTCCCATGAGCTGTGACTGAGCACTTGTGGGGGCTTAGGGCAGGAACCATTGTGCCCACAGTGGGAAAAAGTGGCCTGAGCACCATAACCAGTAATGGGCTTGGTTTACACGTGAGGCAAAAGGGAGGCCGACAAGGGCAACTGGGCCCAGATGGAGGCCCAGTTTTCCTGTACTCAAATGAGCTATAGTTGTAAATATGCTTTCCTTTCAGAAAATTCCACACTTTGTGGGCCGGTTTGGAACACAGCACCATTTATTTCCCTTAGCAACTACAATTTCAGCTTATTTCGTATTTTAAGGTACCAGAAAGAGCTCTAGCTCGAGTAATGTGAGCTTTAGGAAAGTGTTACTCTGGTTTGTTTTCCTTACGCATTCATTTAAAATGGCTTTGTCTTAATTCCTGCATTGATTTTGGAACACACAACATGCCTCCAAAGGAGTTTTGCTTAGAAATTGCCAAGCACATTGTTAGCAACAAAATCACAAGTCATCTAATACTCATTTGCACTTCAAATATCCTCAGATCCCTACAGTATTTACCAAATTGCCTGGCAAGCACTGTGGTCTTGCCTCAGTGGAAAAAGCAGTCATACAGACCCAAGCCAGATTTCTTGTTAGTCTGTGCAATCCACGCTCATGACAGTCACGTGTTTGTGTAACTGCAATGAAGTGCTCCCAGTGAACACAAAAGAGTCTGATGTAAACAGGTCCCCTTTGTCTATGGCAAGGCCAATTATCACAGGCTGAGAAATCCTCTTAAATTTTATTTAAGTGCCACACTGCAATCGTTCAGAATTGATTATTAAGCATTTAATATGCTTGTGAAGCGTTTAGTGTACCTATTCACTTGATGCTGCATGGTAAGGAAAATGTAAAAGCAAACCATAATCTTGATTTTGGACAAAGAATATAATTATGCAGGAGCAATGTCCTGTGGTGACATATCTCTCGATAGCTCAAGAACAAATCCATGCATGTGATCTGAGGGATCTTTGAGAGGTGGTTACTTATTTTTGGATAAATGGATCACTTCTCTTTATTAGACCACTTTTCAAGGCACTATATTCCCAAAGCTTCTAGGAAAAAGGAAATACTTGTGAGGAAGGTAAAGAAATTGTGTCACTGTTTATTTTTAGTCTTGGACAGTGATTTAAAAAAGTGGAGCTGGAGAGATAATGTTGCTTTTCTTTATCATTTATCAAAACTATACTCTGTAGTAGTGTCCGGAGGCTGGGAAGAGCCCTCGTCTACCCTTCTATGTGTACATGAAAATACACATAAAACTGACCAGTAGAAACTCCTTTGTACAAATCCCGGAAAAATATTGTAACAGCAAGTAACTCCGTTGAACCTTTGGAGTGTGAACCAGCATACGAACCCTGCTATTTCTGATGCGGCAGAATGATGCATGCCTTACCATAAGGGTTCATGTGGTCGCCTGGCATTTGTGGAGGGGTCAGACCCTGCTGAAATGGGTCTGTGCCATAACTGCTTTGATCCATTGCTACAATCTGCTGCTGTGGTGGTGCAAGTGGTGTGTACGATGTCATCATCCCTTCCATTCGGTTAGACATTACTTCTGCAAAAGACACAGGAGGGCACCGTCACTGCTTAGCAACAGGAAGGCTGCAGATAGCACTGCTGGTGACATTACTGAGCATGAGAGCACAGTGAATACAGGTTGGTGTCCGTGCCTTCCATAGGTGCATTCCTAATCTTGTCTGAGACTACAACTAGTAAGGGCAAAGACCCATAACTCCTGGACCACATCCCCCACATCTGGGTGCTGCATCATATCTTCCCAAAATCTCCTTCTAACTGCTATAGCCCTTACATTCTCTAATGCCTGTTGGTGCCAGACTAATACTGCTAATGCAGCAACAGTATTGTAACCCTCTACACTGGAGCAGATGTCATGTGGAACAAACAATATGTTTCCTTAACAGCAGCCCCTCATGCAGCTCACAGATTACAATCCTAGGGTCATGACAGC
Source organism: Coturnix japonica (assembly GCF_054131305.1). Taxonomy (NCBI): domain Eukaryota; kingdom Metazoa; phylum Chordata; class Aves; order Galliformes; family Phasianidae; genus Coturnix; species Coturnix japonica. Next base: position 2,769,996 of record NC_140683.1, read on the forward strand.
TTTTCTGCCCTGCATCAGGAGAACTCGAGGCTGCAAAGTCTTGAGATGCTGCTCTTCAGCAGCAACCCTGAAAATGCCGGACATGTCCTGGCAACTCTGCCCAGGGCCTGGGGCACAGGAGAAGCTCCCCATGATACTGCTGAGTATGGTCCCCCCTCTTCATTAGAAAATAAAGCTAACTTGAAGATCTCTATAGAGTGAACCTCCTGGAGATTTCCTCCAGTGTAAGCTCCTCTGCACTGCAGATTTCTTCCAGGAAGGTACTAGCTTCTGTGTAAGCACCTTGATGGTCTGAGAAGAATCTGGGAAAACATACCACAGTCACTCAGACACAGCTTCCACAGGTGATGGTACATGTTTGTGAATAACCTGCATGGCTGTACTGAGACAGTATGTACCCATGTAGAAATGGCACTTTGAGAAAGCTTGTACATTCTTTCCCCCTTGCTCTGCTTCCATCACAGATCCCCTACCTTGCCCTAGTCGCTGAGAGTTTTGTTGCTCCTGCTGCTGCTGGTGCCTTCGTGCTAGTTTTTTCATCTGAGTAAAAGAGGAAGAACAGAACAATCTCATGGGTCTGAATGGAACCTTTTTTTTTTTCTTCCAAAATTCTCTGCAAACATCAAATCAATTAATATAGACCACTTACATTCATGCATACACCACTCTGGGTTCAGTTTCATTAATAAGCTTAAACATTTCTGTTTCCAGTTCCTATTTGCAAGCATAATTTACTCCCAGTGTTGTGGTGCTTAGAGGACATGAATTTAATGTTTGTGTTCTCGTATGGATGTAGGTAGAAGCTCATGCAGAATGTGCACGGTTCAGTCCCTTGGATCTTTGTGATATGTTCGACATCTTAGGGGGTGGGGAGAAGGGAGTCCCTGTTGCAGAACAATTTGTGTTTTACTTTTGAGAACCTGAGAAACAACCTACCTTTGCTCTTTGGTTTTGAAACCAAACCTGGACAACTCGCACACTGAGTCCCGTTTCAGCTGCTAGAGTTTCTCTGACCTAGAGGAGGAGATGTTTAAAGCTGTATTTTTTTTCCCCACATCTAGCAAGTTACATTCTGAGGAAGATATTTGCATTTACAATAAATACTGCAGAGCATTTACAATAAATACTGCATGCACAGAATTATTTTTTAAATTCCTCATATTTTTGCATGGTTTGTGCAAGTTCTGCCCTTCACATCACTCATTTCATAAATAATAAACAAATATTCTGAGCATTATAAAATGTTATTAATCATTTCATGATTTTTAGTTTACCAATAAACCAGTTCTGCATGAAAAACTGCACCTTTCCCTAGCTGCTATCAATGAGATAACACCATGATTAACTTTCTTTAAAAAAAAGGACTTGAAGGACAAGTGGTAGGACCAGGGCTGTGCATTCATCTCCCCAGAAAATGAGTCCTTCTGTGGTGCAAAGAAGGGCGTGAAGTCACTTTACCCAGGCTCTGAAAGTCCATGACTGTGTTTTACAACAAGCTAATATGGCGCTTCATAGGAATCAGTCACTGAGCTGTTCTACATAATCAAAAATGACACAGATTAGTGTCTTGGTCCTCAGACACTTTCTGGTTTCTGCATCCACCCCCAACTGCCTGCTGCAGCCCAGGAAGGGGCAGGGGCCCTTGTGACCTCAAGCTCTCACCCTGTGCACTACCTGGTGTGAGAACTGAATGTAGGTCCCTACTGAAGCACCTACCTTCCTACAGGGCTTGGAAGACACTTCAAAGGATGCTTTGAATGCTCGTCTCTGCTGCGTAGTGAGTATTGTCCTTGGTCGTTTAGGTCTCCTCGGGTCCTTCCCATCATCACTTCCTTTTCCTTGTGCTACCTGTCCTTTGGTGGGCTTAACATCTCCATCCTCATCATCACTTTTAACTGGTAAAACATTAACAAGATACAAAACTGTTTGTGTTCCACCAGGACAACCAGGTGTTTGAGAAGTTCTCTTCAGCTGCGAACACATCAACAGGTCAACTACTGTGTTTATCTGCAGACCTACATTTACTATGGGCAGGAGGAGACTATCTTAAATCCGTGTGTATGGCATAAATCAAATTCCACAAAAGTAGAAGAACACTTCTTTCTGCTTAATATATGAGGGCAAGGGACAGATCAGGGGATGTAAATTCAGAATATAATGCAGTATTCCCAGAAACTGGGCACAGAGAGTGTTGGTACCCTTCTACCATCATCTGATTCCCTCTGTGCTCACCTGCTGACACTACAGCAACCACACTGACTAACACGCCTTTACCTTCACAGAATAGCAGCATCTTTTCACTCTGCATTGGGTTCACAGAGGTGCCACCGTCCCCAAGGCTGAGGCAGCGAAACAGTGTGAGTGCAAATATTTCCAAATCCCTTAAAGTCTTTTTAGATAAATATAGTGTAGATTCCAGAAATTGTTCTATATATTTTGATGCTCTGGAGATAATATGAAATAAAGTCTTTTCCCTGTCACTTCGGTGTACTTTCTTTGTTCATTACAAGCTATCAATATGTGTATGCACAAATTAATCTTTCTTGGCAAAAACACAAATACATATGTGCTTATGTAAGTAGATTATTTGTATTTTGTACTGTTGGGCTATGAATATTCTTACAACCTGGTGATATTATGTGTGCTAGTAAATTGTACTGTGAAATTTCATTCTCAGTGGCAAACATGGAAAAGTAAGTCCGAATTCTGATATGAAAAACAGCTTTTCTATTCAGTATATTTCATTTCAACAGACTACCGGGTTGTTTTTTCCTACCAGAAAACATTAATGTACTATTCTAGGAACCTCAACCTTAAGAAACGCACTGCAATTTTGATATACTCAGAAATTACATTTGGGGAATTAACAAATTAGACTTTAATTCATTATTGGGTCTGATTATTATGCACCTAGCAATCTAATCACCTTTTACTTTAATAAGCATCTTTTGCCTAATGATTAAAGAGAAGTTCAGTCATTTTAATAACCATGACATTATTAACTTTCCAGCAAGTCATTTCTAAGGAAAGGTTAGTGAAGATTAGTATTGCTCATTGGAGAGTTACTTTTGTGTCCATTGGATAAATATTTGATTAGAGAAGGACACACACTCAGCCAGGGGTATGGGAGATCATTTGCTCTCATGCAGGCACTTAGGAGAAATGTGTTTTCAATGCATTTGAGAATGGGAGACAAAACATCTCATTTAATTTGTCAACTAGTTTTTCAGGTTCACGTCTGGCTAACAGAGAATAATGGAAAAAAAAAAAAAAAAAAAAAAAAAAGCACCTCCAGGAGTAAGAAACTCTCCCTTGTGCCAGTAGAAAATGAAATTGAAAGCAAGTTTGTTTTGTACTGCTTCGGCAGCTCACTGCCCAGTTGATCACAAAGTTCAAAACCCAGGAGTGAAGGAACATGCATCCATGCCAGACACAGCCCTTGGAGGCAGGCAGCTGGCAACAACCTCCAGTCCTGGCATGGCAAGCTCACACTCGCTGGTGGAAGAAGCAGAATCACCACGCTCAGCCTGTAGGGCTGGGCACAGCTCCGCTCTGTGCTTTTCAAAGGGGTTTGTTTGGATACAGACTGCAGCAGGTTGCTGAAGCTGGACTGGCAGAACAACACGCTGAAGGGCAAGTAGGAAACTCAGGCACCTCATGCAAATGCACAAACAGCCCAAACCCTGTGATATCGGGATTACAGAGCAAAGCATTCATACTCCTGCAAATACAGCAAGGCAGTAAATAATGAGAAATGGTCTGGTCCTGCACATCCTGCTGACACAGCAGTGACCTTTGTCTTGTTGCATTCCCGACACAAAAATATAAATTTGAGCATGTGGTGAATATGGCTCTTGGATTAGAGACAATTATAATAAAGACAATTACCGTGCCTATTTTCCCATAAACTACAGGCAAAGATCCAAGTTATTTGTCTGCTTAATGGAATGGTAATTGTTGATTTTCTTGGACATTTTCTTGGGAAATAAGTGAGCAATTATGATAACTGGCACCATAATGCACACACACAGTCTCTAGTCTTGGGCTCAACCAGAGCACACACACAAGAAGTTTCCAGTCTCAACGAGAGTACATGGCACAGAAAGGAGGAATGCTGTTCCTCCTGTTAGTGCCTGAGCCTGACAGGCAGCCCTCACTGTAGCTGTGGCCAGATGCTCTGGGTTTTGGACTGGGGAATCCAGACCCAGTGTGTGATCTTTTTATTGTGTACCATACTGTGCTCTCAGCCCCAGCCACACAGCAATCAGCTTTGCTCACTCTTTTCAAAACTTTCCCCTGGAGGTGGTGGGAGGACAGCAAGTGTTCATCCCTCCCATGTTGTGGTGATCTTGGGGAAGACACCCATCAGCTATCAGCTGGGAGAGCTCAAGGGCCTTCTTCAGAAGCTCTGCTTGTACAGCATAGTGACCTTCTACCTGTTTTTCTGGCTTGCTGTTGAAAGTATATGAGCACAAGATTCCCTGATATCAGGGCAAAAATATTTTAGGAGGAAAGAATGCCTGTGGAAAAGAGTAGGCTTTGAATGAGGTCTCAGGTAACAGAAGTCGGTCTGATTCACATGCTGTGATCTCACGGAAACACACAGCATTGACCCCTCAAGAACCTCCAGCATTTTTTCAACTATACTAAGACAGCAACAAATTAAGGAAAGGAACAAAGTCAGGAAGAACAACTGGCAGCAGGGATTTTTTGCTGTGTCTGCTAAGAGCTGTAACTGGATGAATGACAAATGCATATCGAGAAAGTGGATGTGTAAACAAATGTGCTTTTCTGTAAAAATGTTCTGCAAACTCTTCCAGCTTTTCCAGCTGGTTTAGGGGTGGGAATGCTCACCTGAGTCGGAATCGTCTGGGCTGACGGAGCTCAACAGGTCCTTCTCTTTTTCATAGTCACTTTTACAGAGCAACTGCCCTTCCTTAAGAACAAACTCATCCCCTTTTCTCAGCTGTCGCTCACAAACACAGCAACAGAAGCAGCTTAAGTGGTAAACGCACTCCAGGGCTCTCATCACAAATTCTGTTGGGGCAATTTTTTCCATGCAGCCACTGCACTTGGCAGCAAAAAGCCTGCAAGAAAGAGAGGCAGAAAAGTTAAAGGGAACATCAGATCCACACACTGCATGAATTTAAATACATCAAATGGTTTAATTTAGCTACAGATCAGATTGCCTCATAGTTTTGTAGATGGGGGACTTGCATTCTTAGTCTTGGAAATATCACAGTTTATTCAGATCAGCCATTTTGGACTGCAGATTCCCAAACTGCCCATGATGGATAAAAATATCAAGATTTGTTCTCATCCCACTACTTTGTTCCCCTTTAGGATAAGAAACATTACAGTGTTCCCAGAGTCTGGATAAGTTTCTTCAAAACCAAACTTATTTTAATTCATTTTTTCGAGGAAAGGCTGAGCTGGTCTTTTCTTTATGCGGGCACTTTGATTTCAGAATATATTTCATGAATCTGCCTTTCTGGTACTGCGTGTGTCTGAGGAGGTTATAACAAATGAACACAGAAACAAGTAAGGAATCACAGTGCTGTTGCTGAGCAGATGACACACATGTGCGATCACAAAAATGCAACCGATAAAGAGAGGAGTGAAATAGCATGGCTTTTCTTTGGACATTGTGCTATTCCAGAACAACCTGTTTCCAAAGTCAGTCCTGTGCATTTTAAACGGTATGAAACATCCTTTGGCAGAGACATGCAGTGATCCAATCTGCTAAATTACCACCATAATCACAGGCTCTACAATATACACTATATTCCAGCCTAGTTCTTATTAAACCTTTATAAACCCCTTCTTTCATACATCATTAATTTTCTAACATAAAATTAGAATGATATAGATTAATTTTATTTTGCTTTTCTAATGGCAACTGGGAATCTCCCTAAGTGAGCTTTTAGGAAGACGGCTGCTTCAAATAAAGATGAATAGCTAAGTTACATCCCTGTACCACACAGTGGATGCGGTAATTTGAAATTCAGTGGCTTTTATGGCAATGCATCAAAGCGCAAGGTGCATTAATATTTACATTCTTTCAATGAAATTAACACAACTGCAGTGATGCATTCACAGGAAAAAAGGAGATTCTACATTGGATGATGGTGTGTGATGATTTTTTGTTTTGTTTTCTTTTCATTCTCAGAATGATCACCTTGTTTATGAAAGGCAAATACAGGTAATTTTCGAACACTCAGGCTGTGGTACCTTCTGAGCCCTCCAAAGCCTCCATTTTGTCTGAGCTGAGAATATCCAGCAAAATGGCAGTCGGTGGCTCTTCAGCAAAGCAATGAAGTCACAAATAGGCAAGAGGGAAAAGAAAACGGGAAGACATTTGCATACTGCATGCAAAGAAAGGCAGACTGCCCGAGAACTTGTGTGGCTTTTATATCCCTACCTTTTGATCTGATAAAAGAAATCTACTGTAGTAACTATACTGATTTAGTGCATATCTTTGCACAACCAGAGATACAACACAACAGTTATGCATTGTACAAGTCTCAGAAGGAACACTGAGCAACTCCTTGTGTACACAATGGATTAAATTTATTAAAGGAAAACTGATGGTGTTCAGGACCAACAGCCACTGCTGATGAAAGGGCCACTTAATTTCATACTGTCTGCTGGGTCCACAACTTCTCTTTGTTGTTAGATGCAAACTTCAACAGCAAGAAGGAAATGTGATTTTACGTTCTGGCTACTAAGCATCACAAGAATACCACAATGCTTTAGCTAGCAACTTCCTATGCAGGAAATATTTCTATCTATGCACAATAGCATATCTCAAAGGATTAAAACACAATGGAAGAAAAAAAGAGCAAACAGATTTTAAGCACTTAAAAAAGTTGTTTCTGTTTAACTGCTTAAATCTATTTGACTCAGTTTAATTAAGCTTGTATCTTTTGTCTGAAGACTGTTGTGATGATGGAGCACTCTTAAAGAATCTGAAGATTAGCAAATCTGGTGTGAAGGCATCCGGCTCCCCTAACTGGCATCAGTTCATTTATACTGGTGTGACAGTTAACCTGTGCACGCTTCAGTAAAACTCAATGGAGGGCTATCAGGAGGGATGGGACAGACCCTACATGTGGTAGCTGCTCTGCTGGGCTGCAGATGTAACAGCCTGACCAGGAAACACTGCTGCATTTCTGTTTCTGCAGTCTCCAGGTTCCTGACTTCATCTGAATTTCAAATCAGTGCTACAAGCCTGAGAAATCTGAGAAAGAAATTCAGGAAAGCAACTGCAATCCTGCAGATACCGGCACTGATCTGTCTAAAACCCCTTGTGATACTGCTGTGATGATGATAAAACCCAGCGTTGCAGTCGGGCTGTTAATAAAAGTACTGCTGAAGGATCAGTGTACTTCGGAGGCTTTCATAGAAAGAGTTAATACAGGATGTCTGCTCCACCACTCCCCTCTGTAGGCATACCAGGGAGGCCAGGCTCTGAGAGACACTCAAAGAATAAGGGCTTTTTCTCTTTGAAAGAAGAACCTAGAAGAGATGCTGACTCTAAGAGACCGTGCATTAAGGCTTCCTGGACTAAACATTTCCTACTGCAAATTCACTGGAGCAGCACCAGCACTACATGGGCAGCACTGCAGGACTGTACACCAGGGCCAGGAGAGCCCAGGCAGAAAGGAGCAGGCAGAAACCTCCCAGCTTCCCCTCTGAGCCGAGCAGAAAGGGCAGCAACTTCTGTCGGAGGGCTGTGAGAGGCCAGACAGGGAAGGCCAATGCAGCTCTTCTGCAGAGAGTGCATCAGCAGCTTGATGTCTCTGAAGTTGGGGTTGGACTGACACTACAATAAATGGTGCACAACATTAGATAAGACAGCAGCTGTCTCCAGTTCTCTCCCAAGCAAACTGCAAAATCTGCCACTTTTGAATGAAAGTGCTAACACAAATGTAGCACTGTTTAGAAATGATTTTAAGGAGGAAGGCATATACTCCCCATCACATTTCCCAGCTGGAACACAACAATATTCTATTATCTTCTTATCCTTGTGCTACAGAGCGTATTGTTTATGTGACCTGTGTTTTCTATGTCATATTGCTTTATCACATGGCTTTTCTTCCTCCTTGTTCTCTAAATAAAAGATATCCAACATGTACATTGAGAACAGTTCACGTTATTTATCGGCAATTGACTGTTGCCAGGAAGATGGTTCCTTCACAGTAATGTTTCCAAAGACAGTCTTTTAGTTATAAAGAAATATATTATTGTCAGTGTACTATTAAATCATTCAAATTAAGGTGCATTTGTCTGACAATTCTGTGTTGCTTTCATATCCTTAATTGTCCCTTGTCAATCTATGAAAATCTCATAAACCTTGCTTGGGTACTCTCTGCATTATAGCAGGCACTCACACGTCTTACACTGTGTTGGATTTAATTCTGTGGTTATAAAATTTTCATTGCGCTTATCATTTAAAATGTTTATAGGTGTTTTTTAGCTTTCAGAATGTAACCCAGGGTTATGCACTTTTTTTGGGGGGAACAAGGCAGTCTCACAACAGGAAACCAAACTTGACAAATGACCAGACTTTGATATCTGTGACCTAAAATACTGCTCATTAGACTGTTCATTTTATAAATGAATGGTAATAAACCTGTTGAGAAGTGTAGGATAGCAAGAATACTTCACAGATCACCCATTTGTAGGTTTTAATCAAGGCACCACATTTGATGAGGAGCATGCAGATATCTACACAGAGACAAACACTCCGTCCCACTCAACCACATTTAAAGAAATATTTCTTTTGCTTTCTCTACATTTTGCAAATAATTTGCATAGCTATGACTTTTTACCCCCATGGCTGATTATCTCCAGCTCTCGTCAGTTAATGTCAAACCTCAAAATCCTTGGACTTGTTAAAATATGTGGAGAGTGGAAATCAAATGCCTTTATTAGAAGCCCCAGGAAATCTCTGACTCCTAAGCACAACGAAAACATTCCAAAGAAAATTGTTCAAAGCAGACAAAGGAGAAAAGCAGAACAAGAAACCTTGTTTTGAATCAGCGATTGCAAGAGTTTTATAAATAAATTCTGTTGCCTGGACTATTTTGAAAGACAACTCAATAACTTCAGAAGTTTTTAAGTGTGTTTGTCTCCATGCCTGAAACACTTTGGAGATTCAGCTGAGCTCAGGTTTGGAACAATGGCCTGTTTGTCCATTCAAGTATTTGTAATGGGGAAGTAAATTCACTGGGAAGTAAATTTACAGTACTAGATAACAAAAAAATATTCACCATTTTAAACTGGGCAAACTTACTAAAATAATTTTGCATTTATCGCAGGGGCAATGAAATACTAAGACATGTGGCTCCGTCTTTAAACAGTAGAGGAAAATGTTCACCAGCGGAAGAAGCCATAAAGATTTTATTTGTTAGGATATCCCTGTGAAGTCAGGCTGAATCAGTAATCCTTAGGAACAACCACAGTTACATGATCCATTGTGCCTTACTGCATGGGCACAACCATCTGGTGTTTAATATGTATCACTGATTTATTATCTCTTGCACAGCTATCTCGCCGTAAGCTTGACCCTGATATGTTCCCGAGAATCGCTGTTCTGCTGTTTACTCTTATAATGTCCTGACAACCCATGCTTTACCTTTCTATTACTCATCCAGGTTCTTCATTTCCTCTTGTTTGTGGACAAACATATTTTAATTGTTTTATTATAACTAATTTAATCTGTGCTGAGAGATCTCAACGTGCAGTGTGAAATTTGCTGTACACGTTAAGTGTGGTTCAAGAGGTTTCTTGTATAGGACTGATGTATAAAAATAGACTCATTCAGTCAGGTTGTTTATTTACTGGACCTCTGCTGCGAAGCAGTAAATAGGAAGTTATTAACCGTTATTTGATATATGCAAGAGGACAGATGTAGCTGTCTAACTATCAGAGACGTTAAAACATTTTCCTTTCTGTGTTATTCTGCCACTGTGTGTTGCAGTAAACCGCAGCAGATACCTTCATTTTCTTTATTTAATAACTAGGCAAAGATGGTGGTCACAAGCTTTTGTTAATAGCATAGGTAGAGCCTCAAGCTCTGATACGCTTCTTTCTGATAATAGCTGGTATATGACATCCCTATCGTGCCTATATATCCAGCTGGGAGTTCACTTGGCACTCGGAGAATAAAATATGTTAGAGACAAAGTAAAATGCATTATGCTTTTCACACAACTGAGTTTTATTAAGGAAAGAAATTAAATTACTAACAAATAACATCTGTTACTTCTTAGTCAGGAGAAATTTTGAAGCTTCTGTGATCTTTAGATGACACAGAATGGGGAAAACACTCTGCATTTTTTTCAACTATAGGACTTGAATGTTTTTGTAGCACCTTACAGCTCGCGGGTGCACATAAAAAAATGACAACCAACTTTCTTGGTTGCACTAAATCCTGAACATCCGAAAAATCTCACATGCACCACAGCAGAACAGAAATATCATTTTATGATTTGGAAAAGAAGAAACTAAAAGAAAAAAAAATAGAAACCAATCCATTTAAAATATTTTCCCTGCAGAAAAAGTAATTACGTAGTTTATTAAAGCCAATTTCATAGATGAAACTTCAGCAAAATAAAGCTAATTCCCTTTCACTGAGATGTAATAAAGCATGCACAAAAATTAAAAGTTTCTAGAAATAAAAAAGCAATATACACAGGGAAACTGAAACAAAAAAGCCCACCTTCTTCTAGTGGGAAGGCTAAGGAAGGCATTTATGAGCCTCCTGTCTGCAGGTACTGCGATAAGATTACTGACCACTAACAAACACTGCATTTAAAGATGTGGGCAAGTGGATTTCTGCTTTCAGATGTGGCATATCATGGCACCATGGTTATTCCCCATAAACACTTTACCCTCATGTCCATGAGGAGAGCTGTGGAGGTAACCCTACTGAGACAACACAGTCCCACCATGCTCACACCCGGAAGCCCATGGGAACTCGAGCTCCTGCTCACCAGGCTCCACTGCCTGACCCAGATGGTGAACTGTGGCATCCACACTACCAAATTAGCACCCCTTACTTGGGATTTCTTTCCTAGAGGAACTTCACAGAATTACACAATTGCAGGGGTTGAAAGGGACCTCAAGATAATGTCCAACCTCTCCGGCTAAATGAGGTACCCTACAGTATGGTACACAGGGAAGCATCCAGATGGGTCTTGAATCTCCACAGAATTTACATGAGGAAGGGGTCCCATTTGACTGACCTCAGCCTTCACGTGGCTGCTGAAGCTCCCTGCCTCACAACCCAGGCCCTGCCCCACAGCAGCACTGCACAGCCCCATATGGTGGGCCATATTCCCTCTGACAGCTCTGGGACTGAGCCCACAATTCTGAGACTAATGAAAAAGAGGCAACTGATTGCAAAGGCAAATCGCCAAAGTAGGGACAGAACGATGGGAAAAGTTACGTCTTCCTTTACTATAAAGTAAAACAAAAAATGTAAAGTACAGAGGAATTGCTCGCTTCAAGCAGAATGTGACAAAATGGATTCTTCTCTTTGCTTAATTTTCACCCCTTAATTGACCATTTTGTTTGACTGCCTTCCATCACTGCCACACAGCTCTGTTTTATAGCATGTTTCCTTACAATGCTTTGATGGAAAAATTTATGAAGAATCGAATTATTGCTGTTAGAAGGGAATTAAAACAATTTTTCATTTACAAAGTCACTGATATTGCTCTACTGTGCTCCACCTTTGGGAATCCAATTGCTTTTCCCAGCTACTCCCATTCCTCTTTATAGCACGGCAATTGCACTGTACAGATTATGGCTGCAATTTTCTCCTAATCTGTTCTGGAGAACAGAAACTGTTATAAAAGTTAAGGGCTCCAATTGAATTGATAAAGTCAGGATTGCAATTAAGAAGCCTAATGGATTAACAAAATACAATGATTTTGTTAGAATAATATTTTTAGGCAGCACAAACATTTGGGAAATAATGTTATTTTATCTATGAGTTTAACAACAAAAAAAGCTAAATGGGTTTCTGTTATGCTTTTTGTATAACTTTAAATTATATCAAAGTGCTATGAAAGCATAATAGGTTTGGGGAGTTTGTATTTCTGCTGGAACTCTGCTAAGCAAGTTCATTATGGGCAAGCAACATTTCCCCCATTTTTCTTTATTTGGATTCAATTTCAGTTACTTATACATATTACACTAAATCCATCTTTATGCACTACCTGTACAACCTCACTGATTTCCAAGCACACAAAATGGCTGATGCTGTGTACATGGAAGGCCTCATTTTGTAAACCAGATCTGTGAGAACTGCTTTCTTCAACATGTTGAATATTCACTAGTCTGATAAGAAGTCTTATCTTTCTTGTTCTCTAAGTGGCATACTGAATTTACAGTTGCCTTTGAATTTACATTGCCAGCAACACAGTGAAATTCTTCTAATGTAATTTTTGTATGAAAATTCACCCTAAAGGCTCCATAAGCAGGGAAATTGTACT